>NC_135879.1:246514368-247082622 GCF_964194155.1 Cetorhinus maximus
GTAAAGAGTGCAGTGGGACAGGTTTTTGAGATGAGTAAAGAGTGCAGTGAGAGAAGGGTTTGTGAGATTGGTTAAGAGTGCAGTGAAACATGGGTTTTTGAGATGTGTAAAGAGTGCAGTGAGACAGGGGTTTGTGAGATGTGTAAAGAGTGCAGTGAGACAGGGGTTTGTGAGATGGGTAAAGAGTGCAGCGAGACTGGGGTTTGTGAGGTTGGTAAAGAGTGCAGTGAGACAGGGGTTTGTGGGATGGGTAAAGAGTGCAGTGAGACAGGGGTTTGTGAGATGGGTGAAGAGTGCAGTGAGCCAGGGGTTTGTGGGATGAGTAAAGAGTGCAGTGGGACAGGTTTTTGAGATGAGTAAAGAGTGCAGTGAGAGAAGTGTTTGTGAGATTGGTTAAGAGTGCAGTGTGACATGGGTTTTTGAGATGTGTAAAGAGTGCAGTGAGACAGGGGTTTGTGAGATGTGTATAGAATGCAGTGAGACAGGTGTTTGTGAGATGGTTAAAGAGTGCAGTGAGACAGGGGTTTATGAGATGGGTAAAGAGTGCAGTGAGACAGGGGTTTGTGAGATGTGTAAAGAGTGCAGTGAGACAGTGGTTTGTGAGATTACTAAAGAGTGCAGTGAGACAGGGGTTTGTGAGATGGGTAAAGAGTGCAGTTAGACAGGGTTTTGTGAGATGTGTAAAGAGTGCAGTGAGACAGGGGTTTGTGAGATGCGTAAAGAGTGCAGTGAGATAAGGGTGTGTGAGAAGAGTAAAGAGTGCAGTGGGACAGGTTTTTGAGATGAGTAAAGAGTGCAGTGTGACAGGGGTTTGTGAGATGTATAAAGAGTGTAGTGAGACAGGGGTTTGTGAAATGGGTAAAGAGTGCACTCAGACAGGGGATTGTGAGATGGGTAAAGAGTGCCGTGGGACAGGTTTTTGAGATGAATAAAGAGTGCAGTGAGAGTAGGGTTTGTGAGATTGGTTAAGAGTGTAGTGTGACATGGGTTTTTGAGATGTGTAAAGAGTGCAGTGAGACAGGGGTTTGTGAGATGTGTATAGAATGTAGTGAGACAGGGGTTTGTGGGATGGGTAAAGAGTGCAGTGTGACGGGTTTGTGAGATGTGTAACGTGTGCAGTGACACAGGGTTTTGGTGGATGAGTAAAGAGTGCAGTGAGACAGGCGTTTGTGAGATGGGTAAAGAGTGCAGTGAGACAGTGGTTTGTGAGATTAGTAAAGAGTGCAGTGAGACAGGGGTTTGTGAGATGGGTAAAGAGTGCAGTGAGACAGGGGTTTGAGACATGGGTAAAGAGTGCAGTGAGACAGGCGTTTGTGTGATGGGTAAAGAGTGCAGTGAGACAGGGTTTTGTGGGATGAGTAAAGAGTGCAGTGAGACAGGGTTTTGTGGGATGAGTAAAGAGTTCGCTGGGACAGGGGTTTGTGAGATGTGTAAAGAGTACAGTGTGACAGGCGTTTGTGAGATGGGTTAAGAGTGCAGTGAGGCAGTGGTTTGTGAGATTAGTAAAGAGTGCAGTGAGACAGGGGTTTGTGAGATTGGTAAAGAGTGCAGTGAGACAGCGTTTTGTGAGATGGGTAAAGAGTTCAGTGAGACGGGGTTTGTGAGATGGGTAAAGAGTGCAGTGAGATAAGGGTTTGTGAGATGAGTAAAGACTGCAGTGGGACAGGTTTTTGCGATGAGTAAAGACTGCAGTGGGACAGGTTTTTGCGATGAGTAAAGAGTGCAGTGAGATAGGGGTTTGTGAGATGGGTAAAGAGTGCAGTGAGACAGGGGTTTGTGAGATGTGTAAAGAGTGTAGTGAGACAGGGGTTTGTGAGATGGGTAAAGAGTGAAGTGAGACAGGGGTTTGTGAGATGGGTAAAGAGTGCAGTGAGACAGGGGTTTGTACGAAGGGTAAAGAGTTCCGTGAGACAGGGGTTTGTGAGATGGGTAAAGTGTGCAGTGAGACAGGGGTTTGCGGGATGTGCAAAGAGTGCTGTGAGTTAGGGGTTTGTGGGATGAGTAAGGAGTGCAGTGAGCAGGGGTTTGTGGGATGAGTAAAGAGTGCAGTGAGACAGGGGTTTGTGGGATGAGTAAAGCGTTCACTGAGACAGGGGTTTGTGGGATGGGTAAAGAGTGCAGTGAGACAGGGGTTTGTGAGATGAGCAAAGAGTGCAGTGAGACAGGGGTTTGTGAGCTGGGTAAAGAGTGCAGTGAGACAGGGTTTTGTGAGATGTGTAAAGAGTGCAGTGAGACAGGGGTTTGTGAGATGGGTAAAGAGTGCAGTGAGATAAGGGTTTGTGAGATGAGTAAAGAGTGCAGTGGGACAGGTTTTTGAGATGAGTAAAGAGTGCAGTGAGACAGGGGTTTGTGAGATGTATAAAGAGTGTAGTGAGACAGGGGTTTGTGAGATGGGTAAAGAGTGCAGTGAGATAAGGGTTTGTGAGATGAGTAAAGAGTGCAGTGGGACAGGTTTTTTAGATGAGTAAAGAGTGCAGTGAGAGAAGGGTTTGTGAGATTGGTTAAGAGTGGAGTGTGACATGGGTTTTTGAGATGTGTAAAGAGTGCAGTGAGACAGGGGTTTGTGAGATGTGTATAGAATGCAGTGAGACAGGTGTTTGTGATATGGTTAAAGAGTGCAGTGAGACAGCGGTTTATGAGATGGGTAAAGAGTGCAGTGAGACAGGGGTTTGTGAGATGTGTAAAGAGTGCAGTGAGACAGGCGTTTGTGAGATGGGTAAAGAGTGCAGTGAGACAGTGGTTTGTGAGATTGCTAAAGAGTGCAGTGAGACAGGGGTTTGTGAGATGGGTAAAGAGTGCAGTTAGACAGGGTTTTGTGAGATGTGTAAAGAGTGCAGTGAGACAGGGGTTTGTGAGATGCGTAAAGAGTGCAGTGAGATAAGGGTTTGTGAGATGAGTAAAGAGTGCAGTGGGACAGGTTTTTGAGATGAGTAAAGAGTGCAGTGAGAGAAGGGTTTGTGAGATTGGTTAAGAATGCAGTGTGACATGGGTTTTTGAGATGTGTAAAGAGTGCAGTGAGACAGGGGTTTGTGAGATGTGTATAGAATGTAGTGAGACAGGGGTTTGTGGGATGGGTAAAGAGTGCAGTGAGACAGGGGTTTGTGAGATGAGTAAAGAGTGCAGTGAGACGGGTTTTTGAGATGTGCAATGTGTGCAGTGAGACAGGGGCTTGGTGGATGAGTAAAGAGTGCAGTGAGACAGGCGTTTGTGAGATGGGTAAAGAGTGCAGTGAGACAGTGTTTTGTGAGATTAGTAAAGAGTGCAGTGAGACAGGGGTTTGTGAGATCGGTAAAGAGTGCATTGAGACAGGGGTTTGAGAGATGGGTAAAGAATGCAGTGAGACAACGGTTTGTGAGATGGGTAAAGAGTGCAGTGAGCTAAGGGTTTGTGAAATGAGTAAGGAGTGCAATGAGACAGTGGTTTGGGAGATAGGTAAAGTGTGCAGTGAGAGAGGGGTTTGTGAGATGGGTAAAGAGTGCAGTGAGACGGGGTTTGTGAGATGGGTAAATAGTGCAGTGAGATAAGGGTTTGTGAGATGAGTAAAGATTGCAGTGGGACAGGTTTTTGCGATGAGTAAAGAGTGCAGTGAGATTGGGGTTTGTGAGATGGGTAAATAGTGCAGTGAGACAGGGGTTTGAGACATGGGTAAAGAGTGCAGTGAGACAGGGTTTTGTGGGATGAGTAAAGAGTGCAGTGAGACAGGGTTTTGTGGGATGAGTAAAGAGTTCGCTGGGACAGGGGTTTGTGAGATGTGTAAAGAGTACAGTGTGACAGGCGTTTGTGAGATGGGTTAAGAGTGCAGTGAGGCAGTGGTTTGTGAGATTAGTAAAGAGTGCAGTGAGACAGGGGTTTGTGAGATGGGTAAAGAGTGCAGTGAGACAGCGTTTTGTGAGATGGGTAAAGAGTGCAGTGAGACAGCGGTTTGTGAGATGGGTAAAGAGTGCAGTGAGATAAGGGTTTGTGAAATGAGTAAAGAGTGCAGTGAGACAGTGGTTTGGGAGATGTGAAATGAGTGCAGTGAGAGAGGTGTTTGTGAGATGGGTAAAGAGTGCAGTGAGACGGGGTTTGTGAGATGGGTAAAGAGTGCAGTGAGATAAGGGTTTGTGAGATGAGTAAAGACTGCAGTGGGACAGGTTTTTGCGATGAGTAAAGACTGCAGTGGGACAGGGGTTTGGACGAAAGGTAAAGAGTTCCGTGAGACAGGGGTTTTTGAGATGGGTAAAGTGTGCAGTGAGACAGGGGTTTGTGAGATGGGTAAAGAGTGCAGTGAGACTGGAGTTTGTGAGATGAGTAAAGAGTGCAGTGAGACAGGGGTTTGTGGGATTGTTAAAGAATGCAGTGAGACAGGGGTTTGTGAGATGGGTAAAGAGTGCAGTGAGAGAGGGTTTTGTGAGATGTGTAAAGAGTGCAGTGAGACAGGGTTTTGTGAGATGGGCAAAGAGTGCAATGAGACAGTTGTTTGTGAGATGGGTAAAGGGTGCAGTTTTATTGGGTTTGTGAGATGTGTAAAGAGTGCAGTGGGACAGGTTTTTGAGATGAGTAAAGAGTGCAGTGAGAGAAGGGTTTGTGAGATTGGTTAAGAGTGCAGTGAAACATGGGTTTTTGAGATGTGTAAAGAGTGCAGTGAGACAGGGGTTTGTGAGATGTGTAAAGAGTGCAGTGAGACAGGGGTTTGTGAGATGGGTAGAGAGTGCAGCGAGACTGGGGTTTGTGAGGTTGGTAAAGAGTGCAGTGAGACAGGGGTTTGTGGGATGGGTAAAGAGTGCAGTGAGACAGGGGTTTGTGAGATGGGTGAAGAGTGCAGTGAGCCAGGGGTTTGTGGGATGGGTAAGGAGTGCTGGGAGACGCGTTTGTCAGCTGAGTAAAGAGTGCAGTGAGACAGGGGTTTGTGAGATGGGTAAAGAGTGCAGTCAGACAGGGTTTGTGAGATGAGTAAAGAGTGCAGTGTGACAGGAGTTTTTGAGATGAGTAAAGAGTGCAGTGCGACGGGGCTTTGTGAGATGGGTAAAGAGTGCAGTGCGACAGGGCTTTGTGAGATGGGTAATGAGTACAGTGAGATAGGGGTTTCTGAGATCGGTAAAGAGTGCAGTGAGGCAGGGTTTTGTGCGATGGGTAAAGAGTGCAGTGAGAAAGGGGATTCTGGGATGGGTAAAGAGTGTAGTGTGACAGGGGTTTTTGAGATGAGTAAAGAGTGCAGTGAGACAGGGGTTTGTTGGATGGGTAAAGAGTGCAGTGAGACAGGGGTTTGTTAGATGAGTAAAGAGTGCAGTGAGACAGGGGTTTGTGAGATGGGTAAAGGTTGCAGTGAGACAGGGGTATGTGGGATGGGTAAAGAGTGCAGTGAGGCAGGTTTTTGTGAGACGGGTAAACAGTGCAGTGACACAGGGGTTTGTGAGATGAGTAAAGAGTGCAGTGAGACAGGGATTTGTGGGATGAGTAAAGAGTGCAGTGAGAGAGTGGTTTGTGAGATGAGTAAAGAGTGCAGCGAGACAGGTGTTAGTGGGATTGTTAAAGAGAGCAGTGAGACAAGGGTTTTTGAGATGAATAAAGAGTTCAGTGAGACTGGAGTTTGTGAGATGAGTAAAGAGTGCAGTGAGACAGGGGTTTGTGGGATTGTTAAAGAATGCAGTGAGACAGGGGTTTGTGAGATGGGTAAAGAGTGCAGTGAGAGAGGGTTTTGTGTGATGTGTAAAGAGTGCAGTGAGAAAGGGTTTTGTGAGATGGGTAAAGAGTGCAATGAGACAGTTGTTTGTGAGATGGGTAAAGGGTGCAGTTAGATTGGGGTTTGTGAGATGAGTAAACAGTGCAGTGGGACAGGTTTTTGAGATGAGTAAAGAGTGCAGTGAGAGAAGGGTTTGTGAGATTGGTTAAGAGTGCAGTGTGACATCGGTTTTTGAGATTAGTAAAGAGTGCAGTGAGATAGGGGTTTGTGAGATTGGTAAAGAGTGCAGTGAGAGAGTGGTTTGTGAGATGAGTAAAGAGTGCAGCGAGACAGGTGTTAGTGGGATTGTTAAAGAGAGCAGTGAGACAACGGTTTTTGAGATGAATAAAGAGTTCAGTGAGACTGGAGTTTGTGAGATGAGTAAAGAGTGCAGTGAGACAGGGGTTTGTGGGATTGTTAAAGAATGCAGTGAGACAGGGGTTTGTGAGATGGGTAAAGAGTGCAGTGAGAGAGGGTTTTGTGTGATGTGTAAAGAGTGCAGTGAGAAAGGGTTTTGTGAGATGGGTAAAGAGTGCAATGAGACAGTTGTTTGTGAGATGGGTAAAGGGTGCAGTTAGATTGGGGTTTGTGAGATGAGTAAACAGTGCAGTGGGACAGGTTTTTGAGATGAGTAAAGAGTGCAGTGAGAGAAGGGTTTGTGAGATTGGTTAAGAGTGCAGTGTGACATCGGTTTTTGAGATTAGTAAAGAGTGCAGTGAGATAGGGGTTTGTGAGATTGGTAAAGAGTGCAGTGAGACAGGGGTTTGTGAGATGGCAAAAGAGTGCAGTGAGACAGGGGTTTGTGAGATGAGCAAAGAGTGCAGTGAGACAGGGGTTTGTGAGATGGGTAAAGAGTGCAGTGAGACAGGGGTTTGTGAGATAGGTGACGAGTGCTGTGAGACAGGGGTTTGTGAGATTGGTAAAGAGTCCAGTGAGACAGCGGTTTGTGTGATGAGTAAAGTGTGCAGTGAGACAGGGTTTTGAGATGGGTAAAGTGTGCAGTGAGACAGGGGTTTGTGAGATGGGTAAAGAATACAGTGAGACAGGGGTTTATGAGATGGGTAAAGAGTGCAGTGTGACAGGGGTTCGTTTTATGTTAAAAAGTGCAGTGTGACAGGGGATTGTGAGATGGGTAAAGAGTGCATTGAGACAGGGGTTTGTGAGATGGGTAAAGGGTGCATTGAGATCGGGGTGAGTGAGATGGCTAAAGAGTGCAGTGAGACAGGGGTTGGTGAGGTGGGTGAAGAGTGCAGTGAGACGGGTTGGTGAGGTGGGTAAAGAGTGCATTGAGACAGATTTTTGAGATGGGTGTAGAGTGCAGTGAGACAGGGGTTTGGTTGATGAGTAAAGAGTGCAGTGAGACAGGTGTTTGTGAGATGGGTAAAGAGTGCAGTGAGAGAGGGGTTTGTGGGATGGGTAAAGAGTGCGGTGAGACAGGGGTTTGTGAGATGTGTAAAGTGTGCAGTGAGACAGGGGTTTGTGGGATGAGTAAAGAGTGCAGTGAGACAGGCGTTTGTGAGATGGGTAAAGAGTACAGTGAGCCAGGGTTTGTGAGATGGGTAAAGAGTGCAGTGAGACATTGGTTTGTGAGGTTAGTAAAGAGTGCAGTGAGACAGGGGTTTGTGAGCTGGGTAAAGAGTGCAGTGAGACAGGGTTTTGTGAGATGTGTAAAGAGTGCAGTGAGACAGGGGTTTGTGAGATGGGTAAAGAGTGCAGTGAGATAAGGGTTTGTGAGATGAGTAAAGAGTGCAGTGGGACAGGTTTTTGAGATGAGTAAAGAGTGCAGTGTGACAGGGGTTTGTGAGATGTATAAAGAGTGTAGTGAGACAGGGGTTTGTGAGATGGGTAAAGAGTGCACTCAGACAGGGGATTGTGAGATGGGTAAAGAGTGCAGTGAGACAGGGGTTTGTGAGATGGGTAAAGAGTGCAGTGAGACAGGGCTTTGTGGGATGAGTAAAGAGTGCAGTGGGACAGGTTTTTGAGATGAGTAAAGAGTGCAGTGAGAGAAGTGTTTGTGAGATTGGTTAAGAGTGCAGTGTGACATGGGTTTTTGAGATGTGTAAAGAGTGCAGTGAGACAGGGGTTTGTGAGATGTGTATAGAATGCAGTGAGACAGGTGTTTGTGAGATGGTTAAAGAGTGCAGTGAGACAGGGGTTTATGAGATGGGTAAAGAGTGCAGTGAGACAGGGGTTTGTGAGATGTGTAAAGAGTGCAGTGAGACAGTGGTTTGTGAGATTACTAAAGAGTGCAGTGAGACAGGGGTTTGTGAGATGGGTAAAGAGTGCAGTTAGACAGGGTTTTGTGAGATGTGTAAAGAGTGCAGTGAGACAGGGGTTTGTGAGATGCGTAAAGAGTGCAGTGAGATAAGGGTGTGTGAGAAGAGTAAAGAGTGCAGTGGGACAGGTTTTTGAGATGAGTAAAGAGTGCAGTGTGACAGGGGTTTGTGAGATGTATAAAGAGTGTAGTGAGACAGGGGTTTGTGAAATGGGTAAAGAGTGCACTCAGACAGGGGATTGTGAGATGGGTAAAGAGTGCCGTGGGACAGGTTTTTGAGATGAATAAAGAGTGCAGTGAGAGTAGGGTTTGTGAGATTGGTTAAGAGTGTAGTGTGACATGGGTTTTTGAGATGTGTAAAGAGTGCAGTGAGACAGGGGTTTGTGAGATGTGTATAGAATGTAGTGAGACAGGGGTTTGTGGGATGGGTAAAGAGTGCAGTGTGACGGGTTTGTGAGATGTGTAACGTGTGCAGTGACACAGGGTTTTGGTGGATGAGTAAAGAGTGCAGTGAGACAGGCGTTTGTGAGATGGGTAAAGAGTGCAGTGAGACAGTGGTTTGTGAGATTAGTAAAGAGTGCAGTGAGACAGGGGTTTGTGAGATGGGTAAAGAGTGCAGTGAGACAGGGGTTTGAGACATGGGTAAAGAGTGCAGTGAGACAGGCGTTTGTGTGATGGGTAAAGAGTGCAGTGAGACAGGGTTTTGTGGGATGAGTAAAGAGTGCAGTGAGACAGGGTTTTGTGGGATGAGTAAAGAGTTCGCTGGGACAGGGGTTTGTGAGATGTGTAAAGAGTACAGTGTGACAGGCGTTTGTGAGATGGGTTAAGAGTGCAGTGAGGCAGTGGTTTTTGAGATTAGTAAAGAGTGCAGTGAGACAGGGGTTTGTGAGATGGGTAAAGAGTGCAGTGAGACAGCGTTTTGTGAGATGGGTAAAGAGTTCAGTGAGACGGGGTTTGTGAGATGGGTAAAGAGTGCAGTGAGATAAGGGTTTGTGAGATGAGTAAAGACTGCAGTGGGACAGGTTTTTGCGATGAGTAAAGACTGCAGTGGGACAGGTTTTTGCGATGAGTAAAGAGTGCAGTGAGATAGGGGTTTGTGAGATGGGTAAAGAGTGCAGTGAGACAGGGGTTTGTGAGATGTGTAAAGAGTGTAGTGAGACAGGGGTTTGTGAGATGGGTAAAGAGTGAAGTGAGACAGGGGTTTGTGAGATGGGTAAAGAGTGCAGTGAGACAGGGGTTTGTACGAAGGGTAAAGAGTTCCGTGAGACAGGGGTTTGTGAGATGGGTAAAGTGTGCAGTGAGACAGGGGTTTGCGGGATGTGCAAAGAGTGCTGTGAGTTAGGGGTTTGTGGGATGAGTAAGGAGTGCAGTGAGCAGGGGTTTGTGGGATGAGTAAAGAGTGCAGTGAGACAGGGGTTTGTGGGATGAGTAAAGCGTTCACTGAGACAGGGGTTTGTGGGATGGGTAAAGAGTGCAGTGAGACAGGGGTTTGTGAGATGAGCAAAGAGTGCAGTGAGACAGGGGTTTGTGAGCTGGGTAAAGAGTGCAGTGAGACAGGGTTTTGTGAGATGTGTAAAGAGTGCAGTGAGACAGGGGTTTGTGAGATGGGTAAAGAGTGCAGTGAGATAAGGGTTTGTGAGATGAGTAAAGAGTGCAGTGGGACAGGTTTTTGAGATGAGTAAAGAGTGCAGTGAGACAGGGGTTTGTGAGATGTATAGAGAGTGTAGTGAGACAGGGGTTTGTGAGATGGGTAAAGAGTGCAGTGAGATAAGGGTTTGTGAGATGAGTAAAGAGTGCAGTGGGACAGGTTTTTTAGATGAGTAAAGAGTGCAGTGAGAGAAGGGTTTGTGAGATTGGTTAAGAGTGGAGTGTGACATGGGTTTTTGAGATGTGTAAAGAGTGCAGTGAGACAGGGGTTTGTGAGATGTGTATAGAATGCAGTGAGACAGGTGTTTGTGATATGGTTAAAGAGTGCAGTGAGACAGCGGTTTATGAGATGGGTAAAGAGTGCAGTGAGACAGGGGTTTGTGAGATGTGTAAAGAGTGCAGTGAGACAGGCGTTTGTGAGATGGGTAAAGAGTGCAGTGAGACAGTGGTTTGTGAGATTGCTAAAGAGTGCAGTGAGACAGGGGTTTGTGAGATGGGTAAAGAGTGCAGTTAGACAGGGTTTTGTGAGATGTGTAAAGAGTGCAGTGAGACAGGGGTTTGTGAGATGCGTAAAGAGTGCAGTGAGATAAGGGTTTGTGAGATGAGTAAAGAGTGCAGTGGGACAGGTTTTTGAGATGAGTAAAGAGTGCAGTGAGAGAAGGGTTTGTGAGATTGGTTAAGAATGCAGTGTGACATGGGTTTTTGAGATGTGTAAAGAGTGCAGTGAGACAGGGGTTTGTGAGATGTGTATAGAATGTAGTGAGACAGGGGTTTGTGGGATGGGTAAAGAGTGCAGTGAGACAGGGGTTTGTGAGATGAGTAAAGAGTGCAGTGAGACGGGTTTTTGAGATGTGCAATGTGTGCAGTGAGACAGGGGCTTGGTGGATGAGTAAAGAGTGCAGTGAGACAGGCGTTTGTGAGATGGGTAAAGAGTGCAGTGAGACAGTGTTTTGTGAGATTAGTAAAGAGTGCAGTGAGACAGGGGTTTGTGAGATCGGTAAAGAGTGCATTGAGACAGGGGTTTGAGAGATGGGTAAAGAATGCAGTGAGACAACGGTTTGTGAGATGGGTAAAGAGTGCAGTGAGCTAAGGGTTTGTGAAATGAGTAAGGAGTGCAATGAGACAGTGGTTTGGGAGATAGGTAAAGTGTGCAGTGAGAGAGGGGTTTGTGAGATGGGTAAAGAGTGCAGTGAGACGGGGTTTGTGAGATGGGTAAATAGTGCAGTGAGATAAGGGTTTGTGAGATGAGTAAAGATTGCAGTGGGACAGGTTTTTGCGATGAGTAAAGAGTGCAGTGAGATTGGGGTTTGTGAGATGGGTAAATAGTGCAGTGAGACAGGGGTTTGAGACATGGGTAAAGAGTGCAGTGAGACAGGGTTTTGTGGGATGAGTAAAGAGTGCAGTGAGACAGGGTTTTGTGGGATGAGTAAAGAGTTCGCTGGGACAGGGGTTTGTGAGATGTGTAAAGAGTACAGTGTGACAGGCGTTTGTGAGATGGGTTAAGAGTGCAGTGAGGCAGTGGTTTGTGAGATTAGTAAAGAGTGCAGTGAGACAGGGGTTTGTGAGATGGGTAAAGAGTGCAGTGAGACAGCGTTTTGTGAGATGGGTAAAGAGTGCAGTGAGACAGCGGTTTGTGAGATGGGTAAAGAGTGCAGTGAGATAAGGGTTTGTGAAATGAGTAAAGAGTGCAGTGAGACAGTGGTTTGGGAGATGTGAAATGAGTGCAGTGAGAGAGGTGTTTGTGAGATGGGTAAAGAGTGCAGTGAGACGGGGTTTGTGAGATGGGTAAAGAGTGCAGTGAGATAAGGGTTTGTGAGATGAGTAAAGACTGCAGTGGGACAGGTTTTTGCGATGAGTAAAGACTGCAGTGGGACAGGGGTTTGGACGAAAGGTAAAGAGTTCCGTGAGACAGGGGTTTTTGAGATGGGTAAAGTGTGCAGTGAGACAGGGGTTTGCGGGATGAGCAAAGAGTGCTGTGAGTTAGGGGTTTGTGGGATGAGTATAGAGTGCAGTGAGCAGGGGTTTGTGGGATGAGTAAAGAGTGCAGTGAGACAGGGGTTTGTGGGATGAGTAAAGCGTTCACTGAGACAGGGGTTTGTGGGATGGGTAAAGAGTGCAGTGAGACAGGGGTTTGTGAGATGAGGAAAGAGTGCAGTGAGATGGGTTTGTGAGATGTGTAATGTGTGCAGTGAGACAGGGGTTTGGTGGATGAGTAAAGAGTGCAGTGAGACAGGTGTTTGTGAGATGGGTAAAGGGTGCAGTGCGATGGGTTCATGAGATGGGTATAGAGTGCAGTGAGACAGTGGTTTGTGAGATGGGTAAAGAGTGCAGTGAGACAGGGCTTTGTGAGATGTGTAAAGAGTGCAGTGAGACAGGGGTGTGTGAGATGGATAAAGATTGCAGTGAGTCGGGTTTGTGAGATGGGTAAAGAGTGCAGTGAGACAGGGGTTTGCGAGATCGGTAAAGAGTGCAGTGAGAGAGGGGTTTGTGAGATTGGTAAAGAGTGCAGTGAGACAGGGGATTGTGGGATGGGTAAAGACAGCAGTGAGACAGGGGTTTGTGAGGTAGATTAGGAGTCCAGTGAGACAGGCGTTTGCGAGATGGGTGAGGAGTGCAGCGAGACACGGGTTTGTGAGATGGGCAAAGAGTGCAGTGAGACAGGCGTTTGTGAGATGGGTAAAGAGTGCAGTGAGACAGGGTTTTGTGGGATGAGTAAAGAGTGCAGTGAGACAGGGTTTTGTGGGATGAGTAAAGAGTTCGCTGGGCCAGGGGTTTGTGAGATGTGTAAAGAGTGCAGTGTGACAGGCGTTTGTGAGATGGGTTAAGAGTGCAGTGAGACAGTGGTTTGGGAGATGGGTAAAGAGTGCAGTGAGACAGGGGTTTGTGAGATGGGTAAAGAGTGCAGTGAGACGGGGTTTGTGAGATGGGTAAAGAGTGCAGTGAGACAGCGGTTTGTGAGATGGGTAAAGAGTGCAGTCAGATAAGGGTTTGTGAAATGAGTAAAGAGTGCAGTGAGACAGTGGTTTGGGAGATGGGTAAAGAGTGCAGTGAGACAGGGGTTTGTGAGATGGGTAAAGAGTGCAGTGAGACGGGGTTTGTGAGATGGGTAAAGAGTGCAGTGAGATAAGGGTTTGTGAGATGAGTAAAGAGTGCAGTGGGACAGGTTTTTGCCATGAATACAGAGTGCAGTGAGATAGGGGTTTGTGAGATGGGTAAAGAGTGCAGTGAGACAGGGGTTTGTGAGATGAGTAAAGAGTGTAGTGAGACAGGGGTTTGTAAGATGGGTAAAGAATGCAGTGAGACAGGGGTTTGAGAGATGAGTTTAGAGTGCAGTGAGACAGGGGTTTGTGAGATGTGTAAAGAGTGCAGTGAGACAGGGGTTTGTGAGATGTGTATAGAGTGCAGTGAGACAGGGGTTTGTGAGATGGGTAAAGAGTGCAGTGAGACAGGGGTTTGGGAGATGGGTAAAGAGTGCAGTGAGAGAGGGGTTTGTGGGATGGGTAAAGAGTGCAGTGAGACAGGGGTTTGTGAGATGTGTAAAGTGTGCAGTGAGACAGGGGTTTGTGGGATGAGTAAAGAGTGCAGTGAGACAGGGGTTTGTGGGATGAGTAAAGAGAGCAGTGAGACCGGGGTTTTTTCGTTGAGTAATGAGTGCAGTGAGACAGGGGTTTGTGAGATGCTTAAAGAGTGCAGTGAGACAGCGGTTTGGGAGATGGGTAAAGAGTGCAGTGAGAGAGGGGTTTGTGGGATGGGTAAAGAGTGCAATGAGACAGGGGTTTGTGAGATGGGTAAAGAGTGCAGTGAGACAGGGGTTTGTGAGATGTGTAAAGTGTGCAGTGAGACAGGGTTTTGTGGGATGAGTAAAGAGTGCAGTGAGACAGGGGTTTGTGGGATGAGTAAAGAGAGCAGTGAGACAGGGGTTTTTTCGTTGAGTAAAGAGTGCAGTGGGACAGGTTTTTGAGATGAGTAAAGAGTGCAGTGAGACAGGGGTTTGTGAGATGTATAAAGAGTGTAGTGAGACAGGGGTTTGTGAGATGGGTAAAGAGTGCAGTCAGACAGGGGATTGTGCGATGGGTAAAGATTGCAGTGAGAAAGGGGTTTGTGAGATGGGTAAAGAGTGCAGTGAGACAGGGGTTTGTGGGATGAGTAAAGAGTTCGCTGAGACAGGGGTTTGTGAGATGTGTAAAGAGTGGAGTGAGACAGGCGTTTGTGAGATGGGTAAAGAGTGCAGTGAGACAGTGGTTTGTGAGATTGCTAAAGAGTGCAGTGAGACAGGGGTTTGTGAGATGGGTAAAGAGTGCAGTTAGACAGGGTTTTGTGAGATGTGTATAGAGTGCAGTGAGACAGGGGTTTGTGAGATGCGTAAAGAGTGCAGTGAGATAAGGGTTTGTGAGTTGAGTAAAGAGTGCAGTGGGACAGGTTGTTGAGATGAGTAAAGAGTGCAGTGAGAGAAGGGTTTGTGAGATTGGTTAAGAGTGCACTGTGACATGGGTTTTTGAGATGATTAAAGAGTGCAGTGAGACAGGGGTTTGTGAGATGTGTATAGAATGCAGTGAGACAGGTGTTTGTGAGATGGTTAAAGAGTGCAGTGAGACACGGGTTTGCGAGATGGGTAAAGAG
This sequence comes from Cetorhinus maximus, assembly GCF_964194155.1. Classification (NCBI taxonomy): domain Eukaryota; kingdom Metazoa; phylum Chordata; class Chondrichthyes; order Lamniformes; family Cetorhinidae; genus Cetorhinus; species Cetorhinus maximus. The sequence continues at coordinate 246,528,612 of NC_135879.1, forward strand.
TGCAGTGAGACAGGGGTTTGTGAGGTTAGTAAAGAGTGCAGTGAGACAGGCGTTTGTGAGATGGGTAAAGAGTGCAGTGAGACAGTGGTTTGTGAGATTACTAAAGAGTGCAATGAGCCAGGGGTTTGTGAGATGGGTAAATAGTGCAGTTAGACAGGGTTTTGTGAGATGTGTAAAGAGTGCAGTGAGACAGGGGTTTGTGAGATGCGTAAAGAGTGCAGTGAGAGAAGGGTTTGTGAGATTGGATAAGAGTGCAGTGTGACATGGGTTTTTGAGATGTGTAAAGAGTGCAGTGAGACAGGGGTTTGTGAGATGTGTATAGAATGTAGTGAGACAGGGGTTTGTGGGATGGGTAAAGAGTGCAGTGAGACAGGGGTTTGTGAGATGGGTAAAGAGTGCAGTGAGACAGTGTTTTGTGAGATGTGTAAAGAGTGCAGTGAGATAAGGGTTTGTGAGATGAGGAAAGAGTGCAGTGGGACAGGTTTGTGTGATGAGTAAAGAGCGCAGTGAGACAGGGATTTGTGATATGGGTAAAGAGTGCAGTGAGACAGGGTTTTGTGACATGGGTAAACAGTTCAGTGAGATAGGGTTTGTGAGATGAATAAAGAGTGCAGTGGGACAGGTTTTTGAGATGAGTGAAGAGCGCCGTGAGACATAGATTTGTGAGATGTGTAAAGAGTGCAGTGAGACAGGGGTTTGTGAGATGTGTAAAGAGTGCAGCGAGAGACGGGTTTGTGAGATGGGTAAAGAGTGCAGTGAGACAGGGGTTTGTGAGATGGGCAAAGAGTGCAGTGAGACAGGGGTTTGTGAGATGGCTAAAGAGTGCAGTGAGACAGGGGTTTTGGATTTGGGTAAAGAGTGCAGTGAGACAGTGGTTTGTGAGATGGGTAAAGAGTGCAGTGAGACAGGGGTTTGTGAGATGGGTAAAGAGTGCATTGAGACAGGGGTTTGCGAGATGGGTAAAGAGTGCAATCAGACAGGAGTTTATGAGATGGGCAAAGAGTGTCGTGAGACGGGTTTGTCAGCTGAGTAATGAGTGCAATGAGACGGGTTTGTGAGATGAATAAAGAGTGCACTGTGACAGGGGTTTGTGAGATGGGTAAAGAGTGCAGTGACACAGGGTTTTGTGAGATGGGTAAAGAGGGCAGTGAGACAGGGGCTTGTGAGATGGTAAAGAGTGCAGTGAGACAGGTTTGTGAGATGGGCAAAGCGTCCAGTGAGACAGGTTTTTGAGATGGGTAAAGAGTGCAGTGAGACAGGTTTTTGAGATTGGTAAAGAGTGCAGTGAGACAGGTTTTTGAGATGGGTAAAGAGTGCATTGAGACAGGGGTTTGCGAGATGGGTAAAGAGTGCAATCAGACAGGAGTTTATGAGATGGGCAAAGAGTGTCGTGAGACGGGTTTGTCAGCTGAGTAATGAGTGCAATGAGACGGGTTTGTGAGATGAGTAAAGAGTGCACTGTGACAGGGGTTTGTGAGATGGGTAAAGAGTGCAGTGACACAGGGTTTTGTGAGATGGGTAAAGAGGGCAGTGAGACAGGGGCTAGTGAGATGGTAAAGAGTGCAGTGAGACAGGTTTGTGAGATGTGCAAAGCGTCCAGTGAGACAGGTTTTTGAGATGGGTAAAGAGTGCAGTGAGACAGGTTTTTGAGATTGGTAAAGAGTGCAGTGAGACAAGTTTTTGAGATGGGTAAAGAGTGCAGTGAGACAGGGGTTTGTGAGATGGTTAAAGAGTGCACTGAGACAGAGATTTATGAGATGGGTAAAGAGTGCAGTGAGACAGGTTTGTGAGATGAGTAAAGAGTGCAGTGAGCCAGGGGTGTGTGAGATGAGTTAGGAGTGCAGTGAGACGCGTTTGTCAGCTGAGTAAAGAGTGCAGTGAGACAAGGGTTTGTGAGATGGGTAAAGAGTGCAGTCAGACAGGGTTTGTGAGATGAATAAAGAGTGCAGTGTGACAGGGGTTTTTGAGATGAGTAAAGAGTGCAGTGCGACAGGGCTTTGTGAGATGGGTAAAGAGTGCAGTGCGACAGGGCTTTGTGAGATGGGTAATGAGTGCAGTGAGATAGGGGTTTCTGAGAGCGGTAAAGAGTGCAGTGAGGCAGGGTTTTGTGCGATGGGTAAAGAGTGCAGTGAGAATGGGGATTCTGGGATGGGTAAAGAGTGTAGTGTGACAGGGGTTTTTGAGATGAGTAAAGAGTGCAGTGAGACAGGGGTTTGTTGGATGGGTAAAGAGTGCAGTGAGACAGGGGTTTGTTAGATGAGTAAAGAGTGCAGTGAGACAGGGGTTTGTGAGATGGGTAAAGGTTGCAGTGAGACAGTGGTATGTGGGATGGGTAAAGAGTGCAGTGACACAGGGGTTTGTGAGATGAGTAAAGAGTGCAGTGAGACAGGGATTTGTGGGATGAGTAAAGAGTGCAGTGAGACAGTGGTTTGTGAGATGAGTAAAGAGTGCAGCGAGACAGGTGTTAGTGGGATTGTAAAAGAGAGCAGTGAGACAAGGGTTTTTGAGATGAATAAAGAGTGCAGTGAGACTGGAGTTTGTGAGATGAGTAAAGAGTGCCGTGAGACAGGGGTTTGTGGGATTGTTAAAGAATGCAGTGAGACAGGGGTTTGTGAGATGGGTAAAGAGTGCAGTGAGAGAGGGTTTTGTGAGATGTGTAAAGAGTGCAGTGAGACAGGGTTTTGTGAGATGGGCAAAGAGTGCAATGAGACAGTTGTTTGTGAGATGGGTAAAGGGTGCAGTTTTATTGGGTTTGTGAGATGTGTAAAGATTGCAGTGGGACAGGTTTTTGAGATGAGTAAAGAGTGCAGTGAGAGAAGGGTTTGTGAGATTGGTTAAGAGTGCAGTGAAACATGGGTTTTTGAGATGTGTAAAGAGTGCAGTGAGACAGGGGTTTGTGAGATGTGTAAAGAGTGCAGTGAGACAGGGGTTTGTGAGATGGGTAAAGAGTGCAGTGAGACAGGGGTTTGTGAGGTTGGTAAAGAGTGCAGTGAGACAGGGGTTTGTGGGATGGGTAAAGAGTGCAGTGAGACAGGGGTTTGTGAGATGGGTGAAGAGTGCAGTGAGACAGGGGTTTGTGGGATGGGTAAGGAGAGCTGGGAGACGCGTTTGTCAGCTGAGTAAAGAGTGCAGTGAGACAGGGGTTTGTGAGATGGGTAAAGAGTGCAGTCAGACAGGGTTTGTGAGATGAGTAAAGAGTGCAGTGTGACAGGGGTTTTTGAGATGAGTAAAGAGTGCAGTGCGACAGGGCTTTGTGAGATGGGTAAAGAGTGCAGTGCGACAGGGCTTTGTGAGATGGGTAATGAGTGCAGTGAGATAGGGGTTTCTGAGATCGGTAAAGAGTGCAGTGAGGCAGGGTTTTGTGCGATGGGTAAAGAGTGCAGTGAGAAAGGGGATTCTGGGATGGGTAAAGAGTGTAGTGTGACAGGGGTTTTTGAGATGAGTAAAGAGTGCAGTGAGACAGGGGTTTGTTGGATGGGTAAAGAGTGCAGTGAGACAGGGGTTTGTTAGATGAGTAAAGAGTGCAGTGAGACAGGGGTTTGTGAGATGGGTAAAGGTTGCAGTGAGACAGGGGTATGTGGGATGGGTAAAGAGTGCAGTGAGGCAGGTGTTTGTGAGACGGGTAAAGAGTGCAGTGACACAGGGGTTTGTGAGATGAGTAAAGAGTGCAGTGAGACAGGGATTTGTGGGATGAGTAAAGAGTGCAGTGAGACAGTGGTTTGTGAGATGAGTAAAGAGTGCAGCGAGACAGGTGTTAGTGGGATTGTTAAAGAGAGCAGTGAGACAAGGGTTTTTGAGATGAATAAAGAGTGCAGTGAGACTGGAGTTTGTGAGATGAGTATAGATTGCAGTGAGACAGGGGTTTGTGGGATTGTTAAAGAATGCAGTGAGACAGGTGTTTGTGAGATGGGTAAAGAGTGCAGTGAGAGAGGGTTTTGTGTGATGTGTAAAGAGTGCAGTGAGACAGGGTTTTGTGAGATGGGTAAAGAGTGCAATGAGACAGTTGTTTGTGAGATGGGTAAAGGGTGCAGTTAGATTGGGTTTGTGAGATGTGTAAAGAGTGCAGTGGGACAGGTTTTTGAGATGAGTAAAGAGTGCAGTGAGAGAAGGGTTTGTGAGATTGGTTAAGAGTGCAGTGAAACATGGGTTTTTGAGATGTGTAAAGAGTGCAGTGAGACAGGGGTTTGTGAGATGTGTAAAGAGTGCAGTGAGACAGGGGTTTGTGAGATGGGTAAAGAGTGCAGTGAGACAGGGGTTTGTGAGGTTGGTAAAGAGTACAGTGAGACAGGGGTTTGTGGGATGGGTAAAGAGTGCAGTGAGACAGGGGTTTGTGAGATGGGTGAAGAGTGCAGTGAGACAGGGGTTTGTGGGATGGGTAAGGAGTGCTGGGAGAAAGGGGTTTGTGAGATGTGTAAAGACTGCAGTGAGACAGGCATTTGTGAGATGGGTAAAGAGTGCATTGAGACAGCGGTTTGTGAGATTAGTAAAGAGTGCAGTGAGACAGGGGTTTGTGAGATGGGTAAAGAGTGCATTGAGACAGGGGTTTGTGAAATGGGTAAAGAGTGCAGTGAGACAGGCGTTTGTGTGATGGGTAAAGAGTGCAGTGAGACAGGGTTTTCTGAGATGGGTAAAGAGTGCAGTGAGACAGGGGTTTGTGAGATGGGTAAAGAGTGCAGTGAGATAAGGGTTTGTGAGATGAGTAAAGAGTGCAGTGGGACAGGTTTTTGAGATGAGTAAAGAGTGCAGTGAGAGAAGGGTTTGTGAGATGGGTAAAGAGTGCAGTGAGACAGGGGTTTGTGAGATGGATAAAGAGTGCAGTGAGACTGGGGTTTGGGAGATGGGTAAAGAGTGCAGTGAGAGAGGGGATTGTTGGATGGGTAAAGAGTGCAGTGAGACAGGGGTTTGTGAGATGGGTAAAGTGTGCAGTGAGACAGGGGTTTGTGGGATGAGTAAAGAGTGCAGTGAGACAGGGGTTTGTGGGATGAGTAAAGAGTGCAGTGAGACAGGGGTTTGTGGGATGAGTAAAGAGTGCAGTGAGACAGGGGTTTGTGGGTTGAGTAAAGAGTTCCCTGAGACAGGGGTTTGTGGGATGGGTAAAGAGTGCAGTGAGACAGGGGTTTGTGAGATGGGTGAAGAGTGCAGTGAGACAGGGGTTTGTGAGATGGGTAAAGAGTGCAGTGAGACAGTGTTTTGTGAGATGTGTAAAGAGTGCAGTGAGATAAGGGTTTGTGAGATGAGGAAAGAGTGCAGTGGGACAGGTTTTTGAGATGAGTAAAGAGCGCAGTGAGACAGGGATTTGTGATATGGGTAAAGAGTGCAGTGAGACAGGGTTTTGTGACATGGGTAAACAGTTCAGTGAGATAGGGTTTGTGAGATGAATAAAGAGTGCACTGGGACAGGTTTTTGAGATGAGTGAAGAGCGCCGTGAGACATAGATTTGTGAGATGTGTAAAGAGTGCAGTGAGACAGGGGTTTGTGAGATGTGTAAAGAGTGCAGCGAGACACGGGTTTGTGAGATGGGTAAAGAGTGCAGTGAGACAGGGGTTTGTGAGATGGGCAAAGAGTGCAGTGAGACAGGGGTTTGTGAGATGGCTAAAGAGTGCAGTGAGACAGGGGTTTTGGATTTGGGTAAAGAGTGCAGTGAGACAGTGGTTTGTGAGATGGGTAAAGAGTGCAGTGAGACAGGGGTTTGTGAGATGGGTAAAGAGTGCATTGAGACAGGGGTTTGCGAGATGGGTAAAGAGTGCAATCAGACAGGAGTTTATGAGATGGGCAAAGAGTGTCGTGAGACGGGTTTGTCAGCTGAGTAATGAGCGCAATGAGACGGGTTTGTGAGATGAGTAAAGAGTGCACTGTGACAGGGGTTTGTGAGATGGGTAAAGAGTGCAGTGACACAGGGTTTTGTGAGATGGGTAAAGAGGGCAGTGAGACAGGGGCTAGTGAGATGGTAAAGAGTGCAGTGAGACAGGTTTGTGAGATGGGCAAAGCGTCCAGTGAGACAGGTTTTTGAGATGGGTAAAGAGTGCAGTGAGACAGGTTTTTGAGATTGGTAAAGAGTGCAGTGAGACAGGTTTTTGAGATGGGTAAAGAGTGCATTGAGACAGGGGTTTGCGAGATGGGTAAAGAGTGCAATCAGACAGGAGTTTATGAGATGGGCAAAGAGTGTCGTGAGACGGGTTTGTCAGCTGAGTAATGAGTGCAATGAGACGGGTTTGTGAGATGAGTAAAGAGTGCACTGTGACAGGGGTTTGTGAGATGGGTAAAGAGTGCAGTGACACAGGGTTTTGTGAGATGGGTAAAGAGGGCAGTGAGACAGGGGCTAGTGAGATGGTAAAGAGTGCAGTGAGACAGGTTTGTGAGATGGGCAAAGCGTCCAGTGAGACAGGGGTTTGTGAGATGGTTAAAGAGTGCACTGAGACAGAGATTTATGAGATGGGTAAAGAGTGCAGTGAGACAGGTTTGTGAGATGAGTAAAGATTGCAGTGAGCCAGGGGTGTGTGAGATGAGTTAGGAGTGCAGTGAGGCAGGGATTTGTGAGATGAATAAAGAGTGCAGTGAGACTGGAGTTTGTGAGATGAGTAAAGAGTGCAGTGAGACAGGGGTTTGTGGGATTGTTAAAGAATGCAGTGAGACAGGGGTTTGTGAGATGGGTAAAGAGTGCAGTGAGAGAGGGTTTTGTGAGATGTGTAAAGAGTGCAGTGAGACAGGGTTTTGTGAGATGGGCAAAGAGTGCAATGAGACAGTTGTTTGTGAGATGGGTAAAGGGTGCAGTTTTATTGGGTTTGTGAGATGTGTAAAGAGTGCAGTGGGACAGGTTTTTGAGATGAGTAAAGAGTGCAGTGAGAGAAGGGTTTGTGAGATTGGTTTGGAGTGCAGTGAAACATGGGTTTTTGAGATGTGTAAAGAGTGCAGTGAGACAGGGGTTTGTGAGATGGGTAATGAGTGCAGTGAGATAGGGGTTTCTGAGATCGGTAAAGAGTGCAGTGAGGCAGGGTTTTGTGCGATGGGTAAAGAGTGCAGTGAGAAAGGGGATTCTGGGATGGGTAAAGAGTGTAGTGTGACAGGGGTTTTTGAGATGAGTAAAGAGTGCAGTGAGACAGGGGTTTGTTGGATGGGTAAAGAGTGCAGTGAGACAGGGGTTTGTTAGATGAGTAATGAGTGCAGTGAGACAGGGGTTTGTGAGATGGGTAAAGGTTGCAGTGAGACAGGGGTATGTGGGATGGGTAAAGAGTGCAGTGAGGCAGGTGTTTGTGAGACGGGTAAAGAGTGCAGTGACACAGGGGTTTGTGAGATGAGTAAAGAGTGCAGTGAGACAGGGATTTGTGGGATGAGTAAAGAGTGCAGTGAGACAGTGGTTTGTGAGATGAGTAAAGAGTGCAGCGAGACAGGTGTTAGTGGGATTGTTAAAGAGAGCAGTGAGACAAGGGTTTTTGAGATGAATAAAGAGTGCAGTGAGACTGGAGTTTGTGAGATGAGTATAGAGTGCAGTGAGACAGGGGTTTGTGGGATTGTTAAAGAATGCAGTGAGACAGGGGTTTGTGAGATGGGTAAAGAGTGCAGTGAGAGAGGGTTTTGTGTGATGTGTAAAGAGTGCAGTGAGACAGGGTTTTGTGAGATGGGTAAAGAGTGCAATGAGACAGTTGTTTGTGAGATGGGTAAAGGGTGCAGTTAGATTGGGTTTGTGAGATGTGTAAAGAGTGCAGTGGGACAGGTTTTTGAGATGAGTAAAGAGTGCAGTGAGAGAAGGGTTTGTGAGATTGGTTAAGAGTGCAGTGAAACATGGGTTTTTGAGATGTGTAAAGAGTGCAGTGAGACAGGGGTTTGTGAGATGTGTAAAGAGTGCAGTGAGACAGGGGTTTGTGAGATGGGTAAAGAGTGCAGTGAGACAGGGGTTTGTGAGGTTGGTAAAGAGTACAGTGAGACAGGGGTTTGTGGGATGGGTAAAGAGTGCAGTGAGACAGGGGTTTGTGAGATGGGTGAAGAGTGCAGTGAGACAGGGGTTTGTGGGATGGGTAAGGAGTGCTGGGAGAAAGGGGTTTGTGAGATGTGTAAAGAGTGCAGTGAGACAGGCATTTGTGAGATGGGTAAAGAGTGCATTGAGACAGTGGTTTGTGAGATTAGTAAAGAGTGCAGTGAGACAGGGGTTTGTGAGATGGGTAAAGAGTGCAGTGAGACAGGGGTTTGTGAAATGGGTAAAGAGTGCAGTGAGACAGGCGTTTGTGTGATGGGTAAAGAGTGCAGTGAGACAGGGTTTTCTGAGATGGGTAAAGAGTGCAGTGAGACAGGGGTTTGTGAGATGGGTAAAGAGTGCAGTGAGATAAGGGTTTGTGAGATGAGTAAAGAGTGCAGTGGGACAGGTTTTTGAGATGAGTAAAGAGTGCAGTGAGAGAAGGGTTTGTGAGATGGGTAAAGAGTGCAGTGAGACAGGGGTTTGTGAGATGGGTAAAGAGTGCAGTGAGACAGGGGTTTGGGAGATGGGTAAAGAGTGCAGTGAGAGAGGGGATTGTGGGATGGGTAAAGAGTGCAGTGAGACAGGGGTTTGTGAGATGGGTAAAGTGTGCAGTGAGACAGGGGTTTGTGGGATGAGTAAAGAGTGCAGTGAGACAGGGGTTTGTGGGATGAGTAAAGAGTGCAGTGAGACAGGGGTTTGTGGGATGAGTAAAGAGTGCAGTGAGACAGGGGTTTGTGGGTTGAGTAAAGAGTTCCCTGAGACAGGGGTTTGTGGGATGGGAAAGAATGCAGTGAGACAGGGGTTTGTGAGATGAGTAAAGAGTGCAGTGAGAAAGGCGTTTGTGAGATGGTTAAAGAGTGCAGTGAGACAGTGTTTTGTGAGATGTGTAAAGAGTGCAGTGAGATAAGGGTTTGTGAGATGAGGAAAGAGTGCAGTGGGACAGGTAATTGAGATGAGTAAAGAGCGCAGTGAGACAGGGATTTGTGAGATGGGTAAATAGTGCAGTGAGACTGGGTTTTGTGAGATGGGTAAAGAGTTCAGTGAGATAAGGGTTTGTGAGATGAATAAAGAGTGCAGTGGGACAGGTTTTTGAGATGAGTGAAGAGCGCCGTGAGACATAGATTTGTGAGATGTGTAAAGAGTGCAGTGAGACAGGGGTTTGTGAGATGTGTAAAGAGTGCAGCGAGACAGGGGTTTGTGAGATGGGTAAAGAGTGCAGTGAGACAGGGGTTTGTGAGATGGGCAAAGAGTGCAGTGAGACAGGCGTTTGTGAGATGGGTAAAGAGTGCAGTGAGACAGTGGTTTCTGAGATTAGTAAAGAGTGCCGTGAGACAGGGGTTTGTGAGATGGTTAAAGAGTGCAGTGAGACATGGGTTTGAGCGATGGGTAAAGAGTGCAGTGAGACAGGGTTTTGTGAGATGGGTAAAGAGTGCAGTGAGACGGGGGTTTGTGAGATGTCTAAAGAGTGTAGTGAGACAGGGGTTTGTGAGATGGGTAAAGAGTGCAGTGAGACAGGGGTTTGTGAGATGGGTAAAGAGTGCAGTGAGAGAGGGGTTTTTGGGATGGGTAAAGAGTGCAGTGAGACAGGGGTTTGTGAGATGGGTAAAGTGTGCAGTGAGACACGGTCTTGTGGGATGAGTAAAGAGTGCAGTGAGACAGGGGTTTGTGGGATGAATAAATAGTGCAATGAGACAGGGGTTTGTGGGATGAGTAAAGAGTGCAGTGAGACAGGGGTTTGTGGGATGAGTAATGAGTTCACTGGGACAGGGGTCTGTGGGATGGGTAATGAGTGCAGTGAGACAGGGGTTTGTGAGATGAGTAAAGAGTGCAGTGAGAAAGGCGTTTGTGAGATGGGTAAAGAGTGCAGTGAGACAGGGTTTTGTGAGATGTGTAAAGAGTGCAGTGAGATAAGGGTTTGTGAGATGAGGAAAGATTGCAGTGGGACAGGTTTTTGAGCTGAGTAAAGAGCGCAGTGAGACAGGGATTTGTGAGATGGGTAAAGAGTGCAGTGAGACAGGGTTTTGTGAGATGGGTAAAGAGTTCAGTGAGATATGGGTTTGTGAGATGAGTAAAGAGTGCAGTCGGACAGGTTTTTGAGATGAGTGAAGAGTGCAGTGAGACATGGATTTGTGAGATGTGTAATGAGTGCAGTGAGACAGGGGTTTGTGAGATGTGTAAAGAGTGCAGTCAGACAGGGGTTTGTGAGATGGGTAAAGAGTGCACTGAGACAGGGGTTTGTGAGATGGGTAAAGAGTGCAGTGAGACAGGGGTTTGTGAGATGGCTAAAGAGTGCAGTGAGACAGGGGTTTGGGAGATGGGTAAAGAGTGCAGTGAGACAGTGGTTTGTGAGATGGGTAAAGAGTGCAGTGAGACAGAGGTTTGTGGGATGAGTAAAGAGTGCAGTGAGACTGGGGTTTGTGGGATGAGTAAAGAGTGCAGTGAGACAGGGGTTTGTGGGATTAGTAAAGAGTGCAGTGAGACAGGGGTTTGTGGGATGAGTAAAGAGTGTACTGAGTCATGGGTTTGTGGGATGGGTAAAGAGTGCAGTGAGACAGGCGTTTGTGAGATGAGTAAAGAGTGCAGTGAGACGGTTTTGTGAGATGTGTAATGTGTGCAGTGAGACAGCGGTTTGGTGGATGAGTTAAGAGTGCAGTGAGACAGGCGTTTGTGAGATGGGTAAAGAGTGCAGTGAGACAGGCTTTTGTGAGATGGGTAAAGAGTACAGTGAGACAGTGGTTTGTGAGATTAGTATAGAGTGCAGTGAGACTGCGGTTTGTGAGATGGGTAAAGAGTGCAGTGATATAAGGGTTTGTGAAATGAGTAAAGAGTGCAGTGAGACGGGGTTTGTGAGATGGGTAAAGAGTGCAGTGAGATAAGGGTTTGTGAGATGAGTAAAGACTGCAGTACGACAGGTTTTTGCGATGAGTAAAGTGTGCAGTGAGATTGGGTTTTGTGAGATCGGTAAAGAGTGCAGTGCGACAGGGGTTTGTGAGATGTGTAAAGAGTGCAGTGAGACGGGGTTTGTGAGATGGATAGAGAGTGCAGTGAGATAAGGGTTTGTGAGATGAGTAAAGACTGCAGTGCGACAGGTTTTTGCGATGAGTAAAGAGTGCAGTGAGATTGGGGTTTGTGAGATGGGGAAAGAGTGCAGTGAGACAGGGGTTTGTGAGATGTGTAAAGAGTGTAGTGAGACAGGGGTTTGTGAGATGGGTAAAGAGTGCAGTGAGACTGGGGTTTGTGAGATGGGTAAAGAGTGCAGTGAGACAGGGGTTTGCGGGATGAGCAAAGAGTGCAGTGAGACAGGGGTTTGTGGGATGAGTAAAGAGTGCAGTGAGCAGGGGTTTGTGGGATGAGTAACGAGTGCAGTGAGACAGCGGTTTGTGGGATGAGTAAAGTGTTCACTGAGACAGGGGTTTGTGGGATGGGTAAAGAGTGCAGTGAGACGGGGGTTTGTGAGACGAGGAAAGAGTGCAGTGAGATTGGTTTGTGAGATGTGTAATGTGTGCAGTGAGACAGGGGTTTGGTGGATGAGTAAAGAGTGCAGTGAGACAGGTGTTTGAGAGATGGGTAAAGGGTGCAGTGCGATGGGTTCATGAGATGGGTATAGAGTGCAGTGAGACAGTGGTTTGTGAGATGGGTAAAGAGTACAGTGAGACAGGGCTTTGTGAGATGAGTAAAGAGTGCAGTGAGACAGGGGTGTGTGAGATGGGTATAGATTGCAGTGAGTCGGTTTTGTGAGATGGGTAAAGAGTGCAGTGAGACAGGGGTTTGCGAGATCGGTAAAGAGTGCAGTGAGACAGGGGTTTGTGAGATTGGTGAAGAGTGCAGTGAGACAGGGGATTGTGGTATGGGCAAAGAGAGCAGTGAGACAGGGGTTTGTGAGGTAGATTAGGAGTCCAGTGAGACAGGCGATTGCGAGATGGGTGAGGAGTGCAGCGAGACACGGGTTTGTGAGATGAGTAAAGAGTGTAGTGAGACAGGGGTTTGTAAGATGGGTAAAGAATGCAGTGAGACAGGGGTTTATGAGATGGGTAAAGAGTGCAGTGAGACAGGGGTTTGGGAGATCGGTAAAGAGTGCAGTGAGAGAGAGGTTTGTGGGATGGGTAAAGAGTGCAGTGAGACAGGGGTTTGTGAGATGTGTAAAGTGTGCAGTGAGACAGGGGTTTGTGGGATGAGTTAAGAGTGCAGTGGGACAGGGGTTTGTGGGATGAGTAAAGAGAGCAGTGAGACAGGGGTTTTTTCGATGAGTAAAGAGTGCAGTGAGTCAGGGGTTTGTGGGATGTGTAAAGAGTGCAGTGAGACAGGCGTTTGTGAGATGGGAAAAGAGTACAGTGAGCCAGGGTTTGTGAGATGGGTAAAGAGTGCAGTGAGACAGGGGTTTGTGAGATGGGTAAAGTGTGCAGTGAGACAGGGTTTTGTGAGATGTGTAAAGAGTGCAGTGAGACAGGGGTTTGTGATTGGGTAAAGAGTGCAGTGAGATAAGGGTTTGTGAGATGAGTAAAGAGTGCAGTGGGACAGGTTTTTGAGATGAATAAAGAGTGCAGTGAGACAGGGGTTTGTGAGATGTATAAAGAGTGTAGTGAGACAGGGGTTTGTGAGAAGGGTAAAGAGTGCAGTCAGACAGGGGATTGTGAGATGGGTAAAGAGTGCACTGAGACGGGGGTTTGTGAGATGTGTAAAGAGTGCAGTGAGACAGGGGTTTGTGGGATGAGTAAAGAGTGCAGTGGGACAGGTTTTTGAGATGAGTAAAGAGTGCAGTGAGACAGCAGTTTGTGAGATGTGTAAAGAGTGCAGTGGGACAGGGGTTTGTGAGGTTGGTAAAGAGTGCAGTGAGACAGGGTTTTGTGGGATGGGTAAAAAGTGCAGTGAGACAGGGGTTTGTGAGATGGGTGAAGAGTGTAGTGAGACAGCGGTTTGTGGGATGGGTAAGGAGTGCTGTGAGACAGTGGTTTGTGAGATGTATAAAGGGTGCAGTGAGACAGGCATTTGTGAGATGTGTAATGAGTGCATTGAGACAGTGGTTTGAGAGATTAGTAAAGAGTGCAGTGAGACAGGGGTTTGTGAGATGGGTAAAGAGTTCAGTGAGACAGGGGTTTGTGAGATGTGTAAAGAGTGCAGTGAGACAGGCGTTTGTGTGATGGGTAAAGAGTGCAGTGAGACAGGGTTTTGTGAGATGGGTAAAGAGTGCAGTGAGACAGGGGTTTGTGAGATGGGTAAAGAGTGCAGTGAGATGAGGGTTTGTGAGATGAGTAAAGAGTGCAGTGGGACAGGTTTTTGAGATGAGTAAAGAGTGCCGTGAGACAGGGGTTTGTGATATGCGTAAAGAGTGCAGTGAGACAGGGGTTTGTGAGATGTCTAAAGAGTGCAGTGAGACAGGGGTTTGTGAGATGGGTAAAGAGTGCAGTGAGACAGGGGTTTGTCAGATGGGTAAAGAGTGCAGTGAGACAGGGGTTTGTGAGATGAGTAAAGAGTGCAGTGAGAAAGGCGTTTGTGAGATGGTTAAAGAGTGCAGTGAGACAGTGTTTTGTGAGATGTGTAAAGAGTGCAGTGAGATCAGGGTTTGTGAGATGAGGAAAGAGTGCAGTGGGACATGTTTTTGAGATGAGTAAAGAGCGCAGTGAGACAGGGATTTGTGAGATGGGTAAAGAGTGCAGTGAGACAGGGTTTTGTGAGATGGGTAAAGAGTTCAGTGAGATAAGGGTTTGTGAGATGAATAAAGAGTGCAGTGGGACAGGTTTTTGAGATGAGTGAAGAGCGCCGTGAGACATAGATTTGTTAGATGTGTAAAGAGTGCAGTGAGACAGGGGTTTGTGAGATGTGTAAAGAGTGCAGCGAGACATGGCTTTTTGAGATGGGTAAAGAGTGCAGTGAGACAGGGGTTTGTGAGATGGGTAAAGAGTGCAGTGAGACAGGGGTTTGTGAGATGTCTAAAGAGTGCAGTGAGACAGGGGTTTAGGATTTGGGTAAAGAGTGCAGTGAGACAGTGGTTTGTGAGATGGGTAAAGAGTGCCGTGAGGCAGGGGTTTGTGGGATGAGTAAAGAGTGCAGTGAGACCGGGGTTTGTGGGATGAGTAAAGAGTGCAGTGAGACAGGGGTCTGTGGGATGAGTAAAGAGTGTACTGAGACATGGGTTTGTGGGATGGGTAAGGAGTGCAGTGAGACAGGGGTTTGTGAGATGAGTAAAGAGTGCAGTGAGACGGGTTTGTGAGATGTGTAATGTGTGCAGTGAGACAGGCGTTTGGTGGATGAGTAAAGAGTACAGTGAGACAGGCGTTTGTGAGATGGGTAAAGAGTGCGGTGAGACAGTGGTTAGTGAGATGGTTAAAGAGTGCAGTGAGACATGGGTTTGAGCGATGGGTAAAGAGTGCAGTGAGACAGGGTTTTGTGAGATGGGTAAAGAGTGCAATGAGACAGGGGTTTGTGAGATGGGTAAAGGGTGCAGTTAGATTGGGGTTTGTGAGATGAGTAAAGAGTGCACTGGGACAGGTTTTTCAGATGAGTAAAGAGTGCAGTGAGAGAAGGGTTTGTGAGATGTGTAAAGAGTGCCGTGAGACAGGGGTTTGTGAGATATGTAAAGAGTGCAGTGAGACAGGTGTTTGTGAGATTGTTAAAGAGTGCAGTGAGACAGGGGTTTGTGAGATGGGTAAAGAGTGCAGTGAGACAGGGGTTTGTGAGGTTGGTAAAGAGTGCAGTGAGACAGGGGTTTGTGGGATGGGTAAAGAGTGCAGTGAGACAGGGGTTTGTGAGATAGGTGAAGAGTGCAGTGAGACAGGGGTTTGTGGGATGGTTAAGGAGTGCAGTGAGACAAGGGTTTGTGAGATGTGTAAAGAGTGCAGTGAGACAGGCGTTTGTGAGATGGGTAAAGAGTGCATTGAGACAGTGTTTTGTGAGATTAGTAAAGAGTGCAGTGAGACAGTGGTTTGTGAGATTGGTAAAGAGTGCTGTGAGACATGGGTTTGTGAGATGGGAAAGAGTGCAGTGAGACAGGCGTTTGTGTGATGGGTAAAGAGTGCAGTGAGACAGGGTTTTGTGAGATGAGTAAAGAGTGCAGTGAGACAGTGTTTTGGAAGATGGGTAAAGTGTGCAGTGAGAGAGGGGTTTGTTAGATGGGTAAAGAGTGCAGTGAGACTGGGTTTGTGAGATGGGTAAAGAGTGCAGTGAGATAAGGGTTGGTGAGATGAGTAAAGACTGCAGTGCGACAGGTTTTTGCGATGAGTAAAGAGTTCAGTGAGATTGGGGTTTGTGAGATGGGTAAAGAGTGCAGTGAGACAGGGGTTTTTGAGATGTGTAAAGAGTGTAGTGAGACAGGGGTTTGTGAGATGGGTAAAGAGTGCAGTGAGACAGGGGTTTGTGAGATGGGTAAAGAGTGCAGTGAGACGGGTTTGGACGTTGGGTAAAGAGTGCAGTGAGAGAGGGTTTTGTGGGATTGGTAAAGAGTGCAGTGAGACAGGGGTTTGTGAGATGGGTAAAGTGTGCAGTGAGACAGGGGTTTGCGTGATGAGCAAAGAGTGCAGTGAGACAGGGGTTTGTGGGATGAGTAAAGAGTGCAGTGAGCAGGGGTTTGTGGGATGAGTAAAGAGTGCAGTGAGACAGCGGTTTCTGGGATGAGTAAAGTGTTCACTGAGACAGGGGTTTGTGGGATGGGTAAAGAGTGCAGTGAGACAGGGGTTTGTGAGATGAGGAAAGAGTGCAGTGAGATGGGTTTGTGAGATGTGTAATGTGTGCAGTGAGACAGGGGTTTGGTGGATTAGTAATGAGTGCAGTGAGACAGGTGTTTGTGAGATGGGTAAAGGGTGCAGTGCGATGGGTTCATGAGATGGGTATAGAGTGCAGTGAGACATTGGTTTGTGAGATGGGTAAAGAGTGCAGTGAGACAGCGCTTTGTGAGATGAGTAAAGAGTGCAGTGAGACAGGGGTGTGTGAGATGGGTAATCATTGCAGTGAGTTGGTTTTGTGAGATGGGTAAAGAGTGCAGTGAGACAGGGGTTTGCGAGATCGGTAAAGAGTGCAGTGAGACAGGGGTTTGTGAGATTGGAAAAGAGTGCAGTGAGACAGGGGATTGTGGGATGGGCAAAGAGAGCAGTGAGACAGGGGTTTGTGAGGTAGATTAGGAGTCCAGTGAGACAGGCGTTTGCGAGATGGGTGAGGAGTGCAGCGAGACACGGGTTTGTGAGATGGGCAAAGAGTGCAGTGAGATAGGGGTTTGTGAGATGAGTAAAGAGTGTAGTGAGACAGGGGTTTGTAAGATGGGTAAAGAATGCAGTGAGACAGGGGTTTGCGAGATGAGTAAAGAGTGCCGTGAGACAGGGGTTTGTGTGATGTGTAAAGAGTGCAGTGAGACAGGGGTTTGTGAGATGTGTAAAGAGTGCAGTGAGACAGGGGTTTATGAGATGGGTAAAGAGTGCAGTGAGACAGGGGTTTGGGAGATGGGTAAAGAGTGCAGTGAGAGAGGGGTTTGTGGGATGGGTAAAGAGTGCAGTGAGACAGGGGTTTGTTAGATGTGTAAAGTGTGCAGTGAGACAGGGGTTTGTGGGATGAGTAAAGAGTGCAGTGAGACAGGTGTTTGTGGGATGAGTAAAGAGAGCAGTGATACAGGGGTTTTTTCGATGAGTAAAGAGAAAAGTGAGTCAGGGGTTTGTGGGATGTGTAAAGAGTGCAGTGAGACAGGCGTTTGTGAGATGGGTAAAGAGTACAGTGAGCCAGGGTTTGTGAGATGGGTAAAGAGTGCAGTGAGACAGTAGTTTGTGAGGTTAGTAAAGAATGCAGTGAGACAGGGGTTTGTGAGATGGGTAAAGAGTGCAGTGAGACAGGGTTTTGTGAGATGTGTAAAGAGTGCAGTGTGACACGGGTTTGTGAGTTGGGTAAAGAGTGCAGTGAGATAAGGGTTTGTGAGATGAGTAAAGAGTGCAGTGGGACAGGTTTTTGAGATGAATAAAGAGTGCAGTGAGACAGGGATTTGTGAGATGTATAAAGAGTGTAGTGAGACAGGGGTTTGTGAGATGGGTAAAGAGTGCAGTCAGACAGGGGATTGTGAGATGGGTAAAGTGTGCAGTGAGACAGGGGTTTGTGAGAAGTGTAAAGAGTGCAGTGAGACAGGGGTTTGTGGGATGAGTAAAGAGTGCAGTGGGACAGGGGTTTGTGAGGTTGGTAAAGGGTGCAGTGAGACAGGGTTTTGTGGGATGGGTAAAAAGTGCAGTGAGACAGGGGTTTGTGCGATGGGTGAAGAGTGCAGTGAGACACGGGTTTGTGGGATGGGGAAGGAGTGCTGTGAGACAGGTGTTTGTGAGATGTGTAAAGAGTGCAGTGAGACAGGCATTTGTGAGATGTGTAAAGAGTGCATTGAGACAGTGGTTTGTGAGATTAGTAAAGAGTGCAGTGAGACAGGGGTTTGTGAGATGGGTAAAGAGTGCAGTGAGACAGGGGTTTGTGAGATGTGTAAAGAGTGCAGTGAGACAGGCATTTGTGTGATGGGTAAAGAGTGCAGTGAGACAGGGTTTTGTGAGATGGGTAAAGAGTGCAGTGAGACAGGGGTTTGTGAGATGGGTAAAGAGTGCAGTGAGATAAGGGTTTGTGAGATGAGTAAAGAGTGCAGTGGGACAGGTTTTTGAGATGAGTGAAGAGCGCCGTGAGACATAGATTTGTGAGATGTGTAAAGAGTGCAGTGAGACAGGGGTTTGTGAGATGTGTAAAGAGTGCAGCGAGACAGGGGTTTGTGAGATTTTTAAAGAGTGCAGTGAGACAGGGGTTTGTGAGATGGGCAAAGAGTGCAGTGAGACAGGGTTTTGTGAGATGGCTAAAGAGTGCTGTGAGACAGGGGTTTGGGATTTGGGTAAAGAGTGCAGTGAGACAGTGGTTTGTGAGATGGGTAAAGAGTGCAGTGAGGCAGGGGTTTGTGGGATGAGTAAAGAGTGCAGTGAGACCGGGGTTTGTGGGATGAGTAAAGAGTGCAGTGAGACAGGGGTTTGTGGGATGAGTAAAGAGTGTACTGAGACATGGCTTTGTGGGATGGGTAAGGAGTGCAGTGAGAAAGGGGTTTGTGAGATGAGTAAAGAGTGCAGTGTGACGGTTTTGTGAGATGTGTAATGTGTGCAGTAAGACAGCGGTTTGGTGGATGAGTAAAGAGTACAGTGAGACAGGCGTTTGTGAGATGGGTAAAGAGTGCAGTGAGACAGTGGTTTCTGAGATTAGTAAAGAGTGCCGTGAGACAGGGGTTTGTGAGATGGTTAAAGAGTGCAGTGAGACATGGGTTTGAGCGATGGGTAAAGAGTGCAGTGAGACAGGGTTTTGTGAGATGGGTAAAGAGTGCAATGAGACAGGGGTTTGTGAGATGGGTAAAGGGTGCAGTTAGATTGGGGTTTGTGAGATGAGGAAAGAGTGCAGTGGGACAGTTTTTTCAGATGAGTAAAGTGTGCAGTGAGAGAAGGGTTTGTGAGATTGGTTAAGAGTGCAGTGAGACAGGGGTTTGTGAGATGTGTAAAGAGTGCAGTGAGACTGGTGTTTGTGAGATGGTTAAAGAGTGCAGTGAGACAGGGGTTTGTGAGATGGGTAAAGAGTGCAGTGAGACAGGGGTTTGTGAGGTTGGTAAAGAGTGCAGTGAGACAGGGGTTTGTGGGATTGGTAAAGAGTGCAGTGAGACAGGGGTTTGTGAGATGGGTGAAGAGTGCAGTGAGACAGGGGTTTGTGGGATGGGTAAGGAGTGCAGTGAGACAGGGGTTTGTGAGATGAGTAAAGAGTGCAGTGAGACAGGCGTTTGTGAGATGGGTAAAGAGTGCATTGAGACAGTGTTTTGTGAGATTAGTAAAGAGTGCAGTGAGACAGGGGTTTGTGAGATTAGTAAAGAGTGCTGTGAGTCAGGGGTTTGTGAGATGGGTAAAGAGTGCAGGGAGACAGGCGTTTGTGTGATGGGGAAAGAGTGCAGTGAGACAGGGTTTTGTGAGATGGGTAAAGAGTGCAGTGAGACAGGGGTTTGTGAGATGGGTAAAGAGTGCAGTGAGATAAGGGTTTGTGAGATGAGTAAAGAGTGCAGTGGGACAGGTTTTTGAGATGAGTAAAGAGTGCAGTGAGACAGGGGTTTGTGATATGGGTAAAGAGTGCAGTGAGACAGGGGTTTGTGAGATGTCTAAAGAGTGTAGTGAGACAGTGGTTTGTGAGATGTGTAAAGAGTGCAGTGAGACAGCGGTTTGTGAGATGGGTAAAGAGTGCAGTGAGACAGGGGTTTGGGAGATGGGTAAAGAGTGCAGTGAGAGAGGGGTTTTTGGCATGGGTAAAGAGTGCAGTGAGACAGGGGTTTGTGAGATGGGTAAAGTGTGCAGTGAGACAGGGTCTTGTGGGATGAGTAAAGAGTGCAGTGAGACAGGGGTTTGTGGGATGAATAATTAGTGCAGTGAGACAGGGGTTTGTGGGATGAGTAAAGACTGCAGTAAGACAGGGGTTTGTGGGATGAGTAATGAGTTCACTGGGACAGGGGTCTGTGGGATGGGTAAAGAGTGCAGTGAGACAGGGGTTTGTGAGATGAGTAAAGAGTGCAGTGAGAAAGGCGTTTGTGAGATGGGTAAAGAGTGCAGTGAGACAGGGTTTTGTGAGATGTGTAAAGAGTGCAGTGAGATAAGGGTTTGTGAGATGAGGAAAGAGTGCAGTGGGACAGGTTTTTGAGATGAGTAAAGAGCGCAGTGAGACTGGGATTTGTGAGATGGGTAGAGTGCAGTGAGACAGGGTTTTGTGAGACGGGTAAAGAGTTCAGTGAGATATGGGTTTGTGAGATGAGTAAAGAGTGCAGTCGGACAGGTTTTTGAGATGAGTGAAGAGTGCAGTGAGACATGGATTTGTGAGATGTGTAAAGAGTGCAGTGAGACAGGGGTTTGTGAGATGTGTAAAGAGTGCAGTGAGACAGGGGTTTGTGAGATGGGTAAAGAGTGCACTGAGACAGGGGTTTGTGAGATGGGTAAAGAGTGTAGTGAGACAGGGGTTTGTGAGATGGCTAAAGAGTGCAGTGAGACAGGGGTTTGTGAGATGGGTAAAGAGTGCAGTGAGACAGTGGTTTGTGAGATGGGTAAAGATTGCAGTGAGACAGAGGTTTGTGGGATGAGTAAAGAGTGCAGTGAGACAGGGGTTTGTGGGATGAGTATAGAGTGCAGTGAGACAGGGGTTTGTGGGATGAGTAAAGAGTGCAGTGAGACAGGGGTTTGTGGGATGAGTAAAGAGTGCAGTGAGACAGGGGTTTGTGGGATGAGTAAAGAGTGTACTGAGACATGGCTTTGTGGGATGGGTAAGGAGTGCAGTGAGACAGGGGTTGTGAGATGAGTAAAGAGTGCAGTGAGACGGGTTTGTGAGATGTGTAATGTGTGCAGTAAGACAGGGGTTTGGTGGATGAGTAAAGAGTACAGTGAGACAGGCGTTTGTGAGATGGGTAAAGAGTGCAGTGAGACAGTGGTTTCTGAGATTAGTAAAGAGTGCCGTGAGACATGGGTTTGTGAGATGGTTAAAGAGTGCAGTGAGACATGGGTTTGAGCGATGGGTAAAGAGTGCAGTGAGACAGGGTTTTGTGAGATGGGTAAAGAGTGCAATGAGACAGGGGTTTGTGAGATGGGTAAAGGGTGCAGTTAGATTGGGGTTTGTGAGATGAGGAAAGAGTGCAGTGGGACAGTTTTTTCAGATGAGTAAAGTGTGCAGTGAGAGAAGGGTTTGTGAGATTGGTTAAGAGTGCAGTGAGACAGGGGTTTGTGAGATGTGTAAAGAGTGCAGTGAGACTGGTGTTTGTGAGATGGTTAAAGAGTGCAGTGAGACAGGGGTTTGTGAGATGGGTAAAGTGTGCAGTGAGACAGGGGTTTGTGATATGGGTAAAGAGTGCAGTGAGACGGGGTTTGTGAGATGGGTAAAGAGTGCAGAGAGATAAGGGTTTGTGAGATGAGTAAAGATTGCAGTGCGACAGGTTTTTGCGATGAGTAAAGAGTGCAGTGAGATTGGGGTTTGTGAGATGGGTAAAGAGTGCAGTGAGACAGGGGTTTGTGAGATGTGTAAAGAGTGTAGTGAGACAGGGGTTTGTGAGATTGGTAAAGAGTGCAGTGAGACAGGGGTTTGTGAGATGGGTAAAGAGTGCAATGAGAGAGGGTTTTGTGGGATGGGTAAAGAGTGCAGTGAGACAGAGGTTTGTGAGATGGGTAAAGTGTGCAGTGAGACAGGGGTTTGCGGGATGAGCAAAGAGTGCAGTGAGACAGGGGTTTGTGGGATGAGTAAAGAGTGCAGTGAGCAGGGGTTTGTGGGATGAGTTAAGAGTGCAGTGAGACAGGGGTTTGTGGGATGAGTAAAGTGTTCACTGAGAGAGGGGTTTGTGGGATCGGTAAAGAGTGCAGTGATACAGGGGTTTGTGAGATGAGGAAAGAGTGCAGTGAGATGGGTTTGTGAGATGTGTAATGTGTGCAGTGAGACAGGGGTTTGGTGGATGAGTAAAGAGTGCAGTGAGACAGGTGTTTGTGAGATGGGTAAAGGGTGCAGTGCGATGGGTTCATGAGGTGGGTATAGAGTGCAGTGAGACAGTGGTTTGTGAGATGGGTAAAGAGTGCAGTGAGACAGGGCTTTGTGAGATCGGTAAAGAGTGCAGTGAGACAGGGGTGTGTGAGATGGGTAAAGATTGCAGTGAGTCGGTTTTGTGAGATGGGTAAAGAGTGCAGTGAGACAGGGGTTTGCGAGATCGGTAAAGAGTGCAGTTAGACAGGGGTTTGTGAGATTTGGTAAAGAGTGCAGTGAGACAGGGGATTGTGCGATGGGCAAAGAGAGCAGAGAGACAGGGGTTTGTGAGGTAGATTAGGACTCCAGTGAGACAGGCGTTTGCGAGATGGGTGAGGAGTGCAGCGAGACACGGGTTTGTGAGATGGGCAAAGAGTGCAGTGAGACAGGGGTTTTTGAGATGAGTAAAGAGTGTAGTGAGACAGGGGTTTGTAAGATGGGTAAAGAATGCAGTGAGACAGGGGTTTGCGAGATGAGTAAAGAGTGCAGTGAGACAGGGGTTTGTGTGATGTGTAAAGAGTGCAGTGAGACAGGGGTTTGTGAGATGTGTAAAGAGTGCAGTGAGACAGGGGTTTATGAGATGGGTAAAGAGTGCAGTGAGACAGGGGTTTGGGAGATGGGTAAAGAGTGCAGTGAGAGAGGGGTTTGTGGGATGGGTAAAGAGTGCAGTGAGACAGGGGTTTGTGAGATGTGTAAAGTGTGCAGTGAGACAGGGGTTTGTGGGATGAGTAAAGAGTGCAGTGAGACAGGGGTTTGTGGGATGAGTAAAGAGAGCAGTGAGACAGGGGTTTTTTCGATGAGTAAAGAGTGCAGTGAGTCAGGGGTTCGTGGGATGTGTAAAGAGTGCTGTGAGACAGGCGTTTGTGAGATGGGTAAAGAGTGCAGTGAGACAGTAGTTTGTGAGGTTAGTAAAGAATGCAGTGAGACAGGGGTTTGTGAGATGGGTAAAGAGTGCAGTGAGACAGGTTTTTGTGAGATGTGTAAAGAGTGCAGTGAGACAGGGGTTTGTGAGATGGGTAAAGAGTGCAGTGAGATAAGGGTTTGTGAGATGAGTAAAGAGTGCAGTGGGACAGGTTTTTGAGATGAATAATGAGTGCAGTGAGACAGGGGTTTGTGAGATGTATAAAGAGTGTAGTGAGACAGGGGTTTGTGAGATGGGTAAAGAGTGCAGTCAGACAGTGGATTGTGAGATGGGTAAAGAGTGCAGTGAGACAGGGGTTTGTGAGATGTGTAAAGAGTGCAGTGAGACAGGGGTTTGTGGGATGAGTAAAGAGTGCAGTGGGACAGGTTTTTGAGATGAGTAAAGAGTGCAGTGAGACAGCGGTTTGTGAGATGGGTAAAGAGTGCAGTGGGACAGGGGTTTGTGAGGTTGGTAAAGAGTGCAGTGAGACAGGGTTTTGTGGGATGTGTAAAAAGTGCAGTGAGACAGGGGTTTGTGAGATGGGTGAAGAGTGCAGTGAGACACGGGTTTGTGGGATGGGTAAGGAGTGCTGTGAGACAGGGGTTTGTGAGATGTGTAAAGAGTGCAGTGAGACAGGCATTTGTGAGATGTGTAAAGAGTGCATTGACACAGTGGTTTGTGAGATTAGTAAAGAGTGCAGTGAGACAGTGGTTTGTGAGATGGGTAAAGAGTGCAGTGAGACAGGGGATTGTGAGATGTGTAAAGAGTGCAGTGAGACAGGTGTTTGTGTGATGGGTAAAGAGTGCAGTGAGACAGGGTTTTGTGAGATGGGTAAAGAGTGCAGTGAGACAGGGGTTTGTGAGATGGGTGAAGAGTGCAGTGAGACAGGGGTTTGTGGGATGGGTAAGGAGTGCCGTGAGACAGGGGTTTGTGAGATGTGTAAAGAGTGCAGTGAGACAGGCGTTTGTGAGATGGTTAAAGAGTGCATTGAGACAGTGTTTTGTGAGATTAGTAAAGAGTGCAGTGAGACAGGGGTTTGTGAGATTGGTAAAGAGTGCTGTGAGACAGTGGTTTGTGAGATGGGTAAAGAGTGCTGTGAGACAGGCGTTTGTGTGATGGGTAAAGAGTGCAGTGAGACAGGGTTTTATGAGATGGGCAAAGAGTGCAGTGAGACAGGGGTTTGTGAGATGGGTAAAGAGTGCAGTGAGATAAGGGTTTGTGAGATTTGTAAAGAGTGCAGTGGGACAGGTTTTTGAGATGAGTAAAGAGTGCAGTGAGACAGGGGTTTGTGATATGGGTAAAGAGTGCAGTGAGACAGGGGTTTGTGAGATGTCTAAAGAGTGTAGTGAGACAGGGGTTTGTGAGATGGGTAAAGAGTGCAGTGAGACAGGGGTTTGTGAGATGGGTAAAGAGTGCAGTGCGACAGGGGTTTGGGAGATGGGTAAAGAGTGCAGTGAGAGAGGGGTTTTTGGGATGGGTAAAGAGTGCAGTGAGACAGGGGTTTGTGAGATGGGTAAAGTGTGCAGTGAGACAGGGTCTTGTGGGATGAGTAAAGAGTGCAGTGAGACAGGGGTTTGTGGGATGAATAAATAGTGCAGTGAGACAGGGGTTTGTGGGATGAGTAAAGAGTGCAGTGAGACAGGGGTTTGTGGGATGAGTAAAGAGTTCACTGGGACAGGGGTCTGTGGGATGGGTAAAGAGTGCAGTGAGACAGGGGTTTGTGAGATGTGTAAAGAGTGCAGTGAGACAGGGGTTTGTGGGATGAGTAAAGAGTGCAGTGGGACAGGTTTTTGAGATGAGTAAAGAGTGCAGTGAGACAGCGGTTTGTGAGATGGGTAAAGAGTGCAGTGGGACAGGGGTTTGTGAGGTTGGTAAAGAGTGCAGTGAGACAGGGTTTTGTGGGATGTGTAAAAAGTGCAGTGAGACAGGGGTTTGTGAGATGGGTGAAGAGTGCAGTGAGACACGGGTTTGTGGGATGGGTAAGGAGTGCTGTGAGACAGGGGTTTGTGAGATGTGTAAAGAGTGCAGTGAGACAGGCATTTGTGAGATGTGTAAAGAGTGCATTGAGACAGTGGTTTGTGAGATTAGTAAAGAGTGCAGTGAGACAGTGGTTTGTGAGATGGGTAAAGAGTGCAGTGAGACAGGGGATTGTGAGATGTGTAAAGAGTGCAGTGAGACAGGTGTTTGTGTGATGGGTAAAGAGTGCAGTGAGACAGGGTTTTGTGAGATGGGTAAAGAGTGCAGTGAGACAGGGGTTTGTGAGATGGGTGAAGAGTGCAGTGAGACAGGGGTTTGTGGGATGGGTAAGGAGTGCCGTGAGACAGGGGTTTGTGAGATGTGTAAAGAGTGCAGTGAGACAGGCGTTTGTGAGATGGTTAAAGAGTGCATTGAGACAGTGTTTTGTGAGATTAGTAAAGAGTGCAGTGAGACAGGGGTTTGTGAGATTGGTAAAGAGTGCTGTGAGACAGTGGTTTGTGAGATGGGTAAAGAGTGCTGTGAGACAGGCGTTTGTGTGATGGGTAAAGAGTGCAGTGAGACAGGGTTTTATGAGATGGGCAAAGAGTGCAGTGAGACAGGGGTTTGTGAGATGGGTAAAGAGTGCAGTGAGATAAGGGTTTGTGAGATTTGTAAAGAGTGCAGTGGGACAGGTTTTTGAGATGAGTAAAGAGTGCAGTGAGACAGGGGTTTGTGATATGGGTAAAGAGTGCAGTGAGACAGGGGTTTGTGAGATGTCTAAAGAGTGTAGTGAGACAGGGGTTTGTGAGATGGGTAAAGAGTGCAGTGAGACAGGGGTTTGTGAGATGGGTAAAGAGTGCAGTGCGACAGGGGTTTGGGAGATGGGTAAAGAGTGCAGTGAGAGAGGGGTTTTTGGGATGGGTAAAGAGTGCAGTGAGACAGGGGTTTGTGAGATGGGTAAAGTGTGCAGTGAGACAGGGTCTTGTGGGATGAGTAAAGAGTGCAGTGAGACAGGGGTTTGTGGGATGAATAAATAGTGCAGTGAGACAGGGGTTTGTGGGATGAGTAAAGAGTGCAGTGAGACAGGGGTTTGTGGGATGAGTAAAGAGTTCACTGGGACAGGGGTCTGTGGGATGGGTAAAGAGTGCAGTGAGACAGGGGTTTGTGAGATGAGAAAAGAGTGCAGTGAGAAAGGCGTTTGTGAGATGGGTAAAGAGTGCAGTGAGACAGGGTTTTGTGAGAAGTGTAAAGAGTGCAGTGAGATAAGGGTTTGTGAGATGAGGAAAGAGTGCAGTGGGACAGGTTTTTGAGATGAGTAAAGAGCTCAGTGAGACAGGGATTTGTGAGATGGGTAAGGAGTGCAGTGAGACAGGGTTTTGTGAGATTGGTAAAGAGTTCAGTGAGATATGGGTTTGTGAGATGAGTAAAGAGTGCAGTCGGACAGGTTTTTGAGATGAGTGAAGAGTGCAGTGAGACATGGATTTGTGAGATGTGTAAAGAGTGCAGTGAGACAGGGGTTTGTGAGATGTGTAAAGAGTGCAGTGAGACAGGGGTTTGTGAGATGGGTAAAGAGTGCACTGAGACAGGGGTTTGTGAGATGGGTAAAGAGTGTAGTGAGACAGGGGTTTGTGAGATGGCTAAAGAGTGCAGTGAGACAGGGGTTTGTAAGATGGGTAAAGAGTGCAGTGAGACAGTGGTTTGTGAGATGGGTAAAGATTGCAGTGAGACAGAGGTTTGTGGGATGAGTAAAGAGTGCAGTGAGACAGGGGTTTTTGGGATGAGTATAGAGTGCAGTGAGACAGGGGTTTGTGGGATGAGTAAAGAGTGCAGTGAGACAGGGGTTTGTGGGATGAGTAAAGAGTGTACTGAGACATGGCTTTGTGGGAAGGGTAAGGAGTGCAGTGAGACAGGGGTTTGTTAGATGAGTAAAGAGTGCAGTGAGACGGGTTTGTGAGATGTGTAATGTGTGCAGTAAGACAGGGGTTTGGTGGATGAGTAAAGAGTACAGTGAGACAGGCGTTTGTGAGATGGGTAAAGAGTGCAGTGAGACAGTGGTTTCTGAGATTAGTAAAGAGTGCCGTGAGACAGGGGTTTGTGAGATGGTTAAAGAGTGCAGTGAGACATGGGTTTGAGCGATGGGTAAAGAGTGCAGTGAGACAGGGTTTTGTGAGATGGGTAAAGAGTGCAATGAGACAGGGGTTTGTGAGATGGGTAAAGGGTGCAGTTAGATTGGGGTTTGTGAGATGAGGAAAGAGTGCAGTGGGACAGTTTTTTCAGATGAGTAAAGTGTGCAGTGAGAGAAGGGTTTGTGAGATTGGTTAAGAGTGCAGTGAGACAGGGGTTTGTGAGATGTGTAAAGAGTGCAGTGAGACTGGTGTTTGTGAGATGGTTAAAGAGTGCAGTGAGACAGGGGTTTGTGAGATGGGTAAAGTGTGCAGTGAGATTGGGGTTTGTGAGATGGGTAAAGAGTGCAGTGAGACAGGGGTTTGTGAGATGTGTAAAGAGTGTAGTGAGACAGGGGTTTGTGAGATTGGTAAAGAGTGCAGTGAGACAGGGGTTTGTGAGATGGGTAAAGAGTGCAATGAGACAGGGGTTTGGACGATGGGTAAAGAGTGCAGTGAGACAGGGTTTTGTGGGATGGGTAAAGAGTGCAGTGAGACAGGGGTTTGCGGGATGAGCAAAGAGTGCAGTGAGACAGGGGTTTGTGGGATGAGTAAAGTGTTCACTGAGACAGGGGTTTGTGGGATCGGTAAAGAGTGCAGTGATACAGGGGTTTGTGAGATGAGGAAAGAGTGCAGTGAGATGGGTTTGTGAGATGTGTAATGTGTGCAGTGAGACAGGGGTTTGGTGGATGAGTAAAGAGTGCAGTGAGACAGGTGTTTGTGAGATGGGTAAAGGGTGCAGTGCGATGGGTTCATGAGGTGGGTATAGAGTGCAGTGAGACAGTGGTTTGTGAGATGGGTAAAGAGTGCAGTGAGACAGGGCTTTGTGAGATCGGTAAAGAGTGCAGTGAGACAGGGGTGTGTGAGATGGGTAAAGATTGCAGTGAGTCGGTTTTGTGAGATGGGTAAAGAGTGCAGTGAGACAGGGGTTTGCGAGATCGGTAAAGAGTGCAGTTAGACAGGGGTTTGTGAGATTTGGTAAAGAGTGCAGTGAGACAGGGGATTGTGCGATGGGCAAAGAGAGCAGAGAGACAGGGGTTTGTGAGGTAGATTAGGACTCCAGTGAGACAGGCGTTTGCGAGATGGGTGAGGAGTGCAGCGAGACACGGGTTTGTGAGATGGGCAAAGAGTGCAGTGAGACAGGGGTTTTTGAGATGAGTAAAGAGTGTAGTGAGACAGGGGTTTGTAAGATGGGTAAAGAATGCAGTGAGACAGGGGTTTGCGAGATGAGTAAGGAGTGCAGTGAGACAGGGGTTTGTGTGATGTGTAAAGAGTGCAGTGAGACAGGGGTTTGTGAGATGTGTAAAGAGTGCAGTGAGACAGGGGTTTATGAGATGGGTAAAGAGTGCAGTGAGACAGGGGTTTGGGAGATGGGTAAAGAGTGCAGTGAGAGAGGGGTTTGTGGGATGGGTAAAGAGTGCAGTGAGACAGGGGTTTGTGAGATGTGTAAAGTGTGCAGTGAGACAGGGGTTTGTGGGATGAGTAAAGAGTGCAGTGAGACAGGGGTTTGTGGGATGAGTAAAGAGAGCAGTGAGACAGGGGTTTTTTCGATGAGTAAAGAGTGCAGTGAGTCAGGGGTTTGTGGGATGTGTAAAGAGTGCTGTGAGACAGGCGTTTGTGAGATGGGTAAAGAGTGCAGTGAGACAGTAGTTTGTGAGGTTAGTAAAGAATGCAGTGAGACAGGGGTTTGTGAGATGGGTAAAGAGTGCAGTGAGACAGGGTTTTGTGAGATGTGTAAAGAGTGCAGTGAGACAGGGGTTTGTGAGATGGGTAAAGAGTGCAGTGAGATAAGGGTTTGTGAGATGAGTAAAGAGAGCAGTGGGACAGGTTTTTGAGATGAATAAAGAGTGCAGTGAGACAGGGGTTTGTGAGATGTATAAAGAGTGTAGTGAGACAGGGGTTTGTGAGATGTGTAAGAGTGCAGTCAGACAGTGGATTGTGAGATGGGTAAAGAGTGCAGTGAGACAGGGGTTTGTGAGATGTGTAAAGAGTGCAGTGAGACAGGGGTTTGTGGGATGAGTAAAGAGTGCAGTGGGACAGGTTTTTGAGATGAGTAAAGAGCGCAGTGAGACAGGGATTTGTGAGAAGGGCAAAGAGTGCAGTGAGACAGGGTTTTGTGAGATGGGTCAAGAGTTCAGTGAGATATGGGTTTGTGAGATGAGTAAAGAGTGCAGTGGGACAGGTTTTTGAGATGAGTGAAAAGCGCAGTGAGACATGGATTTGTGAGATGTGTAAAGAGTGCAGTGAGACAGAGGTTTGTGAGATGTGTAAAGAGTGCAGTGAGACAGGCGTTTGTGAGATGGTTAAAGAGTGCAATGAGACAGGGGTTTGTGAGATGGCTAAAGAGTGCAGTTTGACAGGGGTTTGGGAGATGGGTAAAGTGTGCAGTGAGACAGTGGTTTGTGAGATGGGTAAAGAGTGCAGTGAGACAGGGGTTTGTGGGATGAGTAAAGAGTGCAGTGAGATCGGGGTTTGTGGGGTGAGTAAAGAGTGCAGTGAGACAGGGGTTTGTGGGATGAGTAAAGAGTGCAGTGAGACAGGGGTTTGTGGGATGAGTAAAGAGTGTACTGAGACATGCGTTTGTGCGATGGATAAAGAGTGCAGTGAGACAGGGGTTTGTGAGATGAGTAAAGAGTGCAGTGAGACAGGTTTGTGAGATGTGTAATGTGTGCAGTGAGACAGGGGTTTGGTGGATGACTTAAGAGTGCAGTGAGACAGGCGTTTGTGAGATGGGTAAAGAGTGCAGTGAGAAAGTGGTTTGTGAGATTAGTAAAGAGTGCAGTGAGACAGGGGTTTGTGAGATGGGTAAAGAGTGCCGTGAGACAGGGGTTTGAGAGATGGGTAAAGAGTGCAGTGAGACAGGCGTTTGTGAGATGTGTAAAGAGTGCAGTGAGACAGGGTTTTGTGGGATGAGTAAAGAGTGCAGTGAGACAGGGTTTTGTGGGATGAGTATAGAGTTCGCTGGGACAGGGGTTTGTGAGATGTGTAAAGAGTGCAGTGTGACAGGCGTTTTAGAGTTGGGTTAAGAGTGCAGTGAGGCAGTGGTTTGTGAGATTAATAAAGAGTGCAGTGAGACTAGGTTTTGTGAGATGGGTAATGATTGCAGTGTGACAGCGTTTTGCGAGATGGGTAAAGAGTGCAGTGAGACAGGGGTTTGTGAGATGGGTATAGAGTGCAGTGAGATAAGGGTTTGTGAAATGAGTAAAAAGTGCAGTGAGACAGTGGTTTGGGAGATGGGTAAAGAGTGCAGTGAGAGAGGGGTTTGTGAGATTGGTAAAGAGTGCAGTGAGACGGGGTTTGTGAGATGTGTAAAGAGTGCAGTGAGATAAGGGTTTGTGAGATGAGTAAAGACTGCATTGGGACAGGTTTTTGCGATGAGTAAAGAGTGCAGTGAGATATGGGTTTGTGAGATGGTTAAAGAGTGCAGTGAGACAGGGGTTTGTGAGATGTGTAAAGAGTGTAGTGAGACAGGGGTTTGTGAGATGGGTAAAGTGTGCAGTGAGACAGGGGATTGTGAGATGGGTAAAGAGTGCAGTGAGACAGGGGTTTGGACGATGGGTAAAGAGTGCAGTGAGAGAGGGTTTTGTGGGATGGGTAAAGAGTGCAGTGACACAGGGGTTTGTGAGATGGGTAAAGTGTGCACTGAGACAGGGGTTTGCGGGATGAGCAAAGAGTGCAGTGAGACAGGGGTTTTTTGGATGAGTAAAGAGTGCAGTGAGCAGGGGTTTGTGGAATGAGTAAAGAGTGCAGTGAGACAGGGGTTTGTGGGATGAGTAAAGAGTGCAGTGGGACAGGTTTTTGAGATGAGTAAAGAGTGCAGTGAGACAGGGGTTTGTGATATGGGTAAAGAGTGCGGTGAGACAGGGGTTTGTGAGATGTCTAAAGAGTGTAGTGAGACAAGGGTTTGTGAGATGGGTAAAGAGTGCAGTGAGACAGGGGTTTGTGAGATGGGTAAAGAGTGCAGTGAGACAGGGGTTTGGGAGATGGGTAAAGAGTGCAGTGAGAGAGGGGTTTGTGGGATGGGTAAAGAGTGCAGTGAGACAGGGGTTTGTGAGATGGGTAAAGTGTGCAGTGAGACATGGGTTTGTGGAATGAGTAAAGAGTGCAGTGAGACAGGGGTTTGTGGGATGAATAAAGAGTGCAGTGAGACAGGGGTTTGTGGGATGAGTAAAGAGTGCAGTGAGACAGTGGTTTGTGGGATGAGTAAAGAGTTCACTGAGACAGGGGTTTGTGGGATGGGTAAAGAGTGCAGTGAGACAGGGGTTTGTGAGATGAGTAAAGAGTGCAGTGAGAAAGGCGTTTGTGAGATGGGTAAAGAGTGCAGTGA
The DNA here is from genome assembly GCF_964194155.1 of Cetorhinus maximus. Lineage (NCBI taxonomy): Eukaryota > Metazoa > Chordata > Chondrichthyes > Lamniformes > Cetorhinidae > Cetorhinus > Cetorhinus maximus. The sequence continues at coordinate 246,559,412 of NC_135879.1, forward strand.
GACAGGGTTTTGTGAGATGTGTAAAGTGTGCAGTGAGATAAGGGTTTGTGAGATGAGGAAAGAGTGCAGTGGGACAGGTTTTTGAGATGAGTAAAGAGCGCAGTGAGACAGGGATTTGTGAGAAGGGCAAAGAGTGCAGTGAGACAGGGTTTTGTGAGATGGGTCAAGAGTTCAGTGAGATATGGGTTTGTGAGATGAGTAAAGAGTGCAATGAGACAGGGGTTTGTAAGATGGGTAAAGAGTGCAGTGAGACAGGGGTTTGTCAGATGAGTAAAGAGCGCAGTGAGACAGTGGTTTGTGAGATGGGTAAAGAGTGCAGTGAGACGGATTTGTGAGATGGGTAAAGAGTGCTGTGAGACGGGTTGGCGAGATGGGTAAAGAGTGCAGTGAGACAGGGGTTTGCGAGATGGGTAAAGTTTGCATTGAGACAGGGGTTTGTGAGATGGGTAAAGAGTGCAGTGAGACAGGGGTTTGTGAGATGGGTAAGGAGTGCAGTGAGACAGGGGTTTGTGAGAAGGGTAAAGAGGGCAGTGAGACAGGGGTTTGTGAGATGGGTAAAGAGTGCAATCAGACAGGAGTTTGCGAGATGCGTAAATACTGTAGTGAGACAGGAGTCTGTGGGATGACTAAAGAGTGCAGTGAGACAGGCGTTTGTGGGATGAGTAAAGAGTGCAGTGAGACTGGAGTTTGTGAGACGGGTAAAGAGTTCAGTGAGACAGGGGTTTGTGAGAGGGGTAAAGAGTGCAGTGAGACACGTTTGTGAGATGGGTAAATAGTGCAGTGAGACAGGGGTTTGTGAGATGGGTAAAGAGTGCAGTGAGACAGGGGTTTGTGAGATGGGTAATGAGTGTAGTGAGACAGCAGTTTGTAAGATGGGTAAAGAGTGCAGTGAGACAGGGGTTTGTGAGATGAGTAAAGAGTGCAGTGAGACAGGTTTTTGTGAGATGTGTAAAGAGTGCAGTGAGACAGGGGTTTGTGAGATGGGTAAAGAGTGCAGTGAGATAAGGGTTTGTGAGATGAGTAAAGAGTGCAGTGGGACAGGTTTTTGAGATGAATAAAGAGTGCAGTGAGACAGGGGTTTGTGAGATGTATAAAGAGTGTAGTGAGACAGGGGTTTGTGAGATGGGTAAAGAGTGCAGTCAGACAGTGGATTGTGAGATGGGTAAAGAGTGCAGTGAGACAGGGGTTTGTGAGATGTGTAAAGAGTGCAGTGAGACAGGGGTTTGTGGGATGAGTAAAGAGTGCAGTGGGACAGGTTTTTGAGATGAGTAAAGAGTGCAGTGAGACAGCGGTTTGTGAGATTGGTAAAGAGTGCAGTGGGACAGGGGTTTGTGAGGTTGGTAAAGAGTGCAGTGAGACAGGGTTTTGTGGGATGTGTAAAAAGTGCAGTGAGACAGGGGTTTGTGAGATGGGTGAAGAGTGCAGTGAGACACTGGTTTGTGGGATGGGTAAGGAGTGCTGTGAGACAGGGGTTTGTGAGATGTGTAAAGAGTGCAGTGAGACAGGCATTTGTGAGATGTGTAAAGAGTGCATTGAGACAGTGGTTTGTGAGATTAGTAAAGAGTGCAGTGAGACAGTGGTTTGTGAGATGGGTAAAGAGTGCAGTGAGACAGGGGATTGTGAGATGTGTAAAGAGTGCAGTGAGACAGGTGTTTGTGTGATGGGTAAAGAGTGCAGTGAGACAGGGTTTTGTGAGATGGGTAAAGAGTGCAGTGAGACAGGGGTTTGTGAGATGTGTAAAGAGTGCAGTGAGACAGGGGTTTGTGAGATGTGTAAAGAGTGCAGTGAGACAGGCGTTTGTGAGATGAGTAAAGAGTGCAGTGAGACGGGTTTGTGAGATGTGTAATGTGTGCAGTGAGACAGGGGTTTGGTGGATGAGTTAAGAGTGTAGTGAGACAGACGTTTGTGAGATGGGTAAAGAGTGCAGTGAGACAGGCTTTTGTGAGATGGGTAAAGAGTGCAGTGAGACAGTGGTTTGTGAGATTAGTAAAGAGTGCAGTGAGACAGCGGTTTGTGAGATGGGTGAAGAGTGCAGTGAGACAGGGGTTTGTGGGATGGGTAAGGAGTGCAGTGAGACAGGGGTTTGTGAGATGTGTAAAGAGTGCAGTGAGACAGGCGTTTGTGAGATGGGTAAAGAGTGCATTGAGACAGTGTTTTGTGAGATTAGTAAAGAGTGCAGTGAGACAGGGGTTTGTGAGATTGGTAAAGAGTGCTGTGAGACAGGGGTTTGTGAGATGGGTAAAGATTGCAGTGAGACAGGCGTTTGTGTGATGGGTAAAGAGTGCATTGAGACAGGGTTTTGTGAGATGTGTAAAGAGTGCAGTGAGACAGGGGTTTGTGAGATGTGTAAAGAGTGCAGTGAGATAAGGGTTTGTGAGATGAGTAAAGAGTGCAGTGGGACAGGTTTTTGAGATGAGTAAAGAGTGCAGTGAGACAGGGGTTTGTGATATGGGTAAAGAGTGCAGTGAGACAGGGGTTTGTGAGATGTCTAAAGAGTGTAGTGAGACAGTGGTTTGTGAGATGTGTAAAGAGTGCAGTGAGACAGGGGTTTGTGAGATGGGTAAAGAGTGCAGTGAGACAGGGGTTTGGGAGATGGGTAAAGAGTGCAGTGAGAGAGGGGTTTTTGGCATGGGTAAAGAGTGCAGTGAGACAGGGGTTTGTGAGATGGGTAAAGTGTGCAGTGAGACAGGGTCTTGTGGGATGAGTAAAGAGTGCAGTGAGACAGGGGTTTGTGGGATGAATAATTAGTGCAGTGAGACAGGGGTTTGTGGGATGAGTAAAGACTGCAGTAAGACAGGGGTTTGTGGGATGAGTAATGAGTTCACTGGGACAGGGGTCTGTGGGATGGGTAAAGAGTGCAGTGAGACAGGGGTTTGTGAGATGAGTAAAGAGTGCAGTGAGAAAGGCGTTTGTGAGATGGGTAAAGAGTGCAGTGAGACAGGGTTTTGTGAGATGTGTAAAGAGTGCAGTGAGATAAGGGTTTGTGAGATGAGTAAAGAGTGCAGTGGGACAGGTTTTTGAGATGAGTAAAGAGCGCAGTGAGACTGGGATTTGTGAGATGGGTAGAGTGCAGTGAGACAGGGTTTTGTGAGACGGGTAAAGAGTTCAGTGAGATATGGGTTTGTGAGATGAGTAAAGAGTGCAGTCGGACAGGTTTTTGAGATGAGTGAAGAGTGCAGTGAGACATGGATTTGTGAGATGTGTAAAGAGTGCAGTGAGACAGGGGTTTGTGAGATGTGTAAAGAGTGCAGTGAGACAGGGGTTTGTGAGATGGGTAAAGAGTGCACTGAGACAGGGGTTTGTGAGATGGGTAAAGAGTGTAGTGAGACAGGGCTTTGTGAGATGGCTAAAGAGTGCAGTGAGACAGGGGTTTGTAAGATGGGTAAAGAGTGCAGTGAGACAGTGGTTTGTGAGATGGGTAAAGATTGCAGTGAGACAGAGGTTTGTGGGATGAGTAAAGAGTGCAGTGAGACAGGGGTTTGTGGGATGAGTATAGAGTGCAGTGAGACAGGGGTTTGTGGGATGAGTAAAGAGTGCAGTGAGACAGGGGTTTGTGGGATGAGTAAAGAGTGTACTGAGACATGGCTTTGTGGGAAGGGTAAGGAGTGCAGTGAGACAGGGGTTTGTGAGATGAGTAAAGAGTGCAGTGAGACGGGTTTGTGAGATGTGTAATGTGTGCAGTAAGACAGGGGTTTGGTGGATGAGTAAAGAGTACAGTGAGACAGGCGTTTGTGAGATGGGTAAAGAGTGCAGTGAGACAGTGGTTTCTGAGATTAGTAAAGAGTGCCGTGAGACAGGGGTTTGTGAGATGGTTAAAGAGTGCAGTGAGACATGGGTTTGAGCGATGGGTAAAGAGTGCAGTGAGACAGGGTTTTGTGAGATTTGTAAAGAGTGCAATGAGACAGGGGTTTGTGAGATGGGTAAAGGGTGCAGTTAGATTGGGGTTTGTGAGATGAGGAAAGAGTGCAGTGGGACAGTTTTTTCAGATGAGTAAAGTGTGCAGTGAGAGAAGGGTTTGTGAGATTGGTTAAGAGTGCAGTGAGACAGGGGCTTGTGAGATGTGTAAAGAGTGCAGTGAGACTGGTGTTTGTGAGATGGTTAAAGAGTGCAGTGAGACAGGGGTTTGTGAGATGGGTAAAGTGTGCAGTGAGAGAGGGGTTTGTGAGATGGGTAAAGAGTGCAGTGAGACGGGGTTTGTGAGATGGGTAAAGAGTGCAGAGAGATAAGGGTTTGTGAGATGAGTAAAGATTGCAGTGCGACAGGTTTTTGCGATGAGTAAAGAGTGCAGTGAGATTGGGGTTTGTGAGATGGGTAAAGAGTGCAGTGAGACAGGGGTTTGTGAGATGTGTAAAGAGTGTAGTGAGACAGGGGTTTGTGAGATTGGTAAAGAGTGCAGTGAGACAGGGGTTTGTGAGATGGGTAAAGAGTGCAATGAGACAGGGGTTTGGACGATGGGTAAAGAGTGCAGTGAGACAGGGTTTTGTGGGATGGGTAAAGAGTGCAGTGAGACAGGGGTTTGCGGGATGAGCAAAGAGTGCAGTGAGACAGGGGTTTTTGGGATGAGTAAAGAGTGCAGTGAGCAGGGGTTTGTGGGATGAGTTAAGAGTGCAGTGAGACACGGGTTTGTGGGATGAGTAAAGTGTTCACTGAGACAGGGGTTTGTGGGATCGGTAAAGAGTGCAGTGATACAGGGGTTTGTGAGATGAGGAAAGAGTGCAGTGAGATGGGTTTGTGAGATGTGTAATGTGTGCAGTGAGACAGGGGTTTGGTGGATGAGTAAAGAGTGCAGTGAGACAGGTGTTTGTGAGATGGGTAAAGGGTGCAGTGCGATGGGTTCATGAGGTGGGTATAGAGTGCAGTGAGACAGTGGTTTGTGAGATGGGTAAAGAGTGCAGTGAGACAGGGCTTTGTGAGATCGGTAAAGAGTGCAGTGAGACAGGGGTGTGTGAGATGGGTAAAGATTGCAGTGAGTCGGTTTTGTGAGATGGGTAAAGAGTGCAGTGAGACAGGGGTTTGCGAGATCGGTAAAGAGTGCAGTTAGACAGGGGTTTGTGAGATTTGGTAAAGAGTGCAGTGAGACAGGGGATTGTGCGATGGGCAAAGAGAGCAGAGAGACAGGGGTTTGTGAGGTAGATTAGGACTCCAGTGAGACAGGCGTTTGCGAGATGGGTGAGGAGTGCAGCGAGACACGGGTTTGTGAGATGGGCAAAGAGTGCAGTGAGACAGGGGTTTTTGAGATGAGTAAAGAGTGTAGTGAGACAGGGGTTTGTAAGATGGGTAAAGAATGCAGTGAGACAGGGGTTTGCGAGATGAGTAAGGAGTGCAGTGAGACAGGGGTTTGTGTGATGTGTAAAGAGTGCAGTGAGACAGGGGTTTGTGAGATGTGTAAAGAGTGCAGTGAGACAGGGGTTTATGAGATGGGTAAAGAGTGCAGTGAGACAGGGGTTTGGGAGATGGGTAAAGAGTGCAGTGAGAGAGGGGTTTGTGGGATGGGTAAAGAGTGCAGTGAGACAGGGGTTTGTGAGATGTGTAAAGTGTGCAGTGAGACAGGGGTTTGTGGGATGAGTAAAGAGTGCAGTGAGACAGGGGTTTGTGGGATGAGTAAAGAGAGCAGTGAGACAGGGGTTTTTTCGATGAGTAAAGAGTGCAGTGAGTCAGGGGTTTGTGGGATGTGTAAAGAGTGCTGTGAGACAGGCGTTTGTGAGATGGGTAAAGAGTGCAGTGAGACAGTAGTTTGTGAGGTTAGTAAAGAATGCAGTGAGACAGGGGTTTGTGAGATGGGTAAAGAGTGCAGTGAGACAGGGTTTTGTGAGATGTGTAAAGAGTGCAGTGAGACAGGGGTTTGTGAGATGGGTAAAGAGTGCAGTGAGATAAGGGTTTGTGAGATGAGTAAAGAGAGCAGTGGGACAGGTTTTTGAGATGAATAAAGAGTGCAGTGAGACAGTGGTTTGTGAGATGTATAAAGAGTGTAGTGAGACAGGGGTTTGTGAGATGGGTAAAGAGTGCAGTCAGACAGTGGATTGTGAGATGGGTAAAGAGTGCAGTGAGACAGGGGTTTGTGAGATGTGTAAAGAGTGCAGTGAGACAGGGGTTTGTGGGATGAGTAAAGAGTGCAGTGGGACAGGTTTTTGAGATGAGTAAAGAGCGCAGTGAGACAGGGATTTGTGAGAAGGGCAAAGAGTGCAGTGAGACAGGGTTTTGTGAGATGGGTCAAGAGTTCAATGAGATATGGGTTTGTGAGATGAGTAAAGAGTGCAGTGGGACAGGTTTTTGAGATGAGTGAAAAGCGCAGTGAGACATGGATTTGTGAGATGTGTAAAGAGTGCAGTGAGACAGAGGTTTGTGAGATGTGTAAAGAGTGCAGTGAGACAGGCGTTTGTGAGATGGTTAAAGAGTGCAATGAGACAGGGGTTTGTGAGATGGCTAAAGAGTGCAGTTTGACAGGGGTTTGGGAGATGGGTAAAGAGTGCAGTGAGACAGTGGTTTGTGAGATGGGTAAAGAGTGCAGTGAGACAGGGGTTTGTGGGATGAGTAAAGAGTGCAGTGAGATCGGGGTTTGTGGGGTGAGTAAAGAGTGCAGTGAGACAGGGGTTTGTGGGATGAGTAAAGAGTGCAGTGAGACAGGGGTTTGTGGGATGAGTAAAGAGTGTACTGAGACATGCGTTTGTGCGATGGATAAAGAGTGCAGTGAGACAGGGGTTTGTGAGATGAGTAAAGAGTGCAGTGAGACAGGTTTGTGAGATGTGTAATGTGTGCAGTGAGACAGGGGTTTGGTGGATGACTTAAGAGTGCAGTGAGACAGGCGTTTGTGAGATGGGTAAAGAGTGCAGTGAGAAAGTGGTTTGTGAGATTAGTAAAGAGTGCAGTGAGACAGGGGTTTGTGAGATGGGTAAAGAGTGCCGTGAGACAGGGGTTTGAGAGATGGGTAAAGAGTGCAGTGAGACAGGCGTTTGTGAGATGTGTAAAGAGTGCAGTGAGACAGGGTTTTGTGGGATGAGTAAAGAGTGCAGTGAGACAGGGTTTTGTGGGATGAGTATAGAGTTCGCTGGGACAGGGGTTTGTGAGATGTGTAAAGAGTGCAGTGTGACAGGCGTTTTTGAGTTGGGTTAAGAGTGCAGTGAGGCAGTGGTTTGTGAGATTAATAAAGAGTGCAGTGAGACTAGGTTTTGTGAGATGGGTAATGATTGCAGTGTGACAGCGTTTTGCGAGATGGGTAAAGAGTGCAGTGAGACAGGGGTTTGTGAGATGGGTATAGAGTGCAGTGAGATAAGGGTTTGTGAAATGAGTAAAAAGTGCAGTGAGACAGTGGTTTGGGAGATGGGTAAAGAGTGCAGTGAGAGAGGGGTTTGTGAGATTGGTAAAGAGTGCAGTGAGACGGGGTTTGTGAGATGTGTAAAGAGTGCAGTGAGATAAGGGTTTGTGAGATGAGTAAAGACTGCATTGGGACAGGTTTTTGCGATGAGTAAAGAGTGCAGTGAGATATGGGTTTGTGAGATGGTTAAAGAGTGCAGTGAGACAGGGGTTTGTGAGATGTGTAAAGAGTGTAGTGAGACAGGGGTTTGTGAGATGGGTAAAGTGTGCAGTGAGACAGGGGATTGTGAGATGGGTAAAGAGTGCAGTGAGACAGGGGTTTGGACGATGGGTAAAGAGTGCAGTGAGAGAGGGTTTTGTGCGATGGGTAAAGAGTGCAGTGACACAGGGGTTTGTGAGATGGGTAAAGTGTGCACTGAGACAGGGGTTTGCGGGATGAGCAAAGAGTGCAGTGAGACAGGGGTTTTTTGGATGAGTAAAGAGTGCAGTGAGCAGGGGTTTGTGGAATGAGTAAAGAGTGCAGTGAGACAGGGGTTTGTGGGATGAGTAAAGAGTGCAGTGGGACAGGTTTTTGAGATGAGTAAAGAGTGCAGTGAGACAGGGGTTTGTGATATGGGTAAAGAGTGCGGTGAGACAGGGGTTTGTGAGATGTCTAAAGAGTGTAGTGAGACAAGGGTTTGTGAGATGGGTAAAGAGTGCAGTGAGACAGGGGTTTGTGAGATGGGTAAAGAGTGCAGTGAGACAGGGGTTTGGGAGATGGGTAAAGAGTGCAGTGAGAGAGGGGTTTGTGGGATGGGTAAAGAGTGCAGTGAGACAGGGGTTTGTGAGATGGGTAAAGTGTGCAGTGAGACATGGGTTTGTGGAATGAGTAAAGAGTGCAGTGAGACAGGGGTTTGTGGGATGAATAAAGAGTGCAGTGAGACAGGGGTTTGTGGGATGAGTAAAGAGTGCAGTGAGACAGTGGTTTGTGGGATGAGTAAAGAGTTCACTGAGACAGGGGTTTGTGGGATGGGTAAAGAGTGCAGTGAGACAGGGGTTTGTGAGATGAGTAAAGAGTGCAGTGAGAAAGGCGTTTGTGAGATGGGTAAAGAGTGCAGTGAGACAGGGTTTTGTGAGATGTGTAAAGTGTGCAGTGAGAGAAGGGTTTGTGAGATGAGGAAAGAGTGCAGTGGGACAGGTTTTTGAGATGAGTAAAGAGCGCAGTGAGACAGGGATTTGTGAGAAGGGCAAAGAGTGCAGTGAGACAGGGTTTTGTGAGATGGGTCAAGAGTTCAGTGAGATATGGGTTTGTGAGATGAGTAAAGAGTGCAATGAGACAGGGGTTTGTAAGATGGGTAAAGAGTGCAGTGAGACAGGGGTTTGTGAGAGGGGTAAAGAGTGCAGTGAGACACGTTTGTGAGATGGGTAAATAGTGCAGTGAGACAGGGGTTTGTGAGATGGGTAAAGAGTGCAGTGAGACAGAGGTTTGTGAGATGGGTAATGAGTGTAGTGAGACAGCAGTTTGTAAGATGGGTAAAGAGTGCAGTGAGACAGGGGTTTGTGAGATGAGTAAAGAGTGCAATGAGACAGGGGTTTGTAAGATGGGTAAAGAGTGCAGTGAGACAGGGGTTTGTCAGATGAATAAATAGCGCAGTGAGACAGTGGTTTGTGAGATGGGTAAAGAGTGCAGTGAGACAGGTGTATGTCGGATGCGTAAAGAGTCCAGTGAGACAGGGTTTTGTGAGTTGGGTAAAGAGTGCAGTGAGTCGGATTTGTGAGATGTGTAATGAGTGCAGTGAGACAGGGGTTTGTGAGATGAGTAAAGAGTGCAGTGAGACAGGGGTTTTTGAGATGGGTAAAGATTGCAGCGAGATAGGGGTTTCTGAGATGAGTAAAGAGTGCTGTGAGACAGGGGTTTGTGAGATGGGTAAAGATTGCAGTGACCAGGGATTTGTGAGATGAGTAATGAGTGCAGTGAGACCGGGGTTTGTGAGATGTGTAAAGATTGCAGTGAGACAGGGGTTTGTGAGATGAGTAAAGAGTGCAGTGAGACAGGGGTTTGTGAGATGAGTAAAGAGTGCAGTGAGACAGGGGTTTGTGAGATGGGTAAAGAGTGCAGTGAGACAGGGGTTTGTGAGATGTGTAAAGAGTGCAGTGAGACAGGGGTTTGTGAGATGGCTTAAGAGTGCAGAGAGACAGGGGTTTGTGAGATGTGTGAAGAGTGCAGTGAGAAAGGGGTTTGTGAGATGGCTTAAGATTGCATTGAGACAGGGGTTTTGTGTGATGGGTAAAGAGTGCAGTGAGACAGGGGTTTGTGAGATGGCTTAAGAATGCAGTGAGACAGGGGTTTTGTGAGATGGGTAAAGAGTGCAGTGCGACAGGGGTTTGTGAGATGAGTTAAGAGTGCAGTGAGACGGGTTTGTGAGATGGGTAAAGAGTGAAGTGTGACAGGGGTTTGTGAGATAGGGAAAGAGTGCAGTGAAACAGGGGTTTGTGAGATGTGGAAAGAGTGCAGTGAGACAGGGGTTTGTGAGATGAGTAAAGAGTGCAGTGAGACAGGGCTTGGTGGGATGGGCAAAGAGTGCAGTGAGACAGGGGTTTATGGGATGAGTAAAGAGTGCAGTGAGACCGGGGTTTGTGGGATGAGTAAAGAGTGCAATGAGACAGGGGGTTGTCAGATGAGTAAAGAGCGCAGTGAGACAGTGGTTTGTGAGATGGGTAAAGAGGGCAGTGAGACAGGTGTATGTCGGATGCGTAAAGAGTGCAGTGACACAGGGATTTGTGAGTTGGGTAAAGAGTGCAGTGAGACGGGTTTGTGAGATGTGTAATGAGTGCAGTGAGACAGGGGTTTGTGAGATGAGTAAAGAGTGCAGTGAGACAGGGGTTTTTGAGATGGGTAAAGATTGCAGAGAGACAGGGGTTTCTGAGATGAGTAAAGAGTGCTGTGAGACAGGGGTTGTGAGATGGGTAAAGATTGCAGTGAGACAGGGATTTGTGAGATGAGTAATGAGTGTAGTGAGACCCGGGTTTGTGAGATGTGTAAAGATTGCAGTGAGACAGTGGTTTGTGAGATGAGTAAAGAGTGCATTGAGACAGGGATTTGTGAGATGAGTAAAGAGTGCAGTGAGACAGGGGTTTGTGAGATGGGTAAAGAGTGCAGTGAGACAGGGGTTTGTGAGATGTGTAAAGAGTGCAGTGAGACAGGGGTTTGTGAGATGGCTTAAGAGTGAAGAGAGACAGGGGTTTGTGAGATGTGTGAAGAGTGCAGTGAGAAAGGGGTTTGTGAGATGGCTTAAGATTGCAGTGAGACAGGGGTTTTGTGAGATGTGTAAAGAGTGCAGTGAGACAGGGGTTTGTGAGATGTGTAAAGAGTGCAGTGAGGCAGGGGTTTGTGAGATGAGTAAAGTATGTAGTGAGACAGGGGTTTGTGAGATGTGTAAGGAGTGCAGTGAGACAGGGGTGTGTGAGATGGGTAAAGAGTGCAGTGAGACTGGTTTCCGAGATTGGTAAAGAGTGCAGTGAGACAGTGGTTGGCGCGATGGGTAAAGAGTGCAGTGAGACAGGGATGTGTGAGATGGGTAAAGAGTGCAGTGAGACGGATTTGTGAGATGGGTAAAGAGTGCTGTGAGACGGGTTGGCGAGATGGGTAAAGAGTGCAGTGAGACAGGGGTTTGCGAGATGGGTAAAGTTTGCAGTGAGACAGGGGTTTGTGAGATGGGTAAAGAGTGCAGTGAGACAGGGGTTTGTGAGATGGGTAAGGAGTGCAGTGAGACAGGGGTTTGTGAGAAGGGTAAAGAGGGCAGTGAGACAGGGGTTTGTGAGATGGGTAAAGAGTGCAATGAGACAGGAGTTTGCGAGATGCATAAATACTGTAGTGAGACAGGGGTTTGTGGGATGACTAAAGAGTGCAGTGAGACAGGCGTTTGTGGGATGAGTAAAGAGTGCAGTGAGACAGGAGTTTGTGAGACGGGTAAAGAGTTCAGTGAGACCTGGGTTTGTGAGAGGGGTAAAGAGTGCAGTGAGACGCGTTTGTGAGATGGGTAAATAGTGCAGTGAGACAGGGGTTTGTGAGATGGGTAAAGAGTGCAGTGAGACAGGGGTTTGTGAGATGGGTAATGAGTGTTGTGAGACAGCAGTTTGTAAGATGGGTAAAGAGTGCAATGAGACAGGGGTTTGTATGATGGGTAAAGAGTGCAGTGAGACAGGGGTTTGTCAGATGAGTAAAGAGCGCAGTGAGACAGTGGTTTGTGAGATGGGTAAAGAGTGCAGTGAGACGGATTTGTGAGATGGGTAAAGAGTGCTGTGAGACGGGTTGGCGAGATGCGTAAAGAGTGCAGTGAGATAGGGGTTTGCGAGATGGGTAAAGTTTGCAGTGAGTCAGGGGTTTGTGAGATGGGTAAAGAGTGCAGTGAGACAGGGGTTTGTGAGATGGGTAAGGAGTGCAGTGAGACAGGGGTTTGTGAGAAGGGTAAAGAGGGCAGTGAGACAGGGGTTTGTGAGATGGGTAAAGAGTGCAATGAGACAGGAGTTTGCGAGATGCGTAAATACTGTAGTGAGACAGGGGTTTGTGGGATGACTAAAGAGTGCAGTAAGACAGGCGTTTGTGGGATGAGTAAAGAGTGCAGTGAGACAGGAGTTTGTGAGACAGGTAAAGAGTTCAGAAGAGACAGGGGTTTGTGAGAGGGGTAAAGAGTGCAGTGAGACACGTTTGTGAGATGGGTAAATAGTGCAGTGAGACAGGGGTTTGTGAGATGGGTAAAGAGTGCAGTGAGACAGGGGTTTGTGAGATGGGTAAAGAGTGTAGTGAGACAGCAGTTTGTAAGATGGGTAAAGAGTGCAGTGAGACAGGGGTTTGTGAGATGAGTACAGAGTGCAATGAGACAGGGGTTTGTAAGATGGGTAAAGAGTGCAGTGAGACAGGGGTTTGTCAGATGAGTAAAGAGCGCAGTGAGACAGTGGTTTGTGAGATGGGTAAAGAGTGCAATGAGACAGGTGTATGTCGGATGCGTAAAGAGTCCAGTGAGACAGGGTTTTGTGAGTTGGGTAAAGAGTGCAGTGAGTCGGGTTTGTGAGATGTGTAATGAGTGCAGTGAGACAGGGGTTTGTGAGATGAGTAAAGAGTGCAGTGAGACAGGGGTTTTTGAGATGGGTAAAGATTGCAGTGAGACAGGGGTTTCTGAGATGAGTAAAGAGTGCTGTGAGACAGGGGTTTGTGAGATGGGTAAAGATTGCAGTGACCAGGGATTTGTGAGATGAGTAATGAGTGCAGTGAGACCGGGGTTTGTGAGATGTGTAAAGATTGCAGTGAGACAGGCGTTTGTGAGATGAGTAAAGAGTGCAGTGAGACCGGGGTTTGTGAGATGAGTAAAGAGTGCAGTGAGACAGGGGTTTGTGAGATGGGTAAAGAGTGCAGTGAGACAGGGGTTTGTGAGATGGCTTAAGAGTGAAGAGAGACAGGGGTTTGTGAGATGTGTGAAGAGTGCAGTGAGAAAGGGGTTTGTGAGATGGGTAAAGAGTGCAGTGAGACAGGGTTTTGTGAGATGGGTAAGGAGTGCAGTGAGACAGGGGTTTGTGAGAAGGGTAATGAGGGCAGTGAGACAGGGGTTTGTGAGATGTGTAAAGAGTGCAATGAGACAGGAGTTTGCGAGATGCATAAATACTGTAGTGAGACAGGGGTTTGTGGGATGACTAAAGAGTGCTGTGAGACAGGCGTTTGTGGGATGAGTAAAGAGTGCAGTGAGACAGGAGTTTGTGAGACGGGCAAAGAGTTCAGTGAGACCGGGGTTTGTGAGAGGGATAAAGAGTGCAGTGAGACGCGTTTGTGAGATGGGTAAATAGTGTAGTGAGACAGCAGTTTGTAAGATGGGTAAAGAGTGCAATGAGACAGGGGTTTGTGAGATGAGTAAAGAGTGCAATGAGACAGGGGTTTGTAAGATGGGTAAAGAGTGCAGTGAGACAGGGGTTTGTCAGATGAGTTAAGAGCGCAGTGAGACAGTGGTTTGTGAGATGGGTAAAGAGTGCAGTGAGACGGATTTGTGAGATGGGTAAAGAGTGCTGTGAGACGAGTTGGCGAGATGGGTAAAGAGTGAAGTGAGACAGGGGTTTGCGAGATGGGTAAAGTTTGCAGTGAGACAGGGGTTTGTGAGATGGGTAAAGAGTGCAGTGAGACAGTGGTTTGTGAGATGGGTAAGGAGTGCAGTGAGACAGGGGTTTGTGAGAAGGGTAAAGAGGGCAGTGAGACAGGGGTTTGTGAGATGGGTAAAGAGTGCAATGAGACAGGAGTTTGCGAGATGCGTAAATACTGTAGTGAGACAGGAGTTTGTGGGATGACTAAAGAGTGCAGTGAGACAGGCGTTTGTGGGATGGGTAAATAGTGCAGTGAGACAGGGGTTTGTGAGATGGGTAAAGATTGCAGTGAGACAGGGGTTTGTGAGATGGGTAATGAGTGTAGTGAGACATCAGTTTGTAAGATGGGTAAAGAGTGCAGTGAGACAGGGGTTTGTGAGATGAGTAAAGAGTGCAATGAGACAGGGGTTTGTAAGATGGGTAAAGAGTGCAGTGAGACAGGGGTTTGTCAGATGAGTAAAGAGCGCAGTGAGACAGTGGTTTGTGAGATGGGTAAAAAGTGCAGTGAGACAGGTGTATGTCGGATGCGTAAAGAGTCCAGTGAGACAGGGTTTTGTGAGTTGGGTAAAGAGTGCAGTGAGTCGGGTTTGTGAGATGTGTAATGAGTGCAGTGAGACAGGGGTTTGTGAGATGAGTAAAGAGTGCAGTGAGACAGGGGTTTTTGAGATGGGTAAAGTTTGCAGCGAGACAGGGGTTTCTGAGATGAGTAAAGAGTGCTGTGAGACAGGGGTTTGTGAGATGGGTAAAGATTGCAGTGACCAGGGATTTGTGAGATGAGTAATGAGTGCAGTGAGACCGGGGTTTGTGAGATGTGTAAAGATTGCAGTGAGACAGGGGTTTGTGAGATGAGTAAAGAGTGCAGTGAGACAGGGGTTTGTGAGATGAGTGAGAGTGCAGTGAGACAGGGGTTTGTGAGATGGGTAAAGAGTGCAGTGATACAGGGGTTTGTGAGATGTGTAAAGAGTGCAGTGAGACAGGGGTTTGTGAGATGGCTTAAGAGTACAGAGAGACAGGGGTTTGTGAGATGTGTGAAGAATGCAGTGAGAAAGGGGTTTGTGAGATGGCTTAAGATTGCAGTGAGACAGGGGTTTTGTGAGATGGGTAAAGAGTGCAGTGAGACAGGGGTTTGTGAGATGGCTTAAGAATGCAGTGAGACAGGGGTTTTGTGAGATGGGTAAAGAGTGCAGTGCGACAGGGGTTTGTGAGATGAGTTAAGAGTGCAGTGAGACGGGTTTGTGAGATGGGTAAAGAGTGAAGTGTGACAGGGGTTTGTGAGAAAGGGAAAGAGTGCAGTGAAACCGGGGTTTGTGAGATGTGGAAAGAGTGCAGTGAGACAGGGGTTTGTGAGATGAGTAAAGAGTGCAGTGAGACAGGGCTTGGTGGGATGGGCAAAGAGTGCAGTGAGACAGGGGTTTATGGGATGAGTAAAGAGTGCAGTGAGACCGGGGTTTGTGGGATGAGTAAAGAGTGCAATGAGACAGGGGGTTGTCAGATGAGTAAAGAGCGCAGTGAGACAGTGGTTTGTGAGATGGGTAAAGAGGGCAGTGAGACAGGTGTATGTCGGATGCGTAAAGAGTGCAGTGAGACAGGGTTATGTGAGTTGGGTAAAGAGTGCAGTGAGACGGGTTTGTGAGATGTGTAAAGATTGCAGTGAGACAGTGGTTTGTGAGATGAGTAAAGAGTGCAGTGAGACAGGGGTTTGTGAGATGAGTAAAGAGTGCAGTGAGACAGGGGTTTGTGAGATGTGTAAAGAGTGCAGTGAGACAGGGGTTTGTGAGATGGCTTAAGAGTGAAGAGAGACAGGGGTTTGTGAGATGTGTGAAGAGTGCAGTGAGAAAGGGGTTTGTGAGATGGCTTAAGATTGCAGTGAGACAGGGGTTTTGTGAGATGGGTAAAGAGTGCAGTGAGACAGGGGTTTGTGAGATGTGTAAAGAGTGCAGTGAGACAGGGGTTTGTGAGATGAGTAAAGTATGTAGTGAGACAGGGGTTTGTGAGATGGGGAAAGAGTTCAGTGAGACAGGGGTTTGTGAGATGTTTAACGAGTGCAGTGAGTCAGGCGTTTGTGAGTTGGGTAAAGAGTTCAGCGAGACAGGGGTTTGTGAGATTAGTAAAGAGTGCTTTGAGACAGGGGTTTGTGAGATGTGTAAAGAGTGCAGTGAGACAGGTGTTTGTGAGATGGTTAAAGAGGACAGTGAGACAGGGGTTTGTGAGATGTGTATAGAGTGCAGTGAGACAGGGGTGTGTGAGATGGGTAAAGAGTGCAGTGAGACTGGTTTCTGAGATTGGTAAAGAGTGCAGTGAGACAGTGGTTGGCGAGATGGGTAAAGAGTGCAGTGAGACAGGGGTGTGTGAGATGGGTAAAGAGTGCAGTGAGACGGATTTGTGAGATGGGTAAAGAGTGCTATGAGACGGGTTGGCGAGATGGGTAAAGAGTGCAGTGAGACAGGGGTTTGCGAGATGGGTAAAGTTTGCAGTGAGACAGGGGTTTGTGAGATGGGTAAAGAGTGCAGTGAGACAGGGGTTTGTGAGATGGGTAAGGAGTGCAGTGAGACAGGGGTTTGTGAGAAGGGTAAAGAGGGCAGTGAGACAGGGGTTTGTGAGATGGGTAAAGAGTGCAATGAGACAGGAGTTTGCGAGATGCATAAATACTGTAGTGAGACAGGGGTTTGTGGGATGACTAAAGAGTGCAGTGAGACAGGCGTTTGTGGGATGAGTAAAGAGTGCAGTGAGACAGGAGTTTGTGAGACGGGTAAAGAGTTCAGTGAGACAGGGGTTTGTGAGAGCGGTAAAGAGTGCAGTGAGACGTGTTTGTGAGATGGGTAAATAGTGCAGTGAGACAGGGGTTTGTGAGATGGGTAAAGAGTGCAGTGAGACAGGGGTTTGTGAGATGGGTAATGAGTGTAGTGAGACAGCAGTTTGTAAGATCGGTAAAAAGTGCAGTGAGACAGGGGTTTGTGAGATGAGTAAAGAGTGCAATGAGACAGGGGTTTGTAAGATGGGTAAAGAGTGCAGTGAGACAGGGGTTTGTCAGATGAGTAAAGAGCGCAGTGAGACAGTGGTTTGTGAGATGGGTAAAGAGTGCAGTGAGACGGATTTGTGAGATGGGTAAAGAGTGCAGTGAGACGGGTTGGCGAGATGGGTAAAGAGTGCAGTGAGACAGGGGTTTGCGAGATGGGTAAAGTTTGCAGTGAGACAGGGGTTTGTGAGATGGGTAAAGAGTACAGTGAGACAGTGGTTTGTGAGATGGGTAAGGAGTGCAGTGAGACAGGGGTTTGTGAGAAGGGTAAAGAGGGCAGTGAGACAGGGGTTTGTGAGATGGGTAAAGAGTGCAATGAGACAGGAGTTTGCGAGATGCGTAAATACTGTAGTGAGACAGGGGTTTGTGGGATGACTAAAGAGTGCAGTAAGACAGGCGTTTGTGGGATGAGTAAAGAGTGCAGTGAGACAGGAGTTTGTGAGACAGGTAAAGAGTTCAGAAGAGACAGGGGTTTGTGAGAGGGGTAAAGAGTGCAGAGAGACACGTTTGTGAGATGGGTAAATAGTGCAGTGAGACAGGGGTTTGTGAGATGGGTAAAGAGTGCAGTGAGACAGGGGTTTGTGAGATGGGTAATGAGTGTAGTGAGACAGCAGTTTGTAAGATGGGTAAAGAGTGCAGTGAGACAGGGGTTTGTGAGATGAGTAAAGAGTGCAATGAGACAGGGGTTTGTAAGATGGGTAAAGAGTGCAGTGAGACAGGGGTTTGTCAGATGAGTAAAGAGCGCAGTGAGACAGTGGTTTGTGAGATGTGTAAAGAGTGCAGTGAGACAGGTGTATGTCGGATGCGTAAAGAGTCCAGTGAGACAGGGTTTTGTGAGTTGGGTAAAGAGTGCAGTGAGACAGGGGTTTGTGAGATGAGTAAAGAGTGCTGTGAGACAGGGGTTTTTGAGATGGGTAAAGATTGCAGCGAGACAGGGGTTTCTGAGATGAGTAAAGAGTGCTGTGAGACAGGGGTTTGTGAGATGGGTAAAGATTGCAGTGACCAGGGATTTGTGAGATGAGTAATGAGTGCAGTGAGACCGGGGTTTGTGAGATGTGTAAAGATTGCAGTGAGACAGGGGTTTGTGAGATGAGTAAAGAGTGCAGTGAGACAGGGGTTTGTGAGATGAGTAAAGAGTGCAGTGAGACAGGGGTTTGTGAGATGGGTAAAGAGTGCAGTGAGACAGGGGTTTGTGAGATGTGTAAAGAGTGCAGTGAGGCAGGGGTTTGTGAGATGGCTTAAGAGTGCAGTGAGACAGGGGTTTGTGAGATGAGTAAAGAGTGCACTGAGACAGAGGATTGTGAGATGTGTAAAGGGTGCAGTGAGACAGGGCTTGGTGGGATGGGCAAAGAGTGCAGTGAGACAGGGGTTTATGGGATGAGTAAAGAGTGCAGTGAGACCGGGTTTTGTGGGATGAGTAAAGAGTGCAATGAGACAGGGGGTTGTCAGATGAGTAAAGAGCGCAGTGAGACAGTGGTTTGTGAGATGGGTAAAGAGGGCAGTGAGACAGGTGTATGTCGGATGCGTAAAGAGTGCAGTGAGACAGGGTTTTGTGAGTTGGGTAAAGAGTGCAGTGAGGCGGGTTTGTGAGATGTGTAATGAGTGCAGTGAGACAGGGGTTTGTGAGATGAGTAAAGAGTACAGTGAGACAGGGGTTTATGAGATGGGTAAAGATTGCAGCGAGACAGGGGTTTCTGAGATGAGTATAGAGTGCTGTGAGACAGGGGTTTGTGAGATGGGTAAAGAATGCAGTGAGACAGGGGTTTGTGAGATGAGTAAGGAGTGCAGTGAGACAGGGGTTTGTGAGAGGGCTTAAGAGTGCGATGAGACAGCTGTTTGTGAGATGTGTAAAGAGTGCAGTGAGACAGGGGTTTGTGAGATGTGTAAAGAGTGCAGTGAGACAGGGGTTTGTGAGATGGGTAATGAGTGCAGTGAGACAGGGGCTTGTGACATGGGTAAATGTGCAGTGAGACAGTGGTTTGTGGGATGGGTAATGAGTGCAGTGAGACAGGGGTTTGTGAGATGGTTAAAGAGTGCAGTGAGACAGGCTTTGTGTGATGGTTAAGGAGTGCAGTGAGACAAGGGTTTGTGAGGTAGATAAAGAGTGCAGTTAGGCGTTTGCGAGATGGGTGAGGAGTGCAGCGAGACAGGGGTTTGTGAGATGGGCAAACAGTGCAGTGAGACGGGTTTATCAGCTGAGTAAAGTGTACCGTGAGACTGGTTTGCGAGTTGAGTAAAGAGTGCAGTGAGACAGGGGTTTGTGAGATGAGTAAAGAGTGCAGTGAGACAGGGGTTTGTGAGATGGGTAAAGAGTGCAGTGACACAGGGGTTTGTGAGATGAGTAAAGAGTGCAGTGAGACAGTGGTTTGTGAGACGGCTTAAGAGTGCAGTGAGACAGGGGTTTGTGAGATGTGTAAAGAGTGCAGTGAGACAGGGGTTTGTGAGATGGCTTAAGAGTGCAGTGAGACAGGTGTTTTGTGAGATGGGTAAAGAGTGCAGTGCGACAGTGGTTTGTGAGATGAGTTAAGAGTGCAGTGAGACGGGTTTGTGAGATGGGTAAAGAGTGAAGTGTGACAGGGGTTTGTGAGATAGGTAAAGAGTGCAGTGAGACAGGGGTTTGTGAGATGTGGAAAGAGTGCAGTGAGACAGTGGTTTGTGAGATGAGTAAAGAGTGCACTGAGACAGAGGATTGTGAGATGTGTAAAGGGTGCAGTGAGACAGGGCTTGGTGGGATGGGCAAAGAGTGCAATGAGACAGGGGGTTGTGGGATGGGTAATGAGTGCAGTGAGACAGCGTTCTGTGAGATGAGTAAAGAGTGCCGTGAGACAGGTTTGTGATATGCGTAAAGTCTGCATTGTGACAGGGGTTTGGTGGATGAGTAAAGAGTGCAGTGAGACAGGTGTTTGTGAGATGCATAAAGGGTGCAGTGCATTGGGTTCATGAGATGGGTAAAGAGTGCAGTGAGACAGGGGTTTGTGAGATGGTTATAGAGTGCAGTGAGACGGGTTTGTGAGATGGGTAAAGTGTGCAGTGAGACAGGGCTTTGTGAGATGAGTAAAGAGTGCAGTGAGACAGGGGTGTGTGAGATGGGTAAAGAGTGCAGTGAGACTGGTTTGTGAGATTGGTAAAGAGTGCAGTGAGACAGTGGTTGGCGAGATGGGTAAAGAGTGCAGTGAGACAGGGGTGTGTGAGATGGGTAAAGAGTGCAGTGAGACGGATTTGTGAGATGGGTAAAGAGTGCTGTGAGACGGGTTGGCGAGATGGGTAAAGTTTGCAGTGAGACAGGGGTTTGTGAGATGGGTAAAGAGTGCAGTGAGACAGGGGTTTGTGAGATGGGTAAGGAGTGCAGTGAGACAGGGGTTTGTGAGAAGGGTAAAGAGGGCAGTGAGACAGGGGTTTGTGAGATGGGTAAAGAGTGCAATGAGACAGGAGTTTGCGAGATGCGTAAATACTGTAGTGAGACAGGGGTTTGTGGGATGACTAAAGAGTGCAGTGAGACAGGCGTTTGTGGGATGAGTAAAGAGTGCAGTGAGACAGGAGTTTGTGAGACGGGTAAAGAGTTCAGTGAGACCGGGGTTTGTGAGAGGGGTAAAGAGTGCAGTGAGACGCGTTTATGAGATGGGTAAATAGTGCAGTGAGACAGGGGTTTGTGAGATGGGTAAAGAGTGCAGTGAGACAGGGGTTTGTGAGATGGGTAATGAGTGTAGTGAGACAGCAGTTTGTAAGATGGGTAAAGAGTGCAGTGAGACAGGGGTTTGTTAGATGAGTAAAGAGTGCAATGAGACAGGGGTTTGTAAGATGGGTAAAGAGTGCAGTGAGACAGGGGTTTGTCAGATGAGTAAAGAGCGCAGTGAGACAGTGGTTTGTGAGATGGGTAAAGAGTGCAGTGAGACAGGTGTATGTCGGATGCGTAAAGAGTGCAGTGAGACAGGGTTTTGTGAGTTGGGTAAAGAGTGCAGTGAGTCGGGTTTTTGAGATGTGTAATGAGTGCAGTGAGACAGGGGTTTGTGAGATGAGTAAAGAGTGCAGTGAGACAGGGGTTTTTGAGATGGGTAAAGATTGCAGCGAGACAGGGGTTTCTGAGATGAGTAAAGAGTGCTGTGAGACAGGGGTTTGTGAGATGGGTAAAGATTGCAGTGATTAGGGATTTGTGAGATGAGTAATGAGTGCAGTGAGACCGGGGTTTGTGAGATGTGTAAAGATTGCAGTGAGACAGGGGTTTGTGAGATGAGTAAAGAGTGCAGTGAGACAGGGGTTTGTGAGATGAGTAAAGAGTGCAGTGAGACAGGGGTTTGTGAGATGGGTAAAGAGTGCAGTGAGACAGGGGTTTGTGAGATGTGTAAAGAGTGCATTGAGACAGGGGTTTGTGAGATGGCTTAAGAGTGCAGAGAGACAGGGGTTTGTGAGATGTGTGAAGAGTTCAGTGAGAAAGGGGTTTGTGAGATGGCTTAAGATTGCAGTGAGACAGGGGTTTTGTGAGATGGGTAAAGAGTGCAGTGAGACAGGGGTTTGTGAGATGGCTTAAGAATGCAGTGAGACAGGGGTTTTGTGAGATGGGTTAAGAGTGCAGTGCGACAGGGGTTTGTGAGAAGAGTTAAGAGTGCAGTGAGACGGGTTTGTGAGATGGGTAAAGAGTGAAGTGTGACAGGGGTTTGTGAGATAGGGAAAGAGTGCAGTGAAACAGGGGTTTGTGAGATGTGGAAAGAGTGAAGTGAGACAGGGGTTTGTGAGATGAGTAAAGAGTGCACTGAGACAGAGGATTGTGAGATGTGTAAAGGGTGCAGTGAGACAGGGCTTGGTGGTATGGGCAAAGAGTGCAGTGAGACAGGGGTTTATGGGATGAGTATAGAGTGCAGTGAGACCGTGGTTTGTGGGATGAGTAAAGAGTGCAATGAGACAGGGGGTTGTCAGATGAGTAAAGAGCGCAGAGAGACAGTGGTTTGTGAGATGGGTAAATAGGGCAGTGAGACAGGTGTATGTCGGATGCGTAAAGAGTGCAGTGAGACAGGGTTTTGTGAGTTGGGTAAAGAGTGCAGTGAGACGGGTTTGTGAGATGTGTAATGAGTGCAGTGAGACAGGGGTTTGTGAGATGAGTAAGGAGTGCAGTGAGACAGGGGTTTTTGAGATGGGTAAAGATTGCAGCGAGACAGGGGTTTCTGAGATGAGTAAAGAGGGCAGTGAGACAGGGGTTTGTGAGATGTGTATAGAGTGCAGTGAGACAGGGGTGTGTGAGATGGGTAAAGAGTGCAGTGAGACTGGTTTCTGAGATTGGTAAAGAGTGCAGTGAGACAGTGGTTGGCGAGATGGGTAAAGAGTGCAGTGAGACAGGGGTGTGTGAGATGGGTAAAGAGTGCAGTGAGACGGATTTGTGAGATTGGTAAAGAGTGCTGTGAGACGGGTTGGCGAGATGGGTAAAGAGTGCAGTGAGACAGGGGTTTGCGAGATGGGTAAAGTTTGCAGTGAGACAGGGGTTTGTGAGATCGGTAAAGAGTGCAGTGAGACAGTGGTTTGTGAGAATGGTAAGGAGTGCAGTGAGACAGGGGTTTGTGAGAAGGGTAAAGAGGGCAGTGAGACAGGGATTTGTGAGATGGGTAAAGAGTGCAATGAGACAGGAGTTTGCGAGATGCATAAATACTGTAGTGAGACAGGGGTTTGTGGGATGACTAAAGAGTGCAGTGAGACAGGCGTTTGTGGGATGAGTAAAGAGTGCAGTGAGACAGGAGTTTGTGAGACGGGTAAAGAGTTCAGTGAGACAGGGGTTTGTGAGAGGGGTAAAGAGTGCAGTGAGACGCGTTTGTGAGATGGGTAAATAGTGCAGTGAGACAGGGGTTTGTTAGATGGGTAAAGAGTGCAGTGAGACAGGGGTTTGTGAGATGAGTAAAGAGTGCAATGAGACAGGGGTTTGTAAGATGGGTAAAGAGTGCAGTGAGACAGGGGTTTGTCAGATGAGTAAAGAGCGCAGTGAGACAGTGGTTTGTGAGATGGGTAAAGAGTGCAGTGAGACGGATTTGTGAGATGGGTAAAGAATGCTGTGAGACGGTTTGGCGAGATGGGTAAAGAGTGCAGTGAGACAGGGGTTTGCGAGATGGGTAAAGTGTGCAGTGAGACAGGGGTTTGTGAAATGGGTAAAGAGTGCAGTGAGACAGAGGTTTGTGAGATGGGTAAGGAGTGCAGTGAGACAGGGGTTTGTGAGAAGGGTAAAGAGGGCAGTGAGACAGGGGTTTGTGAGATGGGTAAAGAGTGCAATGAGACAGGAGTTTGCGAGATGCGTAAATACTGTAGTGAGACAGGAGTTTGTGGGATGACTAAAGAGTGCAGTGAGACAGGCGTTTGTGGGATGAGTAAAGAGTGCAGTGAGACAGGAGTTTGTGAGACGGGTAAAGAGTTCAGTGAGACAGAGGTTTGTGAGAGGGGTAAAGAGTGCAGTGAGACACGTTTGTGAGATGGGTAAATAGTGCAGTGAGACAGGGGTTTGTGAGATGGGTAAAGAGTGCAGTGAGACAGGGGTTTGTGAGATGTGTAATGAGTGTAGTGAGACAGCAGTTTGTAAGATGGGTAAAGAGTGCAGTGAGACAGGGGTTTGTGAGATGAGTAAAGAGTGCAATGAGACAGGGGTTTGTAAGATGCGTAAAGAGTGCAGTGAGACAGGGGTTTGTCAGATGAGTAAAGAGCGCAGTGAGACAGTGGTTTGTGAGATGTGTAAAGATTGCAGTGAGACAGGGGTTTGTGAGATGAGTAAAGAGTGCAGTGAGACAGGGGTTTGTGAGAGGGGTAAAGAGTGCAGTGAGACAGGGGTTTATGGGATGAGTAAAGAGTGCAGTGAGACCGGGGTTTGTGGGATGAGTAAAGAGTGCAATGAGACAGGGGGTTGTCAGATGAGTAAAGAGCGCAGTGAGACAGTGGTTTGTGAGATGGGTAAAGAGGGCAGTGAGACAGGTGTATGTCGGATGCGTAAATAGTGCAGTGAGACAGGGTTTTGTGAGTTGGGTAAAGAGTGCAGTGAGACGGGTTTGTGAGATGTGTAATGAGTGCAATGAGACAGGGGTTTGTGAGATGAGTAAAGAGTGCAGTGAGACAGGGGTTTTTGAGATGGGTAAAGATTGCAGCGAGACAGGGGTTTCTGAGATGAGTAAAGAGTGCTGCGAGACAGGGGTTGTGAGATGGGTAAAGATTGCAGTGAGACAGGGATTTGTGAGATGAGTAATGAGTGTAGTGAGACCGGGGTTTGTGAGATGTGTAAAGATTGCAGTGAGACAGTGGTTTGTGAGATGAGTAAAGAGTGCAGTGAGACAGGGGTTTGTGAGATGAGTAAAGAGTGCAGTGAGACAGGGGTTTGTGAGATGGGTAAAGAGTGCAGTGAGACAGGGGTTTGTGAGATGTGTAAAGAGTGCAGTGAGACAGGGGTTTGTGAGATGGCTTAAGAGTGAAGAGAGCCAGGGGTTTGTGAGATGTGTGAAGAGTGCAGTGAGAAAGGGGTTTGTGAGATGGATTAAGATTGCAGTGAGACAGGGGTTTTGTGAGATGGGTAAAGAGTGCAGTGAGACAGGGGTTTGTGAGATGTGTAAAGAATGCAGTGAGACAGGGGTTTGTGAGATGAGTAAAGTATGTAGTGAGACAGGGGTTTGTGAGATGGGGAAAGAGTTCAGTGAGACAGGGGTTTGTGAGATGTTTAACGAGTGCAGTGAGTCAGGCGTTTGTGAGTTGGGTAAAGAGTTCAGCGAGACAGGGGTTTGTGAGATTAGTAAAGAGTGCAGTGAGACAGGGGTTTGTGAGATGTGTAAAGAGTGCAGTAAGACAGGTGTTTGTGAGATGGTTAAAGAGGGCAATGAGACAGGGGTTTGTGAGATGTGTATAGAGTGCAGTGAGACAGGGGTGTGTGAGATGGGTAAAGAGTGCTGTGAGACTGGTTTCTGAGATTGGTAAAGAGTGCAGTGAGACAGTGGTTGGCGAGATGGTTAAAGAGTGCAGTGAGACAGGGATGTGTGAGATGGGTAAAGAGTGCAGTGAGACCGATTTGTGAGATGGGTAAAGAGTGCTGTGAGACGGGTTGGCGAGATGGGTAAAGAGTGCAGTGAGACAGGGGTTTGCGAGATGGGTAAAGTTTGCAGTGAGACAGGGGTTTGTGAGATGGGTAAAATAGTGCAGTGAGACAGGGGTTTGTGAGATGGGTAAGGAGTGCAGTGATACAGGGGTTTGTGAGAAGGGTAAAGAGGGCAGTGAGACAGGGGTTTGTGAGATGGGTAAAGAGTGCAATGAGACAGGAGTTTGCGAGATGCATAAATACTGTAGTGAGACAGGGGTTTGTGGGATGACTAAAGAGTGCAGTGAGACAGGCGTTTGTGGGATGAGTAAAGAGTGCAGTGAGACAGGAGTTTGTGAGACAGGGGTTTGTGAGATGGGTAAAGAGTGCAGTTAGACGGATTTGTGAGATGGGTAAAGAGTGCTGTGAGACGCGTTGGCGAGATGGGTAAAGAGTGCAGTGAGACAGGGGTTTGCGAGATGTGTAAAGGTTGCAGTGAGACAGGGGTTTGTGAGATGGGTAAAGAGTGCAGTGAAACAGGGGTTTGTGAGACAGGTAAAGAGTTCAGAAGAGACAGGGGTTTGTGAGAGGGGTAAAGAGTGCAGTGAGACACGTTTGTGAGATGGGTAGATAGTGCATTGAGACAGGGGTTTGTGAGATGGGTAAAGAGTGCAGTGAGACAGGGGTTTGTGAGATGGGTAATGAGTGTAGTGAGACAGCAGTTTGTAAGATGGGTAAAGAGGTAAGTGAGACAGGGGTTTGTGAGATGAGTAAAGAGTGCAGTGAGACAGGGGTTTGTAAGATGGGTAAAGAGTGCAGTGAGACAGGGGTTTGTCAGATGAGTAAAGAGCGCAGTGAGACAGTGGTTTGTGAGATGGGTAAAGAGTGCAGTGAGACAGGTGTATGTCGGATGCGTAAAGAGTCCAGTGAGACAGGGTTTTGTGAGTTGGGTAAAGAGTGCAGTGAGTCGGGTTTGTGAGATGTGTAATGAGTGCAGTGAGACAGGGGTTTGTGAGATGAGTAAAGAGTGCAGTGAGACAGGGTTTTTTGAGATGGGTAAAGATTGCAGCCAGACAGGGGTTTCTGAGATGATTAAAGAGTGCTGTGAGACAGGGGTTTGTGAGATGGGTAAAGATTGCAGTGACCAGGGATTTGTGAGATGAGTAATGAGTGCAGTGAGACCGGGGTTTGTGAGATGTGTAAAGATTGCAGTGAGACAGGGGTTTGTGAGATGAGTAAAGAGTGCAGTGAGACAGGGGTTTGTGAGATGGGTAAAGAGTGCAGAGAGACAGGGGTTTGTGAGATGTGTGAAGAGTGCAGTGAGAAAGGGGTTTGTGAGATGGCTTAAGATTGCAGTGAGACAGGGGTTTGGTGAGATGGGTAAAGAGTGCAGTGAGACAGGGGTTTGTGAGATGGCTTAAGAGTTCAGTGAGACGGGTTTGTGAGATGGGTAAAGAGTGAAGTGTGACAGGTGTTTGAGAGATAGGTAAAGAGTGCAGTGAGACAGGGGTTTGTGAGATGTGGAAAGAGTGCAGTGAGACAGGGGTTTGTGAGATGAGTAAAGAGTGCACTGAGACAGAGGATTGTGAGATGTGTAAAGGGTGCAGTGAGACAGGGCTTGGTGGGATGAGTAAAGAGTGCAGTGAGAAAGGGGTTTTTGGGATGAGTAAAGAGTGCACTGAGACAGGGGTTTGTGGGATGGGTAACGAGTGCAGTGAGACAGTGGTTTGTGAGATGTGTAAAGAGTGCAGTCTGACAGGGGTTGTGAGATGAGTAAAGAGGGCAGTGAGTCAGGGGTTTGTGAGATGAGTTAAGAGGGCAGTGAGACGGGAGTTTGTGAGATGGGTAAAGAGTGCAGTGAGACGGGTATGTAAGATGAGTAAAGAGTGCGGGGAGACAGGGGTTTGTGAGATGGGTAAAGAGTGCAGTGAGACAGGAGTTTGTGAGATCGATAGTGTGCAGTGAGAAGGGGGTTTGTGAGATGGGTAAAGAGTGCAGTGAGACTGGGGTTTTTGAGATGAGAAAAGAGTGCAGTGAGACAGGGGTTTGTGAGATGGGTAAAGAGTGCTGTGAGACAGGGGTTTGTGAGATGGGTAAAGACTGCAGTGAGACCGGGGTTTGTGAGATGTGGAAAGAGTGCAGTGAGACAGGTTTTTGTGAGATGAGTAAAGAGTGCACTGAAACAGAGGATTGTGAGATGTTTAAAGGGTGCAGTGAGACAGGGCTTGGTGGGATGGGCAAAGAGTGCAGTGAGACAGGGATTTATGGGATGAGTAAAGAGTGCAGTGAGACCGGGGTTTGTGGGATGAGTAAAGAGTGCAAATAGACAGGGGGTTGTCAGATGAGTAAAGAGTGCAGTGAGACAGTGGTTTGTGAGATGGGTAATGAGGGCAGTGAGACAGGTGTATGTCGGATGCGTAAAGAGTGCAGTGAGACAGCGTTTTGTGAGTTGGGTAAAGAGTGCAGTGAGACAGGGGTTTGTGAGATGAGTAAAGAGTGCAATGAGACAGGGGTTTGTAAGATGCGTAAAGAGTGCAGTGAGACAGGGGTTTGTCAGATGAGTAAAGAGCGCAGTGAGACAGTGGTTTGTGAGATGTGTAAAGATTGCAGTGAGACAGGGGTTTGTGAGATGAGTAAAGAGTGCAGTGAGACAGGGGTTTGTGAGAGGGGTAAAGAGTGCAGTGAGACAGGGGTTTATGGGATGAGTAAAGAGTGCAGTGAGACCGGGGTTTGTGGGATGAGTAAAGAGTGCAATGAGACAGGGGGTTGTCAGATGAGTAAAGAGCGCAGTGAGACAGTGGTTTGTGAGATGGGTAAAGAGTGCAGTGAGACAGGTGTATGTCGGATGCGTAAATAGTGCAGTGAGACAGGGTTTTGTGAGTTGGGTAAAGAGTGCAGTGAGACGGGTTTGTGAGATGTGTAATGAGTGCAATGAGACAGGGGTTTGTGAGATGGATTGAGATTGCAGCGAGACAGGGGTTTCTGAGATGAGTAAAGAGTGCTGTGAGACAGGGGTTGTGAGATGTGTAAAGATTGCAGTGTGACAGGGATTTGTGAGATGAGTAATGAGTGCAGTGAGCCCGGGGTTTGTGAGATGTGTAAAGATTGCAGTGAGACAGTGGTTTGTGAGATGAGTAAAGAGTGCAGTGAGACAGGGGTTTGTGAGATGAGTAAAGAGTGCAGTGAGACAGGGGTTTGTGAGATGGGTAAAGAGTGCAGTGAGACAGGGGTTTGTGAGATGAGTAAAGAGTGCAGTGAGACAGGGGTTTGTGAGATGGCTTAAGAGTGAAGAGAGACAGGGGTTTGTGAGATGTGTGAAGAGTGCAGTGAGAAAGGGGTTTGTGAGATGGCTTAAGATTGCAGTGAGACAGGGGTTTTGTGAGATGGGTAAAGAGTGCAGTGAGACAGGGGTTTGTGAGAAGGGTAAAGAGGGCAGTGAGACAGGGGTTTGTGAGATGGCTAAAGAGTGCAATGAGACAGGAGTTTGCGAGATGCATAAATCCTGTAGTGAGACAGGGATTTGTGGGATGACTAAAGAGTGCAGTGAGACAGGCGTTTGTGAGATGTGTAAAGATTGCAGTGAGACAGTGGTTTGTGAGATGTGTAAAGATTGCAGTGAGACAGTGGTTTGTGAGATGAGTAAAGAGTGCACTGAGACAGGGGTTTGTGAGATGAGTAAAGAGTGCAGTGAGACAGGGGTTTGTGAGATGGGTAAAGAGTGCAGTGAGACAGGGGTTTGTGAGATGAGTAAAGAGTGCAGTGAGACAGGGGTTTGTGAGATGGCTTAAGAGTGAAGAGAGACAGGGGTTTGTGAGATGTGTGAAGAGTGCAGTGAGAATGGGGTTTGTGAGATGGCTTAAAATTGCAGTGAGACAGGGGTTTTGTGAGATTAGTAAAGAGTGCAGTGAGACAGGGCTTTGTGAGATGTGTAAAGAGTGCAGTGAGACAGGTGTTTGTGAGATGGTTAAAGAGGGCAGTGAGACAGGGGTTTGTGAGATGGTTATAGAGTGCAGTGAGACAGGGGTGTGTGAGATGGGTAAAGAGTGCAGTGAGACTGGTTTCTGAGATTGGTAAAGAGTGCAGTGAGACAGTGGTTGGCGAGATGGGTAAAGAGTGCATTGAGACAGGGGTGTGTGAGATCGGTAAAGAGTGCAGTGAGACGGATTTGTGAGATGGGTCAAGAGTGCTGTGAGATAGGCGTTGGCGAGATGGGTAAAGAGTGCAGTGAGACGGGTATGTAAGATGAGTAAAGAGTGCGGGGAGACAGGGGTTTGTGAGATGGGTAAGGAGTGCAGTGAGACAGGGGTTTGTGAGAAGGGTAAAGAGGGCTGTGAGACAGGGGTTTGTGAGATGGGTAAAGAGTGCAGTGAGACCGGGGTTTGTGGGATGAGTAAAGAGTGCAGTGAGACAGGGGTTTTTGGGATGAGTAAAGAGTGCACTGCGACAGGGGTTTGTGGGATGGGTAACGAGTGCAGTGAGACAGGGGTTTGTGAGAAGGGTAAAGAGGGCAGTGAGACAGGGGTTGTGAGATGGGTAAAGAGTGCAGTGAGACCGTGGTTTGTTGGATGGGTAACGAGTGCAGTGAGACAGTGGTTTGTGAGATGTGTAAAGAGTGCAGTCTGACAGGGGTTGTGAGATGAGTAAAGAGGGCAGTGAGTCAGGGGTTTGTGAGATGAGTTAAGAGGGCAGTGAGACTGGAGTTTGTGAGATGGGTAAAGAGTGCAGTGAGACGGGTATGTAAGATGAGTAAAGAGTGCGGGGAGACAGGGGTTTGTGAGACGGGTAAAGAGTGCAGTGAGACAGGAGTTTGTGAGATGGATAGTGTGCAGTGAGAAAGGGGTTTGTGAGATGGGTAAAGAGTGCAGTGAGACTGGGGTTTTTGAGATGAGAAAAGAGTGCAGTGAGACAGGGGTTTGTGAGATGGGTAACGAGTGCTGTGAGACAGGGGTTTGTGAGATGTGTAAAGGGTGCAGTGAGACAGGGCTTGGTGGGATGGGCAAAGAGTGCAGTGAGACAGGGGTTTATGGGATGAGTAAAGAGTGCAGTGAGACCGGGGTTTGTGGGATGAGTAAAGAGTGCAATGAGACAGGGGGTTGTCAGATGAGTAAAGAGCGCAGTGAGACAGTGGTTTGTGAGATGGGTAAAGAGGGCAGTGAGACAGGTGTATGTCGGATGCGTAAAGAGTGCAGTGAGACAGGGTTTTGTGAGTTGGGTAAAGAGTGCAGTGAGACGGGTTTGTGAGATGTGTAATGAGTGCAGTGAGACAGGGGTTTGTGAGATGAGTAAAGAGTGCAGTGAGACAGGGGTTTTTGAGATGGGTAAAGATTGCAGCGAGACAGGGGTTTCTGAGATGAGTTAAGAGTGCTGTGAGACAGGGGTTGTGAGATGGGTAAAGATTGCAGTGAGACAGGGATTTGTGAGATGAGTAATGAGTGCAGTGAGACCGGGGTTTGTGAGATGTTTAAAGATTGCAGTGAGACAGTGGTTTGTGAGATGAGTAAAGAGTGCAGTGAGACAGGGGTTTGTGAGATGAGTAAAGAGTGCAGTGAGACAGGGGTTTGTGAGATGGCTTAAGAGTGAAGAGAGACAGGGGTTTGTGAGAGGTGTGAAGAGTGCAGTGAGACCGGGGTTTGTGAGATGGGTAAAGAGTGCTGTGAGATAGGCGTTGGCGAGATGGGTAAAGAGTGCAGTGAGACGGGTATGTAAGATGAGTAAAGAGTGCGGGGAGACAGGGGTTTGTGAGATGGGTAAGGAGTGCAGTGAGACAGGGGTTTGTGAGAAGGGTAAAGAGTGCAGTGAGACAGGGGTTTGTGAGATGGGTAAAGAGTGCAGTGAGACCGGGGTTTGTGGGATGAGTAAAGAGTGCAGTGAGACAGGGGTTTTTGGGATGGGTAACGAGTGCAGTGAGACAGTGGTTTGTGAGATGTGTAAAGAGTGCAGTCTGACAGGGGTTGTGAGATGAGTAAAGAGTGCAGTGAGTCACGGGTTTGTGAGATGAGTTAAGAGGGCAGTGAGACGGGAGTTTGTGAGATGGGTAAAGAGTGCAGTGAGACGGGTATGTAAGATGAGTAAAGAGTGCGGGGAGACAGGGGTTTGTGAGACAGGTAAAGAGTGCAGTGAGACAGGAATTTGTGAGATGGATAGTGTGCAGTGAGAAAGGGGTTTGTGAGATGGGTAAAGAGTGCAGTGAGACTGGGGTTTTTGAGATGAGAAAAGAGTGCAGTGAGACAGGGGTTTGTGAGATGGGTAACGAGTGCTGTGAGACAGGGGTTTGTGAGATGGGTAAAGACTGCAGTGAGACCGGGGTTTGTGAGATGTGGAAAGAGTGCAGTGAGACAGGGGTTTGTGAGATGAGTAAAGAGTGCACTGAGACAGAGGATTGTGAGATGTGTAAAGGGTGCAGTGAGACAGGGCTTGGTGGGATGGGCAAAGAGTGCAGTGAGACAGGGGTTTATGGGATGAGTAAAGAGTGCTGTGAGACAGGGGTTTGTGGGATGAGTAAAGAGTGCAATGAGACAGGGGGTTGTCAGATGAGTAAAGAGCGCAGTGAGACAGTGGTTTGTGAGATGGGTAAAGAGGGCAGTGAGACAGGGTTTTGTGAGTTGGGTAAAGAGTGCAGTGAGACGGGGTTGTGAGATGTGTAATGAGTGCAGTGAGACAGGGGTTTGTGAGATGAGTAAAGAGTGCAGTGAGACAGGGGTTTTTGAGATGGGTAAAGATTGCAGCGAGACAGGGGTTTCTGAGATGAGTAAAGAGTGCTGTGAGACAGGCGTTTGTGAGATGGGTAAAGATTGCAGTGAGACAGGGATTTGTGAGATGAGTAATGAGTGCAGTGAGACCGGGGTTTGTGAGATGTGTAAAGATTGCAGTGAGACAGGGGTTTGTGCGATGAGTGAAGAGTGCAGTGAGACAGGGGTTTGTGAGATGAGTAAAGAGTGCAGTGAGACAGGGGTTTGTGAGATGGGTAATGAGTGCAGTGAGACAGGGATTTGTGAGATGAGTAAATAGTGCAGTGAGACAGGGGTTTGTGAGATGGCTTAAGAGTGAAGAGAGACAGTGGTTTGTGAGATGTGTGAAGAGTGCAGTGAGAAAGGGGTTTGTGAGATGGCTTAAGATTGCAGTGAGACAGGGGTTTTGTGAGATGGGTAAAGAGTGCAGTGAGACAGGGGTTTGTGAGATGTGTGAAGAGTGCAGTGCGACAGGGGTTTGTGAGATGAGTAAAGTATGTAGTGAGACAGGGGTTTGTGAGATGGGTAAAGAGTTCAGTGAGACAGGGGTTTGTGAGATGTTTAACGAGTGCAGTGAGTCAGGCGTTTGTGAGTTGGGTAAAGAGTTCAGCGAGACAGGGGTTTGTGAGATTAGTAAACAGTGCAGACAGACAGGAGTTTGTTAGATGTGTAAAGAGTGCAGTGAGACAGGGTTTTGTGAGATGGGTAAAGAGTGCAGTGAGACAGGGGTTTGTGAGATGGGTAAATGTGCAGTGAGACAGGGGTTTGTGAGATGGGTATAGAGTGCAGTGAGATAGGCGTTTGTGAGATGAGTAAAGACTGCAGTGGGGCAGGTTTTTGAGATGAGTAAAGAGTGCAGTGAGACAGGAGTTTGTGAGATGGATAGTGTGCAGTGAGAAAGGGGTTTGTGAGATGGGTAAAGAGTGCAGTGAGACTGGGGTTTTTGAGATGAGAAAAGAGTGCAGTGAGACAGGGGTTTGTGAGATGGGTAACGAGTGCTGTGAGACAGGGGTTTGTGAGATGGGTAAAGACTGCAGTGAGACCGGGGTTTGTGAGATGTGGAAAGAGTGCAGTGAGACAGGGGTTTGTGAGATGAGGAAAGAGTGCACTGAGACAGAGGATTGTGAGATGTGTAAAGGGTGCAGTGAGACAGGGCTTGGTGGGATGGGCAAAGAGTGCAGTGAGACAGGGGTTTATGGGATGAGTAAAGAGTGCTGTGAGACAGGGGTTTGTGGGATGAGTAAAGAGTGCAATGAGACAGGGGGTTGTCAGATGAGTAAAGAGCGCAGTGAGACAGTGGTTTGTGAGATGGGTAAAGAGGGCAGTGAGACAGGGTTTTGTGAGTTGGGTAAAGAGTGCAGTGAGACGGGGTTGTGAGATGTGTAATGAGTGCAGTGAGACAGGGGTTTGTGAGATGAGTAAAGAGTGCAGTGAGACAGGGGTTTTTGAGATGGGTAAATATTGCAGCGAGACAGGGGTTTCTGAGATGAGTAAAGAGTGCTGTGAGACAGGCGTTTGTGAGATGGGTAAAGATTGCAGTGAGACAGGGATTTGTGAGATGAGTAATGAGTGCAGTGAGACCGGGGTTTGTGAGATGTGTAAAGATTGCAGTGAGACAGGGGTTTGTGCGATGAGTGAAGAGTGCAGTGAGACAGGGGTTTGTGAGATGAGTAAAGAGTGCAGTGAGACAGGGGTTATTTGAGATGGGTAATGAGTGCAGTGAGACAGGGATTTGTGAGATGAGTAAATAGTGCAGTGAGACAGGGGTTTGTGAGATGGCTTAAGAGTGAAGAGAGACAGTGGTTTGTGAGATGTGTGAAGAGTGCAGTGAGAAAGGGGTTTGTGAGATGGCTTAAGATTGCAGTGAGACAGGGGTTTTGTGAGATGGGTAAAGAGTGCAGTGAGACAGGGGTTTGTGAGATGTGTGAAGAGTGCAGTGCGACAGGGGTTTGTGAGATGAGTAAAGTATGTAGTGAGACAGGGGTTTGTGAGATGGGTAAAGAGTTCAGTGAGACATGGGTTTGTGAGATGTTTAACGAGTGCAGTGAGTCAGGCGTTTGTGAGTTGGGTAAAGAGTTCAGCGAGACAGGGGTTTGTGAGATTAGTAAACAGTGCAGACAGACAGGAGTTTGTTAGATGTGTAAAGAGTGCAGTGAGACAGGGTTTTGTGAGATGGGTAAAGAGTGCAGTGAGACAGGGGTTTGTGAGATGGGTAAATGTGCAGTGAGACAGGGGTTTGTGAGATGGGTATAGAGTGCAGTGAGATAGGCGTTTGTGAGATGAGTAAAGACTGCACTGGGGCAGGTTTTTGAGATGAGTAAAGAGTGCAGTGAGACAGGGGTTTGTGAGATCAGTTTAGAGTGCAGTGAGACAGGGGTTTGTGAGATGGGTAGTGTGCAGTGAGAAAGGGGTTTGTGAGATGGGTAAAGAGTGCAGTGAGACTGGGGTTTTTGTAATGAGAAAAGAGTGCATTGAGACAGGGGTTTGTGAGATGGGTAAAGAGTGCTGTGAGTCAGGGGTTGGTGAGATGGGTAAAGACTGCAGTGAGACCGGGGTTTGTGAGATGTGTAAAGAGTGCAGTGAGACAAGGGTTTGTGAGATGTGTAATGAGTGCAGTGAGACAGGTGTTTGTGAGATGGGTAAAGTGTGCAGTGAGACATGGATATGTGAGATGGGTAAAGAGTGCACTGAGACAGTGGTTTGTGAGATGGGTAAAGAGTGCAGTTAAATAGGGGTTTGTGAGATGGGGAAAGAGTGCAGTGAGACTGGGGTTTGTGGGCTGGGTAAAGACTGCAGTGAGGCAGGGGTTTGTGGGTTGAGTATAGAGTGCAGTGAGACAGGGGTTTGTGGGATGAGCAAAGAGTGTATTGAGACAGGGTTTTGTGGGATGGGTAAAAAGTGCAGTGAGACAGTGGTTTGTGAGATGAGTTAAGAGTGCAGTGAGACGGGTTTGTGAGATGGGTAAAGAGTGAAGTGTGACAGGGGTATGTGAGATAGGCAAAGAGTGCAGTGAGACAGAGGATTGTGAGATGGGTAAAGAGTGCAGTGAGACAGGGCTTGGTGGGATGGGTTAAGAGTGCCGTGAGACTGTGGTTTGTGAGATGGGTAAAGAGTGTTGTGAGACCGGGGTTTGTGGGATGACTAAAGAGTGCAATGAGACAGGGGATTGTGGGATGGTTAATGAGTGCAGTGAGACAGGTTTGTGAGATGCGTAAAGTGTGCAGTGTGACAGGGGTTTGGTGGATGAGTTAAGAGTGCAGAGAGACAGGTGTTTGTGAGATGGGTAAAGGGCGCAGTGCGTTGGGTTCATGAGATGGGTAAAGAGTGCAGTGAGACAGGGGTTTGTGAGATGGTTAAAGAGTCAGTGAGATGGGTTTGTGAGATGGGCAAAGAGTGCAGTGAGACAGGGCTTTGTGAGATGAGTAAAGAGTGCAGTGAGACAGGGGTGTGTGAGATGGGTAAAGAGTGCAGTGAGACGGGTTTGTGAGATGGGTAAAGAGTGCAGTGAGACAGGGGTTGGCGAGATGAGTAAAGAGTGCAGTGAGACAGGGGTGTGTGAGATGGGTAAAGAGTGCAGTGAGACGGATTTGTGAGATTTATTTACACTGCAGTGAGACAGGGGTTGGCGAGATGGGTAAAGAGTGCAGTGAGACAGGGGTTTGCGAGATGGGTAATGAGTGCAGTGAGACAGGGGTTTGTGAGATGGGTAAAGAGTGCAGTGAGACAGGGGTTTGTGAGAAGTGTAAAGAGGGCAGTGAGACAGAGGTTTGTGAGATGGGTAAAGAGTGCTGTGAGACAGGAGTTTGCAAGATGGGTAAAGAGTGCAGTGAGACAGCGGTTTGTGAGATGAGTAAAGAGTGCAATGAGACAGGGGTTTGTAAGATGGGTAAAGAGTGCAGTGAGACAGGTGTTTGTTAGATGAGTAAAGAGCGCAGTGAGACAGGGGTTTGTGAGATGGGTAAAGAGTGCAGTGAGACAGGTGTTTGTGGGATGGGTAAAGAGTGCAGTGAGACAGGGGTTTCTGAGTTGGGTAAAGAGTGCAGTGAGACGGGTTTGTGAGATGTGTAAGACTGCAGTGAGACATGGGTTTTTGAGATGGGTAAAGATTGAGGCAAGACAGGGGTTTCTGAGATGAGTAACGACTGCTGTGAGACAGGGGTTTGTGAGATTGGTAAAGATTGCAGTGAGACAGTTGTTTGAGAGATGAGTAATGAGTGCTGTGAGACCGGGGTTTGTGAGATGTGTAAAGATTGCAGTGAGACAGGGGTTTGTGAGATGAGTAAAGAGTGCAGTGAGACTGGGGTTTGTGAAATGGGTAAAGATTCCAGTGAGACAGGGGTTTGTGAGATGAGTAAAGAGTGTAGTGAGACCGGAGTTTGTGAGATGGGTAAAGAGAGCAGTGTGTCATGGGTTTGTGAGATGAGATATGAGTGCAGTGAGACAGGGGTTTGTGAGAGGGGTAAAGAGTGCAGTGAGACAGGGGTTTGTGAGATGAGTAAAGAGTGCAGTGAGACAGGGGTTTGTGGGATGGGTAGAGAGTGCAGTGGGACAGGGTTGGTGTGATGAGTAAAGAGTGCAGTGAGACAAGTGTTTGTCAGATGGGTAAAGAGTGCACTGAGACAGGGGTTTGTGAGATGAGTAAAGAGTGCAGTGTGACAGGGGTTTGTGAGATGAGTAAAGAGTGCAATTAGACGGGGGTTTGTGAGATGGGTAAATAGTGCAGTGAGACGGGTTTGTGAGATGAGTAAAGTGAGCAGTGAGAAAGGGGTTTGTGAGATGAGTAAAGAGTGCAGTGAGACAGGGGTTTGTGAGATGGGTAAAGAGTGCAGTGAGATAGGGGTTTGTGAGATGAGTAAAGAGTGCAGTGAGACAGGGGTTTGTGAGATGGCTTAAGAGTGAAGAGAGACAGGGGTTTGTGAGATGTGTGAAGAGTGCAGTGAGAAAGGGGTTTGTGAGATGGCTTAAGATTGCAGTGAGACAGGGGTTTTGTGAGATGGGTAAAGAGTGCAGTGAGACAGGGGTTTGTGAGATGTGTAAAGAGTGCAGTGAGACAGGGGTTTGTGAGATGAGTAAAGTATGTAGTGAGACAGTGGTTTGTGAGATGGGTAAAGAGTTCAGTGAGACAGGGGTTTGTGAGATGTTTAACGAGTGCAGTGAGTCAGGCGTTTGTGAGTTGGGTAAAGAGTTCAGCGAGACAGGGGTTTGTGAGATTAGTAAAGAGTGCAGTGAGACAGGGGTTTGTGAGATGTGTAAAGAGTGCAGTGAGACAGGTGTTTGTGAGATGGTTAAAGAGGGCAGTGAGACAAGGGTTTGTGAGATGGGTATAGAGTGCAGTGAGACAGGGGTGTGTGAGATGGGTAAAGAGTGCAGTGAGACTGGTTTCTGAGATTGGTAAAGAGTGCAGTGAGGCAGTGGTTGGCGAGATGGGTAAAGAGTGCAGTGAGACAGGGGTGTGTGAGATGGGTAAAGAGTGCAGTGAGACGGATTTGTGAGATGGGCAAAGAGTGCTATGAGACGGGTTGGCGAGATGGGTAAAGAGTGCAGTGAGACAGGGTTTTGCGAGATGGGTAAAGTTTGCAGTGAGACAGGGGTTTGTGAGATGGGTTAAGAGTGCAGTCAGACAGGGGTTTGTGAGATGGGTAAGGAGTGCAGTGAGACAGGGGTTTGTGAGAAGTGTAAAGAGGGCAGTGAGACAGGGGTTTGTGAGATGGGTAAAGAGTGCAATGAGACAGGAGTTTGCGAGATGCATAAATACTGTAGTGAGACAGGGGTTTGTGGGATGACTAAAGAGTGCAGTGAGACAGGTGTTTGTGGGATGAGTAAAGAGTGCAGTGAGACAGGAGTTTGTGAGACGGGTAAAGAGTTCAGTGAGACAGGGGTTTGTGAGAGGGGTAAAGAGTGCAGTGAGACGCGTTTGTGAGATGGGTAAATAGTGCAGTGAGACAGGGTTTTGTGAGATGGGTAAAGAGTGCAGTGAGACAGGGGTTTGTGAGATGTGTAATGAGTGTAGTGAGACAGCAGTTTGTAAGATGGGTAAAGAGAGCAGTGAGACAGGGGTTTGTGAGATGAGTAAAGAGTGCAATGAGACAGGGGTTTGTAAGATGGGTAAAGAGTGCAGTGAGACAGGGGTTTGTCAGATGAGTAAAGAGCGCAGTGAGACAGTGGTTTGTGAGATGGGTAAAGATTGCAGTGGACGGATTTGTGAGATGGGTAAAGAGTGCAGTGAGACGGGTTGGCGAGATGGGTAAAGAGTGCAGTGAGACAGGGGTTTGCGAGATGGGTAAAGTTTGCAGTGAGACAGGGGTTTGTGAGATGGGTAAAGAGTGCAGTGAGACAGTGGTTTGTGAGATGGGTAAGGAGTGCAGTGAGACAGGGGTTTGTGAGAAGGGTAAAGAGGGCAGTGAGACAGGGGTTTGTGAGATGGGTAAAGAGTGCAATGAGACAGGAGTTTGCGAGATGCGTAAATACTGTAGTGAGACAGGGGTTTGTGGGATGACTAAAGAGTGCAGTGAGACAGGCGTTTGTGGGATGAGTAAAGAGTGCAGTGAGACAGGAGTTTGTGAGACGGGTAAAGAGTTCAGTGAGACAGGGGTTTGTGAGAGGGGTAAAGAGTGCAGTGAGACGCGTTTGTGAGATGGGTAAATAGTGCAGTGAGACAGGGGTTTGTTAGATGGGTAAAGAGTGCAGTGAGACAGGGGTTTCTGAGACGGGTAATGAGTGTAGTGAGACAGCAGTTTGTAAGATGGGTAAAGAGTGCAGTGAGACAGGGGTTTGTGAGATGTGTAAAGAGTGCAGTGAGACAGGGGTTTGTGAGATGAGTAAAGTATGTAGTGAGACAGTGGTTTGTGAGATGGGTAAAGAGTTCAGTGAGACAGGGGTTTGTGAGATGTTTAACGAGTGCAGTGAGTCAGGCGTTTGTGAGTTGGGTAAAGAGTTCAGCGAGACAGGGGTTTGTGAGATTAGTAAAGAGTGCAGTGAGACAGGGGTTTGTGAGATGTGTAAAGAGTGCAGTGAGACAGGTGTTTGTGAGATGGTTAAAGAGGGCAGTGAGACAAGGGTTTGTGAGATGGGTATAGAGTGCAGTGAGACAGGGGTGTGTGAGATGGGTAAAGAGTGCAGTGAGACTGGTTTCTGAGATTGGTAAAGAGTGCAGTGAGGCAGTGGTTGGCGAGATGGGTAAAGAGTGCAGTGAGACAGGGGTGTGTGAGATGGGTAAAGAGTGCAGTGAGACGGATTTGTGAGATGGGCAAAGAGTGCTATGAGACGGGTTGGCGAGATGGGTAAAGAGTGCAGTGAGACAGGGTTTTGCGAGATGGGTAAAGTTTGCAGTGAGACAGGGGTTTGTGAGATGGGTTAAGAGTGCAGTCAGACAGGGGTTTGTGAGATGGGTAAGGAGTGCAGTGAGACAGGGGTTTGTGAGAAGTGTAAAGAGGGCAGTGAGACAGGGGTTTGTGAGATGGGTAAAGAGTGCAATGAGACAGGAGTTTGCGAGATGCATAAATACTGTAGTGAGACAGGGGTTTGTGGGATGACTAAAGAGTGCAGTGAGACAGGTGTTTGTGGGATGAGTAAAGAGTGCAGTGAGACAGGAGTTTGTGAGACGGGTAAAGAGTTCAGTGAGACAGGGGTTTGTGAGAGGGGTAAAGAGTGCAGTGAGACGCGTTTGTGAGATGGGTAAATAGTGCAGTGAGACAGGGTTTTGTGAGATGGGTAAAGAGTGCAGTGAGACAGGGGTTTGTGAGATGTGTAATGAGTGTAGTGAGACAGCAGTTTGTAAGATGGGTAAAGAGAGCAGTGAGACAGGGGTTTGTGAGATGAGTAAAGAGTGCAATGAGACAGGGGTTTGTAAGATGGGTAAAGAGTGCAGTGAGACAGGGGTTTGTCAGATGAGTAAAGAGCGCAGTGAGACAGTGGTTTGTGAGATGGGTAAAGATTGCAGTGGACGGATTTGTGAGATGGGTAAAGAGTGCAGTGAGACGGGTTGGCGAGATGGGTAAAGAGTGCAGTGAGACAGGGGTTTGCGAGATGGGTAAAGTTTGCAGTGAGACAGGGGTTTGTGAGATGGGTAAAGAGTGCAGTGAGACAGTGGTTTGTGAGATGGGTAAGGAGTGCAGTGAGACAGGGGTTTGTGAGAAGGGTAAAGAGGGCAGTGAGACAGGGGTTTGTGAGATGGGTAAAGAGTGCAATGAGACAGGAGTTTGCGAGATGCGTAAATACTGTAGTGAGACAGGGGTTTGTGGGATGACTAAAGAGTGCAGTGAGACAGGCGTTTGTGGGATGAGTAAAGAGTGCAGTGAGACAGGAGTTTGTGAGACGGGTAAAGAGTTCAGTGAGACAGGGGTTTGTGAGAGGGGTAAAGAGTGCAGTGAGACGCGTTTGTGAGATGGGTAAATAGTGCAGTGAGACAGGGGTTTGTTAGATGGGTAAAGAGTGCAGTGAGACAGGGGTTTCTGAGACGGGTAATGAGTGTAGTGAGACAGCAGTTTGTAAGATGGGTAAAGAGTGCAGTGAGACAGGGGTTTGTGAGATGAGTAAAGAGCGCAGTGAGACAGTGGTTTGTGAGATGGGTAAAGAGTGCAGTGAGACAGGTGTATGTCGGATGCGTAAAGAGTCCAGTGAGACAGGGTTTTGTGAGTTGGGTAAAGAGTGCAGTGAGTCGGGTTTGTGAGATGTGTAATGAGTGCAGTGAGACAGGGGTTTGTGAGATGAGTAAAGAGTGCAGTGAGACAGGGGTTTTTGAGATGGGTAAAGATTGCAGCGAGACAGGGGTTTCTGAGATGAGTTAAGAGTGCTGTGAGACAGGGGTTTGTGAGATGGGTAAAGATTGCAGTGACCAGGGATTTGTGAGATGAGTAATGAGTGCAGTGAGACCGGGGTTTGTGAGATGTGTAAAGATTGCAGTGAGACAGGGGTTTGTGAGATGAGAAAAGAGTGCAGTGAGACAGGGGTTTGTGAGATGAGTAAAGAGTGCAGTGAGACAGGGGTTTGTGAGATGGGTAAAGAGTGCAGTGAGACAGTGGTTTGTGAGATGTGTAAAGAGTGCAGTGAGACAGGGGTTTGTGAGATTGCTTAAGAGTGCAGAGAGACAGGGGTTTGTGAGATGTGTGAAGAGTGCAGTGAGAAAGGGGTTTGTGAGATGGCTTAAGAATGCAGTGAGACAGGGGTTTTGTGAGATGGGTAAAGAGTGCAGTGCGACAGGGGTTTGTGAGATGAGTTAAGAGTGCAGTGAGACAGAGGATTGTGAGATGTGTAAAGGGTGCAGTGAGACAGGGTTTGGTGGGATGGGCAAAGATTGCAGTGAGACAGGGGTTTATGGGATGAGTAAAGAGTGCAGTGAGAAAGGGTTTTGTGAGTTGGGTAAAGAGTGCAGTGAGGCGGGTTTGTGAGATGAGTAAAGAGCGCAGTGAGACAGGTGTATGTCGGATGCGTAAAGAGTGCAGTGAGACAGGGTTTTGTGAGTTGGGTAAAGAGTGCAGTGAGACGGGGTTGTGAGATGTGTAATGAGTGCAGTGAGACAGGGGTTTGTGAGATGAGTAAAGAGTGCAGTGAGACAGGGGTTTTTGAGATGGGTAAAGATTGCAGCGAGACAGGGGTTTCTGAGATGAGTAAAGAGTGCTGTGAGACAGGCGTTTGTGAGATGGGTAAAGATTGCAGTGAGACAGGGATTTGTGAGATGAGTAATGTGTGCAGTGAGACCGGGGTTTGTGAGATGTGTAAAGATTGCAGTGAGACAGGGGTTTGTGCGATGAGTGAAGAGTGCAGTGAGACAGGGGTTTGTGAGATGAGTAAAGAGTGCAGTGAGACAGGGGTTTGTGAGATGGGTAAAGAGTGCAGTGAGACAGGGGTTTGTGAGATGAGTAAATAGTGCAGTGAGACAGGGGTTTGTGAGATGGCTTAAGAGTGAAGAGAGACAGTGGTTTGTGAGATGTGTGAAGAGTGCAGTGAGAAAGGGGTTTGTGAGATGGCTTAAGATTGCAGTGAGACAGGGGTTTTGTGAGATGGGTAAAGAGTGCAGTGAGACAGGGGTTTGTGAGATGTGTAAAGAGTGCAGTGCGACAGGGGTTTGTGAGATGAGTAAAGTATGTAGTGAGACAGGGGTTTGTGAGATGGGTAAAGAGTTCATTGAGACAGGGGTTTGTGAGATGTTTAACGAGTGCAGTGAGTCAGGCGTTTGTGAGTTGGGTAAAGAGTTCAGCGAGACAGGGGTTTGTGAGATTAGTAAACAGTGCAGACAGACAGGAGTTTGTTAGATGTGTAAAGAGTGCAGTGAGACAGGGTTTTGTGAGATGGGTAAAGAGTGCAGTGAGACAGGGTTTTGTGAGATGGGTAAATGTGCAGTGAGACAGGGATTTGTGAGATGGGTATAGAGTGCAGTGAGATAGGCGTTTGTGAGATGAGTAAAGACTGCAGTGGGGCAGGTTTTTGAGATGAGTAAAGAGTGCAGTGAGACAGGGGTTTGTGAGATCAGTTTAGAGTGCAGTGAGACAGGGGTTTGTGAGATGGGTAGTGTGCAGTGAGAAAGGGGTTTGTGAGATGGGTAAAGAGTGCAGTGAGACTGGGGTTTTTGTAATGAGAAAAGAGTGCATTGAGACAGGGGTTTGTGAGATGGGGAAAGAGTGCTGTGAGTCAGGGGTTGGTGAGATGGGTAAAGACTGCAGTGAGACCGGGGTTTGTGAGATGTGTAAAGAGTGCAATGAGACAAGGGTTTGTGAGATGTGTAATGAGTGCAGTGAGACAGGTGTTTGTGAGATGGGTAAAGTGTGCAGTGAGACATGGATATGTGAGATGGGTAAAGAGTGCACTGAGACAGTGGTTTGTGAGATGGGTAAAGAGTGCAGTTAAATAGGGGTTTGTGAGATGGGTAAAGAGTGAAGTGTGACAGGGGTATGTGAGATAGGCAAAGAGTGCAGTGAGACAGGGGTTTGTGAGATGTGGAATGAGTGCAGTGAGACAGGTGTTTGTCAGATGAGTAAAGAGTGCAGTGAGACAGAGGATTGTGAGATGGGTAAAGAGTGCAGTGAGACAGGGCTTGGTGGGATGGGTTAAGAGTGCCGTGAGACTGTGGTTTGTGAGATGGGTAAAGAGTGTTGTGAGACCGGGGTTTGTGGGATGACTAAAGAGTGCAATGAGACAGGGGATTGTGGGATGGTTAATGAGTGCAGTGAGACAGGTTTGTGAGATGCGTAAAGTGTGCAGTGTGACAGGGGTTTGGTGGATGAGTTAAGAGTGCAGAGAGACAGGTGTTTGTGAGATGGGTAAAGGGCGCAGTGCGTTGGGTTCATGAGATGGGTAAAGAGTGCAGTGAGACAGGGGTTTGTGAGATGGTTAAAGAGTCAGTGAGATGGGTTTGTGAGATGGGCAAAGAGTGCAGTGAGACAGGGCTTTGTGAGATGAGTAAAGAGTGCAGTGAGACAGGGGTGTGTGAGATGGGTAAAGAGTGCAGTGAGACGGGTTTGTGAGATGAGTAAAGAGTGCAGTGAGACAGGGGTTTTTGAGATGGGTAAAGATTGCAGCGAGACAGGGGTTTCTGAGATGAGTTAAGAGTGCTGTGAGACAGGGGTTTGTGAGATGGGTAAAGATTGCAGTGACCAGGGATTTGTGAGATGAGTAATGAGTGCAGTGAGACCGGGGTTTGT
Organism: Cetorhinus maximus; assembly: GCF_964194155.1. Taxonomy (NCBI): domain Eukaryota; kingdom Metazoa; phylum Chordata; class Chondrichthyes; order Lamniformes; family Cetorhinidae; genus Cetorhinus; species Cetorhinus maximus. Next base: position 246,602,228 of record NC_135879.1, read on the forward strand.
GAGATGTGTAAAGATTGCAGTGAGACAGGGGTTTGTGAGATGAGAAAAGAGTGCAGTGAGACAGGGGTTTGTGAGATGAGTAAAGAGTGCAGTGAGACAGGGGTTTGTGAGATGGGTAAAGAGTGCAGTGAGACAGTGGTTTGTGAGATGTGTAAAGAGTGCAGTGAGACAGGGGTTTGTGAGATTGCTTAAGAGTGCAGAGAGACAGGGGTTTGTGAGATGTGTGAAGAGTGCAGTGAGAAAGGGGTTTGTGAGATGGCTTAAGAATGCAGTGAGACAGGGGTTTTGTGAGATGGGTAAAGAGTGCAGTGCGACAGGGGTTTGTGAGATGAGTTAAGAGTGCAGTGAGACAGAGGATTGTGAGATGTGTAAAGGGTGCAGTGAGACAGGGCTTGGTGGGATGGGCAAAGATTGCAGTGAGACAGGGGTTTATGGGATGAGTAAAGAGTGCAGTGAGAAAGGGTTTTGTGAGTTGGGTAAAGAGTGCAGTGAGGCGGGTTTGTGAGATGAGTAAAGAGCGCAGTGAGACAGGTGTATGTCGGATGCGTAAAGAGTGCAGTGAGACAGGGTTTTGTGAGTTGGGTAAAGAGTGCAGTGAGACGGGGTTGTGAGATGTGTAATGAGTGCAGTGAGACAGGGGTTTGTGAGATGAGTAAAGAGTGCAGTGAGACAGGGGTTTTTGAGATGGGTAAAGATTGCAGCGAGACAGGGGTTTCTGAGATGAGTAAAGAGTGCTGTGAGACAGGCGTTTGTGAGATGGGTAAAGATTGCAGTGAGACAGGGATTTGTGAGATGAGTAATGAGTGCAGTGAGACCGGGGTTTGTGAGATGTGTAAAGATTGCAGTGAGACAGGGGTTTGTGCGATGAGTGAAGAGTGCAGTGAGACAGGGGTTTGTGAGATGAGTAAAGAGTGCAGTGAGACAGGGGTTTGTGAGATGGGTAAAGAGTGCAGTGAGACAGGGGTTTGTGAGATGAGTAAATAGTGCAGTGAGACAGGGGTTTGTGAGATGGCTTAAGAGTGAAGAGAGACAGTGGTTTGTGAGATGTGTGAAGAGTGCAGTGAGAAAGGGGTTTGTGAGATGGCTTAAGATTGCAGTGAGACAGGGGTTTTGTGAGATGGGTAAAGAGTGCAGTGAGACAGGGGTTTGTGAGATGTGTAAAGAGTGCAGTGCGACAGGGGTTTGTGAGATGAGTAAAGTATGTAGTGAGACAGGGGTTTGTGAGATGGGTAAAGAGTTCAGTGAGACAGGGGTTTGTGAGATGTTTAACGAGTGCAGTGAGTCAGGCGTTTGTGAGTTGGGTAAAGAGTTCAGCGAGACAGGGGTTTGTGAGATTAGTAAAGAGTGCAGACAGACAGGAGTTTGTGAGATGTGTAAAGAGTGCAGTGAGACAGGGTTTTGTGAGATGGGTAAAGAGTGCAGTGAGACAGGGGTTTGTGAGATGGGTAAATGTGCAGTGAGACAGGGGTTTGTGAGATGGGTATAGAGTGCAGTGAGATAGGCGTTTGTGAGATGAGTAAAGACTGCAGTGGGGCAGGTTTTTGAGATGAGTAAAGAGTGCAGTGAGACAGGGGTTTGTGGGATGACTAAAGAGTGCAGTGAGACAGGTGTTTGTGGGATGAGTAAAGAGTGCAGTGAGACAGGAGTTTGTGAGACGGGTAAAGAGTTCAGTGAGACAGGGGTTTGTGAGAGGGGTAAAGAGTGCAGTGAGACGCGTTTGTGAGATGGGTAAATAGTGCAGTGAGACAGGGGTTTGTGAGATGGGTAAAGAGTGCAGTGAGACAGGGGTTTGTGAGATGTGTAATGAGTGTAGTGAGACAGCAGTTTGTAAGATGGGTAAAGAGAGCAGTGAGACAGGGGTTTGTGAGATGAGTAAAGAGTGCAATGAGACAGGGGTTTGTAAGATGGGTAAAGAGTGCAGTGAGACAGGGGTTTGTCAGATGAGTAAAGAGCGCAGTGAGACAGTGGTTTGTGAGATGGGTAAAGATTGCAGTGGACGGATTTGTGAGATGGGTAAAGAGTGCAGTGAGACGGGTTGGCGAGATGGGTAAAGAGTGCAGTGAGACAGGGGTTTGCGAGATGGGTAAAGTTTGCAGTGAGACAGGGGTTTGTGAGATGGGTAAAGAGGGCAGTGAGACAGTGGTTTGTGAGATGGGTAAGGAGTGCAGTGAGACAGGGGTTTGTGAGAAGGGTAAAGAGGGCAGTGAGACAGGGGTTTGTGAGATGGGTAAAGAGTGCAATGAGACAGGAGTTTGCGAGATGCGTAAATACTGTAGTGAGACAGGGGTTTGTGGGATGACTAAAGAGTGCAGTGAGACAGGCGTTTGTGGGATGAGTAAAGAGTGCAGTGAGACAGGAGTTTGTGAGACGGGTAAAGAGTTCAGTGAGACAGGGGTTTGTGAGAGGGGTAAAGAGTGCAGTGAGACGCGTTTGTGAGATGGGTAAATAGTGCAGTGAGACAGGGGTTTGTTAGATGGGTAAAGAGTGCAGTGAGACAGGGGTTTCTGAGACGGGTAATGAGTGTAGTGAGACAGCAGTTTGTAAGATGGGTAAAGAGTGCAGTGAGACAGGGGTTTGTGAGATGAGTAAAGAGCGCAGTGAGACAGTGGTTTGTGAGATGGGTAAAGAGTGCAGTGAGACAGGTGTATGTCGGATGCGTAAAGAGTCCAGTGAGACAGGGTTTTGTGAGTTGGGTAAAGAGTGCAGTGAGTCGGGTTTGTGAGATGTGTAATGAGTGCAGTGAGACAGGGGTTTGTGAGATGAGTAAAGAGTGCAGTGAGACAGGGGTTTTTGAGATGGGTAAAGATTGCCGCGAGACAGGGGTTTCTGAGATGAGTTAAGAGTGCTGTGAGACAGGGGTTTGTGAGATGGGTAAAGATTGCAGTGACCAGGGATTTGTGAGATGAGTAATGAGTGCAGTGAGACCGGGGTTTGTGAGATGTGTAAAGATTGCGGTGAGACAGGGGTTTGTGAGATGAGAAAAGAGTGCAGTGAGACAGGGGTTTGTGAGATGAGTAAAGAGTGCAGTGAGACAGGGGTTTGTGAGATGGGTAAAGAGTGCAGTGAGACAGTGGTTTGTGAGATGTGTAAAGAGTGCAGTGAGACAGGGGTTTGTGAGATTGCTTAAGAGTGCAGAGAGACAGGGGTTTGTGAGATGTGTGAAGAGTGCAGTGAGAAAGGGGTTTGTGAGATGGCTTAAGAATGCAGTGAGACAGGGGTTTTGTGAGATGGGTAAAGAGTGCAGTGCGACAGGGGTTTGTGAGATGAGTTAAGAGTGCAGTGAGACAGAGGATTGTGAGATGTGTAAAGGGTGCAGTGAGACAGGGCTTGGTGGGATGGGCAAAGATTGCAGTGAGACAGGGGTTTATGGGATGAGTAAAGAGTGCAGTGAGAAAGGGTTTTGTGAGTTGGGTAAAGAGTGCAGTGAGGCGGGTTTGTGAGATGAGTAAAGAGCGCAGTGAGACAGGTGTATGTCGGATGCGTAAAGAGTGCAGTGAGACAGGGTTTTGTGAGTTGGGTAAAGAGTGCAGTGAGACGGGGTTGTGAGATGTGTAATGAGTGCAGTGAGACAGGGGTTTGTGAGATGAGTAAAGAGTGCAGTGAGACAGGGGTTTTTGAGATGGGTAAAGATTGCAGCGAGACAGGGGTTTCTGAGATGAGTAAAGAGTGCTGTGAGACAGGCGTTTGTGAGATGGGTAAAGATTGCAGTGAGACAGGGATTTGTGAGATGAGTAATGTGTGCAGTGAGACCGGGGTTTGTGAGATGTGTAAAGATTGCAGTGAGACAGGGGTTTGTGCGATGAGTGAAGAGTGCAGTGAGACAGGGGTTTGTGAGATGAGTAAAGAGTGCAGTGAGACAGGGGTTTGTGAGATGGGTAAAGAGTGCAGTGAGACAGGGGTTTGTGAGATGAGTAAATAGTGCAGTGAGACAGGGGTTTGTGAGATGGCTTAAGAGTGAAGAGAGACAGTGGTTTGTGAGATGTGTGAAGAGTGCAGTGAGAAAGGGGTTTGTGAGATGGCTTAAGATTGCAGTGAGACAGGGGTTTTGTGAGATGGGTAAAGAGTGCAGTGAGACAGGGGTTTGTGAGATGTGTAAAGAGTGCAGTGCGACAGGGATTTGTGAGATGAGTAAAGTATGTAGTGAGACAGGGGTTTGTGAGATGGGTAAAGAGTTCATTGAGACAGGGGTTTGTGAGATGTTTAACGAGTGCAGTGAGTCAGGCGTTTGTGAGTTGGGTAAAGAGTTCAGCGAGACAGGGGTTTGTGAGATTAGTAAACAGTGCAGACAGACAGGAGTTTGTTAGATGTGTAAAGAGTGCAGTGAGACAGGGTTTTGTGAGATGGGTAAAGAGTGCAGTGAGACAGGGTTTTGTGAGATGGGTAAATGTGCAGTGAGACAGGGGTTTGTGAGATGGGTATAGAGTGCAGTGAGATAGGCGTTTGTGAGATGAGTAAAGACTGCAGTGGGGCAGGCTTTTGAGATGAGTAAAGAGTGCAGTGAGACAGGGGTTTGTGAGATCAGTTTAGAGTGCAGTGAGACAGGGGTTTGTGAGATGGGTAGTGTGCAGTGAGAAAGGGGTTTGTGAGATGGGTAAAGAGTGCAGTGAGACTGGGGTTTTTGTAATGAGAAAAGAGTGCATTGAGACAGGGGTTTGTGAGATGGGTAAAGAGTGCTGTGAGTCAGGGGTTGGTGAGATGGGTAAAGACTGCAGTGAGACCGGGGTTTGTGAGATGTGTAAAGAGTGCAATGAGACAAGGGTTTGTGAGATGTGTAATGAGTGCAGTGAGACAGGTGTTTGTGAGATGGGTAAAGTGTGCAGTGAGACATGGATATGTGAGATGGGTAAAGAGTGCACTGAGACAGTGGTTTGTGAGATGGGTAAAGAGTGCAGTTAAATAGGGGTTTGTGAGATGGGTAAAGAGTGAAGTGTGACAGGGGTATGTGAGATAGGCAAAGAGTGCAGTGAGACAGGGGTTTGTGAGATGTGGAATGAGTGCAGTGAGACAGGTGTTTGTCAGATGAGTAAAGAGTGCAGTGAGACAGAGGATTGTGAGATGGGTAAAGAGTGCAGTGAGACAGGGCTTGGTGGGATGGGTTAAGAGTGCCGTGAGACTGTGGTTTGTGAGATGGGTAAAGAGTGTTGTGAGACCGGGGTTTGTGGGATGACTAAAGAGTGCAATGAGACAGGGGATTGTGGGATGGTTAATGAGTGCAGTGAGACAGGTTTGTGAGATGCGTAAAGTGTGCAGTGTGACAGGGGTTTGGTGGATGAGTTAAGAGTGCAGAGAGACAGGTGTTTGTGAGATGGGTAAAGGGCGCAGTGCGTTGGGTTCATGAGATGGGTAAAGAGTGCAGTGAGACAGGGGTTTGTGAGATGGTTAAAGAGTCAGTGAGATGGGTTTGTGAGATGGGCAAAGAGTGCAGTGAGACAGGGCTTTGTGAGATGAGTAAAGAGTGCAGTGAGACAGGGGTGTGTGAGATGGGTAAAGAGTGCAGTGAGACGGGTTTGTGAGATGAGTAAAGAGTGCAGTGAGACAGGGGTTTTTGAGATGGGTAAAGATTGCAGCGAGACAGGGGTTTCTGAGATGAGTTAAGAGTGCTGTGAGACAGGGGTTTGTGAGATGAGAAAAGAGTGCAGTGAGACAGGGGTTTGTGAGATGAGTAAAGAGTGCAGTGAGACAGGGGTTTGTGAGATGGGTAAAGAGTGCAGTGAGACAGTGGTTTGTGAGATGTGTAAAGAGTGCAGTGAGACAGGGGTTTGTGAGATTGCTTAAGAGTGCAGAGAGACAGGGGTTTGTGAGATGTGTGAAGAGTGCAGTGAGAAAGGGGTTTGTGAGATGGCTTAAGAATGCAGTGAGACAGGGGTTTTGTGAGATGGGTAAAGAGTGCAGTGCGACAGGGGTTTGTGAGATGAGTTAAGAGTGCAGTGAGACAGAGGATTGTGAGATGTGTAAAGGGTGCAGTGAGACAGGGCTTGGTGGGATGGGCAAAGATTGCAGTGAGACAGGGGTTTATGGGATGAGTAAAGAGTGCAGTGAGAAAGGGTTTTGTGAGTTGGGTAAAGAGTGCAGTGAGGCGGGTTTGTGAGATGAGTAAAGAGCGCAGTGAGACAGGTGTATGTCGGATGCGTAAAGAGTGCAGTGAGACAGGGTTTTGTGAGTTGGGTAAAGAGTGCAGTGAGACGGGGTTGTGAGATGTGTAATGAGTGCAGTGAGACAGGGGTTTGTGAGATGAGTAAAGAGTGCAGTGAGACAGGGGTTTTTGAGATGGGTAAAGATTGCAGCGAGACAGGGGTTTCTGAGATGAGTAAAGAGTGCTGTGAGACAGGCGTTTGTGAGATGGGTAAAGATTGCAGTGAGACAGGGATTTGTGAGATGAGTAATGAGTGCAGTGAGACCGGGGTTTGTGAGATGTGTAAAGATTGCAGTGAGACAGGGGTTTGTGCGATGAGTGAAGAGTGCAGTGAGACAGGGGTTTGTGAGATGAGTAAAGAGTGCAGTGAGACAGGGGTTTGTGAGATGGGTAAAGAGTGCAGTGAGACAGGGGTTTGTGAGATGAGTAAATAGTGCAGTGAGACAGGGGTTTGTGAGATGGCTTAAGAGTGAAGAGAGACAGTGGTTTGTGAGATGTGTGAAGAGTGCAGTGAGAAAGGGGTTTGTGAGATGGCTTAAGATTGCAGTGAGACAGGGGTTTTGTGAGATGGGTAAAGAGTTCAGTGAGACAGGGGTTTGTGAGATGTGTAAAGAGTGCAGTGCGACAGGGGTTTGTGAGATGAGTAAAGTATGTAGTGAGACAGGGGTTTGTGAGATGGGTAAAGAGTTCAGTGAGACAGGGGTTTGTGAGATGTTTAACGAGTGCAGTGAGTCAGGCGTTTGTGAGTTGGGTAAAGAGTTCAGCGAGACAGGGGTTTGTGAGATTAGTAAAGAGTGCAGACAGACAGGAGTTTGTGAGATGTGTAAAGAGTGCAGTGAGACAGGGTTTTGTGAGATGGGTAAAGAGTGCAGTGAGACAGGGGTTTGTGAGATGGGTAAATGTGCAGTGAGACAGGGGTTTGTGAGATGAGTAAAGAGTGCAGTGAGACAGGGGTTTGTGAGATGGGTAAAGAGTGCAGTGAGACAGGGGTTTGTGAGATGAGTAAATAGTGCAGTGAGACAGGGGTTTGTGAGATGGCTTAAGAGTGAAGAGAGACAGTGGTTTGTGAGATGTGTGAAGAGTGCAGTGAGAAAGGGGTTTGTGAGATGGCTTAAGATTGCAGTGAGACAGGGGTTTTGTGAGATGGGTAAAGAGTTCAGTGAGACAGGGGTTTGTGAGATGTGTAAAGAGTGCAGTGCGACAGGGGTTTGTGAGATGAGTAAAGTATGTAGTGAGACAGGGGTTTGTGAGATGGGTAAAGAGTTCAGTGAGACAGGGGTTTGTGAGATGTTTAACGAGTGCAGTGAGTCAGGCGTTTGTGAGTTGGGTAAAGAGTTCAGCGAGACAGGGGTTTGTGAGATTAGTAAAGAGTGCAGACAGACAGGAGTTTGTGAGATGTGTAAAGAGTGCAGTGAGACAGGGTTTTGTGAGATGGGTAAAGAGTGCAGTGAGACAGGGGTTTGTGAGATGGGTAAATGTGCAGTGAGACAGGGGTTTGTGAGATGGGTATAGAGTGCAGTGAGATAGGCGTTTGTGAGATGAGTAAAGACTGCAGTGGGGCAGGTTTTTGAGATGAGTAAAGAGTGCAGTGAGACAGGGGTTTGTGAGATCAGTTTAGAGTGCAGTGAGACAGGGGTTTGTGAGATGGGTAGTGTGCAGTGAGAAAGGGGTTTGTGAGATGGGTAAAGAGTGCAGTGAGACTGGGGTTTTTGTAATGAGAAAAGAGTGCCTTGAGACAGGGGTTTGTGAGATGGGTAAAGAGTGCTGTGAGTCAGGGGTTGGTGAGATGGGTAAAGACTGCAGTGAGACCGGGGTTTGTGAGATGTGTAAAGAGTGCAATGAGACAAGGGTTTGTGAGATGTGTAATGAGTGCAGTGAGACAGGTGTTTGTGAGATGGGTAAAGTGTGCAGTGAGACATGGATATGTGAGATGGGTAAAGAGTGCACTGAGACAGTGGTTTGTGAGATGGGTAAAGAGTGCAGTTAAATAGGGGTTTGTGAGATGGGTAAAGAGTGAAGTGTGACAGGGGTATGTGAGATAGGCAAAGAGTGCAGTGAGACAGGGGTTTGTGAGATGTGGAATGAGTGCAGTGAGACAGGTGTTTGTCAGATGAGTAAAGAGTGCAGTGAGACAGAGGATTGTGAGATGGATAAAGAGTGCAGTGAGACAGGGCTTGGTGGGATGGGTTAAGAGTGCCGTGAGACTGTGGTTTGTGAGATGGGTAAAGAGTGTTGTGAGACCGGGGTTTGTGGGATGACTAAAGAGTGCAATGAGACAGGGGATTGTGGGATGGTTAATGAGTGCAGTGAGACAGGTTTGTGAGATGCGTAAAGTGTGCAGTGTGACAGGGGTTTGGTGGATGAGTTAAGAGTGCAGAGAGACAGGTGTTTGTGAGATGGGTAAAGGGCGCAGTGCGTTGGGTTCATGAGATGGGTAAAGAGTGCAGTGAGACAGGGGTTTGTGAGATGGTTAAAGAGTCAGTGAGATGGGTTTGTGAGATGGGCAAAGAGTGCAGTGAGACAGGGCTTTGTGAGATGAGTAAAGAGTGCAGTGAGACAGGGGTGTGTGAGATGGGTAAAGAGTGCAGTGAGACGGGTTTGTGAGATGGGTAAAGAGTGCAGTGAGACAGGGGTTGGCGAGATGAGTAAAGAGTGCAGTGAGACAGGGGTGTGTGAGATGGGTAAAGAGTGCAGTGAGACGGATTTGTGAGATTTATTTACACTGCAGTGAGACAGGGGTTGGCGAGATGGGTAAAGAGTGCAGTGAGACAGGGGTTTGCGAGATGGGTAATGAGTGCAGTGAGACAGGGGTTTGTGAGATGTGTAAAGAGTGCCATGAGACGGGTTTGTGAGATGGGTAAAGAGTGCAGTGAGACAGGGGTTTGTGAGAAGTGTAAAGAGGGCAGTGAGACAGAGGTTTGTGAGATGGGTAAAGAGTGCTGTGAGACAGGAGTTTGCAAGATGGGTAAAGAGTGCAGTGAGACAGCGGTTTGTGAGATGAGTAAAGAGTGCAATGAGACAGGGGTTTGTAAGATGGGTAAAGAGTGCAGTGAGACAGGTGTTTGTTAGATGAGTAAAGAGCGCAGTGAGACAGGGGTTTGTGAGATGGGTAAAGAGTGCAGTGAGACAGGTGTTTGTGGGATGGGTAAAGAGTGCAGTGAGACAGGGGTTTCTGAGTTGGGTAAAGAGTGCAGTGAGACGGGTTTGTGAGATGTGTAAGAGTGCAGTGAGACATGGGTTTTTGAGATGGGTAAAGATTGAGGCAAGACAGGGGTTTCTGAGATGAGTAACGACTGCTGTGAGACAGGGGTTTGTGAGATTGGTAAAGTTTGCAGTGAGACAGTTGTTTGAGAGATGAGTAATGAGTGCTGTGAGACCGGGGTTTGTGAGATGTGTAAAGATTGCAGTGAGACAGGGGTTTGTGAGATGAGTAAAGAGTGCAGTGAGACTGGGGTTTGTGAAATGGGTAAAGATTCCAGTGAGACAGGGGTTTGTGAGATGAGTAAAGAGTGTAGTGAGACCGGAGTTTGTGAGATGGGTAAAGAGAGCAGTGTGACATGGGTTTGTGAGATGAGATATGAGTGCAGTGAGACAGGGGTTTGTGAGATGGGTAAAGAGTGCAGTGAGACAGGGGTTTGTGAGATGAGTAAAGAGTGCAGTGAGACAGGGGTTTGTGGGATGGGTAGAGAGTGCAGTGGGACAGGGTTGGTGTGATGAGTAAAGAGTGCAGTGAGACAAGTGTTTGTCAGATGGGTAAAGAGTGCAGTGTGACAGGGGTTTGTGAGATGGGTAAATAGTGCAGTGAGACGGGTTTGTGAGATGAGTAAAGTGAGCAGTGAGAAAGGGGTTTGTGAGATGAGTAAAGAGTGCAGTGAGACAGGGGTTTGTGAGATGGGTAAAGAGTGCAGTGAGATAGGGGTTTGTGAGATGAGTAAAGAGTGCAGTGAGACAGGGGTTTGTGAGATGGGTAAAGAGTGCAGTGAGATAGGGGTTTGTGAGATGAGTAAAGAGTGCAGTGAGACAGGGGTTTGTGAGATGGCTTAAGAGTGCAGTGAGACAGGGGTTTGTGAGATGTGTAAAGAGTGCAGTGAGACAGGTGTTTGTGAGATGGTTAAAGAGGGCAGTGAGACAAGGGTTTGTGAGATGGGTATAGAGTGCAGTGAGACAGGGGTGTGTGAGATGGGTAAAGAGTGCAGTGAGACTAGTTTCTGAGATTGGTAAAGAGTGCAGTGAGTCAGTGGTTGGCGAGATGGGTAAAGAGTGCAGTGAGACAGGGGTGTGTGAGATGGGTAAAGAGTGCAGTGAGACGGATTTGTGAGATGGGCAAAGAGTGCTATGAGACGGGTTGGCGAGATGGGTAAAGAGTGCAGTGAGACAGGGTTTTGCGAGATGGGTAAAGTTTGCAGTGAGACAGGGGTTTGTGAGATGGGTTAAGAGTGCAGTCAGACAGGGGTTTGTGAGATGGGTAAGGAGTGCAGTGAGACAGGGGTTTGTGAGAAGTGTAAAGAGGGCAGTGAGACAGGGGTTTGTGAGATGGGTAAAGAGTGCAGTGAGACGCGTTTGTGAGATGGGTAAAGATTGCAGTGAGACAGGGATTTGTGAGATGAGTAATGAGTGCAGTGAGACCGGGGTTTGTGAGATGTGTAAAGATTGCAGTGAGACAGGGGTTTGTGCGATGAGTGAAGAGTGCAGTGAGACAGGGGTTTGTGAGATGAGTAAAGAGTGCAGTGAGACAGGGGTTTGTGAGATGGGTAAAGAGTGCAGTGAGACAGGGGTTTGTGAGATGAGTAAATAGTGCAGTGAGACAGGGGTTTGTGAGATGGCTTAAGAGTGAATAGAGACAGTGGTTTGTGAGATGTGTGAAGAGTGCAGTGAGAAAGGGGTTTGTGAGATGGCTTAAGATTGCAGTGAGACAGGGGTTTTGTGAGATGGGTAAAGAGTGCAGTGAGACAGGGGTTTGTGAGATGTGTAAAGAGTGCAGTGCGACAGGGGTTTGTGAGATGAGTAAAGTATGTAGTGAGACAGGGGTTTGTGAGATGGGTAAAGAGTTCAGTGAGACAGGGGTTTGTGAGATGTTTAACGAGTGCAGTGAGTCAGGCGTTTGTGAGTTGGGTAAAGAGTTCAGCGAGACAGGGGTTTGTGAGATTAGTAAAGAGTGCAGACAGACAGGAGTTTGTGAGATGTGTAAAGAGTGCAGTGAGACAGGGTTTTGTGAGATGGGTAAAGAGTGCAGTGAGACAGGGGTTTGTGAGATGGGTAAATGTGCAGTGAGACAGGGGTTTGTGAGATGGGTATAGAGTGCAGTGAGATAGGGGTTTGTGAGATGAGTAAAGAGTGCAGTGAGACAGGGGTTTGTGAGATCAGTTTAGAGTGCAGTGAGACAGGGGTTTGTGAGATGGGTAGTGTGCAGTGAGAAAGGGGTTTGTGAGATGGGTAAAGAGTGCAGTGAGACTGGGGTTTTTGTAATGAGAAAAGAGTGCCTTGAGACAGGGGTTTGTGAGATGAGTAAAGAGTGCTGTGAGTCAGGGGTTGGTGAGATGGGTAAAGACTGCAGTGAGACCGGGGTTTGTGAGATGTGTAAAGAGTGCAATGAGACAAGGGTTTGTGAGATGTGTAATGAGTGCAGTGAGACAGGTGTTTGTGAGATGGGTAAAGTGTGCAGTGAGACATGGATATGTGAGATGGGTAAAGAGTGCACTGAGACAGTGGTTTGTGAGATGGGTAAAGAGTGCAGTTAAATAGGGGTTTGTGAGATGGGTAAAGAGTGAAGTGTGACAGGGGTATGTGAGATAGGCAAAGAGTGCAGTGAGACAGGGGTTTGTGAGATGTGGAATGAGTGCAGTGAGACAGGTGTTTGTCAGATGAGTAAAGAGTGCAGTGAGACAGAGGATTGTGAGATGGGTAAAGAGTGCAGTGAGACAGGGCTTGGTGGGATGGGTTAAGAGTGCCGTGAGACTGTGGTTTGTGAGATGGGTAAAGAGTGTTGTGAGACCGGGGTTTGTGGGATGACTAAAGAGTGCAATGAGACAGGGGATTGTGGGATGGTTAATGAGTGCAGTGAGACAGGTTTGTGAGATGCGTAAAGTGTGCAGTGTGACAGGGGTTTGGTGGATGAGTTAAGAGTGCAGAGAGACAGGTGTTTGTGAGATGGGTAAAGGGCGCAGTGCGTTGGGTTCATGAGATGGGTAAAGAGTGCAGTGAGACAGGGGTTTGTGAGATGGTTAAAGAGTCAGTGAGATGGGTTTGTGAGATGGGCAAAGAGTGCAGTGAGACAGGGCTTTGTGAGATGAGTAAAGAGTGCAGTGAGACAGGGGTGTGTGAGATGGGTAAAGAGTGCAGTGAGACGGGTTTGTGAGATGGGTAAAGAGTGCAGTGAGACAGGGGTTGGCGAGATGAGTAAAGAGTGCAGTGAGACAGGGGTGTGTGAGATGGGTAAAGAGTGCAGTGAGACGGATTTGTGAGATTTATTTACACTGCAGTGAGACAGGGGTTGGCGAGATGGGTAAAGAGTGCAGTGAGACAGGGGTTTGCGAGATGGGTAATGAGTGCAGTGAGACAGGGGTTTGTGAGATGTGTAAAGAGTGCCATGAGACGGGTTTGTGAGATGGGTAAAGAGTGCAGTGAGACAGGGGTTTGTGAGAAGTGTAAAGAGGGCAGTGAGACAGAGGTTTGTGAGATGGGTAAAGAGTGCTGTGAGACAGGAGTTTGCAAGATGGGTAAAGAGTGCAGTGAGACAGCGGTTTGTGAGATGAGTAAAGAGTGCAATGAGACAGGGGTTTGTAAGATGGGTAAAGAGTGCAGTGAGACAGGTGTTTGTTAGATGAGTAAAGAGCGCAGTGAGACAGGGGTTTGTGAGATGGGTAAAGAGTGCAGTGAGACAGGTGTTTGTGGGATGGGTAAAGAGTGCAGTGAGACAGGGGTTTCTGAGTTGGGTAAAGAGTGCAGTGAGACGGGTTTGTGAGATGTGTAAGAGTGCAGTGAGACATGGGTTTTTGAGATGGGTAAAGATTGAGGCAAGACAGGGGTTTCTGAGATGAGTAACGACTGCTGTGAGACAGGGGTTTGTGAGATTGGTAAAGTTTGCAGTGAGACAGTTGTTTGAGAGATGAGTAATGAGTGCTGTGAGACCGGGGTTTGTGAGATGTGTAAAGATTGCAGTGAGACAGGGGTTTGTGAGATGAGTAAAGAGTGCAGTGAGACTGGGGTTTGTGAAATGGGTAAAGATTCCAGTGAGACAGGGGTTTGTGAGATGAGTAAAGAGTGTAGTGAGACCGGAGTTTGTGAGATGGGTAAAGAGAGCAGTGTGACATGGGTTTGTGAGATGAGATATGAGTGCAGTGAGACAGGGGTTTGTGAGATGGGTAAAGAGTGCAGTGAGACAGGGGTTTGTGAGATGAGTAAAGAGTGCAGTGAGACAGGGGTTTGTGGGATGGGTAGAGAGTGCAGTGGGACAGGGTTGGTGTGATGAGTAAAGAGTGCAGTGAGACAAGTGTTTGTCAGATGGGTAAAGAGTGCAGTGTGACAGGGGTTTGTGAGATGGGTAAATAGTGCAGTGAGACGGGTTTGTGAGATGAGTAAAGTGAGCAGTGAGAAAGGGGTTTGTGAGATGGGTAAAGAGTGCACTGAGACAGAGGATTGTGAGATGTGTAAAGGGTGCAGTGAGACAGGGCTTGGTGGGATGGGCAAAGATTGCAGTGAGACAGTGGTTTATGGGATGAGTAAAGAGTGCAGTGAGACCACGGTTTGTGGGATGAGTAAAGAGTGCAATGAGATAGGGGGTTGTCAGATGAGTAAAGAGCGCAGTGAGACAGTGGTTTGTGAGATGGGGAAAGAGGGCAGTGAGACAGGTGTATGTCGGATGCGTAAAGAGTGCAGTGAGAAAGGGTTTTGTGAGTTGGGTAAAGAGTGCAGTGAGGCGGGTTTGTGAGATGAGTAAAGAGTGCAGTGAGACTGGGGTTTTTGAGATGGGTAAAGATTGCAGCGAGACAGGGGTTTCTGAGATGAGTAAAGAGTGCTGTGAGACAGGGGTTGTGAGATGGGTAAAGATTGAAGTGAGACAGGGATTTGTGAGATGAGTAATGAGTGTAGTGAGACCGGGGTTTGTGAGATGTGTAAAGATTGCAGTGAGACAGTGGTTTGTGAGATGAGTAAAGAGTGCAGTGAGACAGGGGTTTGTGAGATGAGTAAAGAGTGCAGTGAGACAGGGGTTTGTGAGATGGGTAAAGAGTGGAGTGAGACAGGGGTTTGTGAGATGGCTTAAGAGTGAAGAGAGACAGGGGTTTGTGAGATGTGTGAAGAGTGCAGTGAGAAAGGGGTTTGTGAGATGGCTTAAGATTACAGTGAGACAGGGGTTTTGTGAGATGGGTAAAGAGTGCAGTGAGACAGGGGTTTGTGAGATGTGTAAAGAGTGCAGTGAGACAGGGGTTTGTGAGATAAGTAAAGTATGTATTGAGACAGGGGTTTGTGAGGTGGGTAAAGAGTTCAGTGAGACAGGGGTTTGTGAGATGTTTAACGAGTGCTGTGAGTCAGGCGTTTGTGAGTTGGGTAAAGAGTTAAGCGAGACAGGAGTTTGTGAGATTAGTAAAGAGTGCAGTGAGACAGGGGTTTGTGAGATGTGTAAAGAGTGCAGTGAGACAGGTGTTTGTGAGATGGTTAAAGAGGGCAGTGAGACAGGGGTTTGTGAGATGGGTATAGAGTGCAGTGAGACAGGGGTGTGTGAGACGGGTAAAGAGTGCAGTGAGACAGGAGTTTGTGAGATGTGTAAAGAGTGCAGTGAGACAGGGTTTTGTGAGATGGGTAAAGAGTGCAGTGAGACAGGGGTTTGTGAGATGGGTAAATGTGCAATGAGACAGGGGTTTGTGAGATGGGTATAGAGTGCAGTGAGATAGGCTTTTTTGAGATGAGTAAAGACTGCAGTGGGGCAGGTTTTTGAGATGAGTAAAGAGTGCAGTGAGACAGGGGTTTGTGAGATCAGTTAAGAGTGCAGTGAGACAGGGGTTTGTGAGTTGGGTAAAGAGTGCAGTGAGACAGGGGTTTGTGAGATGGGTAAAGAGTGCAGTGAGACAGGGGTTTGTGGGATGAGTAAAGAGTGCAGTGAGACCCGGGTTTGTGGGATGAGTAAAGAGTGCAGTGAGACAGGGGTTTTTGGGATGAGTAAAGAGTGCACTGAGACAGGGGTTTGTGGGATGGGTAACGAGTGCAGTGAGACAGGGGTTTGTGAGATGTGTAAACAGTGCAGTGTGACAGGGGTTGTGAGATGAGTAAAGAGGGCAGTGAGTCAGGGGTTTGTGAGATGAGTTAAGAGGGCAGTGAGACGGTGGTTTGTGAGATGGGTAGAGAGTGCAGTGAGACGGGTTTGTAAGATGAGTAAAGAGTGCAGGGAGACAGGGGTTTGTGAGATGGGTAAAGAATGCAGTGAGACAGGAGTTTGTGAGATGGATAGTGTGCAGTGAGAAAGGGGTTTGTGAGATGGGTAAAGAGTGCAGTGAGACTGGGGTTTTTGAGATGAGAAAAGAGTGCATTGAGACAGGGGTTTGTGAGATGGGTAAAGAGTGCTGTGAGCCAGGGGTTGGTGAGATGGGTAAAGACTGCAGTGAGACCGGGGTTTGTGAGATGGGTAAAGTGTGCAGTGAGACATGGATATGTGAGATGGGTAAAGAGTGCACTGAGACAGTGGTTTGTGAGATGGGTAAAGAGTGCAGTTAAATAGGGGTTTGTGAGATGGGGAAAGAGTGCAGTGAGACTGGGCTTTCTGTGATGGGTAATGAGTGCAGTGAGGCAGGGGTTTGTGGGTTGAGTATAGAGTGCAGTGAGACAGGGGTTTGTGGGATGAGTTAAGAGTGCAGTGAGACGGGTTTGTGAGATGGGTAAAGAGTGAAGTGTGACAGGGGTATGTGCGATAGGCAAAGAGTGCAGTGAGACAGGGGTTTGTGAGATGGGTAAAGAGTTCTGTGAGACAGGGGTTTGTGAGATGAGTAAAGAGAGCAGTGGGACAGGGGTTTGTGAGATCGCTTAAGAGTGCAGTGAGACAGGGGTTTTGTGCGATGGGTAAAGAGTGCAGTGAGACAGGGGTTTGTGAGATGTGTAAAGAGTACAGTGAGACAGGGGTTTGTGAGATGAGTAAAGTGTGCAGTGAGACAGGGGTCTGTGAGATGAGTAAAGAGTGCACTGAATCAGGGGTTTGTGAGATGGGTAATAAATGCAGTGAGACAGGGGTTTGTGAGATGGATAAAGAGTGCAGTGAGACAGGGGTTTGTGGCATGAGTATAGAGTGCAGTGAGACGGGTTTGTGGGAGTGGTAAAGAGCGCAGTGAGACAGTGGTTTGTGAGATGAGGTTAGAGTGCAGTGAGACGGGTTTGTGAGATGGGTAAAGAGTGCAGTGAGACAGGGGTTTGTGAGATAGGTAAAGAGGGCCGTGAGACAGGGGTTTGTGAGATGGGGAAGGAGTCCAGTGAGACAGGGTTTGCGAGATGGGTAAAGAGTGCAGTGAGACAGGGGTTTGTTAGATGGGTACAGAGTCCAGTGAGACAGGGGTTTGCGAGGTGGGTAAAGAGTGCAGTGAGACAGGCGTTTGCGAGATGGGTATAGAGTGCAGTGAGACTGGGGTTTGTGAGATGTGTAAAGAGTGCAGTGAGGCAGTGGTTTGTGAGATGAGTAAAGTGTGCAGTGTGACAGGGGTCTGTGAGATGAGTAAAGTGTTCAGTGAATCAGGGGTTTGTGAGATGTGCAAAGAGTGCAGTGAGACAGGGGTTTGTGAGATGGGCAAAGAATGCAGTGAGACAGGCGTTTGCCAGATGGGTAAAGAGTGCAGTGAGACAGGGGTTTGTGAGATGGGTAAAGAGTGCAGTGAGACGGGTTTGTCAGCTGAGTTAAGTGTGCAGTGAGACAGGGGTTCTGTGAGATGAGTAAAGAGAGCAGTGCGACAGGGGTTTATGAGATGGCTTAAGAGTGCATTGAGACTGGGGTTTTGTGAGATGGGTAATGAGTGCATTGAAACAGGGATTTGTGAGATGGATAAAGAGTGCAGTGAGACAGGGGTTTGTGGCATGAGTATAGAGTGCAGTGAGGCAGGGGTTTGTGTGATTGGTAAAAAGTGCAGTGAGACAGTGGTTTGTGAGATGAGTTTAGAGTGCAGTGAGACGGGTTTGTCAGATGGGTAAAGAGTGCAGTGAGACAGGGGTTTGTGAGATGAGTAAAGAGTGCTGTGAGACAGGGGTTTGTGAGGTGGGGATAGAGTCCAGTGAGACAGGGGCATGCGAAATGGGTAAAGAGTCCAGTGAGACAGGGGTTTGCGAGATGGGTAAAGAGTGCAGTGAGACAGGCGTTTGCGAGATGGGTAAAGAGTGCAGTGAGACAGGGGTTTGTGAGATGCGCAAAGAGTGCAGTGAGACGGGTTTGTCAGCTGAGTTAAGTGTGCAGCGAGACTGGTTTGTGAGATGGGTAAAGAGTGCAGTGAGATGGGTTTGTGAGATGTGTAAAGAGTGCAGTGAGACTGGGGTTTGTGAGATGTGTAAAGAATGCAGTGAGACAGGGGTTTGTCAGATGGTTAAAGAGTGCAGTGAGACAGGGGTTTGTGGGATTGGTAAAGGGTGCAATGAGACAGGGGTTTGTGAGATGGGCAAAGAGTGCAGTGAGACGGGTTTGTCAGCTGAGTTAAGTGTGCAGTGAGACAGGGGTTCTGTGAGATGAGTAAAGAGAGCAGTGAGACAGGGGTTTATGAGATGGCTTAAGAGTGCATTGAGACTGTGGTTTTGTGAGATGGGTAATGAGTGCAGTGAAACAGGGGTTTATGAGATGGGTAAAGAGTGCAGTGAGTCAAGGGTTTGTGTGATGGGTAAAGAGTGCAGTGAGACAGGGGTTTGTGGGATGGGTTAAGAGTGCATTGAGACAGGGATTTGTGAGATGGATAAAGAGTGCAGTGAGACAGGGGTTTGTGGCATGAGTATAGAGTGCAGTGAGACAGGGGTTTGTGGGTTTGGTAAAAAGTGCAGTGAGACAGTGGTTTGTGAGATGAGTTTAGAGTGCAGTGAGACGGGTTTGTCAGATGGGTAAAGAGTGCAGTGAGACAGGGGTTTGTGAGATGAGTAAAGAGTGCCGTGAGACAGGGGTTTGTGAGGTGGGGAAAGAGTCCAGTGTGACAGGGGTATGCGAGATGGGTAAAGAGTCCAGTCAGATAGGGGTTTGCGAGATGGGTAAAGAGTGCAGTGAGACAGGCGTTTGCGAGATGGGTAAAGAGTGCAGCGAGACGGGTTTGTGAGATGGGTAAAGAGTGCAGTGAGACAGGGGTTTGTGAGATGAATAAAGAGAGCAGTGAGACAGGGGTTTGTGAGATGGCTTAAGAGTGCAGTGAGACAGGGGTTTTGTGCGATGGGTAAAGAGTGCAGTGAGACAGGGGTTTGTGAGATGTGTAAAGAGTGCAGTAAGACAGTGGTTTGTGAGATGAGTAAAGTGTGCAGTGAGACAGGGGTCTGTGAGAAGAGTAAAGAGTGCAGTGAATCAGGGGTTTGTGAGATGGGTAAAGAGGTTAGTGAGATAGGGGTTTGTGAGATGGGTAAATAGTGCAGTGAGACAGGAGTTTTTGAGATGGGTAAAGAGTGCAGTGAGACAGGGGTTTGTGAGAGAGGTAAAGAGTGCAGCGTGACATGGGTTGTGAGATGAGTAAAGAGGACAGTGAGACAGAGGTTTGTGAGATGGGTAAAGAGTGCAGTGCGACTGGTTTGTGAGATGGGTAAAGATTGCAGTGAGACTAGTTTGTGAGATGGGTAAAGAGTGCAGTCAGACAGGTTTTGCGAGATGGGTAAAGAGTCCAGTGAGACAGGGGTTTGCGAGATGGGGAAAGAGTCCAGTGAGACAGGGTTTGCGAGATGGGTAAAGAGTGCAGTGAGACAGGGGTTTGTTAGATGGGTACAGAGTCCAGTGAGACAGGGGTTTGCGAGATGGGTAAAGAGTGCAGTGAAACAGGGGTTTGTTAGATGGGTACAGAGTCCAGTGAGACAGGGGTTTGCGAGATGGGTAAAGAGTCCAGTGAGACAGGGGTTTGCGAGATGGGTAAAGAGTGCAGTGAGACAGGCGTTTGCGAGATGGGTAAAGATTGCAGTGAGACAGGGGTTTGTGAGATATGTAATGAGTGCAGTGAGACAGTGGTTTGTGAGATGAGTAAAGTGTGCAGTGAGACAGGGGTCTGTGAGATGAGTAAAGAGTGCAGTTATTCAGGGGTTTGTGAGATATGCAAAGAGTGCAGTGAGACAGGGATTTGTGAGATGGGCAATGATTGCAGTGAGACAGGCGTTTGCGAGACGGGTAAAGAGTGCAGTGAGACTTGTTTGTCAGCTGAGTTAAGTGTGCAGTGAGACAGGGGTATGTGAGATGAGTAAAGTGTGCAGTGAGACAGGGGTCTCTGAGATTAGTAAAGAGTGCAGTGCGTCAGGGCTTTGTGAGTTGGGTAAAGAGTGCAGTGAGACAGGGGTTTGTGAGATGGGTAAAGAGTGCAGTGAGACGGGTTTGTGAGATAGGTAAAGAGTGCAGTGAGACAGGGGTTTGTGAGATGGGTAAAGAGTGCAGTGAGACAGGGGTTTGTGAGATAGGTAAAGAGTGCCATGAGACAGGGGTTTGTGAGATGGGGAAATAGTCCAGTGAGACAGGGGTTTGTGAGATGGGTAAAGAGTGCAGTGAGACAGGGGTTTGTGAGATGGGTAAAGACTCCAGTGAGACAGGGGTATGCGAGATGGGTAAAGAGTCCAGTGAGACAGGGGTTTGCGAGATGGGTAAATAGTGCAGTGAGACATGCGTTTGCGAGATGGGTAAAGAGTGCAGTGAGACAGGGGTTTGTGAGATGGGCAAAGAGTGCAGTGAGACGGTTTTGTCAGCTGAGTTAAGTGTGCAGCGAGACGGGTTTGTGCGATGGGTAAAGAGTGCAGTGAGACAGTGGTTTGTGAGATGTGTAAAGAGTGCTGTGAGACAGTGGTTTGTGAGATGAGTAAAGTGTGCAGTGAGACAGGGGTCTGTGAGATGAGTAAAGAGTCCAGTGAATCAGGGGTTTGTGAGATGGTTAAAGAGGTTAGTGAGATAGGGGTTTGTGAGATGGGTAAATAGTGCAGTGAGACAGGAGTTTTTGAGATGGGTAAAGATTGCAGTGAGACAGGGGTTTGTGAGACGTGCAAAGAGTGCAGTGTGACAGGGGTTGTGAGATGAGTAAAGAGGACAGTGAGACAGAGGTTTGTGGGATGAGTAAACAGGGCTGTGAGACAGGGGTTTGTGAGATGGGTAAAGAGTGCAGTGAGACAGAGGTTTGTGAGATGGGTAAAGAGTGCAGTGAGACAGGTTTGTGAGATGTGTAAAGATTGCAGTGAGACGGGTTTGTGAGATGGGTAAAGAGTGCAGTGAGACAGGGGTTTGTGAGATGGGTTAAGGGTGCAGTGAGACGGGTTTGTGTGATGGGTAAAGAGTGCAGTGAGACCGGGCTTTGTGAGATTAGTAAAGAGTGCAGTGAGACAGGGGTTTGTGAGATGTGTAAAGAGTGCAGTGAGACAGTGGTTTGTGATATGGGTAAAGAGTGCAGTGAGACAGGGATTTGTGAGATGGGTAAAGAGTGCAGTGAGACAGGGGATTGTGAGATGGGTAAAGAGTGCAGTGAGACAGGGGATTGTGGGATGGGTAAAGAGTGCAGTGAGTCAGGGGTTTGTGAGATGAGTAAAGAGTGCCGTGAGACTGGGGATTGTGGGATGGGTAAAGAGTGCAGTGAGACAGGGGTTTGTGAGATGGGTAAAGAGTGCAGTGAGACAGGGGTTTGTGAGATGGGTAAAGAGTGCAGTGAGACAGGGGTTTGTGAGATGTGTAAAAAGTGCAGTGGGACAGGGGTTTGTGGGTTGGGTAAAGAGAGCAGTGAGACAGGGTTCTGTGTGATGAGTAAAGCGTGCATTGAGACAGGGGTTTGTGAGATGGGTAAAAAGTGCAGTGAGACAGGGGTTTGTGGGATGGCTAAAGAGTGCAGTGAGACAGTGGTTTGTGTGTTGGTTAAAGAGTGCAGTGAGACAGGTTTTTGAGATGGGTAAAGAGTTCAGTAAGTTGGGTTTGTGAGATGGGTAAAGAGTGCAGTGAGATGGGTTTGTCAGATGAGTAAGGAGATGGGAGAGAGAGAAGGTTTGCTATTTCTTACTGATTCTGCGATTATGACACTTGCGGATTACCTGGAATCTTTTGGACCAATAGCAGTTGATTTCTTAATAGCTTCCTCTTTGTCACCCCGTGGCCAAGAAGGAAAAAATGGTGCCAGTTTGCAAACCAAAGGGCCAGTAGCTTTCCAGTCCCTGCCACACCACTGGGAGTAGAGGCCACTTTGGAGAATTTAACGGACCAGGATCAGCCATCAAGTGGTAGACACTGGAAATAAGGCAAGGTGCCCAGTGCGGGGGTCTCCAGCTGATAAGCTGGTGTTTATTGAGTAGCCACCCTACATGGTGAATGCCCCCACCCCACCATCCCCCAACAATGCTGCTGCTAATCTACCCTTCATTGGCCACTTTAGGGCCTCAATTGACATCCAAGCCTGAGGCTGACTTGCCGTTCTCTCCCCGTGACTTAATCGGTGGGTGTTGAGTGTGCCGGTGCAAGACAGAATCCCACATTTATTCAGTATGCTTTTATACTTTACTTTCCACAGCTCCAACGGAGATAAGTATCACAAGAGAGATTCAACAAGAGACTCCAGGTTAGAAAACATTCCCAAAAATCCTCTCAAGCTCTGTCAAATTTAAGAAGTATTAAATATTTGTTTTTACCTAGCAAATCTTGTCTACAATCCCAGAAGGATCTCTCTCGACACCCAACCTTACCTCAGTTCTGAATGACACTGACACTTGTAATATAAAGATCTGGCACATGTAGGGTTAATGTGGGACTGAGTACAATACCACCCACACAGCGATGTGTGAGAGAGCACATGACCAGCACCCAGGATCAGTCCAAATTTGGACAGAGCTGTGTGTATCAGTCAGCATGGAGACAGCTCCTAGTTTGTACCCTTTACTCTATGTTGAAATGCAGATAAAGGATAAAAAAGTAATGCTGGGTTTTCTTTAAAGATGAGATTTCAACTCAGGTTTGCCTGTTCAGGTGGACTCAGCAGGTCAGCAGGTTTTTGGGAGAGAGAGAAGGTTTGCTATTCCTGACTGATTCTGCGGTTATGACACTTGCGGATTACCTGGAATCTTTTGGACCAATAGCAGTTGATTTCTTAATAGCTTCCTCTTTGTCCCCCCCTGGCCAAGAAGCACAGAAAGGTGCCTGTTTGCAAACCAGAGGGCCAGTAGCTTTCCAGTCCCAGCCACACCACTGGGAGAAGAGGCCACTTTGGAGACTTTAAAGACCAGGATCAGCCATCAAGTGGTAGACGCAGGAAATAAGGCAAGGTCCCCAATGCGGGGGTCTCCAGCTGTTGAGCTGGCTTTTATTGAGTAGCCACCCTGCATGGTGAATGCCCCCACCCCACCATCCCCCAACAATGCTGCTGGTAATCTACCCTTCATTGGCCACTTTAGGGCCTCAATTGACATCCAAGCCTGAGGCTGACTTGCCGTTCTCTGCCCGTGACTTAATCGGAGGGAGTAGAGTGTGCCGGTGCAAGACAGAATCCCACATTTATTCAGGGTGCTTTTATACTTTACTTTCCACAGCTCCAACGGAGATAAGTATCACAAGAGAGATTCAACAAGAGAGTCCAGGTTAGAAAACTCTCCCAAAAAACCTCTCAAGCTCTGTCAAATTTAAGAAGTATTAAATATTTGATTTTACCTAGCAAATCTTGTCTACAATCCCAGAAGGATCTCTTTCCACACCCAACCTTACCTCAGTTCTGAATGACACTGACACTTGTAATATAAGGATCTGGCACATGTAGGGTTAATGTGGGACTGAGTACAATACCACCCACACAGCGATGTGTGAGAGAGCACATGACCAGCACCCAGGATCAGTCCAGATTTAGACAGAGCTGTGTGTATCAGTCAGCATGGAGACAGCTCCTAGTTTGTACCCTTTACTCTATGTTGAAATGCAGACAAAGGATAAAAAAGTAATGCTTGGTTTTCTTAAGAGATGAGATTTCAAATCAGGTTTGCCTGTTCAGGTGGACTCAGCAGGTCAGCAGGTTTTTGGGAGAGAGAGAAGGTTTGCTATTCCTGACTGATTCTGCGGTTATGACACTTGCGGATTACCTGGAATCTTTTGGACCAATAGCAGTTGATTTCTTAATAGCTTCCTCTTTGTCCCCCCCTGGCCAAGAAGCACAGAAAGGTGCCAGTTTGCAAACCAGAGGGCCAGTAGCTTTCCAGTCCCAGCCACACCACTGGGAGAAGAGGCCACTTTGGAGAATTTAACAGACCAGGATCAGCCATCAAGTGGTAGACGCAGGAAATAAGGCAAGGTACCCAATCCGGGGGTCTCCAGCTGATGAGCTGGCTTTTATTGAGTAGCCACCCTACATGGTGAATGCCCCCACCCCACCATCCCCCAACAATGCTGCTGGTAATCTACCCTTCATTGGCCACTTTAGGGCCTCAATTGACATCCAAGCCTGAGGCTGACATGACGTTCTCTCCCCGTGACTTAATCGGAGGGAGTTGAGTGTGCCGGTGCAAGACAGAATCCCACATTTATTCAGGATGCTTTTATACTTTACTTTCCACAGCTCCACCGGAGATAAATGTCACAAGAGAGATTCAACAAGAGACTCCAGGTTAGAAAACTCTCCCAAAAAACCTCTCCAGCTCTGTCAAATTTAAGTAGTATTAAATATTTGTTTTTACCTAGCAAATCTTGTCTACAATCCCAGAAGAATCTCTCTCCACACCCAACCTTACCTCAGTTCTGAATGACACTGACACTTGTAATATAAAGATCTGGCACATGTAGGGTTAATGTGGGACTGAGTACAATACCACCCACACAGCGATGTGTGAGAGAGCACATGACCAGCACCCAGGATCAGTCCAAATTTGGACAGAGCTGTGTGTATCAGTCAGCATGGAGACAGCTCCTAGTTTGTACCCTTTACTCTATGTTGAAATGCAGATAAAGGATAAAAAAGTAATGCTGGGTTTTCTTAAAAGATGAGATTTCAACTCAGGTTTGCCTGTTCAGGTGGACTCAGCAGGTCAGCAGGTTTTTGGGAGAGAGAGAAGGTTTGCTATTCCTGACTGATTCTGCGGTTATGACACTTGCGGATTACCTGGAATCTTTTGGACCAATAGCAGTTGATTTCTTAATAGCTTCCTCTTTGTCCCCCCCTGGCCAAGAAGCACAGAAAGGTGCCTGTTTGCAAACCAGAGGGCCAGTAGCTTTCCAGTCCCAGCCACACCACTGGGAGAAGAGGCCACTTTGGAGACTTTAAAGACCAGGATCAGCCATCAAGTGGTAGACGCAGGAAATAAGGCAAGGTCCCCAATGCGGGGGTCTCCAGCTGTTGAGCTGGCTTTTATTGAGTAGCCACCCTGCATGGTGAATGCCCCCACCCCACCATCCCCCAACAATGCTGCTGGTAATCTACCCTTCATTGGCCACTTTAGGGCCTCAATTGACATCCAAGCCTGAGGCTGACTTGCCGTTCTCTGCCCGTGACTTAATCGGAGGGAGTAGAGTGTGCCGGTGCAAGACAGAATCCCACATTTATTCAGGGTGCTTTTATACTTTACTTTCCACAGCTCCAACGGAGATAAGTATCACAAGAGAGATTCAACAAGAGAGTCCAGGTTAGAAAACTCTCCCAAAAAACCTCTCAAGCTCTGTCAAATTTAAGAAGTATTAAATATTTGATTTTACCTAGCAAATCTTGTCTACAATCCCAGAAGGATCTCTTTCCACACCCAACCTTACCTCAGTTCTGAATGACACTGACACTTGTAATATAAGGATCTGGCACATGTAGGGTTAATGTGGGACTGAGTACAATACCACCCACACAGCGATGTGTGAGAGAGCACATGACCAGCACCCAGGATCAGTCCAGATTTAGACAGAGCTGTGTGTATCAGTCAGCATGGAGACAGCTCCTAGTTTGTACCCTTTACTCTATGTTGAAATGCAGACAAAGGATAAAAAAGTAATGCTTGGTTTTCTTAAGAGATGAGATTTCAAATCAGGTTTGCCTGTTCAGGTGGACTCAGCAGGTCAGCAGGTTTTTGGGAGAGAGAGAAGGTTTGCTATTCCTGACTGATTCTGCGGTTGTGACACTTGCGGATTACCTGGAATCTTTTGGACCAATAGCAGTTGATTTCTTAATAGCTTCCTCTTTGTCCCCCCCTGGCCAAGAAGCACAGAAAGGTGCCAGTTTGCAAACCAGAGGGCCAGTAGATTTCCAGTCCCAGCCACACCACTGGGAGAAGAGGCCACTTTGGAGAATTTAACAGACCAGGATCAGCCATCAAGTGGTAGACGCAGGAAATAAGGCAAGGTACCCAATCCGGGGGTCTCCAGCTGATGAGCTGGCTTTTATTGAGTAGCCACCCTACATGGTGAATGCCCCCACCCCACCATCCCCCAACAATGCTGCTGGTAATCTACCCTTCATTGGCCACTTTAGGGCCTCAATTGACATCCAAGCCTGAGGCTGACATGACGTTCTCTCCCCGTGACTTAATCGGAGGGAGTTGAGTGTGCCGGTGCAAGACAGAATCCCACATTTATTCAGGATGCTTTTATACTTTACTTTCCACAGCTCCACCGGAGATAAATGTCACAAGAGAGATTCAACAAGAGACTCCAGGTTAGAAAACTCTCCCAAAAAACCTCTCCAGCTCTGTCAAATTTAAGTAGTATTAAATATTTGTTTTTACCTAGCAAATCTTGTCTACAATCCCAGAAGAATCTCTCTCCACACCCAACCTTACCTCAGTTCTGAATGACACTGACACTTGTAATATAAAGATCTGGCACATGTAGGGTTAATGTGGGACTGAGTACAATACCACCCACACAGCGATGTGTGAGAGAGCACATGACCAGCACCCAGGATCAGTCCAAATTTGGACAGAGCTGTGTGTATCAGTCAGCATGGAGACAGCTCCTAGTTTGTACCCTTTACTCTATGTTGAAATGCAGATAAAGGATAAAAAAGTAATGCTGGGTTTTCTTTAAAGATGAGATTTCAACTCAGGTTTGCCTGTTCAGGTGGACTCAGCAGGTCAGCAGGTTTTTGGGAGAGAGAGAAGGTTTGCTATTCCTGACTGATTCTGCGGTTATGACACTTGCGGATTACCTGGAATCTTTTGGACCAATAGCAGTTGATTTCTTAATAGCTTCCTCTTTGTCCCCCCCTGGCCAAGAAGCACAGAAAGGTGCCAGTTTGCAAACCAGAGGGCCAGTAGCTTTCCAGTCCTAGCAACACCACTGAGAGAAGAGGCCTCCTTGGAGAGTTTAAAGACCAGGATCAGCCATCAAGTGGTAGACGCAGGAAATAAGGCAAGATGCCCAATCCGGAGGTCTCCAGCTGTTGAGCTGGCTATTTGACCATAATACATAGGAGCAGAAATTAGGCCATTCGGCCCATCGAGTCTGCTCCGCCATTTAATCATGGCTGATAAGTTTCTCAACCCCATTCTCCCGCCTTCTCCCCGTAACCTTTGATCCCCTTTCCAATCAAGAATCTATCCATCTTGGTCTTAAATACACTCAATGACCTGGCCTCCACAGCCTTCTGTGGCAATGACTTCCATAGATTCACCACTCTCCGGCTAAAGAAGTTTCTCCTCATCTCTGTTCTAAAAGGTCTTCCCTTTACTCTGAGGCTGTGCCCTCGGGTCCTAGTCTCTCCTACTAATGGAAACATCTTCCCCACGTCCACTCTATCCAGGCCTTTCAGTATTCTGTAAGTTTCAATCAGATCCCCCCTCATCCTTCTAAACTCCATCGAGAATAGACCCAGAGTCCTCAAACGTTCCTCATATGTTAAGCCTTTCATTCCTGGGATCGTTTTCGTGAAATTCCTCTGGACCCTCTCCAGGGCCAGCACATCCTTCCTGAGATACAGGGGCCACAATTGCTCAGAATATTCTAAATATGGTTTGACCAGAGCCTTATAAATCCTCAGCAGCACATCCCTGCTTTTATATTCCAGTCCTCTCAAAATAAATGCCAACATTGCATTTGCCTTCCTAACCACCGTCTCAACCTGCAAGTAACCTTAAGAGAATCCGGGACTAGGACTCCCAAGTCCCTTTGCACTCCAGATTTCTGTATTCTCTCCCCATTTAGAAAATAGTCTATGCCTCTATTCTTCCTACCAAAGTGCATGACCTCACACTTGCCCACGTTGTATTCAATCTGCCACTTCTTTGCCCATTCTCCTAACCTGTCCAAATCCTTCTGCAGCCTCCCCGCCTCCTGAATACTACCTGTCTCTCCACCTATCTTTGTATCATCTGCAAACTTAGCCAGGATGCCCTCAGTTCCTTCATCTAGATCATTAATGTATAAAGTGAAAAGTTTTGGTCCCAACACTGACCCCTGCGGAACTTCACTAGTCACCGGCCGCCATCCTGAGAAGGACCCCCTTATCCCCACTCTCTGCCTCCTGCCGGACAGCCAATTTTCTATCTATGCTAGTACCTTCCCTCTAACACCATGGGCTCTTATCTTACTGAGCAGCCTCCTGTGCGGCACCTTGTCAAAGACCTTCTGGAAGTCCAAGTAGATAACATCCATTGGCTCTCCTTTATCTAACCTGCTTGTTACCTCCTCAAAGAATTCTAACAGATTTGTCAGGCATGACCACCCCTTGATGAAACCATGCTGACTTTGCCCAATTTTACCATGCACTTCCAAATATTCTGAAATCTCATCCTTAATAATAGACTCTAAAATCTTAACCAACGACCGAGGTCGGGCTAATCAGCCTGTAATTTCCCATCTTTTGCCTCACCCCCTTCTTAAACAGGGGGGTTACATTAGTGATATTCCAGTCCTCTGGGACCATCCCTGACTCCAGTTATTTCTGAAAGATCACCACTAACGCCTCCACTATCTCTTCAGCTATCTCCTTCAGAACTCTGGGATGTAATCCATCTGGACCAGGTGATTTATCCACCTTCAGACCTTTCAGTTTTCCTAGTACCTTCTCCTTGGTAATGGCCACCATACTCACCTCTGCCCCCCGACTCTCTTGAACCTTGGGTATGTCCCTCGTGTCGTCCACTGTGAAGACTGACGCAAAGTACCTATTCAGTTCCTCCGCCATTTCTTTGTTCCCCACTACTACTTCTCCAGCGTCATTTTCCAGCGGCCCAATGTCCACTTTTGCCTCTCTCTTACCCTTCAAATATCTAAAAAACTCTTGCAATCTTCTTTTATATTACTGGCTAGTTTACCCTCATATTTTATCTGCTCCCTCCTTATTTGTTTTTTAGTTGTCCTCTCTTGGTCTTTGTAGGCTTCCCAATTCCCTGGTTTCTCACTGCTCTTCGCCGCATTATATGCTTTCTCTTTAGCTTTTATGCTGTCCCTGACTTCCCTTGTCAGCCATGGTTGCCTCGTCCTCCCTTTAGTATGCTTCTTCTTCCTAGGGATGAATTTTAGCTGTGTCTCTCAAATTACTCCCAGAAACTCCTGCCATTGCTGTTCCACTGTCTTTCCTGCTAGGCTCATCTCCCAGTCAATTCTGGCCAGCTCCTCCCTCATGCCTCTGTAGTTGCCTTTATTTAACTGTAATACCATTACATCTGATTCCAGCTTTTTCCTCTCAAATTGCAGGGTAAATTCTATCATATTATGGTCACTTCCTCCTAAGGGTTCCTTCACCTTAAGCTCCCTTATCAAATCTGCCTCATTACATATCACTAAATCTAGAATTGCCTGTTCCCTAGTGGGCTCCACCACAAGCTGCTCCAAAAAGCCATCTCGTAGACATTCCACAAATTCCTTTTCTTGGGATCCACTACCAATCTGTTGAAGGGTCATGAGGACTCGAAACGTCAACTCTTTTCTTCTCCGCCGATGCTGCCAGACCTGCTGTTTTTTTCCAGGTAATTCTGTTTTTGTTTTGGATTTCCAGCATCTGCAGTAGATTTTTGTTTTTATCAACCTGATTTTCCCAGACTACCTGCATATTGAAATGCCCCATGATCACTGTAACCTTGCCTTTCTTACACGCCTTTTCTATCTTCTGGTGTATCTTGTGCCCCACATCCTGACTACTGTTCGGAGGCCTGTACATAACTCCCATTATGGTTTTTTTACCTTTGCGGTTCCTCAACCCTACCCACACAGATTCTACATCATCTGACCCTACGTGATTTCTTGCTATTGATTTAATTTCATTTTTTACTAACAAAGCAACCCCACCCCCTCTGCCAACCTGCCTATCTTTTCGATAGGATGTATATCCTTGGATATTTATCTCCCAGTCCTGATCCCCTTGTAGCCATGTCTCCGTGTTGCCCACCACATCATACCTGCCAATTTCAATCTGCGCCACAAGCTCATTTACCTTATTTCGTATACTGCGTGCATTCAGATAAAACACCTTCAGTCCTGTATTTCCCATCCCCTTTCTCATTGTCGTCCCTTTATCTGATGTGCTTGAAGTTAGATTCCTAGCCCTTTCCAAACACTCTGTCCTATTTTGTGT
This sequence comes from Cetorhinus maximus, assembly GCF_964194155.1. Taxonomy (NCBI): domain Eukaryota; kingdom Metazoa; phylum Chordata; class Chondrichthyes; order Lamniformes; family Cetorhinidae; genus Cetorhinus; species Cetorhinus maximus. Next base: position 246,631,976 of record NC_135879.1, read on the forward strand.
TCTGGAGACTTTAATAGCCTCTCCTGGGCTCTCCTTTCTTTTCAGTTTTTTCATAATTTTCCATGAAGTTGAATCCATCCCCCCACATGCTAACCTGCTGCTTTGTTTCCCATTAGTTATACTTTTTGGAGTTTTACCCTTCGCTCCCCCACCCACTTTTGAGTTTAAAGTCCTGTTGACCACCCTATTTACCATTTTCGCTAGAACATTGGTCCCAGATCGGTTCAGGTGGAGACCATCCCAACGGTACAGATCCCTCCTGTTCCAATACTGATGCCAGTGCCCCACGAAATGGAACCCCTCTTTCCCGCACCACTCCTTTAGCCATGTGTTTACTTCCCTTATTCTCGCTTCCCTATGCATGCCACCTGCATGGGGAATGCCCCCACCCCACCATCCCCCAACAATGCTGCTGGTACTCGACCCTTCATTGGCCACTTTAGGGCCTCAATTGACATCCAAGCCTGAGGCTGACTTGACGTTCCCTGCCTGTGACTTCATCGGAGGGAGTTGAGTGTGCCGGTGCAAGACAGAATCCCACATTTATTCAGGATGCTTTTATACTTTACTTTCCACAGCTACAACGGAGATAAGTATCACAAGAGAGATTCAACAAGAGACTCCAGGTAAGAAAACTCTCCCAAAAAACCTCTCCAGCTCTGTCAAATTTAAGAGGTATTAAATCTTTGATTTTACCTAGCAAATCTATTCTACGATCCCAGAACGATCTCTCTCCACACCCAACCTTACCTCAGTTCTGAATGACACTGACACTTGTAATATAAGGATCTGACATAGTGAGAAAGGGGTTTGTGAGATGAGTAAAGAGTGCAGTGAGACTGGTTTGTGAGATGGGTAAAGAGTGCAGTGAGACAGGGGTTTGTGAGATGAGTAAAGAGTGCAGTGAGACAGGGGTTTGTGAGATGAGTAAAGAGTGCAGTGAGACAGGGGTTTGTGAGATGAGAAAAGAGTGCAGTGAGACAGGGGTTTGTGAGATGAGTAAAGAGTGCAGTGATACAGGGGTTTGTGAGATGAGTAAAGAGTGCAGTGAGACAAGGGTTTGTGAGATGGGTAAAGAGTGCAGTGAGACAGGGGTTTGTGAGATGGGTAAAGAGTGCAGTGAGACAGGGGTTTGTGAGATGGGTAACAAGTGCAGTGAGACAGGGGTTTGTGAGATGGGTAAAGAGTGCAGTGAGACAAGGGTTTGTGAGATGGGTAAAGAGTGCAGTGAGACAGGGGTTTGTGAGATGGGTAAAGAGTGCAGTGAGACAGGGGTTTGTGAGATGGTTAAAGAGTGCAGTGAGATAGGGGTTTGTGAGATGAGTAAAGAGTGCAGTGAGACAGGGGTTTGTGAGATGAGTAAAGAGTGCAGTGAGACAGTGGTTTGTGAGATGAGTAAAGAGTGCAGTGAGACAGCGGTTTGTGAGATGAGTAAAGAATGCAGTGAGACAGGGGTTTGTGAGATGAGTAAAGAGTGCAGTGAGATGGGTTTGTCAGATGAGTAAGGAGATGGGAGAGAGAGAAGGTTTGCTATTTCTGACTGATTCTGCGGTTATGACACTTGCGGATTACCTGGAATCTTTTGGACCAATAGCAGTTGATTTCTTAATAGCTTCCTCTTTGTCCCCCCCCTGGCCAAGAAGCACAGAAAGGTGCCAGTTTGCAAACCACAGGGCCAGTAGCTTTCCTGTCCCAGGCACACCACTGGGAGACGAGGCCACTTTGGAGAGTTTAACAGACCAGGATCAGCCATCAAGTGGTAGACGCAGGAAATAAGGCAGGATGCCCAATCCGGGGGTCTGCAGCTGATGAGCTGGCTTTTATTGAGTAGCCACCCTCCATGGTGAATGCCCCCACCCCACCATCCCCCAACAATGCTGCTGGTAATCTACCCTTAATTGGCCACTTTACGGCCTCAATTGACATCCAAGCCTGAGGCTGACTTGACGTTCTCTGCCCGTGACTTAATCGGAGGGAGTTGAGTGTGCCGGTGCAAGACAGAATCGCACATTTATTCAGGATGCTTTTATACTTTACTTTCCACAGCTCCAACGGAGATAAGTATCACAAGAGAGATTCAACAAGTGACTCCAGGTTAGAAAACTCTCCCAAAAAACCTCTCAAGCTCTTTCAAATTTTAGAAGTATTAAATATTTGTTTTTACCTAGCAAATCTTGTTTACAATCCCAGAAGGATCTCTCTCGACACCCAACCTTACCTCAGTTCTGAATGACACTGACACTTGTAATATAAGGATCTGGCACATGTAGGGTTAATGTGGGACTGAGTACAATACCACCCACACAGCGATGTGTGAGAGAGCACATGACCAGCACCCAGGATCAGTCCAGATTTGGACAGAGCTGTGTGTATCAGTCAGCATGGAGACAGCTCCTAGTTTGTACCCTTTACTCTATGTTGAAATGCAGATAAAGGATAAAAAAGTAATGCTGGGTTTTCTTAAAAGATGAGATTTCAACTCAGGTTTGCCTGTTCAGGTGGACTCAGCAGGTCAGCAGGTTTTTGGGAGAGAGAGAAGGTTTGCTATTCCTGACTGATTCTGCGGTTATGACACTTGCGGATTACCTGGAATCTTTTGGACCAATAGCAGTTGATTTCTTAATAGCTTCCTCTTTGTCCCCCCCTGGCCAAGAAGCACAGAAAGGTGCCAGTTTGCAAACCAGAGGGCCAGTAGGTTTCCAGTCCCAGCCACACCACTGGGAGTAGAGGCCTCTTTGGAGAGTTTAAAGACCAGGATCAGCCATCAAGTGGTAGACGCAGGAAATAAGGCAAGATGCCCAATCCGGAGGTCTCCAGCTGTTGAGCTGGCTATTTGACCATAATACATAGGAGCAGAAATTAGGCCATTCGGCCCATCGAGTCTGCTCCGCCATTTAATCATGGCTGATAAGTTTCTCAACCCCATTCTCCCGCCTTCTCCCCGTAACCTTTGATCCCCTTTCCAATCAAGAATCTATCCATCTTGGTCTTAAATACACTCAATGACCTGGCCTCCACAGCCTTCTGTGGCAATGAATTCCATAGATTCACCACTCTCCGGCTAAAGAAGTTTCTCCTCATCTCTGTTCTAAAAGGTCTTCCCTTTACTCTGAGGCTGTGCCCTCGGGTCCTAGTCTCTCCTACTAATGGAAACATCTTCCCCACGTCCACTCTATCCAGGCCTTTCAGTATTCTGTAAGTTTCAATCAGATCCCCCCTCATCCTTCTAAACTCCATCGAGTATAGACCCAGAGTCCTCAAACGTTCCTCATATGTTAAGCCTTTCATTCCTGGGATCGTTCTCGTGAACCTCCTCTGGACCCTCTCCAGGGCCAGCACATCCTTCCTGAGATACAGGGGCCAAAATTGCTCACAATATTCTAAATATGGTCTGACCAGAGCCTTCTAAATCCTCAGCAGCACATCCCTGCTTTTATATTCCAGTCCTCTCAAAATAAATGCCAACATTGCATTTGCCTTCCTAACCACCGACTCAACCTGCAAGTAACCTTAAGAGAATCCGGGACTAGGACTCCCAAGTCCCTTTGCACTCCAGATTTCTGAATTCTCTCCCCATTTAGAAAATAGTCTATGTCTCTATTCTTCCTACCAAATTGCATGACCTCACACTTGCCCACGTTGTATTCCATCTGCCACTTCTTTGCCCATTCTCCTAACCTGTCCAAATCCTTCTGCAGCCTCCCCGCCTCCTGAATACTACCTGTCTCTCCACCTATCTTTGTATCATCTGCAAACTTAGCCAGGATGCCCTCAGTTCCTTCATCTAGATCATTAATGTATAAAGTGAAAAGTTGTGGTCCCAACACTGACCCCTGCGGAACTTCACTAGTCACCGGCCGCCATCCTGAGAAGGACCCCCTTATCCCCACTCTCTGCCTCCTGCTGGACAGCCAATCTTCTATCCATGCTAGTACCTTCCCTCTAACACCATGGGCTCTTATCTTACTGAGCAGCCTCCTGTGCGGCACCTTGTCAAAGGCCTTCTGGAAGTCCAAGTAGCTAACATCCATTGGCTCTCCTTTATCTAACCTGCTCGTTACCTCCTCAAAGAATTCGAACAGATTTGTCAGGCATGACCTCCCCTTGATGAAACCATGCTGACTATGCCCAATTTTACCATGCACTTCCAAGTATTCTGAAATCTCATCCTTAATAATGGACTCTAAAATCTTAACCAACGACCGAGGTCAGGCTAATCAGCCTGTAATTTCCCATCTTTTGCCTCACCCCCTTCTTAAACAGGGGGGTTACATTAGTGATATTCCAGTCCTCTGGGACCCTCCCTGACTCCAGTTATTCCTGAAAGATCACCACTAACGCCTCCACTATCTCTTCAGCTATCTCCTTCAGAACTCTGGGATGTAATCCATCTGGACCAGGTGATTTATCCACCTTCAGACCTTTCAGTTTTCCTAGTACCTTCTCCTTGGTAATGGCCACCATACTCACCTCTGCCCCCCGACTCTCTTGAACCTTGGGTATGTCCCTCGTGTCGTCCACTGTGAAGACTGACGCAAAGTACCTATTCAGTTCCTCCGCCATTTCTTTGTTCCCCACTACTACTTCTCCAGCGTCATTTTCCAGCAGCCCAATGTCCACTTTTGCCTCTCTCTTACCCTTCATATATCTAAAAAACTCTTGCAATCTTCTTTTATATTACTGGCTAGTTTACCCTCATATGTTATCTGCTCCCTCCTTATTTGTTTTTTAGTTGTCCTCTCTTGGTCTTTGTAGGCTTCCCAATCCCCTGGTTTCCCACTGCTCTTTGCCGCATTGTATGCTTTCTCTTTAGCTTTTATGCTGTCCCTGACTTCCCTTGTCAGCCATGGTTGCCTCGTCCTCCCTTTAGTATGCTTCTTCTTCCTAGGGATGAATTTTAGCTGTGTCTCTCAAATTACTCCCAGAAACTCCTGCCATTGCTGTTCCACTGTCTTTCCTGCTAGGCTCATCTCCCAGTCAATTCTGGCCAGCTCCTCCCTCATGCCTCTGTAGTTGCCTTTATTTAACTGTAATACCATTACATCTGATTCCAGCTTTTTCCTCTCAAATTGCAGGGTAAATTCTATCATATTATGGTCACTTCCTCCTAAGGGTTCCTTCACCTTAAGCTCCCTTATCAAATCTGCCTCATTACATATCACTAAATCTAGAATTGCCTGTTCCCTAGTGGGCTCCACCACAAGCTGCTCCAAAAAGCCATCTCGTAGACATTCCACAAATTCCTTTTCTTGGGATCCACTACCAATCTGTTGAAGGGTCATGAGGACTCGAAACGTCAACTCTTTTCTTCTCCGCCGATGCTGCCAGACCTGCTGTTTTTTTCCAGGTAATTCTGTTTTTGTTTTGGATTTCCAGCATCTGCAGTAGATTTTTGTTTTTATCAACCTGATTTTCCCAGTCTACCTGCATATTGAAATCCCCCATGATCACTGTAACCTTGCCTTTCTTACACGCCTTTCCTATCTCCTGGTGTATCTTGTGCCCCACATCCTGACTACTGTTCGGAGGCCTGTACATAACTCCCATTATGGTTTTTTTACCTTTGCGGTTCCTCAACTCTACCCACACAGATTCTACATCATCTGACCCTACGTGATTTCTTGCTATTGATTTAATTTCATTTTTTACTAACAATGCAACCCCATCCCCTCTGCCAACCTGCCTATCTTTTCGATAGGATGTATATCCTTGGATATTTATCTCCCAGTCCTGATCCCCTTGTAGCCATGTCTCCGTGATGCCCACCACATCATACCTGCCAATTTCAATCTGCGCCACAAGCTCATTTACCTTATTTCGTATACTGCGCGCATTCAGATAAAACACCTTCAGTCCTGTATTTCCCATCCCCTTTCTCATTGTCGTCCCTTTATCTGATGTGCTTGAAGTTAGATTCCTAGCCCTTTCCAAACACTCTGTCCTATTTTGTGTTCTGGAGACATTAATAGCCTCTCCTGGGCTATCCTTTATTTCCAGTTTTTTCATAATTTTCCATGAAGTTGAATCCAAACCCCCCCCCCGACATGCTAACCTGCTGCTTTGTTTACCATTAGTTATACTTTTTGGAGTGTTACCCTTCCCTCCTCCCCCCCCAACTTTCTAGTTTAAAGTCCTGTTCACCACCCTATTTACCCTTTTCGCTAGAACATTGGTCCCAGATCGGTTCAGGTGGAGACCATCCCAACGGTACAGATCCCTCTTGTTCCAATACTGATGCCAGTGCCCCACGAAATGGAACCCCTCTTTCCCGCACCACTCCTTTAGACATGTGTTTACTTCCCTTATTCTCGCTTTCCTATGCATGCCAACTGCATGGGGAATGCCCCCACCCCACCATCCCCCAACAATGCTGCTGGTACTCGACCCTTCATTGGCCACTTTAGGGCCTCAATTGACATCCAAGCCTGAGGCTGACTTGACGTTCCCTGCCCGTGACTTAATCGGAGGGAGTAGAGTGTGCCGGTGCAAGACAGAATCCCACATTTATTCAGGATGCTTTTATACTTTACTTTCCACAGCTCCAACGGAGATAAGTATCACAAGAGAGATTCAACAAGAGACTCCAGGTAAGAAAATTCTCCCAATAAGCCTCGCCAGCTCTGTCAAATTTAAGAAGTATTAAATCTTTGATTTTACCTAGCAAATCTTGTCTACGATCCCAGAATGATCTCTCTCTACACCCAACCTTACCTCAGTTCTGAATGCCACTGACACTTGTAATATAAGGATCTGGCACAGTGAGACAGGGGTTTGTGAGATGGGTAAAGGGTGCAGTGAGAAAGGGGTTTGTGAGATGGGTAAAGACTGCAGTGAAACAGGGGTTTGTGAGATGGGTAAAGAGTGCAGTGAGATAGGTTTGTGAGATGGGTAAAGAGTGCAGTGAGACAGAGGTTTGTGAGATGAGTAAAGGGTGCAGTGAGACAGGGGTTTGTGAGATGAGTAAAGAGTGCAGTGAGACAGGGGTTTGTGAGATGGGTAAAGAGTGCAGTGAGACGGGATTGTGAGATGGGTAAAGAGTGCAGTGAGACAGGGGTTTGTGAGATGGGGAAAGAGTGCAGTGAGACAGGGGTTTGTGAGATGGGTAAAGAGTGCAGTGAGACAGGGGTTTGTGAGATGAGTAAAGAGTGCAGTGAGACAGGGGATTGTGAGATGAGTAAAGAGTGCAGTGAGACAGTGGTTTGTGAGATGGGTAAAGAGTGCAGTGAGACAGGGGTTTGTGAGATGAGTAAAGAGTGCAGTGAGACAGGGATTTGTGAGATGGGTAAAGAGTGCAGGGAGACAGAGGTTTGTGTGATGTGTAAAGAGTGCAGTGAGACAGTGGTTTGTGAGATGGGTAAAGAGTGCAGTGAGACAGGGGTTTGTGAGATGGGTAAAGAGTGCAGTGAGACAGGGCTTTGTGAGATGAGTAAAGAGTGCAGTGAGACAGTGATTTGTGAGATGGGTAAAGAGTGCAGTGAGACAGGGGTTTGTGAGATGAGTAATGGGGGCAGTGAGACGTCTTTGTGAGATTGGTAAAGAGTGCAGTGAGACAGGGGTTTGTGAGATGTGTAAAGAGTGCAGTGAGACAGGAGTTTGTGAGATGATTGAAAAGTGCAGTGAGACAGGGGTTTGTGAGATGGGTAAACAGTCCGGTGTGACAGGGGTTTGTGAGATGGGTAAAGAGTGCAGTGAGATGGGTTTGTGAGATGGGTAGAGAGTGCAGTGAGAAACGGGTTTGTGAGATGAGTAAAGAGTGCAGTGAGACAGGGGTTTGTGAGATCAGAAAAGAGTGCAGTGAGACAGGGGTTTGTGAGAAGAGTAAAGAGTGCAGTGAGACAGGGGATTGTGAGATGAGTAAAGAGTGCAGTGAGACTGGGGTTTCAGAGATGGGTGAAGAGTGCAGTGAGACAGGGGTTTGTGAGATGGGTAAAGAGTGCAGTGAGACGGGGGTTTGTGAGATGAGTAAAGAGTGCAGTGAGACAGTGGTTTGTGAGATGGGTAAAGAGTGCAGTGAGACAGTGGTTTGTGAGATGAGTAATGGGGGCAGTGAGACGGCTTTGTGAGATGGGTAAAGAGTGCAGGGAGACAGGGGTTTGTGTGATGAGTAAAGAGTGCAGTGAGACAGGTGTTTGTGAGATGGGTAAAGAGTGCAGTGCGACAGGGGTTTGTGAGATGGGTAAAGACTGCAGTGAGAAGGGTTTGTCTGATGAGTAAAGAGTGCAGTGAGACAGGGGTTTGTGAGATGGGTAAAGATTGCAGTGAGATGGGTTTGTCAGATGAGTAAAGAGTGCAGTGAGACAGGCGTTTGTGTGATGGGTAAAGAGTCCAGTGAGATGGGTTTGTCAGATGAGTAAAGAGTGCAACGAGACAGGGGTTTGTGAGATATGTAAAAAGTGCAGTGAGATGGGTTTGTCAGATGAGTAAAGAGTGCAGTGAGGCATGGGTTTGTGAGAAGGGTAAAGAGTGCAGTGAGACAGGGGTTTGTCAGATGGGTAAGAGAGCAGTGAGACAGGGGTTTGTGAGATGGGTAAAGAGTGCAGTGAGACAGGGGGTTGTGAGATGGGTAAAGAGTGCAGTGAGACAGGGGTTTGTGAGATGAGTAAAGACTGCAGTGAAACAGGGGTTTGTGAGATGGGTAAAGAGTGCAGTCAGATAGGTTTGTGAGATGGGTAAAGAGTGCAGTGAGAAACGGGTTTGTGAGATGAGTAAAGAGTGCAGTGAAACAGGGGTTTGTGAGATGAGTAAAGAGTGCAGTGAGACAGGGGTTTGTGAGATGGGTAAAGCGTGCAGTTAGACAGGGGTTTGTGAGATGGGTAAAGAGTGCAGTGAGACGGGATTGTGAGATGGGTAAAGAGTGAAGTGAGACAGGGGTTTGTGAGATGGGGAAAGAGTGCAGTGAGACAAGGGTTTGTGAGATGAGTAAAGAGTGCAGTGAGACAGGGGTTTGTGAGATGAGTAAAGAGTGCAGTGAGACAGGGGTTTGTGAGATGGGTAAAGAGCGCAGTGCGACAGGGGTGTGTGAGATGAGTAAAGAGTGCAGTGAGACAGGGGTTTGTGAGATGGGTAAAGAGTGCAGGGAGACAGAGGTTTGTGTGATGAGTAAAGAGTGCAGTGAGACAGTGGTTTGTGAGATGGGTAAAGAGTGCAGTGAGACAGGGGTTTGTGAGATGAGTAAAGAGTGCAGTGAGACAGGGGTTTGTGAGATGAGTAAAGGGGGCAGTGTGACGGGTTTGTGAGATGGGTAAAGAGTGCAGGGAGACAGGGGCTTGTGTGATGAGTAACGAGTGCAGTGAGACAGGGGTTTGTGAGATGGGTGCAGAGTGCAGTGTGACAGGGGTTTGTGAGATGGGTAAAGAGTGCAGTGAGAAGGGTTTGTCTGATGAGTAAAGAGTGCAGTGAGACAGGGGTTTGTGAGTTGGGTTAGGAGTGCAGTGAGATTGGTTTGTCAGATGAGTAATGAGTGCAGTGAGACAGGCGTTTGTGTGATGGGTAAAGAGTCCAGTCAGATGGGTTTGTCAGATGAGTAAAGAGTGCACTGAGACAGGGGTTTGTGAGATATGTAAAGAGTGCACTGAGATGTGTTTGTCAGATGAGTAAAGAGTGCAGTGAGGCATGGGTTTGTGAGAAGGGTAAAGAGTGCAGTGAGACAGGGGATTGTGAGATGGGTAAAGAGTGCAGTGAGACAGGGGGTTGTGAGATGGGTAAAGAGTGCAGTGAGACAGGGGTTTGTGAGATCAGTAAACACTGCAGTGAAACAGGGGTTTGTGAGATGGGTAAAGAGTGCAGTGAGATAGGTTTGTGAGATGGGTAAAGAGTGCAGTGCGAAACGGGTTTGTGAGATGAGTAAAGAGTGCAGTGGGACAGGGGTTTATGAGATGAGTAAAGAGTGCAGTGCGACAGGGGTTTGTGAGATGAGTAAAGAGTGTAGTGAGACAGGGGTTTGAGGGATGAGTAAAGAGTGCAGTGAGACAGGGGTTTGTGAGATGGGTAAAGAGTGCAGTTAGACGGAATTGTGAGATGCGTAAAGAGTGCAGTGAGACAGGGGTTTGTGAGATGGGGAAAGAGTGCTGTGAGACAGGGGTTTGTGAGATGGGTAAAGAGTGCAGTGAGACCGGGGTTTGTGAGATGGGTAAAGAGTGCAGGGAGACTGAGGTTTGTGTGATGAGTAAAGAGTGCAGTGAGACAGTTGTTTGTGAGATGGGTAAAGAGTGCAGTGAGACAGGGGTTTGTGAGTTGAGTAAAAAGTGCAGTGAGACAGTGGTTTGTGAGATGGGTAAAGAGTGCAGTGAGACAGGGGTTTGTGAGATGAGTAAAGAGTGCAGTGAGACAGGGGTTTGTGAGATGGGTAAAGAGTGCAGGGAGACAGAGGTTTGTGTGATGAGTAAAGAGTGCAGTGAGACAGGGGTTTGTGAGATCAGTAAAGAGTGCAGTGCGACAGGGGTTTGTGAGATGGGTAAAGAGTGCAGTGAGAAGGGTTTGTCTGATGAGTAAAGAGTGCAGTGAGACAGGGGATAGTGATATGGGTAAAGAGTGCAGTGAGACAGGCGTTTGTGTGATGGGTAAAGAGTCCAATGAGATGGGTTTGTCAGATGAGTAAAGAGTGCAGTGAGACAGGGGTTTGTGAGATATGTAAAGAGTGCAGTGAGATGGGTTTGTCAGATGAGTAAAGAGTGCAGTGACACAGGGGTTTGTGAGATGAGTAAAGAGTGCAGTAAGACAGGGGTTTATGAGAGGCGTAAAAAGTGCAGTGAGAAAGGAGTTTATGAGATGGGTAAAGAGTGCAGTGAGACAGGGGTTTGTGTGATGAGTAAAGAGTGCAGTGAGACAGGGTTTTATGAGATGGGCAAAGAGTTCAGTGAGGCTGGGGTTTGTGAGATGGGTAAAGAGTGCAGTGAGACAGGGGTTTGTCAGATGGGTAAAGAGAGCAGTGAGACAGGGGTTTGTGAGATGAGTAATGAGTGCAGTGAGACAGCGGTTTATGAGATGAGTAAAGAGTGCAGTGAGACAGGGTTTTGTGAGATGAGTAAAGAGTGCAGTGAGACAGGGGTTTGTGAGATGGGTAAAGAGTTCAGTGAGATGGGTTTGTGAGATGGGTAGAGAGTGCAGTGAGATGGATTTGTGAGATGGGTACGGAGTGCAGTGAGAAACGGGTTTGTGAAATGTGTAAAGAGTGCAGTGAGACAGGGGTTTGTGAGATCAGAAAAGAGTGCAGTGTGACAGGGGTTTGTGAGATGAGTAAAGAGTGCAGTGAGACAGGGGATTGTGAGATGAGTAAAGAGTGCAGTGAGACAGGGGTTTATGAGATGGGTAAAGAGTTCAGTGAGGCAGGGGTTTGTGAGATGAGTAAAGAGTGCAGTGAGACAGGGCTTTTTGAGATGAGTAAAGAATACAGTGAGATAGGGGTTTGTGAGATGGGTAAAGAGTGCAGTGAGACAGGGGGTTTTGAGATTGGTAAAGAGTGCAGTGAGACAGGGGTTTGTGAGATGAGGAAAGAGTGCAGTGAGACAGGGGTTTGTGAGATGTGTTAAGAGTGCAGTGAGACAGGAGTTTTTGAGATGATTGAAAAGTGCATTGAGACAGGGGTTTGTGAGTTGGGTAAGCAGTCCGGTGTGACAGCGGTTTGTGAGATGAGTAAAGAGTGCAGTGAGACAGGCGTTTGTGAGATGAGTAAAGAGTGCAGTGAGATAGGGGTTTGTGAGATGGGTAAAGAGTGCAGTGAGATGGGTTTGTGAGATGGGTAGAGAGTGCTGTGAGAAACGGGTTTGTGAGATGAGTAAAGAGTGCAGTGAGACAGGGGTTTGTGAGATCAGAAAAGAGTGCAGTGAGACAGGGGTTTGTGAGATGAGTAAAGAGTGCATTGAGACAGGGGATCGTGAGATGACTAAAGAGTGCAGTGAGACTGGGGTTTCAGAGATGGGTGAAGAGTGCAGTGAGACAGGGGTTTGTGAGATGGGTAAAGAGTGCAGTGAGACTGGGGTTTGTGAGATGAGTAAAGAGTGCAGTGAGACAGTGGTTTGTGAGATGGGTAAAGAGTTCAGTGAGACAGGGGTTTGTGAGATGTGTAATGGGGGCAGTGAGACGGCTTTGTGAGATGGGTAAAGAGTGCAGTGAGACAGGGGTTTGTGTGATGAGTAAAGAGTGCAGTGAGACAGGTGTTTGTGAGATGGGTAAAGAGTGCAGTGCGACAGGGGTTTGTGAGATGGGTAAAGACTGCAGTGAGAAGGGTTTGTCTGATGAGTAAAGAGTGCAGTGAGACAGGGGTTTGTGAGATGGGTAAAGAGTGCAGTGAGATGGGTTTGTCAGATGAGTAAAGAGTGCAGTGAGACAGGCGTTTGTGTGATGGGTAAAGAGTCCTGTGAGATGGGTTTGTCAGATGAGTAAAGAGTGCAACGAGACAGGGGTTTGTGAGAAGGGTAAAGAGTGCAGTGAGACAGGGGTTTGTCAGATGGGTAAGAGAGCAGTGAGACAGGGGTTTGTGAGATGGGTAAAGAGTGCAGTGAGACAGGGGGTTGTCAGATGGGTAAAGAGTGCAGTGAAACTGGGGTTTGTGAGATGGGTAAAGAGTGCAGTCAGATAGGTTTGTGAGATGGGTAAAGAGTGCAGTGAGAAACGGGTTTGTGAGATGAGTAAAGAGTGCAGTGAGACAGGGGTTTGTGAGATGAGTAAAGTGTGCCGTGAGACAGGGGTTTGTGAGATGGGTAAAGCGTGCAGTTAGACAGGGGTTTGTGAGATGGGTATAGAGTGCAGTGAGACGGGATTGTGAGATGGGTAAAGAGTGCAGTGAGAAACGGGTTTGTGAGATGAGTAAAGAGTGCAGTGAGACAGGGGTTTGTGAGATGAGTAAAGTGTGCAGTGAGACAGGGGTTTGTGAGATGGGTAAAGAGTGCAGGGAGACTAAGGTTTGTGTGATGAGTAAAGAGTGCAGTGAGACAGTGGTTTGTGAGATGGGTAAAGAGTGCAGTGAGACAGGGGTTTGTGAGATGAGTAAAAAGTGCAGTGAGACAGTGGTTTGTGAGATGGGTAAAGAGTGCAGTGAGACAGGGGTTTGTGAGATGAGTAAAGAGTGCAGTGAAACAGGGGTTTGTGAGATGGGTAAAGAGTGCAGGGAGACAGAGGTTTGTGTGATGAGTAAAGAGTGCAGTGAGACAGGGGTTTGTGAGATGGGTAAAGAGTGAAGTGAGACGGGCGTTTGTGAGATGAGTAATGAGTGCAGTGCGACAGGGGTTTGTGAGATGGGTAAAGAGTGCAGTGTGAACGGTTTGTCTGATGAGTAAAGAGTTCAGTGAGACAGGGGTTTGTGTGATTGGTAAAGAGTCCAATGAGATGGTTTTGTCAGATGAGTAAAGAGTGCAGTGAGACAGGGGTTTGTGAGATATGTAAAGAGTGCAGTGAGATGGTTTTGTCAGATGAGTAAAGAGTGCACTGACACAGGGGTTTGTGAGATGAGTCAAGAGTGCAGTAAAACAGGGGTTTATGAGAGGGGTAAATAGTGCAGTGATACAGGAGTTTATGAGATGGGTAAAGAGTGCAGTGAAACAGGGGTTTGTGTGATGAGTAAAGAGTGCAGTGAGACAGGGGTTTATGAGATGGGTAAAGAGTTCAGTGAGGCAGGGGTTTGTGAGATGGGTAAAGAGTGCAGTGAGACAGGGGTTTGTCAGATGGGTAAAGAGAGCAGTGAGACAGGGGTTTGTGAGATGAGTAAAGAGTGCAGTGAGTCAGGGGTTTGTGAGATGAGTAAAGAATGCAGTGAGATAGGGGTTTGTGAGATTGGTAAAGAGTGCAGTGAGACAGGGGGTTGTGAGATGGGTAAAGAGTGCAGTGAGACAGGGGTTTGTGAGATGGGTAAAGAGTGCAGTGAGGCATGGGTTTGTGAGAAGGGTAAAGAGTGCAGTGAGACAGGGGTTTGTCAGATGGGTTAGAGAGCGGTGAGACAGGGGATTGTGAGATGGGTAAAGAGTGCAGTGAGACAGGGGGTTGTGAGATGGGTAAAGAGTGCAGTGAGACAGGGGTTTGTGAGATCAGTAAACACTGCAGTGAAACAGGGGTTTGTGAGATGGGTAAAGAGTGCAGTGAGATAGGTTTGTGAGATGGGTAAAGAGTGCAGTGCGAAACGGGTTTGTGAGATGAGTAAAGAGTGCAGTGGGACAGGGGTTTATGAGATGAGTAAAGAGTGCAGTGCGACAGGGGTTTGTGAGATGAGTAAAGAGTGTAGTGAGACAGGGGTTTGAGGGATGAGTAAAGAGTGCAGTGAGACAGGGGTTTGTGAGATGGGTAAAGAGTGCAGTTAGACGGAATTGTGAGATGCGTAAAGAGTGCAGTGAGACAGGGGTTTGTGAGATGGGGAAAGAGTGCTGTGAGACAGGGGTTTGTGAGATGGGTAAGGAGTGCAGTGAGACCGGGGTTTGTGAGATGGGTAAAGAGTGCAGGGAGACTGAGGTTTGTGTGATGAGTAAAGAGTGCAGTGAGACAGTTGTTTGTGAGATGGGTAAAGAGTGCATTGAGACAGGGGTTTGTGAGTTGAGTAAAAAGTGCAGTGAGACAGTGGTTTGTGAGATGGGTAAAGAGTGCAGTGAGACAGGGGTTTGTGAGATGAGTAAAGAGTGCAGTGAGACAGGGGTTTGTGAGATGGGTAAAGAGTGCAGGGAGACAGAGGTTTGTGTGATGAGTAAAGAGTGCAGTGAGACAGGGGTTTGTGAGATCAGTAAAGAGTGCAGTGCGACAGGGGTTTGTGAGATGGGTAAAGAGTGCAGTGAGAAGGGTTTGTCTGATGAGTAAAGAGTGCAGTGAGACAGGGGATAGTGAGATGGGTAAAGAGTGCAGTGAGACAGGCGTTTGTGTGATGGGTAAAGAGTCCAATGAGATGGGTTTGTCAGATGAGTAAAGAGTGCAGTGAGACAGGGGTTTGTGAGATATGTAAAGAGTGCAGTGAGATGGGTTTGTCAGATGAGTAAAGAGTGCAGTGACACAGGGGTTTGTGAGATGAGTAAAGAGTGCAGTAAGACAGGGGTTTATGAGAGGCGTAAATAGTGCAGTGAGAAAGGAGTTTATGAGATGGGTAAAGAGTGCAGTGAGACAGGGGTTTGTGTGATGAGTAAAGAGTGCAGTGAGACAGGGTTTTATGAGATGGGCAAAGAGTTCAGTGAGGCAGGGGTTTGTGAGATGGGTAAAGAGTGCAGTGAGACAGGGGTTTGTCAGATGGGTAAAGAGAGCAGTGAGACAGGGGTTTGTGAGATGAGTAATGAGTGCAGTGAGACAGCGGTTTATGAGATGAGTAAAGAGTGCAGTGAGACAGGGTTTTGTGAGATGAGTAAAGAGTGCAGTGAGACAGGGGTTTGTGAGATGGGTAAAGAGTTCAGTGAGATGGGTTTGTGAGATGGGTAGAGAGTGCAGTGAGATGGATTTGTGAGATGGGTACGGAGTGCAGTGAGAAACGGGTTTGTGAGATGTGTAAAGAGTGCAGTGAGACAGGGGTTTGTGAGATCAGAAAAGAGTGCAGTGTGACAGGGGTTTGTGAGATGAGTAAAGAGTGCAGTGAGACAGGGGATTGTGAGATGAGTAAAGAGTGCAGTGAGACAGGGGTTTATGAGATGGGTAAAGAGTTCAGTGAGGCAGGGGTTTGTGAGATGAGTAAAGAGTGCAGTGAGACAGGGGTTTGTGAGATGAGTAAAGAATACAGTGAGATAGGGGTTTGTGAGATGGGTAAAGAGTGCAGTGAGACAGGGGGTTTTGAGATTGGTAAAGAGTGCAGTGAGACAGGGGTTTGTGAGATGAGGAAAGAGTGCAGTGAGACAGGGGTTTGTGAGATGTTTTAAGAGTGCAGTGAGACAGGAGTTTGTGAGATGATTGAAAAGTGCATTGAGACAGGGGTTTGTGAGTTGGGTAAGCAGTCCGGTGTGACAGCGGTTTGTGAGATGAGTAAAGAGTGCAGTGAGACAGGCGTTTGTGAGATGAGTAAAGAGTGCAGTGAGATAGGGGTTTGTGAGATGGGTAAAGAGTGCAGTGAGATGGGTTTGTGAGATGGGTAGAGAGTGCTGTGAGAAACGGGTTTGTGAGATGAGTAAAGAGTGCAGTGAGACAGGGGTTTGTGAGATCAGAAAAGAGTGCAGTGAGACTGGGGTTTCAGAGATGGGTGAAGAGTGCAGTGAGACAGGGGTTTGTGAGATGGGTAAAGAGTGCAGTGAGACTGGGGTTTGTGAGATGAGTAAAGAGTGCAGTGAGACAGTGGTTTGTGAGATGGGTAAAGAGTTCAGTGAGACAGGGGTTTGTGAGATGTGTAATGGGGGCAGTGAGACGGCTTTGTGAGATGGGTAAAGAGTGCAGGGAGACAGGGGTTTGTGTGATGAGTAAAGAGTGCAGTGAGACAGGTGTTTGTGAGATGGGTAAAGAGTGCAGTGCGACAGGGGTTTGTGAGATGGGTAAAGACTGCAGTGAGAAGGGTTTGTCTGATTAGTAAAGAGTGCAGTGAGACAGGGGTTTGTGAGATGGGTAAAGAGTCCTGTGAGATGGGTTTGTCAGATGAGTAAAGAGTGCAACGGGACAGGGGTTTGTGAGAAGGGTAAAGAGTGCAGTGAGACAGGGGTTTGTCAGATGGGTAAGAGAGCAGTGAGACAGGGGTTTGTGAGATGGGTAAAGAGTGCAGTGAGACAGGGGGTTGTCAGATGGGTAAAGAGTGCAGTGAAACTGGGGTTTGTGAGATGGGTAAAGAGTGCAGTCAGATAGGTTTGTGAGATGGGTAAAGAGTGCAGTGAGAAACGGGTTTGTGAGATGAGTAAAGAGTGCAGTGAGACAGGGGTTTGTGAGATGAGTAAAGTGTGCAGTGAGACAGGGGTTTGTGAGATGGGTAAAGCGTGCAGTTAGACAGGGGTTTGTGAGATGGGTAAAGAGTGCAGTGAGACGGGATTGTGAGATGGGTAAAGAGTGCAGTGAGAAACGGGTTTGTGAGATGAGTAAAGAGTGCAGTGAGACAGGGGTTTGTGAGATGAGTAAAGTGTGCAGTGAGACAGGGGTTTGTGAGATGGGTAAAGAGAGCAGGGAGACTAAGGTTTGTGTGATGAGTAAAGAGTGCAGTGAGACAGTGGTTTGTGAGATGGGTAAAGAGTGCAGTGAGACAGGGGTTTGTGAGATGAGTAAAAAGTGCAGTGAGACAGTGGTTTGTGAGATGGGTAAAGAGTGCAGTGAGACAGGGGTTTGTGAGATGAGTAAAGAGTGCAGTGAGACAGGGGTTTGTGAGATGGGTAAAGAGTGCAGGGAGACAGAGGTTTGTGTGATGAGTAAAGAGTGCAGTGAGACAGGGGTTTGTGAGATGGGTAAAGAGTGAAGTGAGACGGGCGTTTGTGAGATGAGTAATGAGTGCAGTGCGACAGGGGTTTGTGAGATGGGTAAAGAGTGCAGTGTGAAGGGTTTGTCTGATGAGTAAAGAGTGCAGTGAGACAGGGGATAGTGAGATGGGTAAAGAGTGCAGTGAGATGGGTTTGTCAGATGAGTAAAGAGTGCAGTGAGACAGGGGTTTGTGTGATTGGTAAAGAGTCCAATGAGATGGTTTTGTCAGATGAGTAAAGAGTGCAGTGAGACAGGGGTTTGTGAGATATGTAAAGAGTGCAGTGAGATGGGTTTGTCAGATGAGTAAAGAGTGCACTGACACAGGGGTTTGTGAGATGAGTCAAGAGTGCAGTAAAACAGGGGTTTATGAGAGGGGTAAATAGTGCAGTGATACAGGAGTTTATGAGATGGGTAAAGAGTGCAGTGAAACAGGGGTTTGTGTGATGAGTAAAGAGTGCAGTGAGACAGGGGTTTGTCAGATGGGTAAAGAGAGCAGTGAGACAGGGGTTTGTGAGATGAGTAAAGAGTGCAGTGAGTCAGGGGTTTGTGAGATGAGTAAAGAATGCAGTGAGATAGGGGTTTGTGAGATTGGTAAAGAGTGCAGGGAGACAGAGGTTTGTGTGATGAGTAAAGAGTGCAGTGAGACAGGGGTTTGTGTGATGAGTAAAGAGTGCAGTGAGACAGGGGTTTGTCAGATGGGTAAAGAGAGCAGTGAGACAGGGGTTTGTGAGATGAGTAAAGAGTGCAGTGAGTCAGGGGTTTGTGAGATGAGTAAAGAATGCAGTGAGATAGGGGTTTGTGAGATTGGTAAAGAGTGCAGTGAGACAGGGGGTTGTGAGATGGGTAAAGAGTGCAGTGAGACAGGGGTTTGTGAGATGAGTAAAGAGTGCAGTGAGACAGGGGTTTGTGAGATGTGTAAAGAGTGCAGTGAGACAGGGGTTTGTGAGATGGGTAAACAGTCCGGTGTGACAGGGGTTTGTGAGATTAGTAAAGAGTGCAGTGAGACAGGGTTTTGTGAGATGAGTAAAGAGTGCAGTTAGATAGGGGTTTGTGAGATGGGTAAAGAGTGCAGTGAGATGGGTTTGTGTGATGGGTAAAGAGTGCAGTGAGATGGGTTTGTGAGATGGGTACGGAGTGCAGTGAGAAACGGGTTTGTGAGACGTGTAAAGAGTGCAGTGAGACAGGGGTTTGTGAGATCAGAAAAGAGTGCAGTGAGACTGGGCTTTCAGAGATGGGTTAAGAGTGCAGTGAGACAGGGGTTTGTGAGATGGGTAAAGAGTGCAGTGAGACGGGCGTTTGTGAGATGAGTAAAGAGTGCAGTGAGACAGTGGTTTGTGAGATGGGTAAAGAGTGCAGTGAGACAGGGGTTTGTGAGATGAGTAAAGGGGGCAGTGAGACGGGTTTGTGAGATGGGTAAAGAGTGCAGTGAGACAGGGGTTTGTGAGATGGGTGCAGAGTGCAGTGAGACAGGGGTTTGTGAGATGGGTTAGTAGTGCAGTGAGATTGGTTTGTCAGATGAGTAATGAGTGCAGTGAGACAGGCGTTTGTGTGATGGGTAAAGGGTGCAGGGAGAATGAGGTTTGTGTGATGAGCAAAGAGTTCAGTGAGACAGTGGTTTGTGAGATGGGTAAAGAGTGCAGTGAGACAGGGGTTTGTGAGATCAGTGAAAAGTGCAGTGAGACAGTGGTTTGTCAGATTGGTAAAGAGTGCAGTGAGGCATGTGTTTGTGAGAAGGGTAAAGAGTGCAGTGAGTCAGGGGTTTGTCAGATGGGTAAGAGAGCAGTGAGACAGGCGTTTGTGAGATGGGTAAAGAGTGCAGTGAGGCAGGGAGTTGTGAGATGGGTAAAGAGTGCACTGAGACAGGGGTTTTTGAGATGGGTGAAGAGTGCAGTGAGACAGGGGTTTGTGAGATGAGTAAAGAGTGCAGTGAGACAGGGGTTTGTGAGATGGGTAAAGAATGCAGGGAGACAGAGGTTTGTGTGATGAATAAAGAGTGCAGTGAGACAGGGGTTTGTGAGATGGGTAAAGAGTGCAGTGCGACAGGGGTTTGTGAGATGGGTAAAGAGTGCAGTGAGAAGGGTTTGTCTGATGAGTAAAGAGTGCAGTGAGACAGGGGATAGTGAGATGGGGAAAGTGTGCAGTGAGATGGGTTTGTCAGATGAGTAATGAGTGCAGTGAGACAGGGGTTTGTGTGATGGGTAAAGAGTCCAATGAGATGGGTTTGTCAGATGAGTAAAGAGTGCAGTGAGACAGGAGTTTGTGAGATATGTAAAGACTTCAGTGAGATGGGTTTGTCAGATGAGTAAAGAGTGCAGTGACACAGGGGATTGTGAGATGAGTAAAGAGTGCAGTATGACAGGGGTTTATGAGAGGGGTAAATAGTGCAGTGAGACAGGGGTTTATGAGATGGGTAAAGAGTGCAGTGAGACAGGGGTTTGTGTGATGAGTAAAGCCTGCAGTGAGACAGCGGTTTATGAGATGGGTAAAGAGTTCAGTGAGGCAGGGGTTTGTGAGATGGGTAAAGAGTGCAGTGAGACAGGGGTTTTTCAGATGAGTAAAGAGAGCAGTGAGACAGGGGTTTGTGAGATGAGTAAAGAGTGCAGTGAGACAGGGGTTTGTGAGATGAGTAAAGAATGCAGTGAGTTAGGGGCTTGTGAGATTGGTAAAGAGTGCAATGAGACAGATGGTTGTGAGATGGGTAAAGAGTGCAGTGAGACAGGGGTTTGTGAGATGAGTAAAGAGTGCAGTGAGACAGGGGTTTGTGAGATGAGTAAAGAGTGCATGAGACAGGGGTTTGTGAGATGAGTAAAGAGTGCAGTGAGATAGTGGTTTGTGAGATGGTTAAAGAGTGCAGTGCGATTGGTTTGTGAGATGGGTAGAGAGTGCAGTGAGAAACGGGTTTGTGAGATGGGTAAAGAGTGCAGTGAGGCAGAGGTTTGTGAGATGAGTAAAGGGGCCAGTGAGACGGGTTTGTGAGATGGGTAAAGAGTGCAGGGAGACAGGGGTTTGTGAGATCAGATAAGAGTGCAGTGAGTCAGGGGTTTGTGAGATGAGTAAAGATTGCAGTGAGACAGGGGATTGTGAGATGAGTAAAGAGTGCAGTGAGACAGTGGTTTCTGAGATGGGTGAAGAGTGCAGTGAGACAGGGGTTTGTGAGATGGGTAAAGAGTGCAGTGAGACGGGGGTTTGTGAGATGAGTAAAGACTGCAGAGAGACAGTGGTTTGTGAGATGGGTAAAGAGTGCAGTGAGACAGGGGTTTGTGAGATGAGTAAAGGGGCCAGTGAGACGGGTTTTTGAGATGGGTAAAGAGTGCAGGGAGACAGGGGTTTGTGTGATGAGTAAAGAGTGCAGTGAGACAGGGGTTTGTGAGATGGGTAAAGAGTGCAGTGCGACAGGGGTTTGTGGGATGGGTAAAGAGTGCAGTGAGACAGAGGTTTGTGAGATGAGTAAAGGGGCCAGTGAGACGGGTTTGTGAGATGGGTAAAGAGTGCAGAGAGACAAGGGTTTGTGAGATGAGTAAAGAGTGCAGTGAGACAGGGGTTTGTGAGATGGGTAAAGAGTGCAGTGAGATGCGTTTGGCAGATGAGTAACGAGTGCAGTGAGACAGGGGTTTGTGTGATGGGTAAAGAGTCCAGTGAGATGGGTTTGTCAGATGATTAAAGAGTGCAGTGAGACAGGGGTTTGTGAGATGTGTAAAGAGTGCAGTGAGATGGGTTTGTCAGATGAGTAAAGTGTGCAGTGAGGCATGGGTTTGTAAGAGGGGTATAGAGTGCAGTGAGACAGGCCTTTGTGTGATGGGTAAAGAGTCCAGTGAGATGGGTTTATCAGATAAGTAAAGAGTGCAGTGAGACAGGGGTTTGTGAGATATGTAATGAGTGCAGTGAGATGGGTTTGTCAGATGAGTAAAGAGTGCAGTGAGGCATGGGTTTATAAGAAGGGTAAAGAGTGCAGTGAGACAGACGTTTGTCAGATGGGTAAGAGAGCAGAGAGACAGGGGTTTGTTAGATGAGTTAAGAATGCAGTGAGATAGCGGTTTGTGAGATGGGTAAAGAGTGCAGTGAGACAGGGGTTTATGAGATGGTTAAACAGTGCGGTAAGACAGCGGTTTGTGAGATGAGTAATGAGTGCTGTGAGACAGGGTTTTTTGTGATGGATAAAGAGTGCACTGAGACAGGGGTTTGTGTGATGGTTAAAGAGTCCAGTGAGATGGGCTTGTCAGATGTGTAAAGAGTGCAGTGAGACAGGCGTTTGTGTGATGGGTAAAGTGTGAAGTGAGATGGGTTTGTCAGATGAGTAGAGAGTGCAGTGAGGCAGGGGTTTGTGAGATATGTAAAGAGTGCAGTGAGATGGGTTTCTCAGATGAGTAAAGAGTGCAGTGAGACAGGGGTTTGTGAGATGAGTAAAGAGTGGAGTGAGATGGGTTTGTCAGATGAGTAAAGAGTGCAGTGAGACAGGGATTTGTGAGATGGGTAAAAATTGCAGTGAGACAGGGGTTTGTGTGATGAGTAAAGAGTGCAGTGAGACAGGGGTTTGTGTGATGAGTAAAGAGTGCAGTGAGACAGGGGTTGTGAGATGGGTAAAGAGTGCATTGAGACAGGGGTTTGTCAGATGGGTAAAGATAGCAATGAGGCAGGGGTTTGTGAGATTTGTAAAGAGTGCAGTGAGACAGGGGTTTGTGAGATGGGTAAAGAGTGCAGTGAGACAGGGGTTTGTGAGAAGGATAAAGAGTGCGGTGAGACAGCGGTTTGTGAGATGGGTAAAGAGTGCAGTGAGACAGAGGTTTGTGAGATGTGTAAAGAGTGCAGTGAGGCAGCGGTTTATGAGATGGGTAATTAATTGCAGTGAGACAGGGGTTTGTGAGATGTGTAAAGAGTGCAGTTAGACAGGGGTTTGTGAGATGAGTAAAGAGTGCAGTGAGATAGTGGTTTGTAGGATGGGTAAAGAGTGCAGTGAGACAGAGGTTTGTTAGATGAGTAGAGTGCAGTGAGACAGGGGTTTATGAGATGGGTAAAGAGTGCAGTGAGATAGGGGTTTGTGAGATGGGTAAAGAGTGCAGTGAGACAGAGGTTTGTTAGATGAGTAGAGTGCAGTGAGACAGTGGTTTATGAGATTGGTAAAGAGTGCAGTGACACAGGGGTTTATGAGATGGGTAAAGAGTGCAGTGAGATAGGGGTTTGTGAGATGGGTAAAGAGTGCAGTGAGAAAGGGGTTTGTCAGATTGGTAAAGATAGCAATGAGGCAGGGGTTTGTGAGATGAGTAAAGAGTGCAGTGAGACAGGGGTTTGTGAGATGAGTAAAGAATGCAGTGAGATAGGGGTTTGTGAGATGAGTAAAGAGTGCAGTGAGACAGGGGTTTGTGAGATGAGTAAATAGTGCAGTGAGACTAGGGTTTGTGAGAAGAGTAAAGAGTGCAGTGAGACAGGGGTTTGTGAGATGGGTAATGAGTGCAGTGAGACAGGGGTTTTGAGATGGGTAAAGAGTGCAGTGAGACAGGGGTTTGTGAGATGGGTAAAGAGTGCAGTGAGACAGGGGTTTGTTGGATGAATAAAGAGTGCAGTGAGACAGGGGTTTGTGAGATGGATAATAATTGCAGTGAGACAGGGGTTTGTGTGCTGAGTAAAGAGTGCAGTGAGACAGGTGTTTGTGTGATGAGTAAAGAGTGCAGTGAGACAGGGGTAGTGAGATGGGTAAAGAATGCATTGAGACAGGGGTTTGTCAGATGTGTAAAGATATCAATGAGGAAGGGGTTTGTGAGATGTGTAAAGAGTGCAGTGAGACAGGGGTTTGTGAGATCGGTAAAGAGTGCAGTGAGACAGATGTTTGTGAGATGAGTAAAGAGTGCAGTGAGACAGGGGTTTGTCAGAAGGATAAAGAGTGCAGTGAGACAGCGGTTTCTGAGATGGGTAAAGGGTGCAGTGAGACAGAGGTTTGTGAGATGTGTAAAGAGTGCAGTGAGACAGCGGTGTATGAGATGGGTAATTAAGTGCAGTGAGACAGGGGTTTGTGAGATGAGTAAAGAGTGCAGTGAGATAGGGGTTTGTGAGATGGGTAAAGAGTGCAGTGAGACAGAGGTTTGTTAGATGAGTAGAGTGCAGTGAGACTGGGGTTTATGAGATGGGTAAAGAGTGCAGTGAGATATGGGTTTGTGAGATGGGTAAAGAGTGCAGTGAGACAGAGGTTTGTTTGATGAGTAGAGTGCAGTGAGACAGGGGTTTATGAGATGGGTAAAGAGTGCAGTGAGTCAGGGGTTTATGAGATGGGTAAAGAGTGCAGTCCGATAGGGGTTTGTGAGATGGGTAAAGAGTTAATTGAGACAGGTGTAGTGAGATGGGTGAAGAGTGCAGTGAGAAAGGGGGTTGTCAGATGGGTAAAGATAGCAATGAGGCAGGGGTTTGTGAGATGAGTAAAGAGTGCAGTGAGACAGGGGTTTGTGAGATGAGTAAAGAATGCAGTGAGATAGGGGTTTGTGAGATAGGTAAGCAGTGCAGTGAGACAGGGGTTTTGAGATGAGTTAATAGTGCAGTGAGACTAGGGTTTGTGAGATGAGTAAAGAGTGCAGTGAGACAGGGGTTTGTGAGAAGGGTAAAGAGTGTAGTGAGACAGGGGTTTGTGAGATGGTTAAAGACTGCAGTGAGACTATGGATTGTGAGATGAGTAGAGTGCAGTGAGACAGGGGTAGTGAGATGGGTAAAGAGTGCATTGAGACAGGGCTTTGTCAAATGGGTAAAGATAGCAATGAGGCAGAGGTTTGTGAGATGTGTAAAGAGTGCAGTGAGACAGGGGTTTATGAGATGAGTAAAGAGTGCAGTGAGACAGGGGTTTGTGTGACGGATAAAGACTGCAGTGAGACAGATGTTTGTGAGATGAGAAAAGAGTGCAGTGAGACATGGGTTTGTCAGATGAGTAAAGAGTGCAGTGAGACAGCGGTTTATGAGATGGGTAATTCAGTGCAGTGAGACAGGGGTTTGTGAGATGTGTAAAGAGTGCAGTGAGACAGGGGGTTGTGAGATGAGTAAACAGTGCAGTGAGATAGGGGTTTGTGAGATGGGTAAAGAGTGCAGTTTGACACAGGTTTGTTAGATGAGTAGAGTGCAGTGAGACAGGGGTTTATGAGATGGGTAAAGATTGCAGTGAGACAGGGGCTTATGAAATGGGTAAAGAGTGCAGTGAGACAGCGGTTTGTGAGATGGGTAAAGAGTGCAGTGAGACGGGTTTGTGTGATGAGTAAAGAGTGCAGTGGGACAGGGGTTTATGAGATGGGTAAAGAGTGCAGTGAGACAGGGGTTTATCAGATGGGTAAAGAGTGCAGTGAGACAGGGGTTTGTGAGATGGGTAAAGAATGCAGTGAGACAGGGGTTTGTGAGATGAGTAAATAGTGCAGTGAGACTAGGGTTTGTGAGTTGAGTAATGAGTGCAGTGAGACAGGGGTTTGTGAGATGGGTAAAGAGTGCAGTGAGACAGGGGTTTGTGAGATGAGTAAAGAGTGCAGTGAGACAGGGGTTTGTGAGATGGGTGAAGTGTGCAGTGAGACAGGGGTTTGTTGGATGAGTAAAGAGTGCAGTGAGACTGGGGTTTGAGAGATAGGTAAAGAGTGCAGTGAGACTAGGGATTGTGAGATGAGTAAAGAGTACAGTGAGACAGGGGTTTGTGAGTTGAGTAAATAGTGCAGTGAGACTAGGGTTTGTGAGATGAGTAAAGAGTGCAGTGAGACAGTGGTTCGTGAGATGGCTGAAGAGTGCAGTGAGACAGGGGTTTGTGAGATGAGTAAAGAGTGCAGTGAGACAGGGGTTTGTGAGATGGCTAAAGAGTGAAGCCAGACAGCGGTTTGTGAGATGAGTAAAGAGTGCAGTGAGACAGGGGTTTGTGAGATGGGTAAAGTGTGCAGTGAGACAGGGGTTTGTGGGACGGTTAAAGAGTGCAGTGAGACAGGGGTTTGTGAGATGAGTAAAGAGTGCAGTGAGACAGGGGTTTGTGAGATGGGTAAAGATTGCAATGAGGCAGGGGTTTGTGAGATGAGTAAAGAGTGCAGTGAGTCAGGGGTTTGTGAGATGAGTAAAGAATGCAGTGAGATAGGGGTTTGTGAGATGAGTAAAGAGTGCAGTGAGACAGGGGTTTGTGAGATGGGTAAAGAGTGCAGTGAGATGGGTTTGTCAGATCAGTAAAGAGTGCAGTGAGACAGGGGTTTGTGTGATTGGTAAAGAGTCCAATGAGATGGTTTTGTCAGATGAGTAAAGAGTGCAGTGAGACAGGGGTTTGTGAGATATGTAAAGAGTGCAGTGAGATGGGTTTGTCAGATGAGTAAAGAGTGCAGTGACACAGGGGTTTGTGAGATGAGTCATGAGTGCAGTAAGACAGGGGTTTATGAGAGGGGTAAATAGTGCAGTGATACAGGAGTTTATGAGATGGGTAAAGAGTGCAGTGAAACAGGGGTTTGTGTGATGAGTAAAGAGTGCAGTGAGACAGGGGTTTATGAGATGGGTAAAGAGTTCAGTGAGGCAGGGGTTTGTGAGATGGGTAAAGAGTGCAGTGAGACAGGGGTTTGTCAGATGGGTAAAGAGAGCAGTGAGACAGGGGGTTGTGAGATGGGTAAAGAGTGCAGTGAGACAGGGGTTTGTGAGATGAGTAAAGAGTGCAGTGAGACAGGGGTTTGTGAGATGTGTAAAGAGTGCAGTGAGACAGGGGTTTGTGAGATGGGTAAACAGTCCGGTGTGACAGGGGTTTGTGAGATGAGTAAAGAGTGCAGTGAGACAGGGTTTTGTGAGATGAGTAAAGAGTGCAGTTAGATAGGGGTTTGTGAGATGGGTAAAGAGTGCAGTGAGATGGGTTTGTGTGATGGGTAGAGAGTGCAGTGAGATGGGTTTGTGAGATGGGTACGGAGTGCAGTGAGACAGGGGATTGTGAGATGAGTTAAGAGTGCAGTGAGACTGGGGTTTCAGAGATGGGTGAAGAGTGCAGTGAGACAGGGGTTTGTGAGATGGGTAAAGAGTGCAGTGAGACGAGCGTTTGTGAGATGAGTAAAGAGTGCAGTGAGACAGTGGTTTGTGAGATGGGTAAAGAGTGCAGTGAGACAGGGGTTTGTGAGATGAGTAAAGGGGGCAGTGAGACGGGTTTGTGAGATGGGTAAAGAGTGCAGGGAGACAGGGGCTTGTGTGATGAGTAAAGAGTGCAGTGAGACAGGCGTTTGTGTGATGGGTAAAGGGTGCAGTGAGATGGGTTTGTCAGATGAGTAAAGAGTGCAGTGAGGCATGGGTTTGTGAGAAGGGTAAAGAGTGCAGTGAGACAGGGGTTTGACAGATGGGTTAGAGAGCAGTGAGACAGGGGTTTGTGAGATGGGTAAAGAGTGCAGTGAGACAGGGGGTTGTGAGATGGGTAAAGATTGCAGTGAGCCAGGGGTTTGTGAGATCAGTAAAGACTGCAGTGAAACAGGGGTTTGTGAGATGGGTAACGAGTGCAGTGAGATAGGTTTGTGAGATGGGTGAAGAGTGCCGTGACAAACGGGATTGTGAGATGAGTAAAGAGTGCAGTGGGACAGGGGTATGTGAGATGAGTAAAGAGTGCAGTGAGACAGGGGTTTGTGAGATGAGTAAAGAGTGCAGTGAGACAGGGGTTTGTGAGATGAGTAAAGAGTGCAGTGAGACAGGGGTTTGTGAGCTGGGTTAAGAGTGCAGTTAGACGGAATTGTGAGATGGGTAAAGAGTGCAGTGAGACAGGGGTTTGTGAGATGGGGAAAGAGTGCTGTGAGACAGGGGTTTGTGAGATGGGTAAAGAGTGCAGTCAGACCGGGGTTTGTGAGATGGGTAAAGAGTGCTGGGAGACTGAGGTTTGTGTGATGAGCAAGAGTTCAGTGAGACAGTGGTTTGTGAGATGGGTAAAGAGTGCAGTGAGACAGGGGTTTGTGAGATGGGTGAAGAGTGCAGTGAGACAGGGGTTTGTGAGATGGGTAAAGAGTGCAGTGAGGCAGTGAGTTGTGAGATGGGTAAAGAGTGCACTGAGACAGGGGTTTGTGAGATGGGTGAAGAGTGCAGTGAGACAGGGGTTTGTGTGATGAGTAAAGAGTGCAGTGAGACAGGGGTTTGTGAGATGGGTAAAGAATGCAGGGAGACAGAGGTTTGTGTGATGAATAAAGAGTGCAGTGAGACAGGGGTTTGTGAGATGAGTAAAGAGTGCAGTGCGACAGTGGTTTGTGAGATGGGTAAAGAGTGCAGTGAGATGGGTTTGTCTGATGAGTAAAGAGTGCAGTGAGACAGGGGATAGTGAGATGGGTAAAGTGTGCAGTGAGATGGGTTTGTCAGATGAGTAAAGAGTGCAGTGAGACAGGGGTTTGTGTGATTGGTAAAGAGTCCAATGAGATGGGTTTGTCAGATGAGTTAAGATTGCAGCGAGACAGGAGTTTGTGAGATATGTAAAGAGTGCAGTGAGATGGGTTTGTCAGATTAGTAAAGAGTGCAGCGACACAGGGGATTGTGAGAAGAGTAAAGAGTGCAGTATGACAGGGGTTTATGAGAGGGGTAAATAGTGCAGTGCGACAGGGGTTTATGAGATGGGTAAAGAGTGCAGTGAGACAGGGGTTTGTGTGATGAGTAAAGAGTGCAGTGAGACAGGGGTTTATGAGATGGGTAAAGAGTTCAGTGAGGCAGGGGTTTGTGAGATGGGTAAAGAGTGCAGTGAGACAGGGGTTTTTCAGATGAGTAAAGAGAGCAGTGAGACAGGGGTTTGTGAGATGAGTAAAGAGTGCAGTGAGACAGGTGTTTGTGAGATGAGTAAAGAATGCAGTGAGTTAGGGGCTTGTGAGATTGGTAAAGAGTGCAATGAGACAGATGGTTGTGAGATGGGTAAAGAGTGCAGTGAGACAGGGGTTTGTGAGATGAGTAAAGAGTACAGTGAGACAGGGGTTTGTGAGATGTGTAAAGAGTGCAGTGAGACAGGGGTTTGTGAGATTGGTAAACAGTCCGTTGTGACAGGGCTTTGTGAGATGAGTAAAGATTGCAGTGAGACAGGGTTTTGTGAGATGAGTAAAGAGTGCAGTGAGATAGGGATTTGTGAGATGGGTAAAGAGTGCAGTGAGATAAGAGTTTGTGAGATGGTTAAACAGTGCGGTAAGACAGCGGTTTGTGAGATGAGTAAAGAGTGCTGTGAGACAGGGGTTTGTGAGAAGGATAAAGAGTGCGGTGAGACAGCGGTTTGTGAGATGGGTAAAGAGTGCAGTGAGACAGAGGTTTGTGAGATGTGTAAAGAGTGCAGTGAGGCAGCGGTTTATGAGATGGGTAATTAAGCGCAGTGAGACAGGGGTTTGTGAGATGTGTAAAGAGTGCAGTTAGACAGGGGTTTGTGAGATGTGTAAAGAGTGCAGTGAGACAGGGGTTTGTGAGATGAGTAAAGAGTGCAGTGAGACAGGGGTTTGTGAGATGAGTAAAGAATGCAGTGAGATAGGGGTTTGTGAGATGGCTAAAGAGTGCAGTGAGACAGGGGTTTGTGAGATGAATAAAAAGTGCAGTGAGACTAGGGTTTGTGAGATGAGTAAAGAGTGCAGTGAGACAGGGATTTGTGAGATGGGTAATGAGTGCAGTGAGACAGGGGTTTGTGAGATGGGTAAAGAGTGCAATGAGACAGATGGTTGTGAGATGGGTAAAGAGTGCAGTGAGACAGGGGTTTGTGAGATGAGTAAAGAGTGCAGTGAGACAGGGGTTTGTGAGATGTGTAAAGAGTGCAGTGAGACAGGGGTTTGTGAGATTGGTAAACAGTCCGGTGTGACAGGGCTTTGTGAGATGAGTAAAGAGTGCAGTGAGACAGTTTTTTGTGAGTTGAGTAAAGAGTGCATTGAGATAGGGGTTTGTGAGATGGGTAAAGAGTGCAGTGAGATGGGTTTGTGAGATGGGTGGAGAGTGCAGTGAGAAACGGGTTTGTGAGATGAGTAAGGAGTGCAGTGAGACGGGGGTTTGTGAGATCAGAAATGAGTGCAGTGAGTCAGGGGTTTGTGAGATGAGTAAAGAGTGCAGTGAGACAGGGGATTTGTGAGATGAGTAAAGAGTGCAGTGAGACAGGGGTTTCTGAGATGGGTGAAGAGTGCAGTGAGACAGGGGTTTGTGAGATGGGTAAAGACTGCAGTGAGAGGGGGGTTTGTGAGATGAGTAAAGAGTGCAGTGAGACAGTGGTTTGTGAGATGGGTAAAGAGTGCAGTGAGACAGGGGTTTGTGAGATGAGTAAAAGGGCCAGTGAGACGGGTTTGTGTGATGAGTAAAGAGTGCAGTGAGACAGGGGTTTGTGAGATGGGTAAAGAGTGCAGTGCGACAGGGGTTTGTGAGATGGGTAAAGAGTGCAGTGAGAAGGGTTTGTCTGATGAGTAAAGAGTGCAGTGAGAAAGGGGTTTGTGAGATGGGTAAAGAGTGCAGTGAGATGGGTTTGTCAGATGAATAAAGAGTGCAGTGAGACAGGGGTTTGTGAGATATGTAAAGAGTGCAATGAGATGGGTTTGTCAGATGACTAAAGAGTGCAGTGAGGCATGGGTTTGTGAGAAGGTTAAAGAGTGCAGTGAGACAGGGGTTTGTCAGATGGGTAAGAGAGCAGTGAGACAGGGTTTGTGAGATGGGTAAAGAGTGCAGTGAGGCAGGGAGTTGTGAGATGGGTAAAGAGTGCACTGAGACAGGGGTTTGTGAGATGAGTAAAGAATGCTGTGAGACAAGGGTTTGTGAGATGTGTAAAGAGTGCAGTGAGACAGGAGTTTGTGAGATGGGTGAAGAGTGCAGTGAGACAGTGGTTTGTGAGATGGGTAAAGAGTGCAGTGAGACAGGGGTTTGTGTGATCAGTGAAAAGTGCAGTGAGACAGTGGTTTGTGAGATTGGTAAAGAGTGCAGTGAGACAGGGGTTTGTGAGATGAGTAAAGAGTGCAGTGAGGCATGGGTTTGTGAGAAGGGTAAAGAGTGCAGTGAGTCAGGGGTTTGTCAGATGGGTAAGAGAGCAGTGAGACAGGCGTTTGTGAGATGGGTAAAGAGTGCAGTGAGGCAGTGAGTTGTGAGATGGGTAAAGAGTGCACTGAGACAGGGGTTTGTGAGATGGGTGAAGAGTGCAGTGAGACAGGGGTTTGTGTGATGAGTAAAGAGTGCAGTGAGACAGGGGTTTGTGAGATGGGTAAAGAATGCAGGGTGACAGAGGTTTGTGTGATGAATAAAGAGTGCAGTGAGACAGGGGTTTGTGAGATGGGTAAAGAGTGCAGTGCGACAGTGGTTTGTGAGATGGGTAAAGAGTGCAGTGAGAAGGGTTTGTCTGATGAGTAAAGAGTGCAGTGAGACAGGGGATAGTGAGATGGGTAAAGTGTGCAGTGAGATGGGTTTGTCAGATGAGTAAAGAGTGCAGTGAGACAGGGGTTTGTGTGATTGGTAAAGAGTCCAATGAGATGGGTTTGTCAGATGAGTAAAGATTGCAGTGAGACAGGAGTTTGTGAGATATGTAAAGAGTGCAGTGAGATGGGTTTGTCAGATTAGTAAAGAGTGCAGCGACACAGGGGATTGTGAGATGAGTAAAGAGTGCAGTATGACAGGGGTTTATGAGAGGGGTAAATAGTGCAGTGCGACAGGGGTTTATGAGATGGGTAAAGAGTGCAGTGAGACAGGGGTTTGTGTGATGAGTAAAGAGTGCAGTGAGACAGGGGTTTATGAGATGGGTAAAGAGCTCAGTGAGGCAGGGGTTTGTGAGATGGGTAAAGAGTGCAGTGAGACAGGGGTTTTTCAGATGAGTAAAGAGAGCAGTGAGACAGGGGTTTGTGAGATGAGTAAAGAGTGCAGTGAGACAGGGGTTTGTGAGATGAGTAAAGAATGCAGTGAGTTAGGGGCTTGTGAGATTGGTAAAGAGTGCAATGAGACAGATGGTTGTGAGATGGGTAAAGAGTGCAGTGAGACAGGGGTTTGTGAGATGAGTAAAGAGTACAGTGAGACAGGGGTTTGTGAGATGTGTAAAGAGTGCAGTGAGACAGGGGTTTGTGAGATTGGTAAACAGTCCGGTGTGACAGGGCTTTGTGAGATGAGTAAAGATTGCAGGGAGACAGGGTTTTGTGAGATGAGTAAAGAGTGCATTGAGATAGGGATTTGTGAGATGGGTAAAGAGTGCAGTGAGATAGGAGTTTGTGAGATGGTTAAACAGTGCGGTAAGACAGCGGTTTGTGAGATGAGTAAAGAGTGCTGTGAGACAGGGGTTTGTGAGAAGGATAAAGAGTGCGGTGAGACAGCGGTTTGTGAGATGGGTAAAGAGTGCAGTGAGACAGAGGTTTGTGAGATGTGTAAAGAGTGCAGTGAGGCAGCGGTTTATGAGATGGGTAATTAAGCGCAGTGAGACAGGGGTTTGTGAGATGTGTAAAGAGTGCAGTTAGACAGGGGTTTGTGAGATGAGTAAAGAGTGCAGTGAGATAGGGGTTTGTAGGATGGGTAAAGAATGCAGTGAGATAGGGGTTTGTGAGATGGGTAAAGAGTGCAGTGAGACAGAGGTTTGTTAGATGAGTAGAGTGCAGTGAGACAGTGGTTTATGAGATTGGTAAAGAGTGCAGTGACACAGGGTTTTATGAGATGGGTAAAGAGTGCAGTGAGATAGGGGTTTGTGAGATGGGTAAAGAGTTCAGTTAGACAGGGATAGTGAGATGGGTGAATAGTGCAGTGAGAAAGGGGTTTGTCAGATTGGTAAAGATAGCAATGAGGCAGGGGTTTGTGAGATGAGTAAAGAGTGCAGTGAGACAGGGGTTTGTGAGATGAGTAAAGAATGCAGTGAGATAGGGGTTTGTGAGATGGCTAAAGAGTGCAGTGAGACAGGGGTTTGTGAGATGAGTAAATAGTGCAGTGAGACTAGGGTTTGTGAGATGAGTAAAGAGTGCAGTGAGACAGGGATTTGTGAGATGGGTAATGAGTGCAGTGAGACAGGGGTTTGTGAGATGGGTAAAGAGTGCAATGAGACAGATGGTTGTGAGATGGGTAAAGAGTGCAGTGAGACAGGGGTTTGTGAGATGAGTAAAGAGTGCAGTGAGACAGGGGTTTGTGAGATGTGTAAAGAGTGCAGTGAGACAGGGGTTTGTGAGATTGGTAAACAGTCCGGTGTGACAGGGCTTTGTGAGATGAGTAAAGAGTGCAGTGAGACAGTTTTTTGTGAGTTGAGTAAAGAGTGCATTGAGATAGGGGTTTGTGAGATGGGTAAAGAGTGCAGTGAGATGGGTTTGTGAGATGGGTGGAGAGTGCAGTGAGAAACGGGTTTGTGAGATGAGTAAGGAGTGCAGTGAGACGGGGGTTTGTGAGATCAGAAATGAGTGCAGTGAGTCAGGGGTTTGTGAGATGAGTAAAGAGTGCAGTGAGACAGGGGATTTGTGAGATGAGTAAAGAGTGCAGTGAGACAGGGGTTTCTGAGATGGGTGAAGAGTGCAGTGAGACAGGGGTTTGTGAGATGGGTAAAGAGTGCAGTGAGAGGGGGGTTTGTGAGATGAGTAAAGAGTGCAGTGAGACAGTGGTTTGTGAGATGGGTAAAGAGTGCAGTGAGACAGGGGTTTGTGAGATGAGTAAAGGGGCCAGTGAGACGGGTTTGTGTGATGAGTAAAGAGTGCAGTGAGACGGGGGTTTGTGAGATGGGTAAAGAGTGCAGTGCGACAGGGGTTTGTGAGATGGGTAAAGAGTGCAGTGAGAAGGGTTTGTCTGATGAGTAAAGAGTGCAGTGAGAAAGGGGTTTGTGAGATGGGTAAAGAGTGCATTGAGATGGGTTTGTCAGATGAATAAAGAGTGCAGTGAGACAGGCGTTTGTGTGATTGGTAAAGAGTTAAGTGAGATGGGTTTGTCAGATGAGTAAAGAGTGCAGTGAGACAGGCGTTTGTGAGATATGTAAAGAGTGCAATGAGATGGGTTTGTCAGATGACTAAAGAGTGCAGTGAGGCATGGGTTTGTGAGAAGGTTAAAGAGTGCAGTGAGACAGGGGTTTGTCAGATGGGTAAGAGAGCAGTGAGACAGGGGTTTGTGAGATGGGTAAAGAGTGCAGTGAGGCAGGGAGTTGTGAGATGGGTAAAGAGTGCACTGAGACAGGGGTTTGTGAGATGAGTAAAGAATGCTGTGAGACAAGGGTTTGTGAGATGTGTAAAGAGTGCAGTGAGACAGGAGTTTGTGAGATGGGTGAAGAGTGCAGTGAGACAGGGGTTTGTGAGATGGGTAAAAAGTCCGGTGAGACAGGGGTTTGTGAGATGAGTAAAGAGTGCATGAGACAGGGGTTTGTGAGATGAGTAAAGAGTGCAGTGAGATAGTGGTTTGTGAGATGGTTAAAGAGTGCAGTGCGATGGGTTTGTGAGATGGGTAGAGAGTGCAGTGAGAAACGGGTTTGTGAGATGGGTAAAGAGTGCAGTGAGGCAGAGGTTTGTGAGATGAGTAAAGGGGCCAGTGAGACGGGTTTGTGAGATGGGTAAAGAGTGCAGGGAGACAGGGGTTTGTGAGATCAGATAAGAGTGCAGTGAGTCAGGGGTTTGTGAGATGGGTAAAGAGTGCAGTGAGACGGGGGTTTGTGAGATGAGTAAAGACTGCAGAGAGACAGTGGTTTGTGAGATGGGTAAAGAGTGCAGTGAGACAGGGGTTTGTGAGATGAGTAAAGGGGCCAGTGAGACGGGTTTGTGAGATGGGTAAAGAATGCAGGGAGACAGGGGTTTGTGTGATGAGTGAAGAGTGCAGTGAGTCAGGGGTTTGTGAGATGGGTAAAGAGTGCAGTGCGACAGGGGTTTGTGGGATGGGTAAAGACTGCAGTGAGACAGAGGTTTGTGAGATGAGTATAGGGGCCAGTGAGACGGGTTTGTGAGATGGGTAAAGTGTGCAGAGAGACAAGGGTTTGTGAGATGAGTAAAGAGTGCAGTGAGACAGGGGTTTGTGAGATGGGTAAAGAGTGCAGTGAGATGCGTTTGGCAGATGAGTAACGAGTGCAGTGAGACAGGGGTTTGTGTGATGGGTAAAGAGTCCAGTGAGATGGGTTTGTCAGATGAGTAACGAGTGCAGTGAGACAGGGGTTTGTGAGATGTGTAAAGAGTGCAGTGAGATGGGTTTGTCAGATGAGTAAAGTGTGCAGTGAGGCATGGGTTTGTAAGAGGGGTATAGAGTGCAGTGAGACAGGCCTTTGTGTGATGGGTAAAGAGTCCAGTGAGATGGGTTTATCAGATAAGTAAAGAGTGCAGTGAGACAGGGGTTTGTGAGATATGTAATGAGTGCAGTGAGATGGGTTTGTCAGATGAGTAAAGAGTGCAGTGAGGCATGGGTTTGTAAGAAGGGTAAAGAGTGCAGTGAGACAGGCGTTTGTCAGATGGGTAAGAGAGCAGAGAGACAGGGGTTTGTGAGATGAGTAAAGAATGCAGTGAGATAGCGGTTTGTGAGATGGGTAAAGAGTGCAGTGAGACAGGGGTTTGTGAGATGGTTAAACAGTGCGGTTAGACAGCGGTTTGTGAGATGAGTAAAGAGTGCTGTGAGACAGGGGTTTGTGAGATGGGTAAAGACGCAGTGAGACAGGGGTTTGTGAGATTGGTAAAAATTGCAGTGAGACAGGGTTTTTTGTGACGGATAAAGAGTGCACTGAGACAGGGGTTTGTGTGATGGGTAAAGAGTCCAGTGAGATGGGCTTGTCAGATGTGTAAAGAGTGCAGTGAGACAGGCGTTTGTGTGATGGGTAAAGTGTCAAGTGAGATGGGTTTGTCAGATGAGTAAAGAATGCAGTGAGGCAGGGGTTTGTGAGATATGTAAAGAGTGCAGTGAGATGGGTTTGTCAGATGAGTAAAGAGTGCAGTGAGACAGGGGTTTGTGGGATGAGTAAAGAGTGGAGTGAGATGGGTTTGTCAGATGAGTAAAGAGTGCAGTGAGACAGGGATTTGTGAGATGGGTAAAAATTGCAGTGAGACAGGGGTTTGTGTGATGAGTAAAGAGTGCAGTGAGACAGGGGTTTGTGTGATGAGTAAAGAGTGCAGTGAGACAGGGGTTGTGAGATGGGTAAAGAGTGCATTGAGACAGGGGTTTGTCAGATGGGTAAAGATAGCAATGAGGCAGGGGTTTGTGAGATGTGTAAAGAGTGCAGTGAGACAGGGGTTTGTGAGATGGGTAAAGAGTGCAGTGAGACAGGGGTTTGTGAGAAGGATAAAGAGTGCGGTGAGACAGCGGTTTGTGAGATGGGTAAAGAGTGCAGTGAGACAGAGGTTTGTGAGATGTGTAAAGAGTGCAATGAGGCAGCGGTTTATGAGATGGGTAATTAATTGCAGTGAGACAGGGGTTTGTGAGATGTGTACAGAGTGCAGTTAGACAGGGGTTTGTGAGATGAGTAAAGAGTGCAGTGAGATAGGGGTTTGTAGGATGGGTAAAGAGTGCAGTGAGACAGAGGTTTGTTAGATGAGTAGAGTGCATTGAGACAGGGGTTTATGAGATGGGTAAAGAGTGCAGTGAGATAGGGGTTTGTGAGATGGGTAAAGAGTGCAGTGAGACAGAGGTTTGTTAGATGAGTAGAGTGCAGTGAGACAGTGGTTTATGAGATTGGTAAAGAGTGCAGTGACACGGTGGTTTATGAGATGGGTAAAGAGTGCAGTGAGATAGGGGTTTGTGAGATGGGTAAAGAGTTCAGTTAGACAGGGATAGTGAGATGGGTGAATAGTGCAGTGAGAAAGGGGTTTGTCAGATTGGTAAAGATAGCAATGAGGCAGGGGTTTGTGAGATGAGTAAAGAGTGCAGTGAGACAGGGGTTTGTGAGATGGGTAAAGAGTGCAGTGAGACAGGGGTTTATCAGATGGGTAAAGAGTGCAGTGAGACAGGGGTTTGTGAGATGGGTAAAGAATGCAGTGAGACAGGGGTTTGTGAGATGAGTAAATAGTGCAGTGAGACTAGGGTTTGTGAGTTGAGTAATGAGTGCAGTGAGACAGGGGTTTGTGAGATGGGTAAAGAGTGCAGTGAGACAGGGATTTGTGAGATGAGTAAAGAGTGCAGTGAGACAGAGGTTTGTGAGTTGGGTAAAGTGTGCAGTGAGACAGGGGTTTGTTGGATGAGTAAAGAGTGCAGTGACACAGGGGTTTGTGAGATGAGTAAATAGTGCAGTGGGACAGGGGTTTGAGAGATAGGTAATGAGTGCAGTGAGACAGAGGTTTGTGAGATGGGTAAAGAGTGCAGTGAGACAGGGGTTTGTGAGATGAGTAATGGGTGCAGTAAGACAGGGGTTTGTGAGATGTGTGATGAGTGCAGTGAGACAGGGGTTTGTGAGATGAGTAAAGAGTGCAGTGAGACAGGGGTTTGTGAGATGTGTAAAGAGTGCAGTGGGACAGGAGTTTGTGAGATGGGTAAAGAGTGCAGTGAGACGGGGGTTTGTGAGATGGGTAAAGAGTGCAGTGAGATGGGTTTGTCAGATGAGTAAAGAGTGCAGTGAGACAGGGGTTTGTGAGATGGGTAAAAATTGCAGTGAGACAGTGGTTTGTTTGATGAGTAAAGTGTGCAGTGTGACAGGGGTTTTTGTGATGAGTAAAGAGTGCAGTGAGACAGGGGTAGTGAGATGGGTAAAGAGTGCATTGAGACAGGGCTTTGTCAAATGGGTAAAGATAGCAATGAGGCAGGGGTTTGTGAGATGTGTAAAGAGTGCAGTGAGACAGGGGTTTATGAGATGTGTAAAGAATGCAGTGAGACAGGGGTTTGTGAGACGGATAAAGACTGCAGTGAGACAGATGTTTGTGAGATGAGTAAAGAGTGCAGTGAGTCATGGGTTTGTCAGATGAGTAAAGAGTGCAGTAGGACTGGGGTTTGTGAGAAGGATAAAGAGTGCGGTGAGACAGCGGTTTATGAGATGGGTAATTCAGTGCAGTGAGACATGTGTTTGTGAGATGTGTAAAGAGTGCAGTGAGACAGGGGGTTGTGAGATGAGTAAACAGTGCAGTGAGATAGGGGTTTGTGAGATGGGTAAAGAGTGCAGTTTGACACAGGTTTGTTAGATGTGTAGAGTGCAGTGAGACAGGGGTTTATGAGATGGGTAAAGATTGCAGTGAGACAGGGGCTTATGAAATGGGTAAAGAGTGCAGTGAGACAGCGGTTTGTGAGATGGGTAAAGAGTGCAGTGAGACGGGTTTGTGTGATGAGTAAAGAGTGCAGTGGGACAGGGGTTTATGAGATGGGTAAAGAGTGCAGTGAGACAGGGGTTTATCAGATGGGTAAAGAGTGCAGTGAGACAGGGTTTTGTGAGATGGGTAAAGAATGCAGTGAGACAGGGGTTTGTGAGATGAGTAAATAGTGCAGTGAGACTAGGGTTTGTGAGTTGAGTAATGAGTGCAGTGAGACAGGGGTTTGTGAGATGGGTAAAGAGTGCAGTGAGACAGGGGTTTGTGAGATGAGTAAAGAGTGCAGTGAGACAGGGGTTTGTGAGATGAGTAAAGAGTGCAGTGAGACAGGGGTTTGTGAGATGTGTAAAGTGTGCAGTGAGACAGAGGTTTGTGAGATGGGTAAAGAGTGCAGTGAGACAGGGGTTTGTGAGATGAGTAATGAGTGCAGTGAGACAGGGGTTTGTGAAATGGGTGATGAGTGCAGTGAGACAGGGGTTTGTGAGATGAGTAAAGAGTGCAGTGAGACAGGGGTTTGTGAGATGTGTAAAGAGTCCAGTGAGACAGGGGTTTGTGAAATGGGTAATGAGTGCAGTGAGATAGGGGTTTGTGAGATGGGTAAAGAATTCAGTGATACAGGGGTAGTGAGATGGGTGAAGAGTGCAGTGAGAATGGCGTTTGTCAGATGGGTAAAGATAGAAATGATGCCGGGGTTTGTGAGATGAGTGAAGAGTGCAGTGAGACAGGGGTTTGTGAGATGAGTAAAGAATGCAGTGAGATAGGGGTTTGTGAGATGGGTATAGAGTGCAGTGAGACAGGGGTTTGTGAGATGGGAAAAGAATGCAGTGAGACAGGGGTTTGTGAGATGAGTAAATAGTGCAGTGAGACTAGGGTTTGTGAGATGAGTAACGAGTGCAGTGAGACAGGGGTTTGTGAGATGGGTAAAGAGTGCAGTGAGACAGGGGTTTGTGAGATGAGTATAGAGTGCAGTGAGACAGGGGTTTGTGAGATGGGTAAAGTGTGCAGTGAGACACGGGTTTGTGAGTTGAGTAAATAGTGCATTGAGACTAGGGTTTGTGAGATGAGTAAAGAGTGCTGTGAGACAGTGGTTTGTGAGATGGCTAAAGAGTGCAGTGAGACAGGGGTTTGTGAGATGAGTAAAGAGTGCAGTGAGACAGGGGTTTGTGAGATGGCTAAAGTGTGCAGCGAGACAGCGGTTTGTGAGATGAGTAAAGAGTGCAGTGAGACAGGGGTTTGTGAGATGGGTAAAGTGTGCAGTGAGACAGGGTTTGTGGGATGGGTAAAGAGCGCAGTGAGACAGGGGTTTGTGAGATGAGTAAAGAGTGCAGTGAGACAGGGGTTTGTGAGATGGGTAAAGAGTGCAGTGAGACAGGTGTTTGTGAGATGTTTAAAGAGTGCAGTGAGACAGGGGTTTGCGAGATGTGTAAAGAGTGCAGTGAGACAGGGTTTGTGAGATGGGTATACAGTCCGGTGAGACAGGGGTTTGTGAGATGAGTAAAGAGTGCAGTGAGACAGGGGTAGTGATATGGGTAAAGAGTGCAGTGAGACGTTGGTTTGTCAGATGGGTAAAGATAACAATGAGGCAGGGATTTGTGAGATGAGTAATGAGTGCAGTGAATCAGGGGTTTGTGAGATGTGTAAAGAATGCAGTGAGATAGGGGTTTGTGAGATGGGTAAAGAGTTGAGTGTGACAGGGGTTTGTGAGATGGGTAAGGAGTGCAGTGAGACAGGGGTTTTGAGATGAGTAAATAGTGCAGTGAGACTAGGGTTTGTGAGATGATTAAAGAGTGCAGTGAGACAGGGTTTTGTGATATGGGTAAAGAGTGCAGTGATAATGGGGTTTGTGAGATGAGTAAAGAGTGCTGTGAGACAGGGGTTTGTGAGATGGGTAAAGAGTGCAGTGAGACACGGGTTTGTAGGATGAGTAAAGAGTGCAGAGAGACAGGGGTTTGTGAGATAGGTAAAGAGTGCAGTGAGACTAGGGATTGTGAGATGAGTAAAGAGTGCAGTGAGACAGGGGTTTGTGAGATGAGTAAATAGTGCAGTGAGTCCGGGGTTTGAGAGATAGGTAAAGAGTGCAGTGAGACTAGGGATTGTGAGATGAGTAGAGTGCAGTGAGACAGGGGTAGTGAGATGGGTAAAGAGTGCATTGAGACAGGGGTATGTCAGATGGGTAAAGAAAGCAATGAGGCAGGGGTTTGTGATATGTGTAAAGAGTGCAGAGAGACAGGGGTTTGTGAGATGTGTAAAGAGTGCAGTGAGACAGGGGTTTGTGAGACGGATAAAGACTGCAGTGAGACATGTTTGTGAGATGAGTAAAGAGTGCAGTGAGACATGGGTTTGTCAGATGAGTAAAGAGTGCAGTGAGACAGAGGTTTGTGAGAAGGATAAAGAGTGCAGTGAGACAGCGGTTTGTGAGATGGGTAAAGAGTGCAGTGAGACAGCGGTTTA
The DNA here is from genome assembly GCF_964194155.1 of Cetorhinus maximus. NCBI lineage: Eukaryota > Metazoa > Chordata > Chondrichthyes > Lamniformes > Cetorhinidae > Cetorhinus > Cetorhinus maximus. Next base: position 246,671,809 of record NC_135879.1, read on the forward strand.
TGAGATGGGTAATTAAGTGCAGTGAGACATGGGTTTGTGAGATGAGTGAAGAGTGCAGTGATACAGGGGTTTGTGAGATGAGTAAAGAGTGCTGTGAGACAGGGGTTTGTGAGATGGGTAAAGAGTTCAGTGAGACACGGGATTGTAGGATGAGTAAAGAGTGCAGTGAGACAGGGGTTTCTGAGATGGGTAAAGAGTGCAGTGATACAGGGGTTTGCGAGATTAGTAAAGAGTGCTGTGAGACTGGGGTTTGTGAGATGGGTAAAGAGTGCAGTGAGACACGGGTTTGTAGGATGAGTAAAGAGTGCAGTGAGACAGGGGTTTGTGAGGTAGGTAAAGAGTGCAGTGAGACTAGGGATTGTGACATGAGTAAAGAGTGCAGTGAGACAGGGGTTTGTGAGATGATTAAATAGTGCAGTGAGACTCGGGTTTGCGAGATGAGTAAAGAGTGCAGTGAGACTGTGGTTTGTGAGACGGGTAAAGAGTGCAGTGAGACAGGGGTTTGTGAGATGAGTAAAGAGTGTAGTGAGACTGTTTTGTGAGATGGCTAAAGAGTGCAGTGAGACAGCGGTTTGTGAGATGGGTAAATAGTGCAGTGAGACAGGGGTTTGTGTGAAGGGTAAAGAGTGCAGTGAGACAGGGGTTTGTGAGATGAGTAAAGAGTGCAGTGAGACAGGGGTTTGTGAGATGAGTAAAGAGTGCAGTGGGACAGGGGTTTGTGAGATGGGTAAAGAGTGCAGTGAGACAGCGGTTTGTGAGATGGTTAAAGAGTGCAGTGAGACAGGGGTTTGTGAGAAGAGTAATGAGTGCAGTGAGACAGGGGTTTGTGAGATGGGTAAAGAGTGCAGTGAGACAGGGGTTTGTGAGATGAGTAAAGAGTGCAGTGAGACAGTTGTTTGTGAGATGTGTAAAGACTGCAGTGGGACAGGAGTTTGTGAGATGGGTAAAGAGTTCAGTGAGACAGGGGTAGTGAGATGGGTGAAGAGTGCAGTGAGAAAGGCTTTTGTCAGATGGGTAAAGATAGCAATGAGGCAGGGGTTTGTGAGATGAGTAAAGAGTGCAGTGAGACAGGGGTTTGTGAGATGAGTAAAGAATGCAGTGAGATAGGGGTTTGTTAGATGGGTAAAGAGTGCAGTGAGACAGGGGTTTGTGAGATGGGTAAAGAATGCAGTGAGACAGGGGTTTGTGAGATGAGTAAATAGTGCAGTGAGACTAGGGTTTGTGAGATGAGTAAAGAGTGCAGTGAGACAGGGGTTTGTGAGATTGGTAAAGAGTGCAGTGAGACAGGGGTTTGTGAGATGAGTAAAGAGTGCAGTGAGACAGGGGTTTGTGAGATGGGTAAAGTGTGCAGTGAGACATGGGTTTGTTGGATGAGTAAAGAGTGCAGTGAGACAGGGGTTTGAGAGATAGGTAAAGAGTGCAGTGAGACTAGGGATTGTGAGATGAGTAAAGAGTGCAGTGAGGCAGGGGTTTGTGAGTTGAGTAAATAGTCCAGTGAGAGGAGGGTTTGTGAGATGAGTAAAGAGTGCAGTGAGACAGTGGTTCGTGAGATGGCTAAAGAGTGCAGTGAGACAGGGGTTTGTGAGATGAGTAAAGAGTGCAGTGAGACAGGGGTTTGTGAGATGAGTAAAGAGTGCAGTGAGACAGGGGTTTGTGAGATGGGTAAAGAGTGCAGTGAGACAGGGGTTTGTGGGACGGTTGAAGAGTGCAGTGAGGCATGGGTTTGTGAGATGAGTAAAGAGTGCAATGAGACAGGGGTTTGTGAGATGGGTAAAGAGTGCAGTGAGACAGGTGTTTGTGAGATGTTTAAAGAGTGCGTTGAGACAGGGGTTTGTGAGATATGTTAAGAATGCAGTGAGACAGTAGTTTCTGAGATGGGTAAAGAGTGCAGTGAGACAGGGTTTGTGAGATGGGTAAACAGTCCAGTGAGACAGGGGTTTGCGAGATGAGTAAAGAGTGCAGTGAGACAGGGGTAGTGAGATTGGTAAAGAGTGCATTGAGACAGTGGTTTGTCAGATGGGTAAAGATAGCAATGAGGCAGGGGTTTGTGAGATGAGTAAAGAGTGCAGTGAGTCAGGGGTTTGTGAGATGAGTAAATAGTGCAGTGAGACTAGGGTTTGTGAGATCAGTAAAGAGTGCAGTGAGACAGGGTTTTGTGAGATGGGTAAAGAGTGCAGTGATACAGGGGTTTGTGAGATGAGTAAAGAGTGCTGTGAGACAGGGGTTTGTGAGATGGGTAAAGAGTGCAGTGAGACAGGGGTTTGTAGGGTGAGTAAAGAGTGCAGTTAGACAGGGGTTTGTGAGATAGGTAAAGAGTGCAGTGAGACTAGGGATTGTGAGATGAGTAAAGAGTGCAGTGAGACAGGGGTTTGTGAGATGAGTAAATAGTGCAGTGAGACTCGGGTTTGCGAGATGAGTAAAGAGTGCAGTGAGACTGTGGTTTGTGAGATGGGTAAAGAGTGCAGTAAGACAGGGGTTTGTGAGATGAGTAAAGAGTGTAGTGAGACAGTGGTTTGTGAGATGGCTAAAGAGTGCAGTGAGACAGCGGTTTGTGAGATGGGTAAAGAGTGCAGTGAGACAGGGGTTTGTGTGAAGGGTAAAGAGTGCACTGAGTCAGGGGTTTGTGAGATGAGTAAAGAGTGCAGTGAGACAGGGGTTTGTGAGATGAGTAAAGAGTGCAGTGGGACAGGGGTTTGTGAAATGGGTAAAGAGTGCAGTGAGACAGAGGTTTGTGAGATGGGTAAAGAGTGCAGTGAGACAGGGGTTTGTGAGATGGGTAAAGAGTGCAGTGAGACAGGGGTTTGTGAGATGAGTAAAGAGTGCTGTGAGACAGGGGTTTGTGAGATGGGTAAAGTGTGCAGTGAGACAGGGGTTTGTGGGACGGTTAAAGAGTGCAGTGAGGTAGGGGTTTGTGAGATGAGCAAAGAGTGCAGTGAGACAGGGGTTTGTGAGCTGGGTAAAGAGTGCAGTGAGACAGGTGTTTGTGAGATGTTTAAAGAGTGCAGTGAGACAGGGGTTTGTGAGATGTGTAAAGAGTGCAGTGAGACAGGAGTTTGTGAGATGGGTAAAGAGTGCAGTGAGACAGGGTTTGTGAGATGGGTAAACAGTCCGGTGAGACAGGGGTTTGCGAGATGTGTAAAGAGTGCAGTGAGACAGGGGTAGTGAGATGGGTAAAGAGTGCATTGAGACAGTGGTTTGTCAGATGGGTAAAGATAGCAATGTGGCAGGGGTTTGTGAGATGAGTAAAGAGTGCAGTGAATCAGGGGTTTGTGAGATGAGTAAATAGTGCAGTGAGACTAGGGTTTGTGAGATGAGTAAAGAGTGCAGTGAGACAGGGGTTTGTGAGATGGCTAAAGAGTGCAGCGTGACAGCGGTTTGTGAGATGAGTAAAGAGTGCAGTGAGACAGGGGTTTGTGAGATGGGAAAAGAGTGCAGTGAGACGGTTTTGTGAGATGGGTAAAGAGTGCAGTGATACAGGGGTTTGTGAGATGAGTAAAGAGTGCAGTGAGACAGGGGTTTGTGAGATGAGTAAAGAGTGCAGTGAGACAGGGGTTTGTGAGATGCGTAAAGAGTGCAGTGAGACAGGTGTTTGTGAGTTGTTTAAAGAGTGCAGTGAGACAGGGGTTTGTGAGATGTGTAAAGAGTGCAGTGAGACAGGAGTTTGTGAGATGGGTAAAGAGTGCAGTGAGACTAGGGATTGTGACATGAGTAAAGAGTGCAGTGAGACAGGGGTTTGTGAGATGAGTAAATAGTGCAGTGAGACTCGGGTTTGCGAGATGAGTAAAGAGTGCAGTGAGACTGTGGTTTGTGAGACGGGTAAAGAGTGCAGTGAGACAGGGGTTTGTGAGATGAGTAAAGAGTGTAGTGAGACTGTTTTGTGAGATTGCTAAAGAGTGCAGTGAGACAGCGGTTTGTGAGATGGGTAAATAGTGCAGTGAGACAGGGGTTTGTGTGAAGGGTAAAGAGTGAAGTGAGACAGGGGTTTGTGAGATGAGTAAAGAGTGCAGTGAGACAGGGGTTTGTGAGATGAGTAAAGAGTGCAGTGGGACAGGGGTTTGTGAGATGGGTAAAGAGTGCAGTGAGACAGCGGTTTGTGAGATGGTTAAAGAGTGCAGTGAGACAGGGGTTTGTGAGAAGAGTAATGAGTGCAGTGAGACAGGGGTTTGTGAGATGGGTAAAGAGTGCAGTGAGACAGGGGTTTGTGAGATGAGTAAAGAGTGCAGTGAGACAGGGGTTTGTGAGATGTGTAAAGAGTGCAGTGGGACAGGAGTTTGTGAGATGGGTAAAGAGTTCAGTGAGACAGGGGTAGTGAGATGGGTGAAGAGTGCAGTGAGAAAGGCTTTTGTCAGATGGGTAAAGATAGCAATGAGGCAGGGGTTTGTGAGATGAGTAAAGAGTGCAGTGAGACAGGGGTTTGTGAGATGAGTAAAGAATGCAGTGAGATAGGGGTTTGTTAGATGGGTAAAGAGTGCAGTGAGACAGGGGTTTGTGAGATGGGTAAAGAATGCAGTGAGACAGGGGTTTGTGAGATGAGTAAATAGTGCAGTGAGACTAGGGTTTGTGAGATGAGTAATGAGTGCAGTGAGACAGGGGTTTGTGAGATTGGTAAAGAGTGCAGTGAGACAGGGGTTTGTGAGATGAGTAAAGAGTGCAGTGAGACAGGGGTTTGTGAGATGGGTAAAGTGTGCAGTGAGACAGGGGTTTGTTGGATGAGTAAAGAGTGCAGTGAGACAGGGGTTTGAGAGATAGGTAAAGAGTGCAGTGAGACTAGGGATTGTGAGATGAGTAAAGAGTGCAGTGAGGCAGGGGTTTGTGAGTTGAGTAAATAGTCCAGTGAGAGTAGGGTTTGTGAGATGAGTAAAGAGTGCAGTGAGACAGTGGTTCGTGAGATGGCTATAGAGTGCAGTGAGACAGGGGTTTGTGAGATGAGTAAAGAGTGCAGTGAGACAGGGGTTTGTGAGATGAGTAAAGAGTGCAGTGAGACAGGGGTTTGTGAGATGGGTAAAGAGTGCAGTGAGACAGGGGTTTGTGGGACGGTTAAAGAGTGCAGTGAGACAGGTGTTTGTGAGATGTTTAAAGAGTGCGTTGAGACAGGGGTTTGTGAGATATGTAAAGAGTGCAGTGAGACAGGAGTTTCTGAGATGGGTAAAGAGTGCATTGAGACAGGGTTTGTGAGATGGGTAAACAGTCCAGTGAGACAGGGGTTTGCGAGATGAGTAAAGAGTGCAGTGAGACAGGGGTAGTGAGATTGGTAAAGAGTGCATTGAGGCAGTGGTTTGTCAGATGGGTAAAGATAGCAATGAGGCAGGGGTTTGTGAGATGAGTAAAGAGTGCAGTGAGTCAGGGGTTTGTGAGATGAGTAAATAGTGCAGTGAGACTAGGGTTTGTGAGATCAGTAAAGAGTGCAGTGAGACATGGTTTTGTGAGATGGGTAAAGAGTGCAGTGATACAGGGGTTTATGAGATGAGTAAAGAGTGCTGTGAGACAGGGGTTTGTGAGATGGGTAAAGAGTGCAGTGAGACAGGGGTTTGTAGGGTGAGTAAAGAGTGCAGTTAGACAGGGGTTTGTGAGATAGGTAAAGAGTGCAGTGAGACTAGGGATTGTGAGATTAGTAAAGAGTGCAGTGAGACAGGGGTTTGTGAGATGAGTAAATAGTGCAGTGAGACTCGGGTTTGCGAGATGAGTAAAGAGTGCAGTGAGACTGTCGTTTGTGAGATGGGTAAAGAGTGCAGTAAGACAGGGGTTTGTGAGATGAGTAAAGAGTGTAGTGAGACAGTGGTTTGTGAGATGGCTAAAGAGTGCAGTGAGACAGCGGTTTGTGAGATGGGTAAAGAGTGCAGTGAAACAGGGGTTTGTGTGAAGGGTAAAGAGTGCAGTGAGACAGGGGTTTGTGAGATGAGTAAAGAGTGCAGTGAGACAGGGGTTTGTGAGATGAGTAAAGAGTGCAGTGGGACAGGGGTTTGTGAGATGGGTAAAGAGTGCAGTGAGACAGAGGTTTGTGAGATGGGTAAAGAGTGCAGTGAGACAGGAGTTTGTGAGATGGGTAAAGAGTGCAGTGAGACAGGGGTTTGTGAGATGAGTAAAGAGTGCTGTGAGACAGGGGTTTGTGAGATGGGTAAAGTGTGCAGTGAGACAGGGGTTTGTGGGACGGTTAAAGAGTGCTTTGAGGTAGGGGTTTGTGAGATGAGCAAAGAGTGCAGTGAGACAGGGGTTTGTGAGCTGGGTAAAGAGTGCAGTGAGACAGGTGTTTGTGAGATGTTTAAAGAGTGCAGTGAGACAGGGGTTTGTGAGATGTGTAAAGAGTGCAGTGAGACAGGAGTTTGTGAGATGGGTAAAGAGTGCAGTGAGACAGGGTTTGTGAGATGGGTAAACAGTCCGGTGAGACAGGGGTTTGCGAGATGTGTAAAGAGTGCAGTGAGACAGGGGTAGTGAGATGGGTAAAGAGTGCATTGAGACAGTGGTTTGTCAGATGGGTAAAGATAGCAATGTGGCAGGGGTTTGTGAGATGAGTAAAGAGTGCAGTGAATCAGGGGTTTGTGAGATGAGTAAATAGTGCAGTGAGACTAGGGTTTGTGAGATCAGTAAAGAGTGCAGTGAGACATGGTTTTGTGAGATGGGTAAAGAGTGCAGTGATACAGGGGTTTATGAGATGAGTAAAGAGTGCTGTGAGACAGGGGTTTGTGAGATGGGTAAAGAGTGCAGTGAGACAGGGGTTTGTAGGGTGAGTAAAGAGTGCAGTTAGACAGGGGTTTGTGAGATAGGTAAAGAGTGCAGTGAGACTAGGGATTGTGAGATTAGTAAAGAGTGCAGTGAGACAGGGGTTTGTGAGATGAGTAAATAGTGCAGTGAGACTCGGGTTTGCGAGATGAGTAAAGAGTGCAGTGAGACTGTCGTTTGTGAGATGGGTAAAGAGTGCAGTAAGACAGGGGTTTGTGAGATGAGTAAAGAGTGTAGTGAGACAGTGGTTTGTGAGATGGCTAAAGAGTGCAGTGAGACAGCGGTTTGTGAGATGGGTAAAGAGTGCAGTGAAACAGGGGTTTGTGTGAAGGGTAAAGAGTGCAGTGAGACAGGGGTTTGTGAGATGAGTAAAGAGTGCAGTGAGACAGGGGTTTGTGAGATGAGTAAAGAGTGCAGTGGGACAGGGGTTTGTGAGATGGGTAAAGAGTGCAGTGAGACAGAGGTTTGTGAGATGGGTAAAGAGTGCAGTGAGACAGGAGTTTGTGAGATGGGTAAAGAGTGCAGTGAGACAGGGGTTTGTGAGATGAGTAAAGAGTGCTGTGAGACAGGGGTTTGTGAGATGGGTAAAGTGTGCAGTGAGACAGGGGTTTGTGGGACGGTTAAAGAGTGCTTTGAGGTAGGGGTTTGTGAGATGAGCAAAGAGTGCAGTGAGACAGGGGTTTGTGAGCTGGGTAAAGAGTGCAGTGAGACAGGTGTTTGTGAGATGTTTAAAGAGTGCAGTGAGACAGGGGTTTGTGAGATGTGTAAAGAGTGCAGTGAGACAGGAGTTTGTGAGATGGGTAAAGAGTGCAGTGAGACAGGGTTTGTGAGATGGGTAAACAGTCCGGTGAGACAGGGGTTTGCGAGATGTGTAAAGAGTGCAGTGAGACAGGGGTAGTGAGATGGGTAAAGAGTGCATTGAGACAGTGGTTTGTCAGATGGGTAAAGATAGCAATGTGGCAGGGGTTTGTGAGATGAGTAAAGAGTGCAGTGAATCAGGGGTTTGTGAGATGAGTAAATAGTGCAGTGAGACTAGGGTTTGTGAGATGAGTAAAGAGTGCAGTGAGACAGGGGTTTGTGAGATGGCTAAAGAGTGCAGTGTGACAGCGGTTTGTGAGATGAGTAAAGAGTGCAGTGAGACAGGGGTTTGGGAGATGGGTAAAGAGTGCAGTGAGACAGGGTTTTGTGAGATGGGTAAAGAGTGCAGTGATACAGGGGTTTGTGAGATGAGTAAAGAGTGCAGTGAGACAGGGGTTTGTGAGATGAGTAAAGAGTGCAGTGAGACAGGGGTTTGTGAGATGGGTAAAGAGTGCAGTGAGACAGGTGTTTGTGAGTTGTTTAAAGAGTGCAGTGAGACAGGGGTTTGTGAGATGTGTAAAGAGTGCAGTGAGACAGGAGTTTGTGAGATGGGTAAAGAGTGCAGTGAGACAGGGTTTGTGAGATGGGTAAACAGTCCGGTGAGACAGGGGTTTGCGAGATGAGTAAAGAGTGCAGTGAGACAGGGGTAGTGAGATGGGTAAAGAGTGCAGTGAGACAGATGTTTGTGAGATGAGTAAAGAGTGCAGCGAGACAGCGGTTTGTGAGATGAGTAAAGAGTGCAGTGAGACAGGGGTTTGTGAGATGGGTAAAGTGTGCAGTGAGACAGGTGTTTGTGGGACGGTTAAAGAGTGCAGTGAGGCAGGGGTTTGTGAGATGAGTAAAGAGTGCAATGAGACAGGGGTTTGTGAGATGGGTAAAGAGTGCAGTGAGACAGGTGTTTGTGAGATGTTTAAAGAGTGCAGTGAGACAGGGGTTTGTGAGATGTGTAAAGAGTGCAGTGAGACAGGAGTTTGTGAGATGGGTAAAGAGTGCAGTGAGACAGGGTTTGTGAGATGGGTAAACAGTCCGGTGAGACAGGGGTTTGCGAGATGTGTAAAGAGTGCAGTGAGACAGGGGTAGTGAGATGGGTAAAGAGTGCATTGAGACAGTGGTTTGTCAGATGGGTAAAGATAGCAATGAGGCAGGGGTTTGTGAGATGAGTAAAGAGTGCAGTGAATCAGGGGTTTGTGAGATGAGTAAATAGTGCAGTGAGACTAGGGTTTGTGAGATGAGTAAAGAGTGCAGTGAGACAGGGGTTTGTGAGATGGCTAAAGAGTGCAGCGTGACAGCGGTTTGTGAGATGAGTAAAGAGTGCAGTGAGACAGGGGTTTGTGAGATGGGTAAAGAGTGCAGTGAGACAGGGTTTTGTGAGATGGGTAAAGAGTGCAGTGATACAGCGGTTTGTGAGATGAGTAAAGAGTGCAGTGAGACAGGGTTTTGTGAGATGAGTAAAGAGTGCAGTGAGACAGGGGTTTGTGAGATGGGTAAAGAGTGCAGTGAGACAGGTGTTTGTGAGTTGTTTAAAGAGTGCAGTGAGACAGGGGTTTGTTAGATGTGTAAAGAGTGCAGTGAGACAGGAGTTTGTGAGATGGGTAAAGAGTGCAGTGAGACAGGGTTTGTGAGATGGGTAAACAGTCCGGTGAGACAGGGGTTTGCGAGATGAGTAAAGAGTGCAGTGAGACAGGGGTAGTGAGATGGGTAAAGAGTGCAGTGAGACAGATGTTTGTGAGATGAGTAAAGAGTGCAGCGAGACAGCGGTTTGTGAGATGAGTAAAGAGTGCAGTGAGACAGGGGTTTGTGAGATGGGTAAAGTGTGCAGTGAGACAGGGGTTTGTGGGACGGGCAAAGAGTGCAGTGAGGCAGGGGTTTGTGAGATGAGTAAAGAGTGCAATGAGACAGGGGTTTGTGAGATGGGTAAAGAGTGCAGTGAGACAGGTGTTTGTGAGATGTTTAAAGAGTGCAGTGAGACAGGGGTTTGTGAGATATGTAAAGAGTGCAGTGAGACAGGAGTTTGTGAGATGGGTAAAGAGTGCAGTGAGACAGGTTTTGTGAGATGGGTAAACAGTCCGGTGAGACAGGGGTTTGCGAGATGAGTAAAGAGTGCAGTGAGACAGGGGTAGTGAGATTGGGAAAGAGTGCATTGAGACAGTGGTTTGTCAGATGGGTAAAGATAGCAATGAGGCAGGGGTTTGTGAGATGAGTAAAGAGTGCAGTGAGTCAGGGGTTTGTGAGATGAGTAAATAGTGCAGTGAGACTAGGGTTTGTGAGATCAGTAAAGAGTGCAGTGAGACAGGGTTTTGTGAGATGGGTAAAGAGTGCAGTGATACAGGGGTTTGTGAGATGGGTAAAGAGTGCTGTGAGACAGGGGTTTGTGAGATGGGTAAAGAGTGCAGTGAGACAGGGGTTTGTAGGATGAGTAAAGAGTGCAGTTAGACAGGGGTTTGTGAGATAGGTAAAGAGTGCAGTGAGAGTAGGGATTGTGAGATGAGTAAAGAGTGCAGTGAGTCAGGGGTTTGTGAGATGAGTAATAGTGCAGTGAGACTCGGGTTTGCGAGATGAGTAAAGAGTGCAGTGAGACTGTGGTTTGTGAGATGGGTAAAGAGTGCAGTAAGACAGGGGTTTATGAGATGAGTAAAGAGTGTAGTGAGACAGTGGTTTGTGAGATGGCTAAAGAGTGCAGTGAGACAGCGGTTTGTGAGATGGGTAAAGAGTGCAGTGAGACAGTGATTCGTGAGATGGCTAAAGAGTGCCGTGAGTTAGGGGTTTGTGAGATCAGTAAAGAGTGCAGTGAGACAGGGGTTTGTGAGATGGCTAAAGAGTGCAGCGAGACAGCGGATTGTGAGATGAGTAAAGAGTGCTGTGAGACAGGGGTTTGTGAGATGGGTAAAGTGTGCAGTGAGACAGGGGTTTGTGGGACGGTTAAAGAGTGCAGTGAGGTAGGGGTTTGTGAGATGAGTAAAGAGTGCAGTGAGACAGGGGTTTGTGAGCTGGGTAAAGAGTGCAGTGAGACAGGTGTTTGTGAGATGTTTAAAGAGTGCAGTGAGACAGGGGTTTGTGAGATGTGTAAAGAGTGCAATGAGACAGGAGTTTGTGAGATGGGTAAAGAGTGCAGTGAGACAGGGTTTGTGAGATGGGTAAACAGTCCGGTGAGACAGGGGTTTGCGAGATGTGTAAAGAGTGCAGTGAGACAGGGGTAGTGAGATGGGTAAAGAGTGCATTGAGTCAGGGGTTTGTCAGATGGGTAAAGATAGCAATGAGGCAGGGGTTTGTGAGATGAATAAAGAGTGCAGTGAATCAGGGGTTTGTGAGATGACTAAATAGTGCAGTGAGACTAGGGTTTGTGAGATGAGTAAAGAGTGCAGTGAGACAGGGGTTTGTGAGATGGCTAAAGAGTGCAGCGTGACAGCGGTTTGTGAGATGGGTAAAGAGTGCTGTGAGACAGGGGTTTGTGAGATGGGTAAAGAGTGCAGTGAGACAGGGGTTTGTAGGATGAGTAAAGAGTGCAGTTAGACAGGGGTTTGTGAGATAGGTAAAGAGTGCAGTGAGAGTAGGGATTGTGAGATGAGTAAAGAGTGCAGTGAGTCAGGGGTTTGTGAGATGAGTAATAGTGCAGTGAGACTCGGGTTTGCGAGATGAGTAAAGAGTGCAGTGAGACTGTGGTTTGTGAGATGGGTAAAGAGTGCAGTAAGACAGGGGTTTATGAGATGAGTAAAGAGTGTAGTGAGACAGTGGTTTGTGAGATGGCTAAAGAGTGCAGTGAGACAGCGGTTTGTGAGATGGGTAAAGAGTGCAGTGAGACAGTGGTTCGTGAGATGGCTAAAGAGTGCAGTGAGTTAGGGGTTTGTGAGATCAGTAAAGAGTGCAGTGAGACAGGGGTTTGTGAGATGGCTAAAGAGTGCAGCGAGACAGCGGATTGTGAGATGAGTAAAGAGTGCTGTGAGACAGGGGTTTGTGAGATGGGTAAAGTGTGCAGTGAGACAGGGGTTTGTGGGACGGTTAAAGAGTGCAGTGAGGTAGGGGTTTGTGAGATGAGTAAAGAGTGCAGTGAGACAGGGGTTTGTGAGCTGGGTAAAGAGTGCAGTGAGACAGGTGTTTGTGAGATGTTTAAAGAGTGCAGTGAGACAGGGGTTTGTGAGATGTGTAAAGAGTGCAGTGAGACAGGAGTTTGTGAGATGGGTAAAGAGTGCAGTGAGACAGGGTTTGTGAGATGGGTAAACAGTCCGGTGAGACAGGGGTTTGCGAGATGTGTAAAGAGTGCAGTGAGACAGGGGTAGTGAGATGGGTAAAGAGTGCATTGAGTCAGTGGTTTGTCAGATGGGTAAAGATAGCAATGAGGCAGGGGTTTGTGAGATGAGTAAAGAGTGCAGTGAATCAGGGGTTTGTGAGATGAGTAAATAGTGCAGTGAGACTAGGGTTTGTGAGATGAGTAAAGAGTGCAGTGAGACAGGGGTTTGTGAGATGGCTAAAGAGTGCAGCGTGACAGCGGTTTGTGAGATGAGTAAAGAGTGCAGTGTGACAGGGGTTTGTGAGATGGGTAAAGAGTGCAGTGAGACAGGGTTTTGTGAGATGGGTAAAGAGTGCAGTGATACAGGGGTTTGTGAGATGAGTAAAGAGTGTAGTGAGACAGTGGTTTGTGAGATGGCTAAAGAGTGCAGTGAGACAGCGGTTTGTGAGATGGGTTAAGAGTGCAGTGAGACAGGGGTTTGTGAGATAGGTAAAGAGTGCAGTGAGACTAGGGATTGTGAGATGAGTAAAGAGTGCAGTGAGACATGGGTTTGTGAGATGAGTAAAGAGTGCAGTGAGACAGGGGTTTGTGAGATGGATAAAGAGTGCAGTAAGATAGGGGTTTTTGAGATGGGTAAAGAGTTCAGTGAGACAGGGGTCGTGAGATGGGTGATGAGTGCAGTGAGAAAGGGTTTTGTCAGATGGGTTAAAGATAGAAATGAGGCAGGGGTTTGTGAGATGAGTAAAGAGAACAGTGAGACAGTGGTTTGTGAGATGAGTAAAGAATGCAGTGAGATAGGGTTTGTGAGATGGGTAAAGAGGGCAGTGAGACAGGGGTTTGTGAGATGAGTAAATAGTGCAGTGAGACTAGGGTTTGTGAGATGAGTAAAGAGTGCAGTGAGACAGGGGTTTGTGAGATGTGTAAAGAGTGCAGTGAGACAGGGGTTGGTTTGATGAGTAAAGAGTGCAGTGAGACAGTGGTTTGTGAGATGGGTAAAGAGTGCAGTGAGACAGGGGTTTGTTGGATGAGTAAAGAGTGCAGTGAGACAGGGGTTTGGGAGATAGGTAAAGAGTGCAGTGAGACTAGGGATTGTGAGATGAGTAGAGTGCAGTGAGACAGGGTGAGTGAGATGGGTAAAGAGCGCATTGAGACAGGGGTTCGTCAGATGGGTAAAGAAAGCAATGAGGCAGTGGTTTGTGAGCTGTGTAAAGAGTGCAGTGAGACATTGGTTTGTCAGATGAGTAATGAGTGCAGTGAGACAGTGGTTTGTGAGAAGGATAAATAGTGCAGTGAGACAGCGGTTTGTGAGATGGGTAAAGTGTGCAGTGAGACATGGGTTTGTGAGATGTGTAAAGAGTGCAGTGAGACAGCGGTTTATGAGATGGGTAATTAAGTGCAGTGAGACAGGTGTTTGTGAGATGTGTAAAGATCGCAGTGAGACAGGGGGTTGTGAGATGAGTAAAGAGTGCAATGAGATAGGGGTTTGTGAGATGGGTAAAGAGTGCAGTTTGACAGAGGTTTGTTAGATGAGTAGAGTGCAGTGAGATAGGGGTTTATGAGATGGGTAAAGAGTGCAGTGAGTCAGGGGCTTATGAAATGGGTAAAGAGTGCAGTGACACAGGGGTTTGTGAGATGGGTAAAGAGTGCAGTGAGACAGGGGTTTGTGAGATGGCTAAAGAGTGCAGCGAGACAGGGATTTGTGAGTTGAGTAAATAGTGCAGTGAGACTAGGGTTTGTGAGATGAGTAAAGAGTGCAGTCAGACAGTGGTTCGTGAGATGGCTAAAGAGTGCAGTGAGACAGGGGTTTGTGAGATGAGTAAAGAGTGCAGTGAGACAGGGGTTTGTGAGATGGCTAAAGAGTGCAGCGAGACAGCGGTTTGTGAGATGAGTAAAGAGTGCAGTGAGACAGGGGTTTGTGAGATGGGTAAAGTGTGCAGTGAGACAGAGGTTTGTGGGACGGTTAAAGAGTGCAGTGAGGCAGGGGTTTGTGAGATGAGTAAATAGTGCAGTGAGACAGGGGTTTGTGAGATGGGTAAAGAGTGCAGTGAGACAGGTGTTTGTGAGATGTTTAAAGAGTGCAGTGAGACAGGGGTTTGTGAGATGTGTAAAGAGTGCAGTGAGACAGGAGTTTGTGAGATTGGTAAAGAGTGCAGTGAGACAGGGTTTGTGAGATGGGTAAACAGTCCGGTGAGACAGGGGTTTGCGTGATGAGTAAAGAGTGCAGTGAGACAGGGGTAGTGAGATGGGTAAAGAATGCATTGAGACAGTGGTTTGTCAGATGGGTAAAGATTGCAATGAGGCAGGGGTTTGTGAGATGAGTAAAGAGTGCAGTGAGACAGGGTTTTGTGAGATGGGTAAAGAGTGCAGTGATACAGGGTTTTGTGAGATGGGTAAACAGTGCAGTGATACAGGAGTTTGTGAGATGAGTAAAGAATGCTGTGAGACAGGGGTTTATGAGATGGGTAAAGAGTGCAGTGAGACACGGGTTTGTAGGCTGAGTAAAGAGTGCAGTTAGACAGGGGTTTGTGAGATAGGTAAAGAGTGCAGTGAGACTATGGATTGTGAGATGAGTAAAGACTGCAGTGAGACAGGGGTTTGTGAGATGAGTTAATAGTGCAGTGAGACTCGGGTTTGCGAGATGAGTAAAGAGTGCAGTGAGACTGTGGTTTGTGAGATGGGTAAAGAGTGCAGTGAGACAGGGGTTTGTGAGATGAGTAAAGAGTGTAGTGAGACAGCGGTTTGTGAGATGGCTAAAGAGTGCAGTGAGACAGTGGTTTGTGAGATGGGTAAATAGTGCAGTGAGACAGGGGTTTGTGTGAAGGGTAAATAGTGCAGTGAGACAGGGGTTTGTGAGATGATTAAAGAGTGCAGTGAGACAGGGGTTTGTGAGATGAGTAAAGAGTGCAGTGGGACAGGGGTTTGTGAGATGGGTAAAGAGTGCAGTGAGACAGAGGTTTGTGAGATGGGTAAAGAGTGCAGTGAGACAGGGGTTTGTGAGATGAGTAATGAGTGCAGTGAGACAGGGGTTTGTGAGATGGGTAAAGAGTGCAGTGAGACAGGGGTTTGTGAGATGAGTAAAGAGTGCAGTGAGGCAGGGGTTTGTGAGATGTGTAAAGAGTTCAGTGGGACAGGAGTTTGTGAGATGGGTAAAGAGTTCAGTGAGACAGGGGTAGTGAGATGGGTGAAGAGTGCAGTGAGAAAGGCTTTTGTCAGATGGGTAAAGATAGCAATGAGGCAGGGGTTTGTGAGATGAGTAAAGAGTGCAGTGAGACAGGGGTTTGTGAGATGAGTAAAGAATGCAGTGAGATAGGGGTTTGTTAGATCGGTAAAGAGTGCAGTGAGACAGGGGTTTGTGAGATTGGTAAAGAATGCAGTGAGACAGGGGTTTGTGAGATGAGTAAATAGTGCAGTGAGACTAGGTTTTGTGAGATGAGTAAAGAGTGCAGTGAGACAGGGGTTTGTGAGATGGGTAAAGAGTGCAGTGAGACAGGGGTTTGTGAGATGGGTAAAGTGTGCAGTGAGACAGGGGTTTGTTGGATGAGTAAAGAGTGCAGTGAGACAGGGGTTTGAGAGATAGGTAAAGAGTGCAGTGAGACTAGGGATTGTGAGATGAGTAAAGTGTGCAGTGAGACAGGGGTTTGTGAGATGAGTAAAGAGTGCAGTGAATCAGGGGTTTGTGAGATGAGTAAATAGTGCAGTGAGACTAGGGTTTGTGAGATGAGTAAAGAGTGCAGTGAGACAGGGGTTTGTGAGATGGCTAAAGAGTGCAGCGTGACAGCGGTTTGTGAGATGAGTAAAGAGTGCAGTGTGACAGGGGTTTGTGAGATGGGTAAAGAGTGCAGTGAGACAGGGTTTTGTGAGATGGGTAAAGAGTGCAGTGATACAGGGGTTTGTGAGATGAGTAAAGAGTGTAGTGAGACAGTGGTTTGTGAGATGGCTAAAGAGTGCAGTGAGACAGCGGTTTGTGAGATGGGTAAAGAGTGCAGTGAGACAGGGGTTTGTGAGATAGGTAAAGAGTGCAGTGAGACTAGGGATTGTGAGATGAGTAAAGAGTGCAGTGAGACATGGGTTTGTGAGATGAGTAAAGAGTGCAGTGAGACAGGGGTTTGTGAGATGGATAAAGAGTGCAGTAAGATAGGGGTTTTTGAGATGGGTAAAGAGTTCAGTGAGACAGGGGTAGTGAGATGGGTGATGAGTGCAGTGAGAAAGGGTTTTGTCAGATGGGTTAAAGATAGAAATGAGGCAGGGGTTTGTGAGATGAGTAAAGAGAACAGTGAGACAGTGGTTTGTGAGATGAGTAAAGAATGCAGTGAGATAGGGTTTGTGAGATAGGTAAAGAGGGCAGTGAGACAGGGGTTTGTGAGATGAGTAAATAGTGCAGTGAGACTAGGGTTTGTGAGATGAGTAAAGAGTGCAGTGAGACAGGGGTTTGTGAGATGTGTAAAGAGTGCAGTGAGACAGGGGTTGTTTTGATGAGTAAAGAGTGCAGTGAGACAGTGGTTTGTGAGATGGGTAAAGAGTGCAGTGAGACAGGGGTTTGTTGGATGAGTAAAGAGTGCAGTGAGACAGGGGTTTGGGAGATAGGTAAAGAGTGCAGTGAGACTAGGGATTGTGAGATGAGTCGAGTGCAGTGAGACAGGGTGAGTGAGATGGGTAAAGAGCGCATTGAGACAGGGGTTCGTCAGATGGGTAAAGAAAGCAATGAGGCAGGGGTTTGTGAGCTGTGTAAAGAGTGCAGTGAGACAGGGGTTTGTGAGATGAGTAAAGAGGGCAGTGAGACAGGGGTTTGTGAGTCAGATAAAGACTGCAGTGAGACAGATGTTTGTGAGATGAGTAAAGAGTGCAGTGAGACATTGGTTTGTCAGATGAGTAATGAGTGCAGTGAGACAGTGGTTTGTGAGAAGGATAAATAGTGCAGTGAGACAGCGGTTTGTGAGATGGGTAAAGTGTGCAGTGAGACATGGGTTTGTGAGATGTGTAAAGAGTGCAGTGAGACAGCGGTTTATGAGATGGGTAATTAAGTGCAGTGAGACAGGTGTTTGTGAGATGTGTAAAGATCGCAGTGAGACAGGGGGTTGTGAGATGAGTAAAGAGTGCAATGAGATAGGGGTTTGTGAGATGGGTAAAGAGTGCAGTTTGACAGAGGTTTGTTAGATGAGTAGAGTGCAGTGAGATAGGGGTTTATGAGATGGGTAAAGAGTGCAGTGAGTCAGGGGCTTATGAAATGGGTAAAGAGTGCAGTGACACAGGGGTTTGTGAGATGGGTAAAGAGTGCAGTGAGACAGGGGTTTGTGAGATGGCTAAAGAGTGCAGCGAGACAGGGATTTGTGAGATGAGTAAAGAGTGCAGTGAGACAGGGGTTTGTGAGATGGGTAAAGTGTGCAGTGAGACAGAGGTTTGTGGGACGGTTAAAGAGTGCAGTGAGGCAGGGGTTTGTGAGATGAGTAAATAGTGCAGTGAGACAGGGGTTTGTGAGATGGGTAAAGAGTGCAGTGAGACAGGTGTTTGTGAGATGTTTAAAGAGTGCAGTGAGACAGGGGTTTGTGAGATGTGTAAAGAGTGCAGTGAGACAGGAGTTTGTGAGATTGGTAAAGAGTGCAGTGAGACAGGGTTTGTGAGATGGGTAAACAGTCCGGTGAGACAGGGGTTTGCGTGATGAGTAAAGAGTGCAGTGAGACAGGGGTAGTGAGATGGGTAAAGAATGCATTGAGACAGTGGTTTGTCAGATGGGTAAAGATTGCAATGAGGCAGGGGTTTGTGAGATGAGTAAAGAGTGCAGTGAGACAGGGTTTTGTGAGATGGGTAAAGAGTGCAGTGATACAGGGTTTTGTGAGATGGGTAAACAGTGCAGTGATACAGGAGTTTGTGAGATGAGTAAAGAATGCTGTGAGACAGGGGTTTGTGAGATGGGTAAAGAGTGCAGTGAGACACGGGTTTGTAGGCTGAGTAAAGAGTGCAGTTAGACAGGGGTTTGTGAGATAGGTAAAGAGTGCAGTGAGACTATGGATTGTGAGATGAGTAAAGACTGCAGTGAGACAGGGGTTTGTGAGATGAGTTAATAGTGCAGTGAGACTCGGGTTTGCGAGATGAGTAAAGAGTGCAGTGAGACTGTGGTTTGTGAGATGGGTAAAGAGTGCAGTGAGACAGGGGTTTGTGAGATGAGTAAAGAGTGTAGTGAGACAGTGGTTTGTGAGATGGCTAAAGAGTGCAGTGAGACAGTGGTTTGTGAGATGGGTAAATAGTGCAGTGAGACAGGGGTTTGTGTGAAGGGTAAATAGTGCAGTGAGACAGGGGTTTGTGAGATGATTAAAGAGTGCAGTGAGACAGGGGTTTGTGAGATGAGTAAAGAGTGCAGTGGGACAGGGGTTTGTGAGATGGGTAAAGAGTGCAGTGAGACAGAGGTTTGTGAGATGGGTAAAGAGTGCAGTGAGACAGGGGTTTGTGAGATGAGTAATGAGTGCAGTGAGACAGGGGTTTGTGAGATGGGTAAAGAGTGCAGTGAGACAGGGGTTTGTGAGATGAGTAAAGAGTGCAGTGAGGCAGGGGTTTGTGAGATGTGTAAAGAGTTCAGTGGGACAGGAGTTTGTGTGATGGGTAAAGAGTTCAGTGAGACAGGGGTAGTGAGATGGGTGAAGAGTGCAGTGAGAAAGGCTTTTGTCAGATGGGTAAAGATAGCAATGAGGCAGGGGTTTGTGAGATGAGTAAAGAGTGCAGTGAGACAGGGGTTTGTGAGATGAGTAAAGAATGCAGTGAGATAGGGGTTTGTTAGATCGGTAAAGAGTGCAGTGAGACAGGGGTTTGTGAGATTGGTAAAGAATGCAGTGAGACAGGGGTTTGTGAGATGAGTAAATAGTGCAGTGAGACTAGGTTTTGTGAGATGAGTAAAGAGTGCAGTGAGACAGGGGTTTGTGAGATGGGTAAAGAGTGCAGTGAGACAGGGGTTTGTGAGATGGGTAAAGTGTGCAGTGAGACAGGGGTTTGTTGGATGAGTAAAGAGTGCAGTGAGACAGGGGTTTGAGAGATAGGTAAAGAGTGCAGTGAGACTAGGGATTGTGAGATGAGTAAAGTGTGCAGTGAGACAGGGGTTTGTGAGTTGAGTAAATAGTGCAGTGAGACTAGCGTTTGTGAGATGAGTAAAGAGTGCAGTGAGACAGTGGTTCGTGAGATGGCTAAAGAGTGCAGTGAGACAGGGGTTTGTGAGATGAGTAAAGAGTGCAGTGAGACAGGGGTTTGTGAGATGGCTAAAGAGTGCAGCGTGACAGCGGTTTGTGAGATGAGTATAGAGTGCAGTGAGACAGGGGTTTGTGAGATGGGTAAAGTGTGCAGTGAGACAGGGGTTTGTGGGACGGATAAAGAGTGCAGTGAGGCAGGGGTTTGTGAGATGAGTAAAGAGTGCAGTGAGACAGGGGTTTGTGAGATGGGTAAAGAGTGCAGTGAGACAGGAGTTTGTGAGATGGGTAAAGAGTGCAGTGAGACAGGGTTTGTGAGATGGGTAAACAGTCCGGTGAGACAGGGGTTTGCGAGATGAGTAAAGAGTGCAGTGAGACTGGGGTAGTGAGATGGGTAAAGAGTGCATTGATACAGTGGTTTGTCAGATGGGTAAAGATAGCAATGAGGCAGGGGTTTGTGAGATGAGTAAAGAGTGCATTGAGACAGGGTTTTGTGAGATGGGTAAAGAGTGCAGTGATACAGGGTTTTGTGAGATGGGTAAAGAGTGCAGTGATACAGGGGTTTGTGAGATGAGTAAAGAGTGCTGTGAGACAGGGGTTTGATGGGTAAAGAGTGCAGTGAGACACGGGTTTGTAGGATGAGTAAAGAGTGCAGTTAGACAGGGGTTTGTGAGATAGGTAAAGAGTGCAGTGAGACTAGGGCTTGTGAGATGAGTAAAGAGTGCAGTGAGACAGGGGTTTGTGAGATGAGTAAATAGTGCAGTGAGACTCGGGTTTGCGAGATGAGTAAAGAGTGCAGTGAGACTGTGGTTTGTGAGATGGGTAAAGAGTGCAGTGAGACAGGGGTTTCTGATATGAGTAAAGAGTGTAGTGAGACAGTGGTTTGTGAGATGGCTAAAGAGTGCAGTGAGACAGCGGTTTCTGAGATCGGTAAATAGTGCAGTGAGACAGGTTTTTGTGTGAAGGGTAAAGAGTGCAGTGAGACAGGGGTTTGTGAGATGAGTAAAGAGTGCAGTGAGACAGGGGTTTGTGAGATTAGTAAAGAGTGCAGTGGGACAGGGGTTTGTGAGATGGGTAAAGAGTGCAGTGAGCCAGAGGTTTGTGAGATGGTTAAAGAGTGCAGTGAGACAAGGGTTTGTGAGATGAGTAATGAGTGCAGTGAGACAGGGGTTTGTGAGATGGGTAAAGAGTGCAGTGAGACAGGGGTTTGTGAGATGAGTAAAGAGTGCAGTGAGGTAGGGGTTTGTGAGATGAGTAAAGAGTGCAGTGAGACAGGTGTTTGCGAGATGAGTAAAGAGTGCAGTGAGACAGGGGTAGTGAGATGGGTAAAGAGTGCATTGAGACAGTGGTTTGTCAGATGGGTAAAGATAGCAATGAGGCAGGGGTTTGTGAGATGAGTAAAGAGTGCAGTGAGTCAGGGGTTTGTGAGATGTGTAAAGAATGCAGTGAGATAGGGGTTTGTGAGATGGGTAAAGAGTGCAGTGAGACAGGGGTTTGTGAGATGGGTAAAGAGTGCCGTGAGACAGGGGTTTTTGAGATGTGTAAAGAGTGCTGTGAGACAGGGTTTTGTGAGATGGGTAAAGAGTGCAGTGAGACACGGGTTTGTAGGATGAGTAAAGAGTGCAGTTAGACAGGGGTTTGTGAGATAAGTAAAGAGTGCAGTGAGACTATGGATTGTGAGATGTGTAAAGAGTGCAGTGAGACAGGGGTTTGTGAGATGAGTAAATAGTGCAGTGAGACTCGGGTTTGCGAGATGAGTAAAGAGTGCAGTGAGACAGGGGTTTGTGAGATGAGTATAGAGTGCAGTGAGACGCGGGTTTGTGAGATGGCTAAAGAGTGCAGCGAGACAGCGGTTTGTGAGATGAGTAAAGAGTGCAGTGAGACAGGAGTTTGTGAGATGGGTATAGTGTGCAGTGAGACAGGGTTTGTGGGACGGGTAAAGATCGCAGTGAGACAGGGGTTTGTGAGATGAGTAAAGAGTGCAGTGAGACAGGGGTTTGTGAGATGAGTAATGAGTGCAGTGAGACAGGGGTTTGCGAGATGTGTAAAGAGTGCAGTGAGACAGGGTTTGTGAGATGGGTAAACAGTCCGGTGAGACAGGGGTTTGTGAGATGAGTAAATAGTGCAGTGAGACAGGGGTAGTGAGATGGGTAAAGAGTGCAGTGAGACAATGGTTTGTCAGATGGGTAAAGATAACAATGAGGCAGGGATTTGTGAGATGAGTAATGAGTGCAGTGAGTCAGGGGTTTGTGAGATGAGTAAAGAATGCAGTGAGATAGGGGTTTGTGAGATGGGTAAAGAGTTGAGTGAGACAGGGGTTTGTGAGAGGGGTAAGGAGTGCAGTGAGACAGGGGTTTTGAGATGAGTAAATAGTGCAGTGAGACTAGGGTTTGTGAGATGATTAAAGACTGCAGTGAGACTGGGTTTTGTGATATGGGTAAAGAGTGCAGTGATAAAGGGGTTTGTGAGATGAGTAAAGAGTGCTGTGAGACAGGGGTTTGTGAGATGGGTAAAGAGTGCAGTGAGACAAGGGTTTGTAGGATGAGTAAAGAGTGCAGAGAGACAGGGTTTTGTGAGATAGGTAAAGAGTGCAGTGAGACTAGGGATTGTGAGATGAGTAAAGAGTGCAGTGAGACAGGGCTTTGTGAGATGAGTAAAGAGTGTAGTGAGACAGGGGTTTGTGAGTTGAGTAAAGAGTGCAGTGAGACAGGGGTTTGTGAGATGAGTAAAGAGTGCAGTGGGACAGGGGTTTGTGAGATGGGTATAGAGTGCAGTGAGACAGAGGTTTGTGAGATGGGTAAAGAGTGCAGTGAGACAGGGGTTTGTGAGATGAGTAATGAGTGCAGTGAGACAGGGGTTTGTGAGATGGGTAAAGAGTGCAGTGAGACAGGGGTTTGTGAGATGAGTAAAGAGTGCAGTGAGACAGGCGTTTGTGAGATGTGTAAAGAGTGCAGTGGGACAGGAGTATGTGAGATGTGTAAAGAGTTGAGTGAGACAGGGGTAGTGAGATGGGTGAAGAGTGCAGTGAGAAAGGCTTTTGTCAGATGGGTAAAGATAGCAATGAGGCAGGGGTTTGTGAGATGAGTAAAGCGTGCAGTGAGACAGGGGTTTGTGAGATGAGTAAAGAATGCAGTGAGATAGGGGTTTGTGAGATGGGTAAAGAATGCAGTGAGACAGGGGTTTGTGAGATGCGTAAATAGTGTAGTGAGACTAGGGTTTGTGAGATGAATAAAGAGTGCAGTGAGACAGGGGTTTGTGAGATGGGTAAAGAGTGCAGTGAGACAGGGGTTTGTGAGATGAGTAAAGAGTGCAGTGAGACAGGGGTTTGTGAGATGGGTAAAGTGTGCAGTGAGACAGGGGTTTGTTGGATGAGTAAAGAGTGCAGTGAGACAGGGGTTTGAGAGATAGGTAAAGAGTTCAGTGAGACGAGGGATTGTGAGATGAGTAAATAGTGCAGTGAGACTACGGTTTGTGAGATGAGTCAAGAGTGCAGTGAGACAGTGGTTCGTGAGATGGCTAAAGAGTGCAGTGAGACGGGGGTTTGTGAGATGAGTAAAGAGTGCAGTGAGACAGGGGTTTGTGAGATGGCTAAAGAGTGCAGCGAGACAGCGGTTTGTGAGATGAGTAAAGAGTGCAGTGAGACAGGGGTTTGTGAGATGGGTAAAGTGTGCAGTGAGACAGGGATTTGTGGGACGGTTAAAGAGTGCAGTGAGGCAGGGGTTTGTGAGACGAGTAAAGAGTGCAGTGAGACAGGGGTTTGTGAGATGGGTAAAGAGTGCAGTGTGAAAGGTGTTTGTGAGATGTTTAAAGAGTGCAGTGAGACAGGGGTTTGTGAGATGTGTAAAGAGTGCATTGAGACAGGAGTTTGTGAGATGGGTAAAGAGTGCAGTGAGACAGGGTTTGTGAGATGGGTAAACAGTCCGGTGAGACAGGGGTTTGCGAGATGAGTAAAGAGTGCAGTGAGACAGGGGTAGTGAGATGGGTAAAGAGTGCATTGAGACAGTGGTTTGTCAGATTGGTAAAGATAGCAATGAGGCAGGGGTTTGTGAGATGAGTAAAGAGTGCAGTGAGTCAGGGGTTTGTGAGATCAGTAAGTTGTGCAGTGAGTCTAGGGTTTGTGGGATGAGTAAAGAGTGCAGTGAGACAGGGTTTTGTGAGATGGGTAAAGAGTGCAGTGATACAGGGGTTTGTGAGATGGGTAAAGAGTGCAGTGTGACACGGGTTTGTAGGATGAGTAAAGAGTGCAGTGAGACAGAGGTTTGTGAGATGGGTAAAGAGTGCAGTGAGACAGGGGTTTGTGAGATGAGTAATGAGTGCAGTGAGACAGGGGTTTGTGAGATGGGTAAAGAGTGCAGTGAGACAGGGGTTTGTGAGATGAGTAAAGAGTGCAGTGAGACAGGGGTTTGTGAGATGTGTAAAGAGTGCAGTGGGCAGGAGTTTGTGAGATGGGTAAAGAATTCAGTGAGACAGGGGTTTGTGAGATGAGTAAATAGTGCAGTGAGACTAGGGTTTGTGAGATGAGTAAAGAGTGCAGTGAGACAGGGGTTTGTGAGATGGGTAAAGAGTGCAGTGAGACAGGGGTTTGTGAGATGAGTAAAGAGTGCAGTGAGACAGGGGTTTGTGAGATGGGTAAAGTGTGCAGTGAGACAGGGGTTTGTTGGATGAGTAAAGAGTGCAGTGAGACAGGGGTTTGAGAGATAGGTAAAGAGTGCAGTGAGACGAGGGATTGTGAGATGAGTAAAGAGTGCAGTGAGACAGGGGTTTGTGAGTTGAGTAAATAGTGCAGTGAGACTAGGGTTTGTGAGATGAGTAAAGAGTGCAGTGAGACAGTGGTTCGTGAGATGGCTAAAGAGTACAGTGAGACAGGGGTTTGTGAGATGAGTAAAGAGTGCAGTGAGACAGGGGTTTGTGAGATGGCTAAAGAGTGCAGCGAGACAGCGGTTTGTGAGATGAATAAAGAGTGCAGTGAGACAGGGTTTTGTGAGATGGGTAAAGTGTGCAGTGAGACAGGGGTTTGTGGGACGGTTAAAGAGTGCAGTGAGGCAGGGGTTTGTGAGATGAGTAAAGAGTGCAGTGAGACAGGGGTTTGTGAGATGGGTAAAGAGTGCAGTGAGACAGGTGTTTGTGAGATGTTTAAAGAGTGCAATGAGACAGGGGTTTGTGAGATGTGTAAAGAGTGCAGTGAGACAGGAGTTTGTGAGATGGGTAAAGAGTGCAGTGAGACAGGGTTTGTGAGATGGGTAAACAGTCCGGTGAGACATGGGTTTGTGAGATGAGTAAAGAGTGCAGTGAGACAGGGGTAGTGAGATGGGTAAGGAGTGCATTGAGACAGTGGTTTGTCAGATGGGTAAAGATTGCAATGAGGCAGGGGTTTGTGAGATGAGTAAAGAGTGCAGTGAGTCAGGGGTTTGTGTGATGAGTAAATAGTGCAGTGAGACTAGGGTTTGTGAGATGAGTAAAGAGTGCAGTGAGACAGGGTTTTGCGAGATGGGTAAAGAGTGCAGTGATACAGGGGTTTGTGAGATGAGTAAAGTGTGCTGTGAGACAGTGGTTTGTGAGATGAGTAAAGAGTGCAGTGAGACAGTGGTTTGTGAGATGGCTAAAGAGTGCAGTGAGACAGGGGTTTGTGAGATGGGTAAATAGTGCAGTGAGACGGAGGTTTGTGTGAAGGTTAAAGAGTGCAGTGAGACAGGGGATTGTGAGATGAGTAAAGAGTGCAGTGACACGGTGGTTTGTGAGATGAGTAAATAGTGCAGTGGGACAGGGGTTTGTGAGATGGGTAATGAGTGCAGTGAGACAGAGGTTTGTGAGATGGGTAAAGAGTGCAGTGAGACTGTGGTTTGTGAGATGGGTAAAGAGTGCAGTGAGACAGGGGTTTGTGAGATGAGTAAAGAGTGCAGTGAGACAGGGGTTTGTGAGATGTGTAAAGAGTCCAGTGGGACAGGAGTTTGTGAGATGGGTAAAGAGTGCAGTGAGACGGGGGTTTGTGAGATGGGTAAAGAGTGCAGTGAGATGGGTTTGTCAGATGAGTAAAGAGTGCAGTGAGACAGGGGTTTGTGAGTTGGGTAAAAATTGCAGTGAGACAGTGGTTTGTGTGATGAGTAAAGTGTGCAGTGAGACAGGGGTTTTTGTGATGAGTAAAGAGTGCATTGAGACAGTGGTTTGTCAGATGGTTAAAGATATCAATGAGGCAGGGGTTTGTGAGATGTGTAAAGAGTGCAGTGAGACAGGGGTTTGTGAGATGGGTAAAGAGTGCAGTGAGACAGATGTTTGTGAGATGAGTAAAGAGTGCAGTTAGACATGGGTTTGTGAGATGAGTAAAGAGTGCAGTGAGACAGGGGTTTGTGAGATTGATAAAGATTGCAGTAAGATAGGGGTTTGTGAGATGGGTAAAGAGTTCAGTGAGACAGGGGTAGTGAGATGGGTGAATAGTGCAGTGAGAAAGGGTTTTGTCAGATGGGTTAAAGATAGAAATGAGGCAGGGGTTTGTGAGATGAGTAAAGAGTGCAGTGAGACAGTGGTTTGTGAGATGAGTAAAGAATGCAGTCAGATAGGGGTTTGTGAGATAGGTAAAGAGTGCAGTGAGACAGGGGTTTGTGAGATGAATAAAGAGTGCAGTGAGACAGGGTTTTGTGAGATGGGTAAAGTGTGCAGTGAGACAGGGGTTTGTGGGACGGTTAAAGAGTGCAGTGAGGCAGGGGTTTGTGAGATGAGTAAAGAGTGCAGTGAGACAGGTGTTTGTGAGATGTTTAAAGAGTGCAGTGAGACAGGGGTTTGTGAGATGTGTAAAGAGTGCAGTGAGACAGGAGTTTGTGAGATGGGTAAAGAGTGCAGTGAGACAGGGTTTGTGAGATGGGTAAACAGTCCGGTGAGACATGGGTTTGCGAGATGAGTAAAGAGTGCAGTGAGACAGGGGTAGTGAGATGGGTAAAGAGTGCATTGAGACAGTGGTTTGTCAGATGGGTAAAGATTGCAATGAGGCAGGGGTTTGTGAGATGAGTAAAGAGTGCAGTGAGTCAGGGGTTTGTGTGATGAGTAAATAGTGCAGTGAGACTAGGGTTTGTGAGATGAGTAAAGAGTGCAGTGAGACAGGGTTTTGCGAGATGGGTAAAGAGTGCAGTGATACCGGGGTTTGTGAGATGAGTAAAGTGTGCTGTGAGACAGTGGTTTGTGAGATGAGTAAAGAGTGCAGTGAGACAGTGGTTTGTGAGATGGCTAAAGAGTGCAGTGAGACAGGGGTTTGTGAGATGGGTAAATAGTGCAGTGAGACGGAGGTTTGTGTGAAGGTTAAAGAGTGCAGTGAGACAGGGGATTGTGAGATGAGTAAAGAGTGCAGTGACATGGTGGTTTGTGAGATGAGTAAATAGAGCAGTGGGACAGGGGTTTGTGAGATGGGTAATGAGTGCAGTGAGACAGAGGTTTGTGAGATGGGTAAAGAGTGCAGTGAGACAGGGGTTTGTGAGATGAGTAATGAGTGCAGTGAGACTGTGGTTTGTGAGATTGTTAAAGAGTGCAGTGAGACAGGGGTTTGTGAGATGAGTAAAGAGTGCAGTGAGACAGGGGTTTGTGAGATGTGTAAAGAGTCCAGTGGGACAGGAGTTTGTGAGATGGGTAAAGAGTGCAGTGAGACAGTGGTTTGTGAGATGAGTAAATAGTGCAGTGAGACTAGGGATTGTGAGATGAGTAAAGAGTGTAGTGAGACAGTGGTTTGTGAGATGGCTAAAGAGTGCAGTGAGACAGCGGTTTGTGAGATGGGTAAGTAGTGCAGTGAGACAGTGGTTTGTGTGAAGGGTAAAGAGTGCAGTGAGACAGGGGTTTGTGAGTTGAGTAAAGAGTGCAGTGAGACAGGGGTTTGTGAGATGAGTAAAGAGTGCAGTGGGACAGGGGTTTGTGAGATGGGTATAGAGTGCAGTGAGACAGAGGTTTGTGAGATGGGTAAAGAGTGCAGTGAGACAGGGGTTTGTGAGATGAGTAATGAGTGCAGTGAGACAGGGGTTTGTGAGATGGGTAAAGAGTGCAGTGAGACAGGGGTTTGTGAGATGAGTAAAGAGTGCAGTGAGACAGGCGTTTGTGAGATGTGTAAAGAGTGCAGTGGGACAGGAGTATGTGAGATGTGTAAAGAGTTGAGTGAGACAGGGGTAGTGAGATGGGTGAAGAGTGCAGTGAGAAAGGCTTTTGTCAGATGGGTAAAGATAGCAATGAGGCAGGGGTTTGTGAGATGAGTAAAGCGTGCAGTGAGACAGGGGTTTGTGAGATGAGTAAAGAATGCAGTGAGATAGGGGTTTGTGAGATGGGTAAAGAATGCAGTGAGACAGGGGTTTGTGAGATGCGTAAATAGTGTAGTGAGACTAGGGTTTGTGAGATGAATAAAGAGTGCAGTGAGACAGGGGTTTGTGAGATGGGTAAAGAGTGCAGTGAGACAGGGGTTTGTGAGATGAGTAAAGAGTGCAGTGAGACAGGGGTTTGTGAGATGGGTAAAGTGTGCAGTGAGACAGGGGTTTGTTGGATGAGTAAAGAGTGCAGTGAGACAGGGGTTTGAGAGATAGGTAAAGAGTGCAGTGAGACGAGGGATTGTGAGATGAGTAAATAGTGCAGTGAGACTACGGTTTGTGAGATGAGTCAAGAGTGCAGTGAGACAGTGGTTCGTGAGATGGCTAAAGAGTGCAGTGAGACGGGGGTTTGTGAGATGAGTAAAGAGTGCAGTGAGACAGGGGTTTGTGAGATGGCTAAAGAGTGCAGCGAGACAGCGGTTTGTGAGATGAGTAAAGAGTGCAGTGAGACAGGGGTTTGTGAGATGGGTAAAGTGTGCAGTGAGACAGGGATTTGTGGGACGGTTAAAGAGTGCAGTGAGGCAGGGGTTTGTGAGACGAGTAAAGAGTGCAGTGAGACAGGGGTTTGTGAGATGGGTAAAGAGTGCAGTGTGAAAGGTGTTTGTGAGATGTTTAAAGAGTGCAGTGAGACAGGGGTTTGTGAGATGTGTAAAGAGTGCATTGAGACAGGAGTTTGTGAGATGGGTAAAGAGTGCCGTGAGACAGGGTTTGTGAGATGGGTAAACAGTCCGGTGAGACAGGGGTTTGCGAGATGAGTAAAGAGTGCAGTGAGACAGGGGTAGTGAGATGGGTAAAGAGTGCAGTGAGACAGGGGTTTGTGAGATGGGTAAAGAGTGCAGTGAGACAGGGGTTTGTGAGATGAGTAAAGAGTGCAGTGAGACAGGGGTTTGTGAGATGGGTAAAGTGTGCAGTGAGACAGGGGTTTGTTGGATGAGTAAAGAGTGCAGTGAGACAGGGGTTTGAGAGATAGGTAAAGAGTGCAGTGAGACGAGGGATTGTGAGATGAGTAAAGAGTGCAGTGAGACAGGGGTTTGTGAGTTGAGTAAATAGTGCAGTGAGGCTAGGGTTTGTGAGATGAGTAAAGAGTGCAGTGAGACAGTGGTTCGTGAGATGGCTAAAGAGTACAGTGAGACGGGTTTGTGAGATGAGTAAAGAGTGCAGTGAGACAGGGGTTTGTGAGATGGCTAAAGAGTGCAGCGAGACAGCGGTTTGTGAGATGAATAAAGAGTGCAGTGAGACAGGGTTTTGTGAGATGGGTAAAGTGTGCAGTGAGACAGGGGTTTGTGGGACGGTTAAAGAGTGCAGTGAGGCAGGGGTTTGTGAGATGAGTAAAGAGTGCAGTGAGACAGGGGTTTGTGAGATGGGTAAAGAGTGCAGTGAGACAGGTGTTTGTGAGATGTTTAAAGAGTGCAATGAGACAGGGGTTTGTGAGATGTGTAAAGAGTGCAGTGAGACAGGAGTTTGTGAGATGGGTAAAGAGTGCAGTGAGACAGGGTTTGTGAGATGGGTAAACAGTCCGGTGAGACATGGGTTTGTGAGATGAGTAAAGAGTGCAGTGAGACAGGGGTAGTGAGATGGGTAAGGAGTGCATTGAGACAGTGGTTTGTCAGATGGGTAAAGATTGCAATGAGGCAGGGGTTTGTGAGATGAGTAAAGAGTGCAGTGAGTCAGGGGTTTGTGTGATGAGTAAATAGTGCAGTGAGACTAGGGTTTGTGAGATGAGTAAAGAGTGCAGTGAGACAGGGTTTTGCGAGATGGGTAAAGAGTGCAGTGATACAGGGGTTTGTGAGATGAGTAAAGTGTGCTGTGAGACAGTGGTTTGTGAGATGAGTAAAGAGTGCAGTGAGACAGTGGTTTGTGAGATGGCTAAAGAGTGCAGTGAGACAGGGGTTTGTGAGATGGGTAAATAGTGCAGTGAGACGGAGGTTTGTGTGAAGGTTAAAGAGTGCAGTGAGACAGGGGATTGTGAGATGAGTAAAGAGTGCAGTGACACGGTGGTTTGTGAGATGAGTAAATAGTGCAGTGGGACAGGGGTTTGTGAGATGGGTAATGAGTGCAGTGAGACAGAGGTTTGTGAGATGGGTAAAGAGTGCAGTGAGACTGTGGTTTGTGAGATGGGTAAAGAGTGCAGTGAGACAGGGGTTTGTGAGATGAGTAAAGAGTGCAGTGAGACAGGGGTTTGTGAGATGTGTAAAGAGTCCAGTGGGACAGGAGTTTGTGAGATGGGTAAAGAGTGCAGTGAGACGGGGGTTTGTGAGATGGGTAAAGAGTGCAGTGAGATGGGTTTGTCAGATGAGTAAAGAGTGCAGTGAGACAGGGGTTTGTGAGATGGGTAAAGTGTGCAGTGAGACAGGGGTTTGTTGGATGAGTAAAGAGTGCAGTGAGACAGGGGTTTGAGAGATAGGTAAAGAGTGCAGTGAGACGAGGGATTGTGAGATGAGTAAAGAGTGCAGTGAGACTGGGGTTTGTGAGTTGAGTAAATAGTGCAGTGAGACTAGGGTTTGTGAGATGAGTAAAGAGTGCAGTGAGACAGTGGTTCGTGAGATGGCTAAAGAGTACAGTGAGACAGGGGTTTGTGAGATGAGTAAAGAGTGCAGTGAGACAGGGGTTTGTGAGATGGCTAAAGAGTGCAGCGAGACAGCGGTTTGTGAGATGAATAAAGAGTGCAGTGAGACAGGGTTTTGTGAGATGGGTAAAGTGTGCAGTGAGACAGGGGTTTGTGGGACGGTTAAAGAGTGCAGTGAGGCAGGGGTTTGTGAGATGAGTAAAGAGTGCAGTGAGACAGGGGTTTGTGAGATGGGTAAAGAGTGCAGTGAGACAGGTGTTTGTGAGATGTTTAAAGAGTGCAATGAGACAGGGGTTTGTGAGATGTGTAAAGAGTGCAGTGAGACAGGAGTTTGTGAGATGGGTAAAGAGTGCAGTGAGACAGGGTTTGTGAGATGGGTAAACAGTCCGGTGAGACATGGGTTTGTGAGATGAGTAAAGAGTGCAGTGAGACAGGGGTAGTGAGATGGGTAAGGAGTGCATTGAGACAGTGGTTTGTCAGATGGGTAAAGATTGCAATGAGGCAGGGGTTTGTGAGATGAGTAAAGAGTGCAGTGAGTCAGGGGTTTGTGTGATGAGTAAATAGTGCAGTGAGACTAGGGTTTGTGAGATGAGTAAAGAGTGCAGTGAGACAGGGTTTTGCGAGATGGGTAAAGAGTGCAGTGATACAGGGGTTTGTGAGATGAGTAAAGTGTGCTGTGAGACAGTGGTTTGTGAGATGAGTAAAGAGTGCAGTGAGACAGTGGTTTGTGAGATGGCTAAAGAGTGCAGTGAGACTGGGGTTTGTGAGATGGGTAAATAGTGCAGTGAGACGGAGGTTTGTGTGAAGGTTAAAGAGTGCAGTGAGACAGGGGATTGTGAGATGAGTAAAGAGTGCAGTGACACGGTGGTTTGTGAGATGAGTAAATAGTGCAGTGGGACAGGGGTTTGTGAGATGGGTAATGAGTGCAGTGAGACAGAGGTTTGTGAGATGGGTAAAGAGTGCAGTGAGACTGTGGTTTGTGAGATGGGTAAAGAGTGCAGTGAGACAGGGGTTTGTGAGATGAGTAAAGAGTGCAGTGAGACAGGGGTTTGTGAGATGTGTAAAGAGTCCAGTGGGACAGGAGTTTGTGAGATGGGTAAAGAGTGCAGTGAGACGGGGGTTTGTGAGATGGGTAAAGAGTGCAGTGAGATGGGTTTGTCAGATGAGTAAAGAGTGCAGTGAGACAGGGGTTTGTGAGTTGGGTAAAAATTGCAGTGAGACAGTGGTTTGTGTGATGAGTAAAGTGTGCAGTGAGACAGGGGTTTTTGTGATGAGTAAAGAGTGCATTGAGACAGTGGTTTGTCAGATGGTTAAAGATATCAATGAGGCAGGGGTTTGTGAGATGTGTAAAGAGTGCAGTGAGACAGGGGTTTGTGAGATGGGTAAAGAGTGCAGTGAGACAGATGTTTGTGAGATGAGTAAAGAGTGCAGTTAGACATGGGTTTGTGAGATGAGTAAAGAGTGCAGTGAGACAGGGGTTTGTGAGATTGATAAAGATTGCAGTAAGATAGGGGTTTGTGAGATGGGTAAAGAGTTCAGTGAGACAGGGGTAGTGAGATGGGTGAATAGTGCAGTGAGAAAAGGTTTTGTCAGATGGGTTAAAGATAGAAATGAGGCAGGGGTTTGTGAGATGAGTAAAGAGTGCAGTGAGACAGTGGTTTGTGAGATGAGTAAAGAATGCAGTCAGATAGGGGTTTGTGAGATAGGTAAAGAGTGCAGTGAGACAGGGGTTTGTGAGATGAATAAAGAGTGCAGTGAGACAGGGTTTTGTGAGATGGGTAAAGTGTGCAGTGAGACAGGGGTTTGTGGGACGGTTAAAGAGTGCAGTGAGGCAGGGGTTTGTGAGATGAGTAAAGAGTGCAGTGAGACAGGTGTTTGTGAGATGTTTAAAGAGTGCAGTGAGACAGGGGTTTGTGAGATGTGTAAAGAGTGCAGTGAGACAGGAGTTTGTGAGATGGGTAAAGAGTGCAGTGAGACAGGGTTTGTGAGATGGGTAAACAGTCCGGTGAGACATGGGTTTGCGAGATGAGTAAAGAGTGCAGTGAGACAGGGGTAGTGAGATGGGTAAAGAGTGCATTGAGACAGTGGTTTGTCAGATGGGTAAAGATTGCAATGAGGCAGGGGTTTGTGAGATGAGTAAAGAGTGCAGTGAGTCAGGGGTTTGTGTGATGAGTAAATAGTGCAGTGAGACTAGGGTTTGTGAGATGAGTAAAGAGTGCAGTGAGACAGGGTTTTGCGAGATGGGTAAAGAGTGCAGTGATACAGGGGTTTGTGAGATGAGTAAAGTGTGCTGTGAGACAGTGGTTTGTGAGATGAGTAAAGAGTGCAGTGAGACAGTGGTTTGTGAGATGGCTAAAGAGTGCAGTGAGACAGGGGTTTGTGAGATGGGTAAATAGTGCAGTGAGACGGAGGTTTGTGTGAAGGTTAAAGAGTGCAGTGAGACAGGGGAATGTGAGATGAGTAAAGAGTGCAGTGACATGGTGGTTTGTGAGATGAGTAAATAGAGCAGTGGGACAGGGGTTTGTGAGATGGGTAATGAGTGCAGTGAGACAGAGGTTTGTGAGATGGGTAAAGAGTGCAGTGAGACAGGGGTTTGTGAGATGAGTAATGAGTGCACTGAGACTGTGGTTTGTGAGATTGGTAAAGAGTGCAGTGAGACAGGGGTTTGTGAGATGAGTAAAGAGTGCAGTGAGACAGGGGTTTGTGAGATGTGTAAAGAGTCCAGTGGGACAGGAGTTTGTGAGATGGGTAAAGAGTGCAGTGAGACAGTGGTTTGTGAGATGAGTAAATAGTGCAGTGAGACTAGGGATTGTGAGATGAGTAAAGAGTGCAGTGAGACAGGGCTTTGTGAGATGAGTAAAGAGTGTAGTGAGACAGTGGTTTGTGAGATGGCTAAAGAGTGCAGTGAGACAGCGGTTTGTGAGATGGGTAAGTAGTGCAGTGAGACAGGGGTTTGTGTGAAGGGTAAAGAGTGCAGTGAGACAGGGGTTTGTGAGTTGAGTAAAGAGTGCAGTGAGACAGGGGTTTGTGAGATGAGTAAAGAGTGCAGTGGGACAGGGGTTTGTGAGATGGGTATAGAGTGCAGTGAGACAGAGGTTTGTGAGATGGGTAAAGAGTGCAGTGAGACAGGGGTTTGTGAGATGAGTAATGAGTGCAGTGAGACAGGGGTTTGTGAGATGGGTAAAGAGTGCAGTGAGACAGGGGTTTGTGAGATGAGTAAAGAGTGCAGTGAGACAGGCGTTTGCGAGATGTTTAAAGAGTGCAGTGGGACAGGAGTATGTGAGATGTGTAAAGAGTTGAGTGAGACAGGGGTAGTGAGATGGGTGAAGAGTGCAGTGAGAAAGGCTTTTGTCAGATGGGTAAAGATAGCAATGAGGCAGGGGTTTGTGAGATGAGTAAAGCGTGCAGTGAGACAGGGGTTTGTGAGATGAGTAAAGAATGCAGTGAGATAGGGGTTTGTGAGATGGGTAAAGAATGCAGTGAGACAGGGGTTTGTGAGATGCGTAAATAGTGTAGTGAGACTAGGGTTTGTGAGATGAATAAAGAGTGCAGTGAGACAGGGGTTTGTGAGATGGGTAAAGAGTGCAGTGAGACAGGGGTTTGTGAGATGAGTAAAGAGTGCAGTGAGACAGGGGTTTGTGAGATGGGTAAAGTGTGCAGTGAGACAGGGGTTTGTTGGATGAGTAAAGAGTGCAGTGAGACAGGGGTTTGAGAGATAGGTAAAGAGTGCAGTGAGACGAGGGATTGTGAGATGAGTAAATAGTGCAGTGAGACTACGGTTTGTGAGATGAGTCAAGAGTGCAGTGAGACAGTGGTTCGTGAGATGGCTAAAGAGTGCAGTGAGACGGGGGTTTGTGAGATGAGTAAAGAGTGCCGTGAGACAGGGGTTTGTGAGATGGCTAAAGAGTGCAGCGAGACAGCGGTTTGTGAGATGAGTAAAGAGTGCAGTGAGACAGGGTTTTGCGAGATGGGTAAAGAGTGCAGTGATACAGGGGTTTGTGAGATGAGTAAAGTGTGCTGTGAGACAGTGGTTTGTGAGATGAGTAAAGAGTGCAGTGAGACAGTGGTTTGTGAGATGGCTAAAGAGTGCAGTGAGACAGGGGTTTGTGAGATGGGTAAATAGTGCAGTGAGACGGAGGTTTGTGTGAAGGTTAAAGAGTGCAGTGAGACAGGGGATTGTGAGATGAGTAAAGAGTGCAGTGACATGGTGGTTTGTGAGATGAGTAAATAGAGCAGTGGGACAGGGGTTTGTGAGATGGGTAATGAGTGCAGTGAGACAGAGGTTTGTGAGATGGGTAAAGAGTGCAGTGAGACAGGGGTTTGTGA
Source organism: Cetorhinus maximus (assembly GCF_964194155.1). Classification (NCBI taxonomy): domain Eukaryota; kingdom Metazoa; phylum Chordata; class Chondrichthyes; order Lamniformes; family Cetorhinidae; genus Cetorhinus; species Cetorhinus maximus. Next base: position 246,706,000 of record NC_135879.1, read on the forward strand.
GATGAGTAATGAGTGCAGTGAGACTGTGGTTTGTGAGATTGGTAAAGAGTGCAGTGAGACAGGGGTTTGTGAGATGAGTAAAGAGTGCAGTGAGACAGGGGTTTGTGAGATGTGTAAAGAGTCCAGTGGGACAGGAGTTTGTGAGATGGGTAAAGAGTGCAGTGAGACAGTGGTTTGTGAGATGAGTAAATAGTGCAGTGAGACTAGGGATTGTGAGATGAGTAAAGAGTGCAGTGAGACAGGGCTTTGTGAGATGAGTAAAGAGTGTAGTGAGACAGTGGTTTGTGAGATGGCTAAAGAGTGCAGTGAGACAGCGGTTTGTGAGATGGGTAAGTAGTGCAGTGAGACAGGGGTTTGTGTGAAGGGTAAAGAGTGCAGTGAGACAGGGGTTTGTGAGTTGAGTAAAGAGTGCAGTGAGACAGGGGTTTGTGAGATGAGTAAAGAGTGCAGTGGGACAGGGGTTTGTGAGATGGGTATAGAGTGCAGTGAGACAGAGGTTTGTGAGATGGGTAAAGAGTGCAGTGAGACAGGGGTTTGTGAGATGAGTAATGAGTGCAGTGAGACAGGGGTTTGTGAGATGGGTAAAGAGTGCAGTGAGACAGGGGTTTGTGAGATGAGTAAAGAGTGCAGTGAGACAGGCGTTTGTGAGATGTTTAAAGAGTGCAGTGGGACAGGAGTATGTGAGATGTGTAAAGAGTTGAGTGAGACAGGGGTAGTGAGATGGGTGAAGAGTGCAGTGAGAAAGGCTTTTGTCAGATGGGTAAAGATAGCAATGAGGCAAGGGTTTGTGAGATGAGTAAAGCGTGCAGTGAGACAGGGGTTTGTGAGATGAGTAAAGAATGCAGTGAGATAGGGGTTTGTGAGATGGGTAAAGAATGCAGTGAGACAGGGGTTTGTGAGATGCGTAAATAGTGTAGTGAGACTAGGGTTTGTGAGATGAATAAAGAGTGCAGTGAGACAGGGGTTTGTGAGATGGGTAAAGAGTGCAGTGAGACAGGGGTTTGTGAGATGAGTAAAGAGTGCAGTGAGACAGGGGTTTGTGAGATGGGTAAAGTGTGCAGTGAGACAGGGGTTTGTTGGATGAGTAAAGAGTGCAGTGAGACAGGGGTTTGAGAGATAGGTAAAGAGTGCAGTGAGACGAGGGATTGTGAGATGAGTAAATAGTGCAGTGAGACTACGGTTTGTGAGATGAGTCAAGAGTGCAGTGAGACAGTGGTTCGTGAGATGGCTAAAGAGTGCAGTGAGACGGGGGTTTGTGAGATGAGTAAAGAGTGCAGTGAGACAGGGGTTTGTGAGATGGCTAAAGAGTGCAGCGAGACAGCGGTTTGTGAGATGAGTAAAGAGTGCAGTGAGACAGGGGTTTGTGAGATGGGTAAAGTGTGCAGTGAGACAGGGATTTGTGGGACGGTTAAAGAGTGCAGTGAGGCAGGGGTTTGTGAGACGAGTAAAGAGTGCAGTGAGACAGGGGTTTGTGAGATGGGTAAAGAGTGCAGTGTGAAAGGTGTTTGTGAGATGTTTAAAGAGTGCAGTGAGACAGGGGTTTGTGAGATGTGTAAAGAGTGCATTGAGACAGGAGTTTGTGAGATGGGTAAAGAGTGCAGTGAGACAGGGTTTGTGAGATGGGTAAACAGTCCGGTGAGACAGGGGTTTGCGAGATGAGTAAAGAGTGCAGTGAGACAGGGGTAGTGAGATGGGTAAAGAGTGCATTGAGACAGTGGTTTGTCAGATTGGTAAAGATAGCAATGAGGCAGGGGTTTGTGAGATGAGTAAAGAGTGCAGTGAGTCAGGGGTTTGTGAGATCAGTAAGTTGTGCAGTGAGTCTAGGGTTTGTGGGATGAGTAAAGAGTGCAGTGAGACAGGGTTTTGTGAGATGGGTAAAGAGTGCAGTGATACAGGGGTTTGTGAGATGGGTAAAGAGTGCAGTGTGACACGGGTTTGTAGGATGAGTAAAGAGTGCAGTGAGACAGAGGTTTGTGAGATGGGTAAAGAGTGCAGTGAGACAGGGGTTTGTGAGATGAGTAATGAGTGCAGTGAGACAGGGGTTTGTGAGATGGGTAAAGAGTGCAGTGAGACAGGGGTTTGTGAGATGAGTAAAGAGTGCAGTGAGACAGGGGTTTGTGAGATGTGTAAAGAGTGCAGTGGGCAGGAGTTTGTGAGATGGGTAAAGAATTCAGTGAGACAGGGGTTTGTGAGATGAGTAAATAGTGCAGTGAGACTAGGGTTTGTGAGATGAGTAAAGAGTGCAGTGAGACAGGGGTTTGTGAGATGGGTAAAGAGTGCAGTGAGACAGGGGTTTGTGAGATGAGTAAAGAGTGCAGTGAGACAGGGGTTTGTGAGATGGGTAAAGTGCGCAGTGAGACAGGGGTTTGTTGGATGAGTAAAGAGTGCAGTGAGACAGGGGTTTGAGAGATAGGTAAAGAGTGCAGTGAGACGAGGGATTGTGAGATGAGTAAAGAGTGCAGTGAGACAGGGGTTTGTGAGTTGAGTAAATAGTGCAGTGAGACTAGGGTTTGTGAGATGAGTAAAGAGTGCAGTGAGACAGTGGTTCGTGAGATGGCTAAAGAGTACAGTGAGACAGGGGTTTGTGAGATGAGTAAAGAGTGCAGTGAGACAGGGGTTTGTGAGATGGCTAAAGAGTGCAGCGAGACAGCGGTTTGTGAGATGAATAAAGAGTGCAGTGAGACAGGGTTTTGTGAGATGGGTAAAGTGTGCAGTGAGACAGGGGTTTGTGGGACGGTTAAAGAGTGCAGTGAGGCAGGGGTTTGTGAGATGAGTAAAGAGTGCAGTGAGACAGGGGTTTGTGAGATGGGTAAAGAGTGCAGTGAGACAGGTGTTTGTGAGATGTTTAAAGAGTGCAATGAGACAGGGGTTTGTGAGATGTGTAAAGAGTGCAGTGAGACAGGAGTTTGTGAGATGGGTAAAGAGTGCAGTGAGACAGGGTTTGTGAGATGGGTAAACAGTCCGGTGAGACATGGGTTTGTGAGATGAGTAAAGAGTGCAGTGAGACAGGGGTAGTGAGATGGGTAAGGAGTGCATTGAGACAGTGGTTTGTCAGATGGGTAAAGATTGCAATGAGGCAGGGGTTTGTGAGATGAGTAAAGAGTGCAGTGAGTCAGGGGTTTGTGTGATGAGTAAATAGTGCAGTGAGACTAGGGTTTGTGAGATGAGTAAAGAGTGCAGTGAGACAGGGTTTTGCGAGATGGGTAAAGAGTGCAGTGATACAGGGGTTTGTGAGATGAGTAAAGTGTGCTGTGAGACAGTGGTTTGTGAGATGAGTAAAGAGTGCAGTGAGACAGTGGTTTGTGAGATGGCTAAAGAGTGCAGTGAGACAGGGGTTTGTGAGATGGGTAAATAGTGCAGTGAGACGGAGGTTTGTGTGAAGGTTAAAGAGTGCAGTGAGACAGGGGATTGTGAGATGAGTAAAGAGTGCAGTGACACGGTGGTTTGTGAGATGAGTAAATAGTGCAGTGGGACAGGGGTTTGTGAGATGGGTAATGAGTGCAGTGAGACAGAGGTTTGTGAGATGGGTAAAGAGTGCAGTGAGACTGTGGTTTGTGAGATGGGTAAAGAGTGCAGTGAGACAGGGGTTTGTGAGATGAGTAAAGAGTGCAGTGAGACAGGGGTTTGTGAGATGTGTAAAGAGTCCAGTGGGACAGGAGTTTGTGAGATGGGTAAAGAGTGCAGTGAGACGGGGGTTTGTGAGATGGGTAAAGAGTGCAGTGAGATGGGTTTGTCAGATGAGTAAAGAGTGCAGTGAGACAGGGGTTTGTGAGTTGGGTAAAAATTGCAGTGAGACAGTGGTTTGTGTGATGAGTAAAGTGTGCAGTGAGACAGGGGTTTTTGTGATGAGTAAAGAGTGCATTGAGACAGTGGTTTGTCAGATGGTTAAAGATATCAATGAGGCAGGGGTTTGTGAGATGTGTAAAGAGTGCAGTGAGACAGGGGTTTGTGAGATGGGTAAAGAGTGCAGTGAGACAGATGTTTGTGAGATGAGTAAAGAGTGCAGTTAGACATGGGTTTGTGAGATGAGTAAAGAGTGCAGTGAGACAGGGGTTTGTGAGATTGATAAAGATTGCAGTAAGATAGGGGTTTGTGAGATGGGTAAAGAGTTCAGTGAGACAGGGGTAGTGAGATGGGTGAATAGTGCAGTGAGAAAAGGTTTTGTCAGATGGGTTAAAGATAGAAATGAGGCAGGGGTTTGTGAGATGAGTAAAGAGTGCAGTGAGACAGTGGTTTGTGAGATGAGTAAAGAATGCAGTCAGATAGGGGTTTGTGAGATAGGTAAAGAGTGCAGTGAGACAGGGGTTTGTGAGATGAATAAAGAGTGCAGTGAGACAGGGTTTTGTGAGATGGGTAAAGTGTGCAGTGAGACAGGGGTTTGTGGGACGGTTAAAGAGTGCAGTGAGGCAGGGGTTTGTGAGATGAGTAAAGAGTGCAGTGAGACAGGTGTTTGTGAGATGTTTAAAGAGTGCAGTGAGACAGGGGTTTGTGAGATGTGTAAAGAGTGCAGTGAGACAGGAGTTTGTGAGATGGGTAAAGAGTGCAGTGAGACAGGGTTTGTGAGATGGGTAAACAGTCCGGTGAGACATGGGTTTGCGAGATGAGTAAAGAGTGCAGTGAGACAGGGGTAGTGAGATGGGTAAAGAGTGCATTGAGACAGTGGTTTGTCAGATGGGTAAAGATTGCAATGAGGCAGGGGTTTGTGAGATGAGTAAAGAGTGCAGTGAGTCAGGGGTTTGTGTGATGAGTAAATAGTGCAGTGAGACTAGGGTTTGTGAGATGAGTAAAGAGTGCAGTGAGACAGGGTTTTGCGAGATGGGTAAAGAGTGCAGTGATACAGGGGTTTGTGAGATGAGTAAAGTGTGCTGTGAGACAGTGGTTTGTGAGATGAGTAAAGAGTGCAGTGAGACAGTGGTTTGTGAGATGGCTAAAGAGTGCAGTGAGACAGGGGTTTGTGAGATGGGTAAATAGTGCAGTGAGACGGAGGTTTGTGTGAAGGTTAAAGAGTGCAGTGAGACAGGGGATTGTGAGATGAGTAAAGAGTGCAGTGACATGGTGGTTTGTGAGATGAGTAAATAGAGCAGTGGGACAGGGGTTTGTGAGATGGGTAATGAGTGCAGTGAGACAGAGGTTTGTGAGATGGGTAAAGAGTGCAGTGAGATGGGTTTGTCAGATGAGTAAAGAGTGCAGTGAGACAGGGGTTTGTGAGTTGGGTAAAAATTGCAGTGAGACAGTGGTTTGTGAGATGAGTAAAGAATGCAGTCAGATAGGGGTTTGTGAGATAGGTAAAGAGTGCAGTGAGACAGGGGTTTGAGAGATGAGTAAATAGTGCAGTGAGACAGTGGGTTGTGAGATGAGTATAGAGTGCAATGAGATAGGGGTTTGTGAGATGGGTAAAGAGTGCAGTTTGACATAGGTTTGTTAGATGAGTAGAGTGCTCTGAGATAGGGGTTTATGAGATGGGTAAAGAGTGCAGTGAGACAGGGGCTTATGAAATGGGTAAAGAGTGCAGTGACACAGGGGTTTGTGAGATCGGTAAAGAGTGCAGTGAGATGGGTTTGTGTGATGAGTAAAGAGTGATGTGAGACTGGGGTTTCTACGATGAGTAAAGAGTGCAGTGGGAAAGGGGTTTATGAGATGGGTAAAGAGTGCAGTGAGACAGGGGTTTATAAGATGGGTAAAGAGTCCAGTGAGACAGGGGTTTGTGAAATGGGTAATGAGTGCAGTGAGACAGGGGTTTGTGTGATGAGTAAAGAGTGCAGTGAGATAGGGGTTTGTGAGTTGGGTAAATAGTTCAGTGAGACAGGGGTAGTGAGATGGGTGAAGAGTCCAGTGATAAAGGCGTTTGTCAGATGGGTAAAGATAGCAATGATGCCGGGGTTTGTGAGATGAGTAAAGAGTGCAGCGAGACAGTGGTTTGTGAGATGAGTAAAGAATGCAGTGAGATAGGGGTTTGTGAGATGGGTAAAGAGTGCAGTGAGACAGGGGTTTGTGAGATGGGTAAAGAATGCAGTGAGACAGGGGTTTGTGAGATGAGTGAATAGTGCAGTGAGACTAGGGTTTGTGAGATGAGTAAAGAGTGCAGTGAGACAGTGGTTTGTGAGATGGGTAAAGAGTGCAGTGAGACAGGGGTTTGTGAGATGAGTATAGAGTGCAGTGAGACAGGGGTTTGTGAGATGGGTAAAGTGTGCAGTGAGACAGGGGTTTGTGAGTTGAGTAAATAGTGCATTGAGACTAGGGTTTGTGAGATGAGTAAAGAGTGCTGTGAGACAGTGGTTTGTGAGATGGCTAAAGAGTGCAGTGAGACAGGGGTTTGTGAGATGAGTAAAGAGTGCAGTGACACAGGGGTTTGTGAGATGGCTAAAGAGTGCAGCGAGACAGCGGTTTGTGAGATGAGTAAAGAGTGCAGTGAGACAGGGGTTTGTGAGATGGGTAAAGAGTGCAGTGAGACAGGGTTTGTGGGATGGGTAAAGAGCGCAGTGAGACATGGGTTTGTGAGATGAGTAAAGAGTGCAGTGAGACAGGGGTTTGTGAGATGGGTAAAGAGTGCAGTGAGACAGGGGTTTGTGAGATGGGTAAAGTGAGCTGTGAGACAGGGTTTTGTTGGATGAGTAAAGAGTGCAGTGAGACAGGGGTTTGAGAGATAGGTAAAGAGTGCAGTGAGACAGTGGTTCGTGAGATGGCTAAAGAGTGCAGTGAGACAGGGGTTTGTGAGATGAATAAAGAGTGCAGTGAGGCAGGGGTTTGTGAGATGGGTAAAGTGTGCAGTGAGAGAGGGTTTTGTGGGACGGTTAAAGAGTGCAGTGAGGCAGGGGTTTGTGAGATGGGTAAATTGTGCAGTGAGACAGGGTTTTGTGGGACGGTTAAAGAGTGCAGTGAGGCAGGGGTTTGTGAGATGAGTAAAGAGTGCAGTGAGACAGGGGTTTGTGAGATGGGTAAAGAGTGCAGTGAGACAGGTGTTTGTGAAATGTTTAACGAGTGCAGTGAGACAGGGGTTTGTGAGATGTGTAAAGAGTGCAGTGAGACAGGAGTTTGTGAGATGGGTAAAGAGTGCAGTGAGACAGGGTTTGTGAGATGGGTAAACAGTCCGGTGAGACATGGGTTTGCGAGATGAGTAAAGAGTGCAGTGAGACAGGGGTTTGTGAGATGGGTAAAGAGTGCAGTGAGACAGGGGTTTGTGAGATGGGTAAAGTGAGCTGTGAGACAGGGGTTTGTTGGATGAGTAAAGAGTGCAGTGAGACAGGGGTTTGAGAGATAGGTAAAGAGTGCAGTGAGACAGTGGTTCGTGAGATGGCTCAAGAGTGCAGTGAGACAGGGGTTTGTGAGATGAGTAAAGAGTGCAGTGAGACAGGGGTAGTGAGATGGGTAAAGAGTGCATTGAGACAGTGGTTTGTCAGATGGGTAAAGATAGCAATGAGGCAGGGGTTTGTGAGATGAGTAAAGAGTGCAGTGAGTCATGGGTTTGTGTGATGAGTAAATAGTGCAGTGAGACTAGGGTTTGTGAGATGAGTAAAGAGTGCTGTGAGACAGTGGTTTGTGAGATGAGTAAAGAGTGCAGTGAGACAGTGGTTTGTGAGATGGGTAAATAGTGCAGTGAGACGGAGGTTTGTGTGTAGGTTAAAGAGTGCAGTGAGACAGCGGTTTGTGAGATGGGTAAAGAGTGCAGTGAGACAGCTGTTTATGAGATGGGTAATTAAGTGCAGTGAGACAGGTGTTTGTGAGATGTGTAAAGAGTGCAGTGAGACAGGGGGTTGTGAGATGAGTAAAGAGTGCAGTGATACAGGGGTTTGTGAGATGAGTAAAGAGTGCAGTGAGACAGTGGTTTGTGAGATGGGTAAAGAGTGCAGTGAGACTGGGGTTTGTGTGATGGGTAAAGAGTGAAGTGAGACAGGAGTTTGTGAGATATGTAAAGAGTGCAGTGAGACAGGGGTTTGTGAGATGAGTAAAGAGTGCAGTGAGACAGGGGTAGTGAGGTGGTTAAAGAGTGCAGTGAGACAGTGGTTTGTCAGATGGGTAAAGATAACAATGAGGCAGGGATTTGTGAGATGAGTAATGAGTGCAGTGAGTCAGGGGTTTTGAGATGAGTAAATAGTGCAGTGAGACTAGGGTTTGTGAGATGATTAAAGAGTGCAGTGAGAAATGGTTTTGTGATATGGGTAAAGAGTGCAGTAATAAAGGGGTTTGTGAGATGAGCAAAGAGTGCTGTGAGACAGGGGTTTGTGAGATGGGTAAAGAGTGCAGTGAGACACGGGTTTGTAGGATGAATAAAGAGTGCAGAGAGACAGGGGTTTGTGAGATAGGTAAAGAGTGCAGTGAGACTAGGGATTGTGAGACGAGTAAAGAGTGCAGTGAGACAGGGGTTTGTGAGATGAGTAAATAGTGCAGTGAGACAGGGGTTTGAGAGATAGGTAAAGAGTGCAGTGAGACTTGGGATTGTGAGATGAGTAGAGTGCAGTGAGACAGGGGTAGTGAGATGGGTAAAGATTGCATTGAGACAGGGGTTTGTCAGATGGGTAAAGATAGCAATGAGGCAGGGGTTTGTGAGATGTGTAAAGAGTGCAGTGAGACAGGGGTTTGTGAGATCAGTAAAGAGTGCAGTGAGACAGGGGTTTGTGAGACGGTTAAGGACTGCAGTGAGACAGATGTTTGTGAGATGAGTAAAGAGTGCAGTGAGACATGGGTTTGTCAGATGAGCAAAGAGTGCAGTGAGACAGAGGTTTGTGAGAAGGATAAAGAGTGCAGTGAGACAGCGGTTTGTGAGATGAGTAAAGAGTGCAGTGAGAGAGAGGTTTGTGAGATGTGTAAAGAGTGCAGTGAGACAGGGGTTTGTGAGATCAGTAAAGAGTGCAGTGAGACAGCGGTTTATGAGATGGGTAATTAAGTGCAGTGAGACAGGTGTTTGTGAGATGTGTAAAGAGTGCAGTGAGACAGGGGGTTGTGAGATGAGTAAAGAGTGCAGTGATACATGGGTTTGTGAGATGAGTAAAGAGTGCTGTGAGACAGGGGTTTGTAGGATGAGTAAAGAGTGCAGTGAGACAGAGGTTTGTGAGATGGGTAAAGAGTGCAGTGAGACAGGGGTTTGTGAGATGAGTAATGAGTGCAGTGAGACAGGGGTTTGTGAGATTGGTAAAGAGTGCAGTGAGACAGGGGTTTGTGAGATGAGTAAAGAGTGCAGTGAGACAGGGGTTTGTGAGATGTGTAAAGAGTGCAGTGGGCAGGAGTTTGTGAGATGGGTAAAGAATTCAGTGAGACAGGGGTTTGTGAGATGAGTAAATAGTGCAGTGAGACTAGGGTTTGTGAGATGAGTAAAGAGTGCAGTGAGACAGGGGTTTGTGAGATGGGTAAAGAGTGCAGTGAGACAGGGGTTTGTGAGATGAGTAAAGAGTGCAGTGAGACAGGGGTTTGTGAGATGGGTAAAGTGTGCAGTGAGACAGGGGTTTGTTGGATGAGTAAAGAGTGCAGTGAGACAGGGGTTTGAGAGATAGGTAAAGAGTGCAGTGAGACGAGGGATTGTGAGATGAGTAAAGAGTGCAGTGAGACAGAGGTTTGTGAGTTGAGTAAATAGTGCAGTGAGACTAGGGTTTGTGAGATGAGTAAAGAGTGCAGTGAGACAGTGGTTCGTGAGATGGCTAAAGAGTACAGTGAGACAGGGGTTTGTGAGATGAGTAAAGAGTGCAGTGAGACAGCGGTTTGTGAGATGGCTAAAGAGTGCAGCGAGACAGCGGTTTGTGAGATGAATAACGAGTGCAGTGAGACAGGGTTTTGTGAGATGTGTAAAGTGTGCAGTGAGACAGATGTTTGTGGGACGGTTAAAGAGTGCAGTGAGGCAGGGGTTTGTGAGATGAGTAAAGAGTGCAGTGAGACAGGGGTTTGTGAGATGGGTAAAGAGTGCAGTGAGACAGGTGTTTGTGAGATGTTTAAAGAGTGCAATGAGACAGGGGTTTGTGAGATGTGTAATGAGTGCAGTGAGACAGGAGTTTGTGAGATGGGTAAAGAGTGCAGTGAGACAGGGTTTGTGAGATGGGTAAACAGTCCGGTGAGACATGGGTTTGTGAGATGAGTAAAGAGTGCAGTGAGACAGGGGTAGTGAGATGGGTAAGGAGTGCATTGAGACAGTGGTTTGTCAGATGGGTAAAGATTGCAATGAGGCAGGGGTTTGTGAGATGAGTAAAGAGTGCAGTGAGACTTGGGATTGTGAGATGAGTAGAGTGCAGTGAGACAGGGGTAGTGAGATGGGTAAAGATTGCATTGAGACAGGGGTTTGTCAGATGGGTAAAGATAGCAATGAGGCAGGGGTTTGTGAGATGTGTAAAGAGTGCAGTGAGACAGGGGTTTGTGAGATCAGTAAAGAGTGCAGTGAGACAGGGGTTTGTGAGACGGTTAAGGACTGCAGTGAGACAGATGTTTGTGAGATGAGTAAAGAGTGCAGTGAGACATGGGTTTGTCAGATGAGCAAAGAGTGCAGTGAGACAGAGGTTTGTGAGAAGGATAAAGAGTGCAGTGAGACAGCGGTTTGTGAGATGAGTAAAGAGTGCAGTGAGAGAGAGGTTTGTGAGATGTGTAAAGAGTGCAGTGAGACAGGGGTTTGTGAGATCAGTAAAGAGTGCAGTGAGACACTGGTTTATGAGATGGGTAATTAAGTGCAGTGAGACAGGTGTTTGTGAGATGTGTAAAGAGTGCAGTGAGACAGGGGGTTGTGAGATGAGTAAAGAGTGCAGTGATACATGGGTTTGTGAGATGAGTAAAGAGTGCTGTGAGACAGGGGTTTGTAGGATGAGTAAAGAGTGCAGTGAGACAGAGGTTTGTGAGATGGGTAAAGAGTGCAGTGAGACAGGGGTTTGTGAGATGAGTAATGAGTGCAGTGAGACAGGGGTTTGTGAGATGGGTAAAGAGTGCAGTGAGACAGGGGTTTGTGAGATGAGTAAAGAGTGCAGTGAGACAGGGGTTTGTGAGATGTGTAAAGAGTGCAGTGGGCAGGAGTTTGTGAGATGGGTAAAGAATTCAGTGAGACAGGGGTTTGTGAGATGAGTAAATAGTGCAGTGAGACTAGGGTTTGTGAGATGAGTAAAGAGTGCAGTGAGACAGGGGTTTGTGAGATGGGTAAAGAGTGCAGTGAGACAGGGGTTTGTGAGATGAGTAAAGAGTGCAGTGAGACAGGGGTTTGTGAGATGGGTAAAGTGTGCAGTGAGACAGGGGTTTGTTGGATGAGTAAAGAGTGCAGTGAGACAGGGGTTTGAGAGATAGGTAAAGAGTGCAGTGAGACGAGGGATTGTGAGATGAGTAAAGAGTGCAGTGAGACAGGGGTTTGTGAGTTGAGTAAATAGTGCAGTGAGACTAGGGTTTGTGAGATGAGTAAAGAGTGCAGTGAGACAGTGGTTCGTGAGATGGCTAAAGAGTACAGTGAGACAGGGTTTTGTGAGATGAGTAAAGAGTGCAGTGAGACAGGGGTTTGTGTGATGGCTAAAGAGTGCAGCGAGACAGCGGTTTGTGAGATGAATAAAGAGTGCAGTGAGACAGGGTTTTGTGAGATGTGTAAAGTGTGCAGTGAGACAGATGTTTGTGGGACGGTTAAAGAGTGCAGTGAGGCAGGGGTTTGTGAGATGAGTAAAGAGTGCAGTGAGACAGGGGTTTGTGAGATGGGTAAAGAGTGCAGTGAGACAGGTGTTTGTGAGATGTTTAAAGAGTGCAATGAGACAGGGGTTTGTGAGATGTGTAATGAGTGCAGTGAGACAGGAGTTTGTGAGATGGGTAAAGAGTGCAGTGAGACAGGGTTTGTGAGATGGGTAAACAGTCCGGTGAGACATGAGTTTGTGAGATGAGTAAAGAGTGCAGTGAGACAGGGGTAGTGAGATGGGTAAGGAGTGCATTGAGACAGTGGTTTGTCAGATGGGTAAAGATTGCAATGAGGCAGGGGTTTGAGAGATGAGTAAAGAGTGCAGTGAGTCAGGGGTTTGTGTGATGAGTAAATAGTGCAGTGAGACTAGGGTTTGTGAGATGAGTAAAGAGTGCAGTGAGACAGGGTTTTGCGAGATGGGTAAAGAGTGCAGTGATACAGGGGTTTGTGAGATGAGTAAAGTGTGCTGTGAGACAGTGGTTTGTGAGATGAGTAAAGAGTGCAGTGAGACAGTGGTTTGTGAGATGGCTAAAGAGTGCAGTGAGACAGGGGTTTGTGAGATGGGTAAATAGTGCAGTGAGACGGAGGTTTGTGTGAAGGTTAAAGAGTGCAGTGAGACAGGGGATTGTGAGATGAGTAAAGAGTGCAGTGACACGGTGGTTTGTGAGATGAGTAAATAGTGCAGTGGGACAGAGGTTTGTGAGATGGGTAATGAGTGCAGTGAGACAGAGGTTTGTGAGATGGGTAAAGAGTGCAGTGAGACTGTGGTTTGTGAGATGGGTAAAGAGTGCAGTGAGATAGGGGTTTGTGAGATGAGTAAAGAGTGCAGTGAGACAGGGGTTTGTGAGATGTGTAAAGAGTCCAGTGGGACAGGAGTTTGTGAGATGGGTAAAGAGTGCAGTGAGACGGGGGTTTGTGAGATGGGTAAAGAGTGCAGTGAGATGGGTTTGTCAGATGAGTAAAGAGTGCAGTGAGACAGGGGTTTGTGAGTTGGGTAAAAATTGCAGTGAGACAGTGGTTTGTGTGATGAGTAAAGTGTGCAGTGAGACAGGGGTTTTTGTGATGAGTAAAGAGTGCATTGAGACAGTGGTTTGTCAGATGGTTAAAGATATCAATGAGGCAGGGGTTTGTGAGATGTGTAAAGAGTGCAGTGAGACAGGGGTTTGTGAGATGGGTAAAGAGTGCAGTGAGACAGATGTTTGTGAGATGAGTAAAGAGTGCAGTGAGACATGGGTTTGTGAGATGAGTAAAGAGTGCAGTGAGACAGGGGTTTGTGAGATTGATAAAGATTGCAGTAAGATAGGGGTTTGTGAGATGTGTAAAGATTTCAGTGAGACAGGGGTAGTGAGATGGGTGAATAGTGCAGTGAGAAAGGGTTTTGTCAGATGGGTTAAAGATAGAAATGAGGCAGGGGTTTGTGAGATGAGTAAAGAGTGCAGTGAGACAGTGGTTTGTGAGATGAGTAAAGAATGCAGTCAGATAGGGGTTTGTGAGATAGGTAAAGAGTGCAGTGAGACAGGGGTTTGAGAGATGAGTAAATAGTGCAGTGAGACAGTGGTTTGTGAGATGGGTAAAGAGTGCAGTGAGACAGGGGTTTGTGAGATGTGTAAAGAGTGCAGTGTGACAGGGGTTTGTGAGATGAGTAAAGAGTGCAGTGAGACAGTGGTTTGTGAGATGGGTAAAGAGTGCAGTGAGACTGGGGTTTGTTGGATGAGTAAAGAGTGCAGTGAGACAGGGGTTTGAGAGATAGGTAAAGAGTGCAGTGAGACTAGGGATTGTGAGATGAGTAGAGTGCAGTAAGACAGGGGTAGTGAGATGGGTAAAGAGTGCATTGAGACAGGGGTTTGTCAGATGGGTAAAGATAGCAATGAGGCAGGGGTTTTTGAGATGTGTAAAGAGTGCAGTGAGACAGGGGTTTGTGAGATGAGTAAAGAGTGCAGTGAGACAGGGGTTTGTGAGACAGATTAAGACTGCAGTGAGACAGATGTTTGTGAGATGAGTAAAGAGTGCAGTGAGACATGGGTTTGTCAGATGAGTAAAGAGTGCAGTGAGACAGGGGTTTGTGAGAAGGATAAAGAGTGCAGTGAGACAGCAGTTTGTGAGATGGGTAAAGATTGCAGTGAGACAGGGGTTTGTGAGATGTGTAAAGAGTGCAGTGAGACAGCGGTTTATGAGATGGGTAATTAAGTGCAGTGAGACAGGCGTTTGTGAGATGTGTAAAGAGCGCAGTGAGACAGGGGGTTGTGAGATGAGTATAGAGTGCAATGAGTTAGGGGTTTGTGAGATGGGTAAAGAGTGCAGTTTGACATAGGTTTGTTAGATGAGTAGAGTGCATTGAGATAGGGGTTTATGAGATGGGTAAAGAGTGCAGTGAGACAGGGGCTTATGAAATGGGTAAAGAGTGCAGTGACACAGGGGTTTGTGAGATCGGTAAAGAGTGCAGTGAGATGGGTTTGTGTGATGAGTAAAGAGTGATGTGAGACTGGGGTTTCTACGATGAGTAAAGAGTGCAGTGGGAAAGGGGTTTATGAGATGGGTAAAGAGTGCAGTGAGACAGGGGTTTATAAGATGGGTAAAGAGTCCAGTGAGACAGGGGTTTGTGAAATGGGTAATGAGTGCAGTGAGACAGGGGTTTGTGTGATGAGTAAAGAGTGCAGTGAGATAGGGGTTTGTGAGTTGGGTAAATAGTTCAGTGAGACAGGGGTAGTGAGATGGGTGAAGAGTCCAGTGATAAAGGCGTTTGTCAGATGGGTAAAGATAGCAATGATGCCGGGGTTTGTGAGATGAGTAAAGAGTGCAGCGAGACAGTGGTTTGTGAGATGAGTAAAGAATGCAGTGAGATAGGGGTTTGTGAGATGGGTAAAGAGTGCAGTGAGACAGGGGTTTGTGAGATGGGTAAAGAATGCAGTGAGACAGGGGTTTGTGAGATGAGTGAATAGTGCAGTGAGACTAGGGTTTGTGAGATGAGTAAAGAGTGCAGTGAGACAGTGGTTTGTGAGATGGGTAAAGAGTGCAGTGAGACAGGGGTTTGTGAGATGAGTATAGAGTGCAGTGAGACAGGGGTTTGTGAGATGGGTAAAGTGTGCAGTGAGACAGGGGTTTGTGAGTTGAGTAAATAGTGCATTGAGACTAGGGTTTGTGAGATGAGTAAAGAGTGCTGTGAGACAGTGGTTTGTGAGATGGCTAAAGAGTGCAGTGAGACAGGGGTTTGTGAGATGAGTAAAGAGTGCAGTGACACAGGGGTTTGTGAGATGGCTAAAGAGTGCAGCGAGACAGCGGTTTGTGAGATGAGTAAAGAGTGCAGTGAGACAGGGGTTTGTGAGATGGGTAAAGAGTGCAGTGAGACAGGGTTTGTGGGACGGGTAAAGAGCGCAGTGAGACATGGGTTTGTGAGATGAGTAAAGAGTGCAGTGAGACAGGGGTTTGTGAGATGGGTAAAGAGTGCAGTGAGACAGGGGTTTGTGAGATGGGTAAAGTGAGCTGTGAGACAGGGGTTTGTTGGATGAGTAAAGAGTGCAGTGAGACAGGGGTTTGAGAGATAGGTAAAGAGTGCAGTGAGACAGTGGTTCGTGAGATGGCTAAAGAGTGCAGTGAGACAGGGGTTTGTGAGATGAGTAAAGAGTGCAGTGAGACAGGGGTTTGTGAGATGAATAAAGAGTGCAGTGAGGCAGGGGTTTGTGAGATGGGTAAAGTGTGCAGTGAGACAGGGTTTTGTGGGACGGTTAAAGAGTGCAGTGAGGCAGGGGTTTGTGAGATGGGTAAAGTGTGCAGTGAGACAGGGTTTTGTGGGACGGTTAAAGAGTGCAGTGAGGCAGGGGTTTGTGAGATGAGTAAAGAGTGCAGTGAGACAGGGGTTTGTGAGATGGGTAAAGAGTGCAGTGAGACAGGTGTTTGTGAAATGTTTAACGAGTGCAGTGAGACAGGGTTTTGTGGGACGGTTAAAGAGTGCAGTGAGGCAGGGGTTTGTGAGATGGGTAAAGTGTGCAGTGAGACAGGGTTTTGTGGGACGGTTAAAGAGTGCAGTGAGGCAGGGGTTTGTGAGATGAGTAAAGAGTGCAGTGAGACTGTGGTTTGTGAGATGGGTAAAGAGTGCAGTGAGACAGGGGTTTGTGAGATGTGTAAAGAGTGCAGTGAGACAGGAGTTTGTGAGATGGGTAAAGAGTGCAGTGAGACAGGGTTTGTGAGATGGGTAAACAGTCCGGTGAGACATGGGTTTGCGAGATGAGTAAGGAGTGCAGTGAGACAGGGGTAGTGAGATGGGTAAAGAGTGCATTGAGACAGTGGTTTGTCAGATGGGTAAAGATAGCAATGAGGCAGGGGTTTGTGAGATGAGTAAAGAGTGCAGTGAGTCATGGGTTTGTGTGATGAGTAAATAGTGCAGTGAGACTAGGGTTTGTGAGATGAGTAAAGAGTGCTGTGAGACAGTGGTTTGTGAGATGAGTAAAGAGTGCAGTGAGACAGGGGTTTGTGAGATGGGTAAATAGTGCAGTGAGACGGAGGTTTGTGTGAAGGTTAAAGAGTGCAGTGAGACAGCGGTTTGTGAGATGGGTAAAGAGTGCAGTGAGACAGCTGTTTATGAGATGGGTAATTAAGTGCAGTGAGACAGGTGTTTGTGAGATGTGTAAAGAGTGCAGTGAGACAGGGGGTTGTGAGATGAGTAAAGAGTGCAGTGATACAGGGGTTTGTGAGATGAGTAAAGAGTGCAGTGAGACAGTGGTTTGTGAGATGGGTAAAGAGTGCAGTGAGACTGGGGTTTGTGTGATGGGTAAAGAGTGAAGTGAGACAGGGGTTTGTGAGATATGTAAAGAGTGCAGTGAGACAGGGGTTTGTGAGATCAGTAAAGAGTGCAGTGAGACAGGGGTTTCTGAGACGGTTAAGGACTGCAGTGAGACAGATGTTTGTGAGATGAGTAAAGAGTGCAGTGAGACATGGGTTTGTCAGATGAGCAAAGAGTGCAGTGAGACAGAGGTTTGTGAGAAGGATAAAGAGTGCAGTGAGACAGCGGTTTGTGAGATGAGTAAAGAGTGCAGTGAGAGAGAGGTTTGTGAGATGTGTAAAGAGTGCAGTGAGACAGGGGTTTGTGAGATCAGTAAAGAGTGCAGTGAGACAGCGGTTTATGAGATGGGTAATTAAGTGCAGTGAGACAGGTGTTTGTGAGATGTGTAAAGAGTGCAGTGAGACAGGGGGTTGTGAGATGAGTAAAGAGTGCAGTGATACATGGGTTTGTGAGATGAGTAAAGAGTGCTGTGAGACAGGGGTTTGTGAGATGGGTAAAGAGTTCAGTGAGACACGGGTTTGTAGGATGATTAAAGAGTGCAGTGAGACCGGGGTTTGTGAGATGGGTAAAGAGTGCAGTGATACAGGGGTTTGCGAGATTAGTAAAGAGTGCTGTGAGACAGGGGTTTGTGAGATGGGTAAAGAGTGCAGTGAGACACGGGTTTGTAGGATGAGTAAAGAGTGCAGTGAGACAGGGGTTTGTGAGATAGGTAAAGAGTGCAGTGAGACTAGGGATTGTGAGATGAGTAAAGAGTGCAGTGAGACAGGGGTTTGTGAGATGAGTAAATGGTGCAGTGAGACTCGGGTTTGCGAGATGAGTAAAGAGTGCAGTGAGACTGTGGTTTGTGAGATGGGTAACGAGTGCAGTGAGACAGGGGTTTGTGAGATGAGTAAAGAGTGTAGTGAGACAGTGGTTTGTGAGATGGGTAAAGAGTGCAGTGAGACAGGGGTTTGTGAGATGTGTAAAGAGTGCAGTGAGACAGGGGTTTGTGAGATGAGTAAAGAGTGCAGTGAGACAGTGGTTTGTGAGATGGGTAAAGAGTGCAGTGAGACTGGGGTTTGTTGGATGAGTAAAGAGTGCAGTGAGACAGGGGTTTGAGAGATAGGTAAAGAGTGCAGTGAGACTAGGGATTGTGAGATGAGTAGAGTGCAGTAAGACAGGGGTAGTGAGATGGGTAAAGAGTGCATTGAGACAGGGGTTTGTCAGATGGGTAAAGATAGCAATGAGGCAGGGGTTTTTGAGATGTGTAAAGAGTGCAGTGAGACAGGGGTTTGTGAGATGAGTAAAGAGTGCAGTGAGACAGGGGTTTGTGAGACAGATTAAGACTGCAGTGAGACAGATGTTTGTGAGATGAGTAAAGAGTGCAGTGAGACATGGGTTTGTCAGATGAGTAAAGAGTGCAGTGAGACAGGGGTTTGTGAGAAGGATAAAGAGTGCAGTGAGACAGCAGTTTGTGAGATGGGTAAAGATTGCAGTGAGACAGGGGTTTGTGAGATGTGTAAAGAGTGCAGTGAGACAGCGGTTTATGAGATGGGTAATTAAGTGCAGTGAGACAGGCGTTTGTGAGATGTGTAAAGAGCGCAGTGAGACAGGGGGTTGTGAGATGAGTATAGAGTGCAATGAGTTAGGGGTTTGTGAGATGGGTAAAGAGTGCAGTTTGACATAGGTTTGTTAGATGAGTAGAGTGCATTGAGATAGGGGTTTATGAGATGGGTAAAGAGTGCAGTGAGACAGGGGCTTATGAAATGGGTAAAGAGTGCAGTGACACAGGGGTTTGTGAGATCGGTAAAGAGTGCAGTGAGATGGGTTTGTGTGATGAGTAAAGAGTGATGTGAGACTGGGGTTTCTACGATGAGTAAAGAGTGCAGTGGGAAAGGGGTTTATGAGATGGGTAAAGAGTGCAGTGAGACAGGGGTTTATAAGATGGGTAAAGAGTCCAGTGAGACAGGGGTTTGTGAAATGGGTAATGAGTGCAGTGAGACAGGGGTTTGTGTGATGAGTAAAGAGTGCAGTGAGATAGGGGTTTGTGAGTTGGGTAAATAGTTCAGTGAGACAGGGGTAGTGAGATGGGTGAAGAGTCCAGTGATAAAGGCGTTTGTCAGATGGGTAAAGATAGCAATGATGCCGGGGTTTGTGAGATGAGTAAAGAGTGCAGCGAGACAGTGGTTTGTGAGATGAGTAAAGAATGCAGTGAGATAGGGGTTTGTGAGATGGGTAAAGAGTGCAGTGAGACAGGGGTTTGTGAGATGGGTAAAGAATGCAGTGAGACAGGGGTTTGTGAGATGAGTGAATAGTGCAGTGAGACTAGGGTTTGTGAGATGAGTAAAGAGTGCAGTGAGACAGTGGTTTGTGAGATGGGTAAAGAGTGCAGTGAGACAGGGGTTTGTGAGATGAGTATAGAGTGCAGTGAGACAGGGGTTTGTGAGATGGGTAAAGTGTGCAGTGAGACAGGGGTTTGTGAGTTGAGTAAATAGTGCATTGAGACTAGGGTTTGTGAGATGAGTAAAGAGTGCTGTGAGACAGTGGTTTGTGAGATGGCTAAAGAGTGCAGTGAGACAGGGGTTTGTGAGATGAGTAAAGAGTGCAGTGACACAGGGGTTTGTGAGATGGCTAAAGAGTGCAGCGAGACAGCGGTTTGTGAGATGAGTAAAGAGTGCAGTGAGACAGGGGTTTGTGAGATGGGTAAAGAGTGCAGTGAGACAGGGTTTGTGGGACGGGTAAAGAGCGCAGTGAGACATGGGTTTGTGAGATGAGTAAAGAGTGCAGTGAGACAGGGGTTTGTGAGATGGGTAAAGAGTGCAGTGAGACAGGGGTTTGTGAGATGGGTAAAGTGAGCTGTGAGACAGGGGTTTGTTGGATGAGTAAAGAGTGCAGTGAGACAGGGGTTTGAGAGATAGGTAAAGAGTGCAGTGAGACAGTGGTTCGTGAGATGGCTAAAGAGTGCAGTGAGACAGGGGTTTGTGAGATGAGTAAAGAGTGCAGTGAGACAGGGGTTTGTGAGATGAATAAAGAGTGCAGTGAGGCAGGGGTTTGTGAGATGGGTAAAGTGTGCAGTGAGACAGGGTTTTGTGGGACGGTTAAAGAGTGCAGTGAGGCAGGGGTTTGTGAGATGGGTAAAGTGTGCAGTGAGACAGGGTTTTGTGGGACGGTTAAAGAGTGCAGTGAGGCAGGGGTTTGTGAGATGAGTAAAGAGTGCAGTGAGACAGGGGTTTGTGAGATGGGTAAAGAGTGCAGTGAGACAGGTGTTTGTGAAATGTTTAACGAGTGCAGTGAGACAGGGTTTTGTGGGACGGTTAAAGAGTGCAGTGAGGCAGGGGTTTGTGAGATGGGTAAAGTGTGCAGTGAGACAGGGTTTTGTGGGACGGTTAAAGAGTGCAGTGAGGCAGGGGTTTGTGAGATGAGTAAAGAGTGCAGTGAGACTGTGGTTTGTGAGATGGGTAAAGAGTGCAGTGAGACAGGGGTTTGTGAGATGTGTAAAGAGTGCAGTGAGACAGGAGTTTGTGAGATGGGTAAAGAGTGCAGTGAGACAGGGTTTGTGAGATGGGTAAACAGTCCGGTGAGACATGGGTTTGCGAGATGAGTAAGGAGTGCAGTGAGACAGGGGTAGTGAGATGGGTAAAGAGTGCATTGAGACAGTGGTTTGTCAGATGGGTAAAGAGAGCAATGAGGCAGGGGTTTGTGAGATGAGTAAAGAGTGCAGTGAGTCATGGGTTTGTGTGATGAGTAAATAGTGCAGTGAGACTAGGGTTTGTGAGATGAGTAAAGAGTGCTGTGAGACAGTGGTTTGTGAGATGAGTAAAGAGTGCAGTGAGACAGGGGTTTGTGAGATGGGTAAATAGTGCAGTGAGACGGAGGTTTGTGTGAAGGTTAAAGAGTGCAGTGAGACAGCGGTTTGTGAGATGGGTAAAGAGTGCAGTGAGACAGCTGTTTATGAGATGGGTAATTAAGTGCAGTGAGACAGGTGTTTGTGAGATGTGTAAAGAGTGCAGTGAGACAGGGGGTTGTGAGATGAGTAAAGAGTGCAGTGATACAGGGGTTTGTGAGATGAGTAAAGAGTGCAGTGAGACAGTGGTTTGTGAGATGGGTAAAGAGTGCAGTGAGACTGGGGTTTGTGTGATGGGTAAAGAGTGAAGTGAGACAGGGGTTTGTGAGATATGTAAAGAGTGCAGTGAGACAGGGGTTTGTGAGATCAGTAAAGAGTGCAGTGAGACAGGGGTTTCTGAGACGGTTAAGGACTGCAGTGAGACAGATGTTTGTGAGATGAGTAAAGAGTGCAGTGAGACATGGGTTTGTCAGATGAGCAAAGAGTGCAGTGAGACAGAGGTTTGTGAGAAGGATAAAGAGTGCAGTGAGACAGCGGTTTGTGAGATGAGTAAAGAGTGCAGTGAGAGAGAGGTTTGTGAGATGTGTAAAGAGTGCAGTGAGACAGGGGTTTGTGAGATCAGTAAAGAGTGCAGTGAGACAGCGGTTTATGAGATGGGTAATTAAGTGCAGTGAGACAGGTGTTTGTGAGATGTGTAAAGAGTGCAGTGAGACAGGGGGTTGTGAGATGAGTAAAGAGTGCAGTGATACATGGGTTTGTGAGATGAGTAAAGAGTGCTGTGAGACAGGGGTTTGTGAGATGGGTAAAGAGTTCAGTGAGACACGGGTTTGTAGGATGATTAAAGAGTGCAGTGAGACCGGGGTTTGTGAGATGGGTAAAGAGTGCAGTGATACAGGGGTTTGCGAGATTAGTAAAGAGTGCTGTGAGACAGGGGTTTGTGAGATGGGTAAAGAGTGCAGTGAGACACGGGTTTGTAGGATGAGTAAAGAGTGCAGTGAGACAGGGGTTTGTGAGATAGGTAAAGAGTGCAGTGAGACTAGGGATTGTGAGATGAGTAAAGAGTGCAGTGAGACAGGGGTTTGTGAGATGAGTAAATGGTGCAGTGAGACTCGGGTTTGCGAGATGAGTAAAGAGTGCAGTGAGACTGTGGTTTGTGAGATGGGTAACGAGTGCAGTGAGACAGGGGTTTGTGAGATGAGTAAAGAGTGTAGTGAGACAGTGGTTTGTGAGATGGGTAAAGAGTGCAGTGAGACAGGGGTTTGTGAGATGTGTAAAGAGTGCAGTGAGACAGGGGTTTGTGAGATGAGTAAAGAGTGCAGTGAGACAGTGGTTTGTGAGATGGGTAAAGAGTGCAGTGAGACTGGGGTTTGTTGGATGAGTAAAGAGTGCAGTGAGACAGGGGTTTGAGAGATAGGTAAAGAGTGCAGTGAGACTAGGGATTGTGAGATGAGTAGAGTGCAGTAAGACAGGGGTAGTGAGATGGGTAAAGAGTGCATTGAGACAGGGGTTTGTCAGATGGGTAAAGATAGCAATGAGGCAGGGGTTTTTGAGATGTGTAAAGAGTGCAGTGAGACAGGGGTTTGTGAGATGAGTAAAGAGTGCAGTGAGACAGGGGTTTGTCAGATGAGTAAAGAGTGCAGTGAGACAGGGGTTTGTGAGAAGGATAAAGAGTGCAGTGAGACAGCAGTTTGTGAGATGGGTAAAGATTGCAGTGAGACAGGGGTTTGTGAGATGTGTAAAGAGTGCAGTGAGACAGCGGTTTATGAGATGGGTAATTAAGTGCAGTGAGACAGGCGTTTGTGAGATGTGTAAAGAGCGCAGTGAGACAGGGGGTTGTGAGATGAGTATAGAGTGCAATGAGTTAGGGGTTTGTGAGATGGGTAAAGAGTGCAGTTTGACATAGGTTTGTTAGATGAGTAGAGTGCATTGAGATAGGGGTTTATGAGATGGGTAAAGAGTGCAGTGAGACAGGGGCTTATGAAATGGGTAAAGAGTGCAGTGACACAGGGGTTTGTGAGATCGGTAAAGAGTGCAGTGAGATGGGTTTGTGTGATGAGTAAAGAGTGATGTGAGACTGGGGTTTCTACGATGAGTAAAGAGTGCAGTGGGAAAGGGGTTTATGAGATGGGTAACGAGTGCAGTGAGACAGGGGTTTATAAGATGGGTAAAGAGTCCAGTGAGACAGGGGTTTGTGAAATGGGTAATGAGTGCAGTGAGACAGGGGTTTGTGTGATGAGTAAAGAGTGCAGTGAGATAGGGGTTTGTGAGTTGGGTAAATAGTTCAGTGAGACAGGGGTAGTGAGATGGGTGAAGAGTCCAGTGATAAAGGCGTTTGTCAGATGGGTAAAGATAGCAATGATGCCGGGGTTTGTGAGATGAGTAAAGAGTGCAGCGAGACAGTGGTTTGTGAGATGAGTAAAGAATGCAGTGAGATAGGGGTTTGTGAGATGGGTAAAGAGTGCAGTGAGACAGGGGTTTGTGAGATGGGTAAAGAATGCAGTGAGACAGGGGTTTGTGAGATGAGTGAATAGTGCAGTGAGACTAGGGTTTGTGAGATGAGTAAAGAGTGCAGTGAGACAGTGGTTTGTGAGATGGGTAAAGAGTGCAGTGAGACAGGGGTTTGTGAGATGAGTATAGAGTGCAGTGAGACAGGGGTTTGTGAGATGGGTAAAGTGTGCAGTGAGACAGGGGTTTGTGAGTTGAGTAAATAGTGCATTGAGACTAGGGTTTGTGAGATGAGTAAAGAGTGCTGTGAGACAGTGGTTTGTGAGATGGCTAAAGAGTGCAGTGAGACAGGGGTTTGTGAGATGAGTAAAGAGTGCAGTGACACAGGGGTTTGTGAGATGGCTAAAGAGTGCAGCGAGACAGCGGTTTGTGAGATGAGTAAAGAGTGCAGTGAGACAGGGGTTTGTGAGATGGGTAAAGAGTGCAGTGAGACAGGGTTTGTGGGACGGGTAAAGAGCGCAGTGAGACATGGGTTTGTGAGATGAGTAAAGAGTGCAGTGAGACAGGGGTTTGTGAGATGGGTAAAGAGTGCAGTGAGACAGGGGTTTGTGAGATGGGTAAAGTGAGCTGTGAGACAGGGGTTTGTTGGATGAGTAAAGAGTGCAGTGAGACAGGGGTTTGAGAGATAGGTAAAGAGTGCAGTGAGACAGTGGTTCGTGAGATGGCTAAAGAGTGCAGTGAGACAGGGGTTTGTGAGATGAGTAAAGAGTGCAGTGAGACAGGGGTTTGTGAGATGAATAAAGAGTGCAGTGAGGCAGGGGTTTGTGAGATGGGTAAAGTGTGCAGTGAGACAGGGTTTTGTGGGACGGTTAAAGAGTGCAGTGAGGCAGGGGTTTGTGAGATGGGTAAAGTGTGCAGTGAGACAGGGTTTTGTGGGACGGTTAAAGAGTGCAGTGAGGCAGGGGTTTGTGAGATGAGTAAAGAGTGCAGTGAGACAGGGGTTTGTGAGATGGGTAAAGAGTGCAGTGAGACAGGTGTTTGTGAAATGTTTAACGAGTGCAGTGAGACAGGGTTTTGTGGGACGGTTAAAGAGTGCAGTGAGGCAGGGGTTTGTGAGATGGGTAAAGTGTGCAGTGAGACAGGGTTTTGTGGGACGGTTAAAGAGTGCAGTGAGGCAGGGGTTTGTGAGATGAGTAAAGAGTGCAGTGAGACTGTGGTTTGTGAGATGGGTAAAGAGTGCAGTGAGACAGGGGTTTGTGAGATGTGTAAAGAGTGCAGTGAGACAGGAGTTTGTGAGATGGGTAAAGAGTGCAGTGAGACAGGGTTTGTGAGATGGGTAAACAGTCCGGTGAGACATGGGTTTGCGAGATGAGTAAGGAGTGCAGTGAGACAGGGGTAGTGAGATGGGTAAAGAGTGCATTGAGACAGTGGTTTGTCAGATGGGTAAAGATAGCAATGAGGCAGGGGTTTGTGAGATGAGTAAAGAGTGCAGTGAGTCATGGGTTTGTGTGATGAGTAAATAGTGCAGTGAGACTAGGGTTTGTGAGATGAGTAAAGAGTGCTGTGAGACAGTGGTTTGTGAGATGAGTAAAGAGTGCAGTGAGACAGGGGTTTGTGAGATGGGTAAATAGTGCAGTGAGACGGAGGTTTGTGTGAAGGTTAAAGAGTGCAGTGAGACAGCGGTTTGTGAGATGGGTAAAGAGTGCAGTGAGACAGCTGTTTATGAGATGGGTAATTAAGTGCAGTGAGACAGGTGTTTGTGAGATGTGTAAAGAGTGCAGTGAGACAGGGGGTTGTGAGATGAGTAAAGAGTGCAGTGATACAGGGGTTTGTGAGATGAGTAAAGAGTGCAGTGAGACAGTGGTTTGTGAGATGGGTAAAGAGTGCAGTGAGACTGGGGTTTGTGTGATGGGTAAAGAGTGAAGTGAGACAGGGGTTTGTGAGATATGTAAAGAGTGCAGTGAGACAGGGGTTTGTGAGATCAGTAAAGAGTGCAGTGAGACAGGGGTTTCTGAGACGGTTAAGGACTGCAGTGAGACAGATGTTTGTGAGATGAGTAAAGAGTGCAGTGAGACATGGGTTTGTCAGATGAGCAAAGAGTGCAGTGAGACAGAGGTTTGTGAGAAGGATAAAGAGTGCAGTGAGACAGCGGTTTGTGAGATGAGTAAAGAGTGCAGTGAGAGAGAGGTTTGTGAGATGTGTAAAGAGTGCAGTGAGACAGGGGTTTGTGAGATCAGTAAAGAGTGCAGTGAGACAGCGGTTTATGAGATGGGTAATTAAGTGCAGTGAGACAGGTGTTTGTGAGATGTGTAAAGAGTGCAGTGAGACAGGGGGTTGTGAGATGAGTAAATAGTGCAGTGATACATGGGTTTGTGAGATGAGTAAAGAGTGCTGTGAGACAGGGGTTTGTGAGATGGGTAAAGAGTTCAGTGAGACACGGGTTTGTAGGATGATTAAAGAGTGCAGTGAGACCGGGGTTTGTGAGATGGGTAAAGAGTGCAGTGATACAGGGGTTTGCGAGATTAGTAAAGAGTGCTGTGAGACAGGGGTTTGTGAGATGGGTAAAGAGTGCAGTGAGACACGGGTTTGTAGGATGAGTAAAGAGTGCAGTGAGACAGGGGTTTGTGAGATAGGTAAAGAGTGCAGTGAGACTAGGGATTGTGAGATGAGTAAAGAGTGCAGTGAGACAGGGGTTTGTGAGATGAGTAAATGGTGCAGTGAGACTCGGGTTTGCGAGATGAGTAAAGAGTGCAGTGAGACTGTGGTTTGTGAGATGGGTAACGAGTGCAGTGAGACAGGGGTTTGTGAGATGAGTAAAGAGTGTAGTGAGACAGTGGTTTGTGAGATGGCTAAAGAGTGCAGTGAGACAGCGGTTTGTGAGATGGGTAAATAGTGCAGTGAGACAGGGGTTTGTGTGAAGGGTAAAGAGTGCAGTGAGACAGGGGTTTGTGAGATGAGTAAAGGGTGCAGTGAGACAGTGGTTTGTGAGATGGGTAAAGTGTGCAGTGAGACTGGGGTTTGTGTGATGGGTAAAGAGTCCAGTGAGATGGGTTTGTCAGATGAGTAAAGAGTGAAGTGAGACAGGGGTTTGTGAGTTATGTAAAGAGTGCAGTGAGATGGGTTTGTCAGATGAGTAAAGAGTGCGGTGGGACAGAGTTTTGTGTGATGAGTAAAGAGTGCAGTGAGACAGGGGTTTGTGAGATGAGTAAAGAGTGCAGTGAGACAGGGGTTTGTGAGACGGATAAAGACTGCAGTGAGACAGGGGTTTGTGAGATGGGTAAAGAGTGCAGTGAGACATGGGTTTGTGAGATGAGTAAAGAATGAAGTGAGACAGGGGTTTGTGAGAAGGATAAAGAGTGCAGTCAGACAGCGGTTTATGAGATGGGTAAAGAGTGCAGTGAGACAGAGGTTTGTGAGATGTGCAAAGAGTGCAGTGAGACAGAGGTTTGTGAGAAGGATAAAGAGTACAGTGAGACAGCGGTTTGTGAGACGGGAAAAGAATGCAGTGAGACAGCGGTTTATGAGATGGGTAATTAAGTGCAGTGAGACAGGGGTTTGTGAGATGAATAAAGAGTGCAGTGATATAGGCGTTTGTGAGATGGGTAAAGAGTGCAGTGAGACAGGGGTTTATGAGATGGGTAAAGAGTGCAGTGAGACAGGGGTTTATGAGATGGGTAAAGAGTGCAGAGAGACAGGGGTTTGTGAGAGGGGTAAAGAGTGCCGTGAGAAGGGTTTGTGTGATGAGTAAAGAGTGCAGTGAGACAGGGGTTTGTGAGATGAGTTAAGAGTGCATTGGGACAGGGGTTTATGAGATGGGTAAAGAGTGCAGTGAGACAGTGGTTTATGAGATGGGTAAAGAGTGCAGTGAGACAGGGGTTTATGAGATGGGTAATGAGTGCAGTGAGACAGGGGTTTGTGTGATGAGTAAAGAGTGCAGTGAGATAGGGGTTTGTGAGATGGGTGAAGAGTTCAGTGAGACAGGGGTAGTGAGATGGGTGAAGAGTGCAGTGAGAAAGGGGTTTGTCAGATGGGTAAAGATAGCAATGAGGCAGGGGTTTGTGAGATGAGTAAAGAGTGCAGTGAGACAGGGGTTTGTGAGATGAGTATAGAATGCAGTGAGATAGGGGTTTGTGAGATGGGTAAAGAGTGCAGTGAGACAGTGGTTTGTGAGATGGGTAAAGAGTGCAGTGAGACAGGGGTTTGTGAGATGGGTAAAGAGTGCAGTGAGACAGGGGTATGTGAGATGAGTAACGAGTGCAGTGAGACAGGGGTTTGTGAGATGAGTAAAGAGTGCAGTGAGACAGGGGTTTGTTGGATGAGTAAAGAGTGCAGTGAGACAGGGGTTTGAGAGATAGGTAATGAGTGCAGTGAGACTATCGATTGTGAGATGAGTAAAGAGTGCAGTGAGACAGGGCTTTGTGAGTTGAGTATATAGTGCAGTGAGATTAGGGTTTGTGAGATGAGTAAAGAGTGCAGTGAGACAGTGGTTTGTGAGATGGCTAAAGAGTGCAGTGAGACAGGGGTTTGTGAGATGAGTAAAGAGTGCAGTGAGACTGGGGTTTGTGAGATGGGTAAAGAGTGCATTGAGACAGGGTTTGTGAGTTGGGTAAACAGTCCGGTGAGACATGGGTTTGCGAGATGAGTAAAGAGTGCAGTGAGACAGGGGTAGTCCAATGGGTAAAGAGTGCATTGAGACAGTGGTTTGTCAGATGGGTAAAGATTGCAATGAGGCAGGGGTTTGTGAGATGAGTAAAGAGTGCAGTGAGTCAGGGGTTTGTGTGATGAGTAAATAGTGCAGTGAGACTAGGGTTTGTGAGATGAGTAAAGAGTGCAGTGAGACAGGGTTTTGCGAGATGGGTAAAGAGTGCAGTGATACAGGGGTTTGTGAGATGAGTAAGGTGTGCTGTGAGACAGTGGTTTGTGAGATGAGTAAAGAGTGCAGTGAGACAGTGGTTTGTGAGATGGCTAAAGAGTGCAGTGAGACAGGGGTTTGTGAGATGGGTAAATAGTGCAGTGAGACGGAGGTTTGTGTGAAGGTTAAAGAGTGCAGTGAGACAGGGGTTTGTGAGATGGCTAAAGAGTGCAGTGAGAAAGGGGTTTGTGAGATGAGTAAAGAGTGCAGTGAGACTGGGGTTTGTGAGATGGGTAAAGAGTGCATTGAGACAGGGGTTTGTGGGACGGGTAAAGAGTGCAGTGAGACAGGGGTTTGTGAGATGAGTAAAGAGTGCAGTGAGACAGGGTTTTGTGAGATGGGTAAAGACTGCAGTGAGACAGGTGTTTGTGAGGTGTGTAAAGGGTGCAGTGAGACAGGGGTTTGTGAGATGGGTAAACAGTCCGGTGAGACAGGGGTTTGTGAGATGAGTAAAGAGTGCTGTGAGCCAGGTGTTGTGAGATGAGTAAAGAGTGCAGTGAGTCAGGGGTTTGTGAGATGAGTAACGTATGCAGTGAGATAGGGGTTTGTGAGATGGGTAAAGAGTGCAGTGAGACCGGTGTTTGTGAGATCGGTAAAGAGTGCAGTGAGACAGGGGTTTGTGAGATGGTTAATTAGTGCACTGAGACTAGGGTTTGTGAGATGAGTAAAGAGTGCAGTGAGACAGGGGTTTGTGAGATGGGTAAATAGTGCACTGAGACTAGGGTTTGTGAGATGAGTAAAGAGTGCAGTGAGACAGGGGTTTGTGAGATGAGTAAAGGGTGCAGTGAGACAGGGGTTTGTTGGATGAGTAAAGAGTGCAGTGAGACAGGGGTTTGAGAGATAGGTAAAGAGTGCAGTGAGACTAGCGATTGTGAGATGAGTAAAGAGTGCAGTGAGACAGGAGTTTGTGAGATGAGTAAATAGTGCAGTGAGACTAGGGTTTGTGAGATGAGTAAAGAGTGCAGTGAGACAGTGGTTTGTGAGATGGCTAAAGAGTGCAGTGAGACTGGTTTGTGAGATGTGTAAAAAGTGCAGTGAGACATGGGTTTGTGAGATGAGTAAAGAGTGCAGTGAGACAGGGGTTTGTGAGAAGGATAAAGAGTGCAGTCAGACAGCGGTTTGTGAGATGGGTAAAGAGTGCAGTGAGACAGAGGTTTGTGAGATGTGTAAAGAGTGCAGAGAATCACTGGTTTGTGAGAAGGATAAAGAGTGTAGTGAGACAGCGGTTTGTGAGATGTGTAAAGAGTCCCGTGAGACAGGGGTTTGTGAGATGAGTAAAGAGTGCAGTGAGATAGGGGTTTGTGAGATGGGTAAAGAGTGCAGTGAGACAGGGTTTTGTGAGATGAGTAAAGAGTACAGTGAGATAGGGGTTTGTGAGATGGGTAAAGAGTGCAATGAGACAGAGGTTTGTTAGATGAGTAGAGTGCAGTGAGAAAGGGGTTTATGAGATGGGTAAAGAGTGCAGTGAGACAGGGGTTTGTGAGATAGGTAAAGATTCCTGTGAGACGGGTTTGTGTGATGAGTAAAGAGTGCAGTGAGACAGTGGTTTGTGAGATGGGTATAGAGTGCAGTGAGACAGGGGTTTGTGAGAAGAGTAAATAGTGCAGTGAGACTAGGGTTTGTGACATGAGTAAAGAGTGCAGTGAGACAGGGGTTTGTGAGATGGGTAAAAAGTGCATTGAGACAGGGGTTTGTGAGATAGGTAAAGTGTGCAGTGAGACTAGCGATTGTGAGATGAGTAAAGAGTGCAGTGAGACAGGGGTTTGTGAGTTGAGTATATCGTGAAGTGAGATTAGGGTTTGTGAGATGAGTAAAGAGTGCAGTGACACAGTGGTTTGTGAGATGGCTAAAGAGTGCAGTGAGACAGTGGTTTGTGAGATGAGTAAAGAGTGCAGTGAGACAGGGGTTTGTGAGATGGCTAAAGAGTGCAGTGAGAAAGGGGTTTGTGAGATGACTAAAGAGTGCAGTGAGACAGGGGTTTGTGAGATGGGTAAAGAGTGCATTGAGACAGGGGTTTGTGGGACGGGTAAAGAGTGCAGTGAGACAGGGGTTTGTGAGATTAGTGAAGAGTGCAGTGAGACAGGGTTTTGTGAGATGGGTAAAGACTGCAGTGAGACAGGTGTTTGTGAGTTGAGTAAATAGTGCAGTGAGACTAGGTTTAGTGAGATGAGTAAAGAGTGCAGTGAGACAGTGGTTCGTGAGATGGCTAAAGAGTGCAGTGAGACAGGGGTTTGTGAGATGAGTAAAGAGTGCAGTGAGAATGGGGTTTGTGAGATGGCTAAAGAGTGCAGCGAGACAGCGGTTTGTGAGATGAATAAAGAGTGCAGTGAGACAGGGGTTTGTGAGATGGGTAAAGTGTGCAGTGAGACAGGGGTTTGTGGGACGGTTAAAGAGTGCAGTGAGTCAGGGGTTTGTGAGATGAGTAAAGAGTGCAGTGAGACAGGGGTTTGTGAAATGGGTAAAGAGTGCAGTGAGACAGGTGTTTGTGAGATGTTTAAAGAGTGCAGTGAGACAGGGGTTTGTGAGTTGTGTAAAGAGTGCAGTGAGACAGGAGTTTGTGAGATGGGTAAAGAGTGCAGTGAGACAGGGTTTGTGAGTTGGGTAAACAGTCCGGTGAGAAATGGGTTTGCGAGATGAGTAAAGAGTGCAGTGAGACAGGGGTAGTGAGATGGGTAAAGAGTGCATTGAGACAGTGGTTTGTCAGATGGGTAAAGATAGCAATGAGGCATGGGTTTGTGAGATGAGTAAAGAGTGCAGTGAGTCAGGGGTTTGTGTGATGAGTAAATAGTGCAGTGAGACTAGGGTTTGTGAGATGAGTAAAGAGTGCAGTGAGACAGGGTTTTGCGAGATGGGTAAAGAGTGCAGTGATACAGGGGTTTGTGAGATGAGTAAGGTGTGCTGTGAGACAGTGGTTTGTGAGATGAGTAAAGAGTGCAGTGAGACAGTGGTTTGTGAGATGGCTAAAGAGTGCAGTGAGACAGGGGTTTGTGAGATGGGTAAATAGTGCAGTGAGACGGAGGTTTGTGTGAAGGTTAAAGAGTGCAGTGAGACAGGGGATTGTGAGATGAGTAAAGAGTGCAGTGAGACAGAGGTTTGTGAGATGGGTAAAGAGTGCAGTGAGACAGGGGTTTGTGAGATGAGTAATGAGTGCAATGAGACTGTGGTTTGTGAGATGGGTAAAGAGTGCAGTGAGACAGGGGTTTGTGAGATGAGTAAAGAGTGCAGTGAGACAGGGGTTTGTGAGATGTGTAAAGAGTCCAGTGGGACAGGAGTTTGTGAGATGGGTAAAGAGTGCAGTGAGACGGGGGTTTGTGAGATGGGTAAAGAGTGCAGTGAGATGGGTTTGTCAGATGAGTAAAGAGTGCAGTGAGACAGGGGTTTGTGAGTTGGGCAAAAATTGCAGTGAGACAGTGGTTTGTGTGATGAGTAAAATGTGCAGTGAGACAGAGGTTTTTGTGATGAGTAAAGAGTGCATTGAGACAGGGGTTTGTCAGATGGTTAAAGATATCAATGAGGCAGGGGTTTGTGAGATGTGTAAAGAGTGCAGTGATACAGGGGTTTGTGAGATCGGTAAAGAGTGCAGTGAGACAGATGTTTGTCAGATGAGTAAAGAGTGCAGTGAGACAGGGGTTTGTGAGATGGATAAAGATTGCAGTAAGATAGGGGTTTGTGAGATGGGTAAAGAGTTCAGTGAGACAGGGGTAGTGAGATGGGTGAATAGTGCAGTGAGAAAGGGTTTTGTCAGATGGGTTAAAGATAGAAATGAGGCAGGGGTTTGTGAGATGAGTAAAGAGTGCAGTGAGACAGTGGTTTGTGAGATGAGTAAAGAATGCAGTGGGATAGGGGTTTGTGAGATAGGTAAAGAGTGCAGTGAGACAGGGGTTTGAGAGATGAGTAAATAGTGCAGTGAGACTAGGGTTTGTGAGATGAGTAAAGAGTGCAGTGAGACAGGGGTTTGTGAGATGTGTAAAGAGTGCAGTGAGACAGGGGTTTGTGAGATGAGTAAACAGTGCAGTGAGATAGTGGTTTGTGAGATGGGTAAAGAGTCCAGTGAGACAGGGGTTTGTTGGATGAGTAAAGAGTGCAGTGAGACGGGGGTTTGAGAGATAGGTAAA
This sequence comes from Cetorhinus maximus, assembly GCF_964194155.1. Taxonomy (NCBI): domain Eukaryota; kingdom Metazoa; phylum Chordata; class Chondrichthyes; order Lamniformes; family Cetorhinidae; genus Cetorhinus; species Cetorhinus maximus. The sequence goes on from NC_135879.1 coordinate 246,737,686, forward strand.
GAGTGCAGTGAGACTAGGGATTGTGAGATGAGTAGGGTGCAGTAAGACAGGGGTAGTGAGATGGGTAAAGAGTGCATTGAGACAGGGGTTTGTCAGATGGGTAAAGATAGCAATGAGGCAGGGGTTTTTGAGATGTGTAAAGAGTGCAGTGAGACAGGGGTTTGTGAGATGAGTAAAGAGTGCAGTGAGACAGGGGTTTGTGAGACAGATAAAGATTGCAGTGAGACAGATGTTTGTGAGATGAGTAAAGAGTGCAGTGAGACATGGGTTTGTCAGATGAGTAAAGAGTGCAGTGAGACAGGGGTTTGTGAGAAGGATAAAGAGTGCAGTGAGACAGCAGTTTGTGAGATGTTTAAAGAGTGCAGTGAGACAGGGGTTTGTGAGATGTGTAAAGAGTGCAGTGAGACTAGGGTTTGTGAGATGAGTAAAGAGTGCAGTGAGACAGGGGTTTGTGAGATGGGTAAAGAGTGCAGTGAGACAGGGGTTTGCGAGATGAGTAAAGAGTGCAGTGAGACAGTGGTTTGTGAGATGGGTAAAGAGTGCAGTGAGACTGGGGTTTGTGTGATGGGTAAAGAGTCCAGTGAGATGGGTTTGTCAGATGAGTAAAGAGTGCAGTGAGACAGGGGTTTGTGAGATGAGTAAAGAGTGCAGTGAGACAGGGGTTTGTGAGACGGATAAAGACTGCAGTGAGACAGGGGTTTGTGAGATGGGTAAAGAGTGCAGTGAGACATGGGTTTGTGAGATGAGTAAAGAATGAAGTGAGACAGGGGTTTGTGAGAAGGATAAAGAGTGCAGTCAGACAGCGGTTTATGAGATGGGTAAAGAGTGCAGTGAGACAGAGGTTTGTGAGATGTGTAAAGAGTGCAGTGAGACAGTGGTTTGTGAGAAGGATAAAGAGTACAGTGAGACAGCGGTTTGTGAGACGGGAAAAGAATGCAGTGAGACAGCGGTTTATGAGATGGGTAATTAAGTGCAGTGAGACAGGGGTTTGTGAGATGAGTAAAGAGTGCAGTGATATAGGGGTTTGTGAGATGGGTAAAGAGTGCAGTGAGACAGAGGTTTGTTAGATGAGTAGAGTGCAGTGAGACAGGGGTTTATGGGATGGGTAAAGAGTGCAGTGAGACAGGGGTTTATGAGATGGGTAAAGAGTGCAGAGAGACAGGGGTTTGTGAGAGGGGTAAAGAGTGCAGTGAGAAGGGTTTGTGTGATGAGTAAAGAGTGCAGTGAGACAGGGGTTTGTGAGATTGGTAAAGAGTGCAGTGAGAGAGGGGTTTATGAGATGGGTAATGAGTGCAGTGAGACAGGGGTTTGTGTGATGAGTAAAGAGTGCAGTGAGATAGGGGTTTGTGAGATGGGTGAAGAGTTCAGTGAGAAAGGGGTAGTGAGATGGGTGAAGAGTGCAGTGAGAAAGGGGTTTGTCAGATGGGTAAAGATAGCAATGAGGCAGGGGTTTGTGAGATGAGTAAAGAGTGCAGTGAGACAGGGGTTTGTGAGATGAGTATAGAATGCAGTGAGATAGGGGTTTGTGAGATGGGTAAAGAGTGCAGTGAGACAGTGGTTTGTGAGATGGGTCAAGAGTGCAGTGAGACATGGGTTTGTGAGAAGAGTAAATAGTGCAGTGAGACTAGGGTTTGTGAGATGAGTAAAGAGTGCAGTGAGACAGGGGTTTGTGAGATGGGTAAAGAGTGCAGTGAGACAGGGGTTTGTGAGATGAGTAAAGAGTGCAGTGAGGCAGGGGTTTGTGAGATGAGTAAAGAGTGCAGTGAGACAGGGGTTTGTTGGATGAGTAAAGAGTGCAGTGAGACAGGGGTTTGAGAGATAGGTAAAGAGTGCAGTGAGACTATCGATTGTGAGATGAGTAAAGAGTGCAGTGAGACAGGGCTTTGTGAGTTGAGCATATAGTGCAGTGAGATTAGGGTTTGTGAGATGAGTAAAGAGTGCAGTGAGACAGTGTTTTGTGAGATGGCTAAAGAGTGCAGTGAGACAGGGGTTTGTGAGATGAGTAAAGAGTGCTGTGAGACAGGGGTTTGTGAGATGGCTAAAGAGTGCAGTGAGAAAGGGGTTTGTGAGATGAGTAAAGAGTGCAGTGAGACTGGGGTTTGTGAGATGGGTAAAGAGTGCATTGAGACAGGGGTTTGTGGGACGGGTAAAGAGTGCAGTGAGACAGGGGTTTGTGAGATGGGTAAAGACTGCAGTGAGACAGGTGTTTGTGAGGTGTGTAAAGAGTGCAGTGAGACAGGGGTTTGTGAGATGGGTAAACAGTCCGGTGAGACAGGGGTTTGTGAGATGAGTAAAGAGTGCTGTGAGCCAGGTGTAGTGAGATGAGTAAAGAGTGCAGTGAGTCAGGGGTTTGTGAGATGAGTAACGTATGCAGTGAGATAGGGGTTTGTGAGATGGGTAAAGAGTGCAGTGAGACCGGTGTTTGTGAGATCGGTAAAGAGTGCAGTGAGACAGGGGTTTGTGAGATGGTTAATTAGTGCACTGAGACTAGGGTTTGTGAGATGAGTAAAGAGTGCAGTGAGACAGGGGTTTGTGAGATTGGTAAATAGTGCACTGAGACTAGGGTTTGTGAGATGAGTAAAGAGTGCAGTGAGACAGGGGTTTGTGAGATGTGTAAAGAGTGCAGTGAGACAGGGGTTTGTGAGATGAGTAAAGGGTGCAGTGAGACAGGGGTTTGTTGGATGAGTAAAGAGTGCAGTGAGACAGGGGTTTGAGAGATAGGTAAAGAGTGCAGTGAGACTAGCGATTGTGAGATGAGTAAAGAGTGCAGTGAGACAGGAGTTTGTGAGATGAGTAAATAGTGCAGTGAGACTAGGGTTTGTGAGATGAGTAAAGAGTGCAGTGAGACAGTGGTTTGTGAGATGGCTAAAGAGTGCAGTGAGACTGGTTTGTGAGATGTGTAAAAAGTGCAGTGAGACATGGGTTTGTGAGATGAGTAAAGAGTGCAGTGAGACAGGGGTTTGTGAGAAGGATAAAGAGTGCAGTCAGACAGCGGTTTGTGAGATGGGTAAAGAGTGCAGTGAGACAGAGGTTTGTGAGATGTGTAAAGAGTTCAGAGAATCACTGGTTTGTGAGAAGGATAAAGAGTGCAGTGAGACAGCGGTTTGTGAGATGTGTAAAGAGTCCCGTGAGACAGGGGTTTGTGAGATGAGTAAAGAGTGCAGTGAGATAGGGGTTTGTGAGATGGGTAAAGAGTGCAGTGAGACAGGGTTTTGTGAGATGAGTAAAGAGTACAGTGAGATAGGGGTTTGTGAGATGGGTAAAGAGTGCAATAAGACAGAGGTTTGTTAGATGAGTAGAGTGCAGTGAGAAAGGGGTTTATGAGATGGGTAAAGAGTGCAGTGAGACAGGGGTTTGTGAGATAGGTAAAGATTCCTGTGAGACGGGTTTGTGTGATGAGTAAAGAGTGCAGTGAGACAGTGGTTTGTGAGATGGGTATAGAGTGCAGTGAGACAGGGGTTTGTGAGAAGAGTAAATAGTGCAGTGAGACTAGGGTTTGTGACATGAGTAAAGAGTGCAGTGAGACAGGGGTTTGTGAGATGGGTAAAGAGTGCAATGAGACAGGGGTTTGTGAGATAGGTAAAGAGTGCAGTGACACAGTGGTTTGTGAGATGGCTAAAGAGTGCAGTGAGACAGGGGTTTGTGAGATGAGTAAAGAGTGCAGTTAGACAGGGGTTTGTGAGATGGCTAAAGAGTGCAGTGAGAAAGGGGTTTGTGAGATGAGTAAAGAGTGCAGTGAGACAGTGGTTTGTGAGATGGGTAAAGAGTGCATTGAGACAGGGGTTTGTGGGACGGGTAAAGAGTGCAGTGAGACAGGGGTTTGTGAGATTAGTGAAGAGTGCAGTGAGACAGGGTTTTGTGAGATGGGTAAAGAGTGCAGTGAGACAGGTGTTTGTGAGTTGAGTAAATAGTGCAGTGAGACTAGGTTTTGTGAGATGAGTAAAGAGTGCAGTGAGACAGTGGTTCGTGAGATGGCTAAAGAGTGCAGTGAGACAGGGGTTTGTGAGATGAGTAAAGAGTGCAGTGAGACAGGGGTTTGTGAAATGGCTAAAGAGTGCAGCGAGACAGCGGTTTGTGAGATGAATAAAGAGTGCAGTGAGACAGGGGTTTGTGAGATGGGTAAAGTGTGCAGTGAGACAGGGGTTTGTGGGACGGTTAAAGAGTGCAGTGAGTCAGAGGTTTGTGAGATGAGTAAAGAGTGCAGTGAGACAGGGGTTTGTGAGTTGGGTAAAGAGTGCAGTGAGACAGGGGTTTGTGAGATGAGTAAAGAGTGCTGTGAGACAGGGGTTTGTGAGATGGCTAAAGAGTGCAGTGAGAAAGGGGTTTGTGAGATGAGTAAAGAGTGCAGTGAGACTGGGGTTTGTGAGATGGGTAAAGAGTGCATTGAGACAGGGGTTTGTGGGACGGGTAAAGAGTGCAGTGAGACAGTGGTTTGTGAGATGAGTAAAGAGTGCAGTGAGACAGGGTTTTGTGAGATGGGTAAAGACTGCAGTGAGACAGGTGTTTGTGAGGTGTGTAAAGAGTGCAGTGAGACAGGGGTTTGTGAGATGGGTAAACAGTCCGGTGAGCCAGGGGTTTGTGAGATGAGTAAAGAGTGCTGTGAGCCAGGTGTAGTGAGATGAGTAAAGAGTGCAGTGAGTCAGGGGTTTGTGAGATGAGTAACGTATGCAGTGAGATAGGTGTTTGTGAGATGGGTAAAGAGTGCAGTGAGACCGGTGTTTGTGAGATCGGTAAAGAGTGCAGTGAGACAGGGGTTTATGAGATGGTTAATTAGTGCACTGAGACTAGGGTTTGTGAGATGAGTAAAGAGTGCAGTGAGACAGGGGTTTGTGAGATTGGTAAATAGTGCACTGAGACTAGGGTTTGTGAGATGAGTAAAGAGTGCAGTGAGACAGGGGTTTGTGAGATGTGTAAAGAGTGCAGTGAGACAGGGGTTTGTGAGATGAGTAAAGGGTGCAGTGAGACAGGGGTTTGTTGGATGAGTAAAGAGTGCAGTGAGACAGGGGTTTGAGAGATAGGTAAAGAGTGCAGTGAGACTAGCGATTGTGAGATGAGTAAAGAGTGCAGTGAGACTAGGGTTTGTGAGATGAGTAAAGAGTGCAGTGAGACAGTGGTTTGTGAGATGGCTAAAGAGTGCAGTGAGACTGGTTTGTGAGATGTGTAAAAAGTGCAGTGAGACATGGGTTTGTGAGATGAGTAAAGAGTGCAGTGAGACAGGGGTTTGTGAGAAGGATAAAGAGTGCAGTCAGACAGCGGTTTGTGAGATGGGTAAAGATTGCAGTGAGACTGAGGTTTGTGAGATGTGTAAAGAGTTCAGAGAATCACTGGTTTGTGAGAAGGATAAAGAGTGCAGTGAGACAGCGGTTTGTGAGATGTGTAAAGAGTCCCGTGAGACAGGGGTTTGTGAGATGAGTAAAGAGTGCAGTGAGATAGGGGTTTGTGAGATGGGTAAAGAGTGCAGTGAGACAGGGTTTTGTGAGATGAGTAAAGAGTACAGTGAGATAGGGGTTTGTGAGATGGGTAAAGAGTGCAATGAGACAGAGGTTTGTTAGATGAGTAGAGTGCAGTGAGAAAGGGGTTTATGAGATGGGTAAAGAGTGCAGTGAGACAGGGGTTTGTGAGATAGGTAAAGATTCCTGTGAGACGGGTTTGTGTGATGAGTAAAGAGTGCAGTGAGACAGTGGTTTGTGAGATGGGTATAGAGTGCAGTGAGACAGGGGTTTGTGAGAAGAGTAAATAGTGCAGTGAGACTAGGGTTTGTGATATGAGTAAAGAGTGCAGTGAGACAGGGGTTTGTGAGATGGGTAAAGAGTGCAGTGAGACAGGGGTTTGTGAGATAGGTAAAGAGTGCAGTGAGACTAGCGATTGTGAGATGAGTAAAGAGTGCAGTGAGACAGGGGTTTGTGAGTTGAGTATATCGTGAAGTGAGATTAGGGTTTGTGAGATGAGTAAAGAGTGCAGTGACACAGTGGTTTGTGAGATGGCTAAAGAGTGCAGTGAGACAGGGGTTTGTGAGATGAGTAAAGAGTGCAGTGAGACAGGGGTTTGTGAGATGGCTAAAGAGTGCAGTGAGAAAGGGGTTTGTGAGATGAGTAAAGAGTGCAGTGAGACAGGGGTTTGTGAGATGGGTAAAGAGTGCATTGAGACAGGGGTTTGTGGGACGGGTAAAGAGTGCAGTGAGACAGGGGTTTGTGAGATTAGTGAAGAGTGCAGTGAGACAGGGTTTTGTGAGATGGGTAAAGACTGCAGTGAGACAGGTGTTTGTGAGTTGAGTAAATAGTGCAGTGAGACTAGGTTTTGTGAGATGAGTAAAGAGTGCAGTGAGACAGTGGTTCGTGAGATGGCTAAAGAGTGCAGTGAGACAGGGGTTTGTGAGATGAGTAAAGAGTGCAGTGAGACAGGGGTTTGTGAGATGGCTAAAGAGTGCAGCGAGACAGCGGTTTGTGTGATGAATAAAGAGTGCAGTGAGACAGGGGTTTGTGAGATGGGTAAAGTGTGCAGTGAGACAGGGGTTTGTGGGACGGTTAAAGAGTGCAGTGAGTCAGAGGTTTGTGAGATGAGTAAAGAGTGCAGTGAGACAGGGGTTTGTGAGATGGGTAAAGAGTGCAGTGAGACAGGTGTTTGTGAGATGTTTAAAGAGTGCAGTGAGACAGGGGTTTGTGAGTTGTGTAAAGAGTGCAGTGAGACAGGAGTTTGTGAGATGGGTAAAGAGTGCAGTGAGACAGGGTTTGTGAGTTGGGTAAACAGTCCGGTGAGACATGGGTTTGCGAGATGAGTAAAGAGTGCAGTGAGTCAGGGGTAGTGAGATGGGTAAAGAGTGCATTGAGACAGTGGTTTGTCAGATGGGTAAAGATAGCAATGAGGCAGGGGTTTGTGAGATGAGTAAAGAGTGCAGTGAGTCAGGGGTTTGTGTGATGAGTAAATAGTGCAGTGAGACTAGGGTTTGTGAGATGAGTAAAGAGTGCAGTGAGACAGGGTTTTGCGAGATGGGTAAAGAGTGCAGTGATACAGGGGTTTGTGAGATGAGTAAGGTGTGCTGTGAGACAGTGGTTTGTGAGATGAGTAAAGAGTGCAGTGAGACAGTGGTTTGTGAGATGGCTAAAGAGTGCAGTGAGACAGGGGTTTGTGAGATGGGTAAATAGTGCAGTGAGACGGAGGTTTGTGTGAAGGTTAAAGAGTGCAGTGAGACAGGGGATTGTGAGATGAGTAATGAGTGCAGTGACACAGGGGTTTGTGAGATGAGTAAATAGTGCAGTGGGACAGGGGTTTGTGAGATGGGTAATGAGTGCAGTGAGACAGAGGTTTGTGAGATGGGTAAAGAGTGCAGTGAGACAGGGGTTTGTGAGATGAGTAATGAGTGCAATGAGACTGTGGTTTGTGAGATGGGTAAAGAGTGCAGTGAGACAGGGGTTTGTGAGATGAGTAAAGAGTGCAGTGAGACAGGGGTTTGTGAGATGTGTAAAGAGTCCAGTGGGACAGGAGTTTGTGAGATGGGTAAAGAGTGCAGTGAGACGGGGGTTTGTGAGATGGGTAAAGAGTGCAGTGAGATGGGTTTGTCAGATGAGTAAAGAGTGCAGTGAGACAGGGGTTTGTGAGTTGGGCAAAAATTGCAGTGAGACAGTGGTTTGTGTGATGAGTAAAGTGTGCAGTGAGACAGGGGTTTTTGTGATGAGTAAAGAGTGCATTGAGACAGGGGTTTGTGAGATCGGTAAAGTGTGCAGTGAGACAGATGTTTGTCAGATGAGTAAAGAGTGCAGTGAGACATGGGTTTGTGAGATGAGTAAAGAGTGCAGTGAGACAGGGTTTTGTGAGATGGATAAAGATTGCAGTAAGATAGGGGTTTGTGAGATGGGTAAAGAGTTCAGTGAGACAGGGGTAGTGAGATGGGTGAATAGTGCAGTGAGAAAGGGTTTTGTCAGATGGGTTAAAGATAGAAATGAGGCAGGGGTTTGTGAGATGAGTAAAGAGTGCAGTGAGACAGTGGTTTGTGAGATGAGTAAAGAATGCAGTGGAATAGGGGTTTGTGAGATAGGTAAAGAGTGCAGTGAGACAGGGGTTTGAGAGATGAGTAAATAGTGCAGTGAGACTAGGGTTTGTGAGATGAGTAAAGATTGCATTGAGACAGGGGTTTGTGAGATGTGTAAAGAGTGCAGTGAGACAGGGGTTTGTGAGATGAGTAAAGAGTGCAGTGAGATAGTGGTTTGTGAGATGGGTAAAGAGTCCAGTGTGACAGGGGTTTGAGAGATAGGTAAAGAGTGCAGTGAGACTAGGGATTGTGAGATGAGTAGAGTGCAGTAAGACAGGGGTAGTGAGATTGGTAAAGAGTGCATTGAGACAGGGGTTTGTCAGATGGGTAAAGATAGCAATGAGGCAGGGGTTTTTGAGATGTGTAAAGAGTGCAGTGAGACAGGGGTTTGTGAGATGAGTAAAGAGTGCAGTGAGACAGGGGTTTGTGAGACAGATAAAGACTGCAGTGAGACAGATGTTTGTGAGATGAGTAAAGAGTGCAGTGAGACATGGGTTTGTCAGATGAGTAAAGAGTGCAGTGAGACAGGGGTTTGTGAGAAGGATAAAGAGTGCAGTGAGACAGCAGTTTGTGAGATGTTTAAAGAGTGCAGTGAGACAGGGGTTTGTGAGATGTGTAAAGAGTGCAGTGAGACTAGGGTTTGTGAGATGAGTAAAGAGTGCAGTGAGACAGGGGTTTGTGAGATGGGTAAAGAGTGCAGTGAGACAGGGGTTTGCGAGATGAGTAAAGAGTGCAGTGAGACAGTGGTTTGTGAGATGGGTAAAGAGTGCAGTGAGACTGGGGTTTGTGTGATGGGTAAAGAGTCCAGTGAGATGGGTTTGTCAGATGAGTTAAGAGTGAAGTGAGACAGGGGTTTGTGAGATATGTAAAGAGTGCAGTGAGATGGGTTTGTCAGATGAGTAAAGAGTGCGGTGAGACAGGGTTTTGTGTGATGAGTAAAGAGTGCAGTGAGACAGGGGTTTGTGAGATGAGTAAAGAGTGCAGTGAGACAGGGGTTTGTGAGACGGATAAAGACTGCAGTGAGACAGGGGTTTGTGAGATGGGTAAAGAGTGCAGTGAGACATGGGTTTGTGAGATGAGTAAAGAATGAAGTGAGACAGGGGTTTGTGAGAAGGATAAAGAGTGCAGTCAGACAGCGGTTTATGAGATGGGTAAAGAGTGCAGTGAGACAGAGGTTTGTGAGATGTGTAAAGAGTGCAGTGAGACAGTGGTTTGTGAGAAGGATAAAGAGTACAGTGAGACAGCGGTTTGTGAGACGGGAAAAGAATGCAGTGAGACAGCGGTTTATGAGATGGGTAATTAAGTGCAGTGAGACAGGGGTTTGTGAGATGAGTAAAGAGTGCAGTGATATAGGGGTTTGTGAGATGGGTAAAGAGTGCAGTGAGACAGAGGTTTGTTAGATGAGTAGAGTGCAGTGAGACAGGGGTTTATGGGATGGGTAAAGAGTGCAGTGAGACAGGGGTTTATGAGATGGGTAAAGAGTGCAGAGAGACAGGGGTTTGTGAGAGGGGTAAAGAGTGCAGTGAGAAGGGTTTGTGTGATGAGTAAAGAGTGCAGTGAGACAGGGGTTTGTGAGATTGGTAAAGAGTGCAGTGAGACAGGGGTTTATGAGATGGGTAATGAGTGCAGTGAGACAGGGGTTTGTGTGATGAGTAAAGAGTGCAGTGAGATAGCGGTTTGTGAGATGGGTGAAGAGTTCAGTGAGACAGGGGTAGTGAGATGGGTGAAGAGTGCAGTGAGAAAAGGGTTTGTCAGATGGGTAAAGATAGCAATGAGGCAGGGGTTTGTGAGATGAGTAAAGAGTGCAGTGAGACAGAGGTTTGTGAGATGAGTATAGAATGCAGTGAGATAGGGGTTTGTGAGATGGGTAAAGAGTGCAGTGAGACAGTGGTTTGTGAGATGGGTCAAGAGTGCAGTGAGACAGGGGTTTGTGAGAAGAGTAAATAGTGCAGTGAGACTAGGGTTTGTGAGATGAGTAAAGAGTGCAGTGAGACAGGGGTTTGTGAGATGGGTAAAGAGTGCACTGAGACAGGGGTTTGTGAGATGAGTAAAGAGTGCAGTGAGACAGGGGTTTGTGAGATGAGTAAAGAGTGCAGTGAGACAGGGGTTTGTTGGATGAGTAAAGAGTGCAGTGAGACAGGGGTTTGAGAGATAGGTAAAGAGTGCAGTGAGACTATCGATTGTGAGATGAGTAAAGAGTGCAGTGAGACAGGGCTTTGTGAGTTGAGTTTATAGTGCAGTGAGATTAGGGTTTGTGAGATGAGTAAAGAGTGCAGTGAGACAGTGGTTTGTGAGATGGCTAAAGAGTGCAGTGAGACAGGGGTTTGTGAGATGAGTAAAGAGTGCTGTGAGACAGGGGTTTGTGAGATGGCTAAAGAGTGCAGTGAGAAAGGGGTTTGTGAGATGAGTAAAGAGTGCAGTGAGACTGGGGTTTGTGAGATGGGTAAAGAGTGCATTGAGACAGGGGTTTGTGGGAGGGGTAAAGAGTGCAGTGAGACAGGGGTTTGTGAGATGAGTAAAGAGTGCAGTGAGACAGGGTTTTGTGAGATGGGTAAAGACTGCAGTGAGACAGGTGTTTGTGAGGTGTGTAAAGAGTGCAGTGAGACAGGGGTTTGTGAGATGGGTAAACAGTCCGGTGAGACAGGGGTTTGTGAGATGAGTAAAGAGTGCTGTGAGACAGGTGTAGTGAGATGGGTAAAGAGTGCAGTGAGACAGGGGTTTGTCAGATGTGTAAAGATAGCAATGAGGCAGGGGTTTGTGAGATGATTAAAGAGTGCAGTGAGTCAGGGGTTTGTGAGATGAGTAAAGAATGCAGTGAGATAGGGGTTTGTGAGATGGGTAAAGAGTGCAGTGAGACCGGTGTTTGTGAGATCGGTAAAGAGTGCAGTGAGACAGGGGTTTGGGAGATGGTTAATTAGTGCACTGAGACTATGGTTTGTGAGATGAGTAAAGAGTGCAGTGAGACAGGGGTTTGTGAGATGGGTAAATAGTGCACTGAGACTAGGGTTTGTGAGGTGAGTAAAGAGTGCAGTGAGTCAGGGGTTTGTGAGATGTGTAAAGAGTGCAGTGAGACAGGGGTTTGTGAGATGAGTAAAGGGTGCAGTGAGACAGGGATTTGTTGGATGAGTAAAGAGTGCAGTGAGACAGGGGTTTGAGAGATAGGTAAAGAGTGCAGTGAGACTAGCGATTGTGAGATGAGTAAAGAGTGCAGTGAGACAGGAGTTTGTGAGATGAGTAAATAGTGCAGTGAGACTAGGGTTTGTGAGATGAGTAAAGAGTGCAGTGAGACAGTGGTTTGTGAGATGGCTAAAGAGTGCAGTGAGACTGGTTTGTGAGATGTGTAAAAAGTGCAGTGAGACATGGGTTTGTGAGATGAGTAAAGAGTGCAGTGAGACAGGGGTTTGTGAGAAGGATAAAGAGTGCAGTCAGACAGCGGTTTGTGAGATGGGTAAAGAGTGCAGTGAGACAGAGGTTTGTGAGATGTGTAAAGAGTGCAGAGAATCACTGGTTTGTGAGAAGGATAAAGAGTGCAGTGAGACAGCGGTTTGTGAGATGTGTAAAGAGTGCAGTGAGACAGAGGTTTGTGAGATGTGTAAGGAGTCCCGTGAGACTGGGGTTTGTGAGATGAGTAAAGAGTGCAGTGAGATAGGGGTTTGTGAGATGGGTAAAGAGTGCAGTGAGACAGGGTTTTGTGAGATGAGTAAAGAGTGCAGTGAGATAGGGGTTTGTGAGATGGGTAAAGAGTGCAATGAGACAGAGGTTTGTTAGATGAGTAGAGTGCAGTGAGAAAGGGGTTTATGAGATGGGTAAAGAGTGCAGTGAGACAGGGGTTTGTGAGATGGGTAATGATTCCTGTGAGACTGGTTTGTGTGATGAGTAAAGAGTGCAGTGAGACAGTGGTTTGTGAGATGGGTATAGAGTGCAGTGAGACAGGGTTTTGCGAGATGGGTAAAGAGTGCAGTGATACAGGGGTTTGTGAGATGAGTAAGGTGTGCTGTGAGACAGTGGTTTGTGAGATGAGTAAAGAGTGCAGTGAGACAGTGGTTTGTGAGATGGCTAAAGAGTGCAGTGAGACAGGGGTTTGTGAGATGGGTAAATAGTGCAGTGAGACGGAGGTTTGTGTGAAGGTTAAAGAGTGCAGTGAGACAGGGGATTGTGAGATGAGTAATGAGTGCAGTGACACAGGGGTTTGTGAGATGAGTAAATAGTGCAGTGGGACAGGGGTTTGTGAGATGGGTAATGAGTGCAGTGAGACAGAGGTTTGTGAGATGGGTAAAGAGTGCAGTGAGACAGGGGTTTGTGAGATGAGTAATGAGTGCAATGAGACTGTGGTTTGTGAGATGGGTAAAGAGTGCAGTGAGACAGGGGTTTGTGAGATGAGTAAAGAGTGCAGTGAGACAGGGGTTTGTGAGATGTGTAAAGAGTCCAGTGGGACAGGAGTTTGTGAGATGGGTAAAGAGTGCAGTGAGACGGGGGTTTGTGAGATGGGTAAAGAGTGCAGTGAGATGGGTTTGTCAGATGAGTAAAGAGTGCAGTGAGACAGGGGTTTGTGAGTTGGGCAAAAATTGCAGTGAGACAGTGGTTTGTGTGATGAGTAAAGTGTGCAGTGAGACAGGGGTTTTTGTGATGAGTAAAGAGTGCATTGAGACAGGGGTTTGTGAGATCGGTAAAGTGTGCAGTGAGACAGATGTTTGTCAGATGAGTAAAGAGTGCAGTGAGACATGGGTTTGTGAGATGAGTAAAGAGTGCAGTGAGACAGGGTTTTGTGAGATGGATAAAGATTGCAGTAAGATAGGGGTTTGTGAGATGGGTAAAGAGTTCAGTGAGACAGGGGTAGTGAGATGGGTGAATAGTGCAGTGAGAAAGGGTTTTGTCAGATGGGTTAAAGATAGAAATGAGGCAGGGGTTTGTGAGATGAGTAAAGAGTGCAGTGAGACAGTGGTTTGTGAGATGAGTAAAGAATGCAGTGGAATAGGGGTTTGTGAGATAGGTAAAGAGTGCAGTGAGACAGGGGTTTGAGAGATGAGTAAATAGTGCAGTGAGACTAGGGTTTGTGAGATGAGTAAAGATTGCATTGAGACAGGGGTTTGTGAGATGTGTAAAGAGTGCAGTGAGACAGGGGTTTGTGAGATGAGTAAAGAGTGCAGTGAGATAGTGGTTTGTGAGATGGGTAAAGAGTCCAGTGTGACAGGGGTTTGAGAGATAGGTAAAGAGTGCAGTGAGACTAGGGATTGTGAGATGAGTAGAGTGCAGTAAGACAGGGGTAGTGAGATGGGTAAAGAGTGCATTGAGACAGGGGTTTGTCAGATGGGTAAAGATAGCAATGAGGCAGGGGTTTTTGAGATGTGTAAAGAGTGCAGTGAGACAGGGGTTTGTGAGATGAGTAAAGAGTGCAGTGAGACAGGGGTTTGTGAGACAGATAAAGACTGCAGTGAGACAGATGTTTGTGAGATGAGTAAAGAGTGCAGTGAGACATGGGTTTGTCAGATGAGTAAAGAGTGCAGTGAGACAGGGGTTTGTGAGAAGGATAAAGAGTGCAGTGAGACAGCAGTTTGTGAGATGTTTAAAGTGTGCAGTGAGACAGGGGTTTGTGAGATGTGTAAAGAGTGCAGTGAGACTAGGGTTTGTGAGATGAGTAAAGAGTGCAGTGAGACAGGGGTTTGTGAGATGGGTAAAGAGTGCAGTGAGACAGGGGTTTGCGAGATGAGTAAAGAGTGCAGTGAGACAGTGGTTTGTGAGATGGGTAAAGAGTGCAGTGAGACTGGGGTTTGTGTGATGGGTAAAGAGTCCAGTGAGATGGGTTTGTCAGATGAGTTAAGAGTGAAGTGAGACAGGGGTTTGTGAGATATGTAAAGAGTGCAGTGAGATGGGTTTGTCAGATGAGTAAAGAGTGCGGTGAGACAGGGTTTTGTGTGATGAGTAAAGAGTGCAGTGAGACAGGGGTTTGTGAGATGAGTAAAGAGTGCAGTGAGACAGGGGTTTGTGAGACGGATAAAGACTGCAGTGAGACAGGGGTTTGTGAGATGGGTAAAGAGTGCAGTGAGACATGGGTTTGTGAGATGAGTAAAGAATGAAGTGAGACAGGGGTTTGTGAGAAGGATAAAGAGTGCAGTCAGACAACGGTTTATGAGATGGGTAAAGAGTGCAGTGAGACAGAGGTTTGTGAGATGTGTAAAGAGTGCAGTGAGACAGTGGTTTGTGAGAAGGATAAAGAGTACAGTGAGACAGCGGTTTGTGAGACGGGAAAAGAATGCAGTGAGACAGCGGTTTATGAGATGGGTAATTAAGTGCAGTGAGACAGGGGTTTGTGAGATGAGTAAAGAGTGCAGTGATATAGGGGTTTGTGAGATGGGTAAAGAGTGCAGTGAGACAGAGGTTTGTTAGATGAGTAGAGTGCAGTGAGACAGGGGTTTATGGGATGGGTAAAGAGTGCAGTGAGACAGGGGTTTATGAGATGGGTAAAGAGTGCAGAGAGACAGGGGTTTGTGAGAGGGGTAAAGAGTGCAGTGAGAAGGGTTTGTGTGATGAGTAAAGAGTGCAGTGAGACAGGGGTTTGTGAGATTGGTAAAGAGTGCAGTGAGACAGGGGTTTATGAGATGGGTAATGAGTGCAGTGAGACAGGGGTTTGTGTGATGAGTAAAGAGTGCAGTGAGATAGGGGTTTGTGAGATGGGTGAAGAGTTCAGTGAGACAGGGGTAGTGAGATGGGTGAAGAGTGCAGTGAGAAAGGGGTTTGTCAGATGGGTAAAGATAGCAATGAGGCAGGGGTTTGTGAGATGAGTAAAGAGTGCAGTGAGACAGGGGTTTGTGAGATGAGTATAGAATGCAGTGAGATAGGGGTTTGTGAGATGGGTAAAGAGTGCAGTGAGACAGTGGTTTGTGAGATGGGTCAAGAGTGCAGTGAGACAGGGGTTTGTGAGAAGAGTAAATAGTGCAGTGAGACTAGGGTTTGTGAGATGAGTAAAGAGTGCAGTGAGACAGGGGTTTGTGAAATGGGTAAAGAGTGCACTGAGACAGGGGTTTGTGAGATGAGTAAAGAGTGCAGTGAGACAGGGGTTTGTGAGATGAGTAAAGAGTGCAGTGAGACAGGGGTTTGTTGGATGAGTAAAGAGTGCAGTGAGACAGGGGTTTGAGAGATAGGTAAAGAGTGCAGTGAGACTATCGATTGTGAGATGAGTAAAGAGTGCAGTGAGACAGGGCTTTGTGAGTTGAGTTTATAGTGCAGTGAGATTAGGGTTTGTGAGATGAGTAAAGAGTGCAGTGAGACAGTGGTTTGTGAGATGGCTAAAGAGTGCAGTGAGACAGGGGTTTGTGAGATGAGTAAAGAGTGCTGTGAGACAGGGGTTTGTGAGATGGCTAAAGAGTGCAGTGAGAAAGGGGTTTGTGAGATGAGTAAAGAGTGCAGTGAGACTGGGGTTTGTGAGATGGGTAAAGAGTGCATTGAGACAGGGGTTTGTGGGAGGGGTAAAGAGTGCAGTGAGACAAGGGTTTGTGAGATGAGTAAAGAGTGCAGTGAGACAGGGTTTTGTGAGATGGGTAAAGACTGCAGTGAGACAGGTGTTTGTGAGGTGTGTAAAGAGTGCAGTGAGACAGGGGTTTGTGAGATGGGTAAACAGTCCGGTGAGACAGGGGTTTGTGAGATGAGTAAAGAGTGCTGTGAGACAGGTGTAGTGAGATGGGTAAAGAGTGCAGTGAGACAGGGGTTTGTCAGATGTGTAAAGATAGCAATGAGGCAGGGGTTTGTGAGATGATTAAAGAGTGCAGTGAGTCAGGGGTTTGTGAGATGAGTAAAGAATGCAGTGAGATAGGGGTTTGTGAGATGGGTAAAGAGTGCAGTGAGACCGGTGTTTGTGAGATCGGTAAAGAGTGCAGTGAGACAGGGGTTTGGGAGATGGGTAAATAGTGCACTGAGACTAGGGTTTGTGAGGTGAGTAAAGAGTGCAGTGAGTCAGGGGTTTGTGAGATGTGTAAAGAGTGCAGTGAGACAGGGGTTTGTGAGATGAGTAAAGGGTGCAGTGAGACAGGGATTTGTTGGATGAGTAAAGAGTGCAGTGAGACAGGGGTTTGAGAGATAGGTAAAGAGTGCAGTGAGACTAGCGATTGTGAGATGAGTAAAGAGTGCAGTGAGACAGGAGTTTGTGAGATGAGTAAATAGTGCAGTGAGACTAGGGTTTGTGAGATGAGTAAAGAGTGCAGTGAGACAGTGGTTTGTGAGATGGCTAAAGAGTGCAGTGAGACTGGTTTGTGAGATGTGTAAAAAGTGCAGTGAGACATGGGTTTGTGAGATGAGTAAATAGTGCAGTGAGACAGGGGTTTGTGAGAAGGATAAAGAGTGCAGTCAGACAGCGGTTTGTGAGATGGGTAAAGAGTGCAGTGAGACAGAGGTTTGTGAGATGTGTAAAGAGTGCAGAGAATCACTGGTTTGTGAGAAGGATAAAGAGTGCAGTGAGACAGCGGTTTGTGAGATGTGTAAAGAGTGCAGTGAGACAGAGGTTTGTGAGATGTGTAAGGAGTCCCGTGAGACTGGGGTTTGTGAGATGAGTAAAGAGTGCAGTGAGATAGGGGTTTGTGAGATGGGTAAAGAGTGCAGTGAGACAGGGTTTTGTGAGATGAGTAAAGAGTGCAGTGAGATAGGGGTTTGTGAGATGGGTAAAGAGTGCAATGAGACAGAGGTTTGTTAGATGAGTAGAGTGCAGTGAGAAAGGGGTTTATGAGATGGGTAAAGAGTGCAGTGAGACAGGGGTTTGTGAGATGGGTAATGATTCCTGTGAGACTGGTTTGTGTGATGAGTAAAGAGTGCAGTGAGTCAGTGGTTTGTGAGATGGGTATAGAGTGCAGTGAGACAGGGGTTTGTGAGAAGAGTAAATAGTGCAGTGAGACTAGGGTTTGTGACATGAGTAAAGAGTGCAGTGAGACAGGGGTTTGTGAGATGGGTAAAGAGTGCAGTGAGACAGAGGTTTGTGAGATAGGTAAAGAGTGCAGTGAGACTAGCGATTGTGAGATGAGTAAAGAGTGCAGTGAGACAGGGGTTTGTGAGTTGAGTATATCGTGCAGTGAGATTAGGGTTTGTGAGATGAGTAAAGAGTGCAGTGAGACAGGGGTTTGTGAGATGGCTAAAGAGTGCAGTGAGAAAGGGGTTTGTGAGATGAGTAAAGAGTGCAGTGAGACAGGGGTTTGTGAGATGGGTAAAGAGTGCATTGAGACAGGGGTTTGTGGGACGGGTAAAGAGTGCAGTGAGACAGGGGTTTGTGAGATTAGTGAAGAGTGCAGTGAGACAGGGTTTTGTGAGATGGGTAAAGACTGCAGTGAGACAGGTGTTTGTGAGATGTGTAAAGAGTGCAGTGAGACAGGGGTTTGTGAGATGGGTAAACAGTCCGGTGAGACAGGTGTTTGTGAGATGAGTAAAGAGTGCTGTGAGACAGGGGTAGTGAGATTGGTAAAGAGTGCAGTGAGACAGGGGTTTGTCAGCTGGGTAAAGATAGCAATGAGGCAGAGGTTTGTGAGATGAGTAAAGAGTGCAGTGAGTCAGGGGTTTGTGAGATGAGTAATGAATGCAGTGAGATAGGGGTTTGTGAGATGGGTAAAGAGTGCAGTGAGACAGGTGTTTGAGAGATAGGTAAAGAGTGCAGTGAGACTAGCGATTGTGAGATGCGTAAAGAGTGCAGTGAGACAGGGGTTTGTGAGATGAGTAAATAGTGCAGTGAGACTAGGGTTTGTGAGATGAGTATAGAGTGCAGTGAGACAGGGGTTTGTGAGAAGGATAAAGTGTGCAGTCAGACAGCGGTTTGTGAGATGGGTAAAGAGTGCAGTGAGACAGAGGTTTGTGAGATGTGTAAAGAGTGCAGAGAGACAGGGGTTTGTGAGATGGATAAAGAGTGCAGTGAGACAGCGGTTTGTGAGATGGGTAAAGAGTGCAGTGAGACAGAGGTTTGTGAGATGTGTAAAGAGTGCAGTGAGACAGGGGTTTGTGAGATGGATAAAGAGTGCAGTGAGACAGAGGTTTGTGAGATGGGTAAAGAGTGCAGTGAGACAGAGGTTTGTGAGATGGGTAAAGAGTGCCGTGAGACAGGGGTTTGTGAGATGAGTAAAGAGTGCAGTGAGATAGGGGTTTGTGAGATGGGTAAAGAGTGCAGTGAGACAGGGTTTTGTGAGATGAGTAAAGAGTGCAGTGAGATAGGGGTTTGTGAGATGGGTAAAGAGTGCAGTGAGACAGAGGTTTGTTAGATGAGTAGAGTCCAGTGAGACAGGGGTTTATGGGATGGGTAAAGAGTGCAGTGAGACAGGGGTTTATGAGATGGGTAAAGAGTGCAGTGAGACAGGGGTTTGTGGGATGGGTAAAGAGCGCAGTGAGACGGGTTTGTGTGATGAGTAAAGAGTGCAGTGAGACAGGGTTTTGTGAGATGAGTAAAGAGTGCAGTGTGACAGCGGTATATGAGATGGGTAAATAGTGCAGTGATACAGGGGTTTATGAGATGGGTAAAGAGTGCAGTGAGACAGGGGTTTGTGAGATGGGTAATGAGTGCAGTGAGACAGCGTTTGTGAGATGGGTAAAGAGTGCAGTGAGACAGGGGTTTGTGAGATGAGTAAATAGTGCAGTGAGACTAGGGTTTGTGAGATGAATAAAGAGTTCAGTGAGACAGGGGCTTGTGAGATGGGTAAAGAGTGCAGTGAGACAGTGGTTTGTGAGATGTGTAAAGAGTGCAGTGAAACAGGGCTCTGTGAGATGAGTAAAGAGTGCAGTGAGACAGGGGTTTGTTGGATGAGTAAAGAGTGCAGTGAGACAGGGGTTTGAGAGATAGGTAAAGAGTGCATTGAGACTAGCGATTGTGAGATGAGTAAAGAGTGCAGTGAGACAGGGGTTTGTGAGATGAGTAAATAGTGCAGTGAGACTAGGGTTTGTGAGAAGAGTAAAGAGTGCAGTGAGACAGTGTTTTGTGAGATGGCTAAAGAGTGCAGTGAGACATGGGTTTGTGAGATGAGTAAAGAGTGCAGTGAGACAGGGGTTTGTGAGAAGGAAAAAGAGTGCAGTCAGACAGCGGTTTGTGAGATGGGTAAAGAGTGCAGTGAGTCAGAGGTTTGTGAGATGTGTAAAGAGTGCAGAGAGACAGGGGTTTGTGAGAAGGATAAAGAGTGCAGTGAGACAGCGGTTTGTGAGATGAGTAAAGTGTGCAGTGAGACAGAGGCTTGTGAGATGTGTAAAGAGTGCAGTGAGACAGCGGTTTATGAGATGGGTAATTAAGTGCAGTGAGACAGCGGTTTGTGAGATGAGTAAAGTGTGCAGTGAGACAGAGGTTTGTGAGATGTGTAAAGAGTGCAGTGAGACAGCGGTTTATGAGATGGGTAATTAAGTGCAGTGAGACAGGGTTTTGTGAGATGGGTAATGATTGCAGTGAGACAGGGGGTTGTGTGATGAGTAAAGAGTGCAGTGAGATAGGGGTTTGTGAGATGGGTAAAGAGATCAGTGAGACTAGGGTTTGTGAGATGAATAAAGAGTGCAGTGAGACAGGGGTTTGTGACATGGGTAAAGAGTGCAGTGAGACAGGGGTTTGTGAGATGAGTAAAGAGTGCAGTGAGAAAAGGGTTTGTCAGATGGGTAAAGATAGCAATGAGGCAGGGGTTTGTGAGATGAGTAAAGAATGCAGTGAGATAGGGGTTTGTGAGATGGGTAAAGAGTGCAGTGAGACAGGGATGTGTGAGATGGGTAAAGAGCGCAGTGAAACAGGGGTTTCTGAGATGAGTAAATAGTGCAGTGAGACTAGGGTTTGTTAGATGAATAAAGAGTGCAGTGAGACAGGGGTTTGTGACATGGGTAAAGAGTGCAGTGAGACAGGGGTTTGTGAGATGAGTAAAGAGTGCAGTGAGACAGGGGTTTGTGAGATGACTCAAGAGTGCAGTGAGACAGTAGTTTGTTGGATGAGTAAAGAGTGCAGTGAGACAGAGGTTTGTGAGTTGAGTAAATAGTGCAGTGAGACAGTGGTTTGTGAGATGGCTAATGAGTGCAGTGAGACAGGGGTTTCTGAGATTTGTAAAGAGAGCAGTGAGACAGGGGTTTGTGAGTTGGCTAAAGAGTGCAGTGAGAAAGGGGTTTGTGAGAAGAGTAAAGAGTGCAGTGAGACAGGGGTTTGTGAGATGGGTAAAGAGTGCATTGAGACAGGGGTTTGTGGGACGGGTATAGAGTGCAGTGAGACAGGGGTTTGTAAAATGGTTAAACAGTGCATTGAGACAGGTGTTTGTGAGATGTGTAAAGAGTGCAGAGAGACAGGGGTTTGTTAGATGGGTAAACAGTCCGGTGAGACAGGGGTTTGTGAGATGAGTAAAGAGTGCAGTGAGACAGGGGTAGTGAGATGGGTAAAGAGTGCAGTGAGACAGGGATTTGTCAGATGGGTAAAGATAGCAATGAGGCAGGGGTTTGTGAGATGAGTAAAGAGTGCAGTGAGACTAGGATTTGTGAGATGAGTAAAGAGTGCACTGAGACAGGGTTTTGTGAGATGGGTAAAGAGTGCAGTGAGACAGGGGTTTGTGAGATGAGTAAAGAGTGCAGAGAGACAGGGGTTTGTGAGATGGGTAAAGAGTGCAGTGAGACACTGGTTTGTAGGATGAGTAAAGAGTGCCGTGAGACAGGGGTTTGTGAGATAGGTAAAGAGTGCAGTGAGACTAGGGATTGTGAGATGAGTAAAGAGTGCAGTGAGACAGCGGTTTGTGTGATGATTAAATAGTGCAGTGATACTCGGGTTTGTGAGATGAGTAAAGTGTGCAGTGAGACTGTGGTTTGTGAGATGGGTAAAGAGTGCAGTGAGTCAGGGGTTTGTGAGATGAGTAAAGAGTGCAGTGAGACAGTGGTTTGTGAGATGGCTAAAGAGTGCAGTGAGACAGGGGTTTGTGAGATGGGTAAATAGTGCAGTGAGACAGTGGTTTGTGAGTTGGCTAAAGAGTGCAGTGAGACAGGGTTTTGTGAGATGGGTGAAGAGTGCAGTCAGACAGCGGTTTGTGAGGTGGGTAAAGAGTGCAGTGAGACAGAGGTTTCTGAGATGTGTAAAGAGTGCAGAGAGACAGGGGTTTGTGAGAAGGATAAAGAGTGCAGTGAGACAGCGGTTTGTGAGATGGGTAAAGAGTGCAGTGAGAGGTTTGTGAGATGTGTAAAGAGTGCCGTGAGACAGGGGTATGTGAGATGAGTAAAGAGAGCAGTGAGATAGGGGTTTGTGAGATGGGTAAAGAGTGCAGTGAGACAGGGTTTTGTGAGATGATTAAAGAGTGCAGTGAGATAGGGGTTTGTGAGATGGGTAAAGAGTGCAGTGAGACAGAGGTTTGTTAGATGAGTAGAGTGCAGTGAGACAGGGGTTTATGAGATGGGTAAAGAGTGCAGTGAGACAGGGGTTTATGAGATGGGTAAAGAGTGCAGTGAGTCAGGGGTTTGTGAGATGGGTAAAGAGCGCAGTGAGACGCGTTTGTGTGATGAGTAAAGAGTGCAGTGAGACAGGGGTTTGTGAGATGAGTAAAGAGTGCAGTGGGACAGGGGTATATGAGATGGGTAAAGAATGCAGTGATACAGGGGTTTATGAGATGGGTAAAGAGTGCAGTGAGACAGGGGTTTGTGAGATGGGTAATGAGTGCAGTGAGACAGGGGTTTGTGAGATGGGTAAATAGTGCAGTGAGACTAGGGTTTGTGAGATGAGTAAAGAGTTCAGTGAGACTAGGGTTTGTGAGATGGGTAAAGAGTTCAGTGAGACAGGGGTTTGTGAGATGGGTAAAGAGTGCAGTGAGACAGGGGTTTGTGAGATGTGTAAAGAGTGCAGTGAGACGGGTTTGTGAGATGAGTAAAGAGCGCAGTGAGACAGGGGTTTGTTGGATGAGTAAAGAGTGCAGTGAAACAGGGGTTTGAGAGATAGGTAAAGAGTGCAGTGAGACTAACGATTGTGAGATGAGTAAAGAGTGCAGTGAGACAGGGGTTTGTGAGATGAGTAAATAGTGCAGTGAGACTAGGGTTTGTGAGATGAGTAAAGAGTGCAGTGAGACAGTGTTTTGTGAGATGGCTAAAGAGTTCAGTGAGACATGGGTTTGTGAGATGAATAAAGAGTGCAGTGAGACAGAGGTTTGTGAGAAGGATAAAGAGTGCAGTCAGACAGCGGTTTGTGAGATGGGTAAAGAGTGCAGTGAGACAGAGGTTTGTGAGATGTGTAAAGAGTGCAGAGAGACAGGGGTTTGTGAGAAGGATAAAGAGTGCAGTGAGACAGCGGTTTGTGAGATGAGTAAAGTGTGCAGTGAGACAGAGGTTTGTGAGATGTGTAAAGAGTGCAGTGAGACAGCGGTTTATGAGATGGGTAATTAAGTGCAGTGAGACATGGTTTTGTGAGATGAGTAAAGAGTGCAGTGAGACAGGGGTTTGTGAGATGGGTAAAGAGTGCAGTGAGACAGAGGTTTGTTAGTTGCGTAGAGTGCAGTGAGACAGGGGTTTATTAGATGGGTAAAGAGTGCAGTGAGACAGGGGTTTATTAGATGGGTAAAGAGTACAGTGAGACAGGGGTTTGTGAGATGGGTAAAGAGTGCAGTGAGACGGGTTTGTGTGATGAGATAAAAGTGCAGTGAGACAGGGGTTTGTGAGATGCGTAAAGAGTGCAGTGGGACCGGGGTATATGAGATGGGTAAAGAGTGCAGTGAGACAGGGGTTTATGAGATCGGTAAAGAGTGCAGTGAGACAGGGGTTTGTGAGATGGGTAAAGAGTGCAGTGAGATAGGGGTTTGTGAGATGTGTAAAGAGTGCAGTGAGACAGGGGTTTGTGAGATGAGTAAAGAGTGCAGTGAGACAGGGGTTTGTTGGATGAGTAAAGAGTGCAGTGAGACAGGGGTTTGAGAGATAGGTAAAGAGTGCAGTGAGACTAGCGATTGTGAGATGAGTAAAGAGTGCAGTGAGACAGGGGTTTGTGAGCTGAGTAAATAGTGCAGTGAGACTAGGGTTTGTGAGATGAGTAAAGAGTGCAGTGAGACAGTGTTTTGTGAGATGGCTAAAGAGTTCAGTGAGACATGGGTTTGTGAGATGAGTAAAGAGTGCAGTGAGACAGGGGTTTGTGAGAAGGATAAAGAGTGCAGTCAGACAGCGGTTTGTGAGATGGGTAAAGAGTGCAGTGAGACAGAGGTTTGTGAGATGTGTAAAGAGTGCAGAGAGACAGGGGTTTGTGAGAAGGATAAAGAGTGCAGTGAGACAGCGGTTTGTGAGATGAGTAAAGTGTGCAGTGAGACAGAGGTTTGTGAGATGTGTAAAGAGTGCAGTGAGACAGCGGTTTATGAGATGGGTAATTAAATGCAGTGAGACAGGGTTTTGTGAGATGAGTAAAGAGTGCAGTGAGACAGGGGTTTGTGAGATGGGTAAAGAGTGCAGTGAGACAGAGGTTTGTTAGTTGCGTAGAGTGCAGTGAGACAGGGGTTTATTAGATGGGTAAAGAGTGCAGTGAAACAGGGGTTTATTAGATGGGTAAAGAGTGCAGTGAGACAGGGGTTTGTGAGATGGGTAAAGAGTGCAGTGAGACGGGTTTGTGTGATGAGATAAAAGTGCAGTGAGACAGGGGTTTGTGAGATGCGTAAAGAGTGCAGTGGGACCGGGGTTTCTGAGATGGGTAAAGAGTGCAGTGAGACAGGGGTTTATGAGATCGGTAAAGAGTGCAGTGAGACAGGGGTTTGTGAGTTGGGTAATGAGTGCAGTGAGACAGGGGTTTGTGTGATGAGTAAAGAGTGCAGTGAGATAGGGGTTTGTGAGATGGGTAAAGAGATCAGTGAGACTAGGGTTTGTGAGATGAATAAAGAGTGCAGTGAGACAGGGGTTTGTGACATGGGTAAAGAGTGCAGTGAGACAGGGGTTTGTGAGATGAGTAAAGAGTGCAGTGAGAAAGGGGTTTGTCAGATGGGTAAAGATAGCAATGAGGCAGGGGTTTGTGTGATGAGGAAAGAATGCAGTGAGATAGGGGTTTGTCAGATGGGTAAAGAGTGCAGTGAGACAGGGGTTTATGAGATGGGTAAAGAGTGCAGTGAGACAGGGGTTTATGAGATGGGTAAAGAGTGCAGTGAGACAGGGGTTTGTGAGATGGGTAAAGAGTGCAGTGAGACGGGTTTGTGTGATGAGTAAAGAGTGCAGTGAGACAGGGGTTTGTGAGATGAGTAAAGAGTGCAGTGGGACAGGGGTATATGAGATGGGTAAAGAGTGCAGTGAGACAGGGGTTTATGAGATGGGTAAAGAGTGCGGTGAGACAGGGGTTTGTGAGATGTGTAATGAGTGCAGTGTGACAGGGGTTTGTGAAATGGGTAAAGAGTGCAGTGAGACAGTGGTTTGTGAGATGAGTAAATAGTGCAGTGAGACTTGGGTTTGTGAGATGAGTAAAGAGTTCAGTGAGACAGGGGTTTGTGAGATGGGTAAAGAGTGCAGTGAGACAGGGGTTTGTGAGATGTGTAAAGAGTGCAGTGAGACAGGGGTTTGTGAGATGAGTAAAGAGTGCAGTGAGACGGGTTTGTTGGATGAGTACAGAGTGCAGTGAGACAGTGTTTTGTGAGATGGCTAAAGAGTGCAGTGAGACATGGGTTTGTGAGATGAGTAAAGAATGCAGTGAGACAGGGGTTTGTGAGAAGGATAAAGAGTGCAGTCAGACAGCGGTTTGTGAGATGGGTAAAGAGTGCAGTGAGACAGAGGTTTGTGAGATGTGTAAAGAGTGCAGAGAGACAGGGGTTTGTGAGAAGGATAAAAAGTGCAGTGAGACAGCGGTTTGTGAGATGAGTAAAGTGTGCAGTGAGACAGAGGTTTGTGAGGTTGGTAAAGAGTGCAGTGAGACAGCGGTTTGTGAGATGAGTAAAGAGTGCAGTGAGACTGGGGTTTGTGAGATGAGTATAGAGTGCAGTGAGACAGGGGTATGTGAGATGAGTAAAGAGTGCAGTGAGACAGGGGTTTGTGAGGTTGGTAAAGAGTGCAGTGAGACAGGGGTTTGTGAGATGAGTAAAGTCTGCAGTGAGACAGAGGTTTGTGAGATGTGTAAAGAGTGCAGTGAGACAGCGGTTTATGAGATGGGTAATTAAGTGCAGTGAGACAGCGGTTTGTGAGATGAGTAAAGTGTGCAGTGAGACAGAGGTTTGTGAGATGTGTAAAGAGTGCAGTGAGACAGCGGTTTATGAGATGGGTAATTAAGTGCAGTGAGACAGGGTTTTGTGAGATGAGTAAAGAGTGCAGTGAGACAGGGGTTTATGAGATGGGTAAAGAGTGTAGTGAGACAGGGGTTTATGAGATCGGTAAAGAGAGCAGTGAGACAGGGGTTTGTGTGATGAGTAAAGAGTGCAGTGAGATAGGGGTTTGTGAGATGGGTAAAGAGATCAGTGAGACTAGGGTTTGTGAGATGAATAAAGAGTGCAGTGAGACAGGGGTTTGTGACATGGGTAAAGAGTGCAGTGAGACAGGGGTTTGTGAGATGAGTAAAGAGTGCAGTGAGAAAGGGGTTTGTCAGATGGGTAAAGATAGCAATGAGGCAGGGGTTTGTGAGATGAGTAAAGAATGCAGTGAGATAGGGGTTTGTGAGATGGGTAAAGAGTGCAGTGAGACAGGGATGTGTGAGATGGGTAAAGAGCGCAGTGAAACAGGGGTTTCTGAGATGAGTAAATAGTGCAGTGAGACTAGGGTTTGTTAGATGAATAAAGAGTGCAGTGAGACAGGGGTTTGTGAGATGAGTAAAGAGTGCAGTGAGACAGGGGTTTGTGAGATGACTCAAGAGTGCAGTGAGACAGTAGTTTGTTGGATGAGTAAAGAGTGCAGTGAGACAGGGGTTTGTGAGATGAGTAAATAGTGCAGTGAGACAGTGGTTTGTGAGATGGCTAATAAGTGCAGTGAGACAGGGGTTTCTGAGATTTGTAAAGAGAGCAGTGAGACAGGGGTTTGTGAGATGGCTAAAGAGTGCAGTGAGAAAGGGGTTTGTGAGAAGAGTAAAGAGTGCAGTGAGACAGGGGTTTGTGAGATGGGTAAAGAGTGCATTGAGACAGGGGTTTGTGGGACGGGTATAGAGTGCAGTGAGACAGGGGTTTGTAAAATGGGTAAACAGTGCATTGAGACAGGTGTTTGTGAGATGTGTAAAGAGTGCAGAGAGACAGGGGTTTGTTAGATGGGTAAACAGTCCGGTGAGACAGGGGTTTGTGAGATGAGTAAAGAGTGCAGTGAGACAGGGGTAGTGAGATGGGTAAAGAGTGCAGTGAGACAGGGATTTGTCAGATGGGTAAAGATAGCAATGAGGCAGGGGTTTGTGAGATGAGTAAAGAGTGCAGTGAGTCAGGGGTTTGTGAGATGAGTAATGAATGCAGTGAGATAGGGGTTTGTGAGATGGGTAAAGAGTGCAGTGAGACAGGGGTTTGTGAGATGGGTAAAGAGTGCAGTGAGACAGTGATTTGTGAGATTAGTAAATAGTGCAGTGAGACTAGGATTTGTGAGATGAGTAAAGAGTGCACTGAGACAGGGTTTTGTGAGTTGGGTAAAGAGTGCAGTGATACAGGGGTTTGTGAGATGAGTAAAGAGTGCAGAGAGACAGGGGTTTGTGAGATGGGTAAAGAGTGCAGTGAGACACTGGTTTGTAGGATGAGTAAAGAGTGCAGTGAGACAGGGGTTTGTGAGATAGGTAAAGAGTGCAGTCAGACTAGGGATTGTGAGTTGAGTAAAGAGTGCAGTGAGACAGCGGTTTGTGTGATGATTAAATAGTGCAGTGAGACTCGGGTTTGTGAGATGAGTAAAGTGTGCAGTGAGACTGTGGTTTGTGAGATGGGTAAAGAGTGCAGTGAGTCAGGGGTTTGTGAGATGAGTAAAGAGTGCAGTGAGACAGTGGTTTGTGAGATGAGTAAAGAGTGCAGTGAGACAGGGGTTTGTGAGATGGGTAAATAGTGCAGTGAGACAGTGGTTTGTGAGTTGGCTAAAGAGTGCAGTGAGACAGGGGTTTGTGAGATGGGTGAAGAGTGCAGTCAGACAGCGGTTTGTGAGATGGGTAAAGAGTGCAGTGAGACAGAGGTTTGTGAGATGTGTAAAGAGTGCAGAGAGACAGGGGTTTGTGAGAAGGATAAAGAGTGCAGTGAGACAGCGGTTTGTGAGATGGGTAAAGAGTGCAGTGAGACAGAGGTTTGTGAGATGTGTAAAGAGTACCGTGAGACAGGGGTATGTGAGATGAGTAAAGAGAGCAGTGAGATAGGGGTTTGTGAGATGGGTAAAGAGTGCAGTGAGACAGGGTTTTGTGAGATGATTAAAGAGTGCAGTGAGATAGGGGTTTGTGAGATGGGTAAAGAGTGCAGTGAGACAGAGGTTTGTTAGATGAGTAGAGTGCAGTGAGACAGGGGTTTATGAGATGGGTAAAGAGTGCAGTGAGACAGGGGTTTATGAGATGGGTAAAGAGTGCAGTGAGACAGGGGTTTGTGAGATGGGTAAAGAGCGCAGTGAGACGCGTTTGTGTGATGAGTAAAGAGTGCAGTGAGACAGGGGTTTGTGAGATGAGTAAAGAGTGCAGTGGGACAGGGGTATATGAGATGGGTAAAGAATGCAGTGAGACAGGGGTTTATGAGATGGGTAAAGAGTGCAGTGAGACAGGGGTTTGTGAGATGGGTAATGAGTGCAGTCAGACAGGGGTTTGTGAGATGGGTAAATAGTGCAGTGAGACTAGGGTTTGTGAGATGAGTAAAGAGTTCAGTGAGACTAGGGTTTGTGAGATGGGTAAAGAGTTCAGTGAGACAGCGGTTTGTGAGATGGGTAAAGAGTGCAGTGAGACAGGGGTTTGTGAGATGTGTAAAGAGTGCAGTGAGACAGGGGTTTGTGAGATGAGTAAAGAGTGCAGTGAGACAGGGGTTTGTTGGATGAGTAAAGAGTGCAGTGAGACAGGGGTTTGAGAGATAGGTAAAGAGTGCAGTGAGACTAGCGATTGTGAGATGAGTAAAGAGTGCAGTGAGACAGGGGTTTGTGAGATGAGTAAATAGTGCAGTGAGACTAGGGTTTGTGAGATGAGTAAAGAGTGCAGTGAGACAGTGTTTTGTGAGATGGCTAAAGAGTTCAGTGAGACATGGGTTTGTGAGATGAGTAAAGAGTGCAGTGAGACAGAGGTTTGTGAGAAGGATAAAGAGTGCAGTCAGACAGCGGTTTGTGAGATGGGTAAAGAGTGCAGTGAGACAGAGGTTTGTGAGATGTGTAAAGAGTGCAGAGAGACAGGGGTTTGTGAGAAGGAAAAAGAGTGTAGTGAGACAGGGGTTTGTGAGATGAGTAAAGAGTGCAGTGAGCCAGAGGTTTGTGAGATGAGTAAAGTGTGCAGTGAGACAGAGGTTTGTGAGATGGGTAATTAAGTGCAGTGAGACATGGTTTTGTGAGATGAGTAAAGAGTGCAGTGAGACAGGGGTTTGTGAGATGGGTAAAGAGTGCTGTGAGACAGAGGTTTGTTAGTTGCGTAGAGTGCAGTGAGACAGGGGTTTATTAGATGGGTAAAGAGTGCAGTGAGACAGGGGTTTATTAGATGGGTAAAGAGTACAGTGAGACAGGGGTTTGTGAGATGGGTAAAGAGTGCAGTGAGACGGGTTTGTGTGATGAGATAAAAGTGCAGTGAGACAGGGGGTTGTGAGATGCGTAAAGAGTGCAGTGGGACCGGGGTATATGAGATGGGTAAAGAGTGCAGTGAGACAGGGGTTTATGACATCGGTAAAGAGTGCAGTGAGACAGGGGTTTGTGAGATGGGTAAAGAGTGCAGTGAGATAGGGGTTTGTGAGATGTGTAAAGAGTGCAGTGAGACAGGGGTTTGTGAGATGAGTAAAGAGTGCAGTGAGACTAGCGATTGTGAGATGAGTAAAGAGTGCAGTGAGACAGGGGTTTGTGAGATGAGTAAATAGTGCAGTGAGACTAGGGTTTGTGAGATGAGTAAAGAGTGCAGTGAGACAGTGTTTTGTGAGATGGCTAAAGAGTTCAGTGAGACATGGGTTTGTGAGATGAGTAAAGAGTGCAGTGAGACAGGGGTTTGTGAGAAGGATAAAGAGTGCAGTTAGACAACGGTTTGTGAGATGGGTAAAGAGTGCAGTGAGACAGAGGTTTGTGAGATGTGTAAAGAGTGCAGAGAGACAGGGGTTTGTGAGAAGGATAAAGAGTGCAGTGAGACAGCGGTTTGTGAGATGAGTAAAGTGTGCAGTGAGACAGAGGTTTGTGAGATGTGTAAAGAGTGCAGTGAGACAGCGGTTTATGAGATGGGTAATTAAGTGCAGTGAGACAGGGTTTTGTGAGATGAGTAAAGAGTGCAGTGAGACAGAGGTTTGTGAGATGGGTAAAGAGTGCAGTGAGACAGAGGTTTGTTAGTTGCGTAGAGTGCAGTGAGACAGGGGTTTATTAGATGGGTAAAGAGTGCAGTGAGACAGGGGTTTATTAGATGGGTAAAGAGTGCAGTGAGACAGGGGTTTGTGAGATGGGTAAAGAGTGCAGTGAGACGGGTTTGTGTGATGAGCTAAAAGTGCAGTGAGACAGGGGTTTGTGAGATGCGTAAAGAGTGCAGTGGGACCGGGGTATATGAGATGGGTAAAGAGTGCAGTGAGACAGGGGTTTATGAGATCGGTAAAGAGTGCAGTGAGACAGGGGTTTGTGAGATGGGTAATGAGTGCAGTGAGACAGGGGTTTGTGTGATGAGTAAAGAGTGCAGTGAGATAGGGGTTTGTGAGATGGATAAAGAGATCAGTGAGACTAGGGTTTGTGAGATGATTAAAGAGTGCAGTGAGACAGGGGTTTGTGACATTGGTAAGGAGTGCAGTGAGACAGGGGTTTGTGAGATGAGTAAACAGTGCAGTGAGAAAGGGGTTTGTCAGATGGGTAAAGATAGCAATGAGGCAGGGGTTTGTGTGATGAGTTAAGAATGCAGTGAGATAGGGGTTTGTCAGATGGGTAAAGAGTGCAGTGAGACAGGGATTTGTGAGATGGGTAAAGAGCGCAGTGAAACAGGGGTTTCTGAGATGAGTAAATAGTGCAGTGAGACTAGGTTTTGTTAGATGATTAAAGAGTGCAGTGAGACAGGGGTTTGTGACATTTGTAAAGAGTGCAGTGAGACAGGGGTTTGTGAGATGAGTAAAGAGTGCAGTGAGACAGGGGTTTGTGAGATGACTCAAGAGTGCATTGAGACAGTAGTTTGTTGGATGAGTAAAGAGTGCAGTGAGACAGGGGTTTGTGAGATGAGTAAATAGTGCAGTGAGACAGTGGTTTGTGAGATGGCTAATGAGTGCAGTGAGACAGGGGTTTGTGAGATTAGTAAAGAGAGCAGTGAGACAGGGGTTTGTGAGATGGCTAAAGAGTGCAGTGAGAAAGGGGTTTGTGAGATGAGTAAAGAGTGCAGTGAGACAGGGTTTTGTGAGATGGGTAAAGAGTGCATTGAGACAGGGGTTTGTGGGACGGGTATAGAGTGCAGTGAGACAGGGGTTTGTAAAATGGGTAAACAGTGCATTGAGACTGGTGTTTGTGAGATGTGTAAAGAGTGCAGAGAGACAGGGGTTTGTTAGATGGGTAAACAGTCCGGTGAGACAGGGGTTTGTGAGATGAGTAAAGAGTGCAGTGAGACAGCGGTAGTGAATTGGGTAAAGAGTGCAGTGAGAAAGGGATTTGTCAGATGGGTAAAGATAGCAATGAGGCAGGGGTTTGTGAGATGAGTAAAGAGTGCAGTGAGTCAGGGGTTTGTGAGATGAGTAAAGAATGCAGTGAGACAGGGGTTTGTGAGATGGGTAAAGAGTGCAGTGAGACAGGGGTTTGTGAGATGGGTAAAGAGTGCAGTGAGACAGTGGTTTGTGAGATGAGTAAATAGTGCAGTGAGACTAGGATTTGTGAGATGAGTAAAGAGTGCACTGAGACAGGGTTTTGTGAGTTGTGTTATGAGTGCAGTGTTACAGGGGGTTGTGAGATGAGTAAAGAGTGCAGAGATACAGGGGTTTGTGAGATGGGTAAAGAGTGCAGTGAGACACGGGTTTGTGTGATGATTAAATAGTGCAGTGAGACTCGGGTTTGTGAGATGAGTAAAGAGTGCAGTGAGACTGTGGTTTGTGAGATGGGTAAAGAGTGCAGTGAGTCAGGGGTTTGTGAGATGAGTAAAGAGTGCAGTGAGACAGTGGTTTGTGAGATGGCTAAAGAGTGCAGTGAGACAGGGGTTTGTGAGATGGGTAAATAGTGCAGTGAGACAGTGGTTTGTGAGTTGGCTAAAGAGTGCAGTGAGACAGGGGTTTGTGAGATGGGTGAAGAGTGCAGTGAGACAGGGGTTTGTGTGACGGGTAAAGAGTGCAGTGAGACTGGGGTTTGTGAGATGAGTATAGAGTGCAGTGAGACAGGAGTTTGTGAGATGTGTAAAGAGTGCAGTGAGACAGGGGTATGTGAGATGAGTAAAGAGTGCAGTGAGACAGGGGTTTGTGAGGTTGGTAAAGAGTGCAGTGAGACAGGGGTTTGTGAGATGAGTAAAGAGTGCAGTGAGACAGGGGTTTTTGAGATGTGTAAAGAGTGCAGTGAGACAGGAGTTTGTGAGATGTGTAAAGAGTGCAGTGAGACAGGGATTTGTGAGATGGGTAAATAGTCCGGTGAGACTGGGGTTTGTGAGATGAGTAAAGAGTGCAGTGAGACAGGGGTTTGTGAGATGTGTAATGAGTGCAGTGAGACAGGGGTTTGTGAGATGGCTAAAGAGCGCAGTGAGATGGGTTTGTGAGATGGGTAGAGAGTGCAGTGAGAAACGGGTTTGTGAGATGAGTAAAGAGTGCAGTGAGACAGGGGTTTGTGGGATGGGTAAAGAGTGCAGTGAGACAGGGGTTTGTGAGATGAGTAAAGAGTGCAGTGTGACAGGGGTTTGTGTGATGAGTAAAGAGTGCAGTGAGACAGTGGTTTGTGAGATGGTTAAAGAGTGCAGTGAAACAGGGGTTTGTAGGATGGGTAAAGAGTGCAGTGAGACAGGAGTTTGTTGGATGAGTAAAGAGTGCAGTGAGACTGCGGTTTGTGAGATGAGTAAATAGTGCAGTGAGACTAGCGTTTGTGAGATGAGTAAATAGTGCAGTGAGACAGTGGTTTGTGTGATGGCTAAAGAGTGCAGTGAGACAGGGGTTTGTGAGATTAGGAAAGAGAGCAGTGAGACGGGGGTTTGTGAGATGGCTAAAGAGTGTAGTGAGAAAGGGGTTTGTGAGATGAGTAAAGAGTGCAGTGAGACGGGTTTGTGAGATTGGTAATGAGTGCATTGAGACAGGGGTTTGTGGGACGGGTAAAGAGTGCAGTGAGACAGGGGTTTGTAAAATGGTTAAAGAGTGCACATGAGACAGGTGTTTGTGAGATGTGTAAAGAGTGCAGAGAGACAGTGGTTTGTGAGATGGGTATACAGTCCGGTGAGACAGGGGTTTGTGAGATGAGTAAAGAGTGCAGTGAGACAGGGGTAGTGAGATGGGTAAAGAGTGCAGTGAGACAGGGATTTGTCAGATGTGTAAAGATAGCAATGAGGCAGGGGTTTGTGAGATGAGTAAAGAGAGCAGTGAGTCAGGGGTTTGTGAGATGAGAATAGAATGCTGTCAGATCGGGGTTTGTGAGTTGGGTAAAGAGTGCTGTGAGACAGGGGTGTGTGAGATGGTTAAAGAGTGCAGTGAGACAGTGGTTTGTGAGATGAGTAAATAGTGCAGTGAGACTAGGGTTTGTGAGATGAGTAAAGAGTGCACTGAGACAGGGGTTTGTGAGTTGGGTAAAGAGTGCAGTGATACAGGGGTTTGTGAGATGAGTAAAGAGTGCAGAGACACAGGGGTTTGTGAGAAGGGTAAAGAGTGCAGTGAGACACGGGTTTGTAGGATGAGTAAAGAGTGCCGTGAGACAGGGGTTTGTGAGATAGGTAAAGAGTGCAGTGAGACTAGGGATTGTGAGATGAGTAAAGAGTGCAGTGAGACTGTGGTTTGTGAGATGGGTAAAGAGTGCAGTTAGACAGGGGTTTGTGAGATGAGTAAAGAGTGCAGTGAGACAGTGGTTTGTGAGATCGCTAAAGAGTGCAGTGAGATAGGGGTTTGTGAGATGGGTAAATAGTGCAGTGAAACAGTGGTTTGTGAGATGGCTAAAGAGTGCAGTGAGACAGGGGTTTGTGAGATGGGTAAAGAGTGCAGTGAGACAGTGGTTTGTGTGACGGGTACAGAGTGGAGTGAGACAGGGGTTTGTGAGATGAGTAAAGAGTGCAGTGAGACAGGGGTTTGTGAGATGAGTAAAGAGTGCAGTGAGACAGGGGTTTGTGAGATGGGTAAAGAGTGCCGTGAGACAGGAGTTTGTGAGATGTGTAAAGAGTGCAGTGAGACAGGGGTTTGTGAGATGAGTAAAGAGTGCAGTGAGACAGGGGTTTGTGAGATGAGTAAAGAGTGCAGCGAGACAGGGGTTTGTGAGATGTGTAAAGAGTGCAGTGAGACAGGAGTTTGTGAGATGTGTAAAGAGAGCAGTGAGACAGGGATTTGTGAGATGGGTAAATAGTCCGGTGAGACAGGGGTTTGTGAGATGAGTAAAGAGTGCAGTGAGACAGCTGTTTGTGAGATGGGTAATGAGTGCAGTGAGACAGGGGTTTGTGAGATGGCTAAAGAGTGCAGTGAGATGGGTTTGTGAGATGGTTAATTAGTGCACTGAGACTAGGGTTTGTGAGATGAGTAAAGAGTGCAGTGAGACAGGGGTTTGTGAGATGGGTAAATAGTGCACTGAGACTAGGGTTTGTGAGATGAGTAAAGAGTGCAGTGAGACAGGGGTTTGTGAGATGTGTAAAGAGTGCAGTGAGACAGGGGTTTGTGAGATGAGTAAACGGTGCAGTGAGACAGGGATTTGTTGGATGAGTAAAGAGTGCAGTGAGACAGGGGTTTGAGAGATAGGTAAAGAGTGCAGTGAGACTAGCGATTGTGAGATGAGTAAAGAGTGCAGTGAGACAGGAGTTTGTGAGATGAGTAAATAGTGCAGTGAGACTAGGGTTTGTGAGATGAGTAAAGAGTGCAGTGAGACAGTGGTTTGTGAGATGGCTAAAGAGTGCAGTGAGACTGGTTTGTGAGATGTGTAAAAAGTGCAGTGAGACATGGGTTTGTGAGATGAGTAAAGAGTGCAGTGAGACAGGGGTTTGTGAGAAGGATAAAGAGTGCAGTCAGACAGCGGTTTGTGAGATGGGCAAAGAGTGCAGTGAGACAGAGGTTTGTGAGATGTGTAAAGAGTGCAGAGAATCACTGGTTTGTGAGAAGGATAAAGAGTGCAGTGAGACAGCGGTTTGTGAGATGTGTAAAGAGTGCAGTGAGACAGAGGTTTGTGAGATGTGTAAAGAGTCCCGTGAGACTGGGGTTTGTGAGATGAGTAAAGAGTGCAGTGAGATAGGGGTTTGTGAGTTGGATAAAGAGTGCAGTGAGACAGGGTTTTGTGAGATGAGTAAAGAGTGCAGTGAGATAGGGGTTTTTGAGATGGGTAAAGAGTGCAATGAGACAGAGGTTTGTTAGATGAGTAGAGTGCAGTGAGAAAGGGGTTTATGAGATGGGTAAAGAGTGCAGTGAGACAG
Source organism: Cetorhinus maximus (assembly GCF_964194155.1). NCBI lineage: Eukaryota > Metazoa > Chordata > Chondrichthyes > Lamniformes > Cetorhinidae > Cetorhinus > Cetorhinus maximus. Next base: position 246,772,224 of record NC_135879.1, read on the forward strand.
GGGTTTGTGAGATGGGTAATGATTCCTGTGAGACTGGTTTGTGTGATGAGTAAAGAGTGCAGTGACACAGTGGTTTGTGAGATGGGTATAGAGTGCAGTGAGACAAGGGTTTGTGAGAAGAGTAAATAGTGCAGTGAGACTAGGGTTTGTGACCTGAGTAAAGAGTGCAGTGAGACAGGGGTTTGTGAGATGGGTAAAGAGTGCAGTGAGACAGAGGTTTGTGAGATAGGTAAAGAGTGCAGTGAGACTAGCGATTGTGAGATGAGTAAAGAGTGCAGTGAGACAGGGGTTTGTGAGTTGAGTATATCGTGCAGTGAGATTAGGGTTTGTGAGATGAGTAAAGAGTGCAGTGAGACAGTGGTTTGTGAGATGGCTAAAGAGTGCAGTGAGACAGGGGTTTGTGAGATGAGTAAAGAGTGCAGTGAGACAGGGGTTTGTGAGATGGCTAAAGCGTGCAGTGAGAATGGGGTTTGTGAGATGAGTAAAGAGTGCAGTGAGACAGGGGTTTGTGAGATGGGTAAAGAGTGCATTGAGACAGGGGTTTGTGGGACGGGTAAAGAGTGCAGTGAGACAGGGGATTGTGAGATTAGTGAAGAGTGCAGTGAGACAGGGTTTTGTGAGATGGGTAAAGACTGCAGTGAGACAGGTGTTTGTGAGATGTGTAAAGAGTGCAGTGAGACAGGGGTTTGTGAGATGGGTAAACAGTCCGGTGAGACAGGTGTTTGTGAGATGAGTAAAGAGTGCTGTGAGACAGGGGTAGTGAGATTGGTAAAGAGTGCAGTGAGACAGGGGTTTGTCAGCTGGGTAAAGATAGCAATGAGGCAGGGGTTTGTGAGATGAGTAAAGAGTGCAGTGAGTCAGGGGTTTGTGAGATGAGTAATGAATGCAGTGAGATAGGAGTTTGTGAGATGGGTAAAGAGTGCAGTGAGACCGGGGTTTGTGAGATCGGTAAAGAGTGCAGTGAGACAGGGGTTTGTGAGATGAGTAAAGGGTGCAGTGAGACAGGGGTTTGTTGGATGAGTAAAGAGTGCAGTGAGACAGGTGTTTGAGAGATAGGTAAAGAGTGCAGTGAGACTAGCGATTGTGAGATGCGTAAAGAGTGCAGTGAGACAGGGGTTTGTGAGATGAGTAAATAGTGCAGTGAGACTAGGGTTTGTGAGATGAGTATAGAGTGCAGTGAGACAGGGGTTTGTGAGAAGGATAAAGTGTGCAGTCAGACAGCGGTTTGTGAGATGGGTAAAGAGTGCAGTGAGACAGAGGTTTGTGAGATGTGTAAAGAGTGCAGAGAGACAGGGGTTTGTGAGAAGGATAAAGAGTGCAGTGAGACAGCGGTTTGTGAGATGGGTAAAGAGTGCAGTGAGACAGAGGTTTGTGAGATGTGTAAAGAGTGCCGTGAGACAGGGGTTTGTGAGATGAGTAAAGAGTGCAGTGAGATAGGGGTTTGTGAGATGGGTAAAGAGTGCAGTGAGACAGGGTTTTGTGAGATGAGTAAAGAGTGCAGTGAGATAGGGGTTTGTTAGATGGGTAAAGAGTGCAGTGAGACAGAGGTTTGTTAGATGAGTAGAGTGCAGTGAGACAGGGGTTTATGGGATGGGTAAAGAGTGCAGTGAGACAGGGGTTTATGAGATGGGTAAAGAGTGCAGTGAGACAGGGGTTTGTGGGATGGGTAAAGAGCGCAGTGAGACGGGTTTGTGTGATGAGTAAAGAGTGCAGTGAGACAGGGTTTTGTGAGATGAGTAAAGAGTGCAGTGTGACAGGGGTATATGAGATGGGTAAAGAGTGCAGTGAGACAGGGGTTTATGAGATGGGTAAAGAGTGCAGTGAGACAGGGGTTTGTGAGATGGGTAATGAGTGCAGTGAGACAGGGGTTTGTGAGATGGGTAAAGAGTGCATTGAGACAGGGGTTTGTGAGATGAGTAAATAGTGCAGTGAGACTAGGGTTTGTGAGATGAATAAAGAGTTCAGTGAGACAGGGGCTTGTGAGATGGGTAAAGAGTGCAGTGAGACAGTGGTTTGTGAGATGTGTAAAGAGTGCAGTGAGACAGGGGTTTGTGAGATGAGTAAAGAGTGCAGTGAGACAGGGGTTTGTTGGATGAGTAAAGAGTGCAGTGAGACAGGGGTTTGAGAGATAGGTAAAGATTGCATTGAGACTAGCGATTGTGAGATGAGTAAAGAGTGCAGTGAGACAGGGGTTTGTGAGATGAGTAAATAGTGCAGTGAGACTAGGGTTTGTGAGAAGAGTAAAGAGTGCAGTGAGACAGTGTTTTGTGAGATGGCTAAAGAGTGCATTGAGACATGGGTTTGTGAGATGAGTAAAGAGTGCAGTGAGACAGGGGTTTGTGAGAAGGATAAAGAGTGCAGTCAGACAGCGGTTTGTGAGATGGGTAAAGAGTGCAGTGAGTCAGAGGTTTGTGAGATGTGTAAAGAGTGCAGAGAGACAGGGGTTTGTGAGAAGGATAAAGAGTGCAGTGAGACAGCGGTTTGTGAGATGAGTAAAGTGTGCAGTGAGACAGAGGTTTGTGAGATGTGTAAAGAGTGCAGTGAGACAGCGGTTTATGAGATGGGTAATTAAGTGCAATGAGACAGCGGTTTGTGAGATGAGTAAAGTGTGCAGTGAGACAGAGGTTTGTGAGATGTGTAAAGAGTGCAGTGAGACAGCGGTTTATGAGATGGGTAATTAAGTGCAGTGAGACAGGGTTTTGTGAGATGAGTAAAGAGTGCAGTGAGACATGGGTTTATGAGATGGGTAAAGAGTGCAGTGAGACAGGGGTTTATGAGATCGGTAAAGAGAGCAGTGAGACAGGGGTTTGTGAGATGGGTAATGAGTGCAGTGAGACAGGGGTTTGTGTGATGAGTAAAGAGTGCAGTGAGATAGGGGTTTGTGAGATGGGTAAAAAGATCAGTGAGACTAGGGTTTGTGAGATGAATAAAGAGTGCAGTGAGACAGGGGTTTGTGACATGGGTAAAGAGTGCAGTGAGACAGGGGTTTGTGAGATGAGTAAAGAGTGCAGTGAGAAAGGGGTTTGTCAGATGGGTAAAGATAGCAATGAGGCAGGGGTTTGTGAAATGAGTAAAGAATGCAGTGAGATAGGGTTTTGTGAGATGGGTAAAGAGTGCAGTGAGACAGGGATGTGTGAGATGGGTAAAGAGCGCAGTGAAACAGGGATTTCTGAGATGAGTAAATAGTGCAGTGAGACTAGGGTTTGTTAGATGACTCAAGAGTGCAGTGAGACAGTAGTTTGTTGGATGAGTAAAGAGTGCAGTGAGACAGGGGTTTGTGAGATGAGTAAATAGTGCAGTGAGACAGTGGTTTGTGAGATGGCTAATGAGTGCAGTGAGACAGGGGTTTCTGAGATTTGTAAAGAGAGCAGTGAGACAGGGGTTTGTGAGATGGCTAAAGAGTGCAGTGAGAAAGGGGTTTGTGAGAAGAGTAAAGAGTGCAGTGAGACAGGGGTTTGTGAGATGGGTATAGAGTGCAGTGAGACAGGGGTTTGTGGGACGGGTATAGAGTGCAGTGAGACAGGGGTTTGTAAAATGGGTAAACAGTGCATTGAGACAGGTGTTTGTGAGATGTGTAAAGAGTGCAGAGAGACAGGGGTTTGTTAGATGGGTAAACAGTCCGGTGAGACAGGGGTTTGTGAGATGAGTAAAGAGTGCAGTGAGACAGGGGTAGTGAGATGGGTAAAGAGTGCAGAGAGACAGGGGTTTGTGAGAAGGATTAAAGAGTGCAGTGAGACAGCGGTTTGTGAGATGGGTAAAGAGTGCAGTGAGCAGAGGTTTGTGAGATGTGTAAAGAGTGCCGTGAGACAGGGGTATGTGAGATGAGTAAAGAGAGCAGTGAGATAGGGGTTTGTGAGATGGGTAAAGAGTGCAGTGAGACAGGGTTTTGTGAGATGATTAAAGAGTGCAGTGAGCTCCGTGTTTGTGAGATGGGTAAAGAGTGCAGTGAGACAGAGGTTTGTTAGATGAGTAGAGTGCAGTGAGACAGGGGTTTATGAGATGGGTAAAGAGTGCAGTGAGACAGGGGTTTATGAGATGGGTAAAGAGTGCAGTGAGACACTGGTTTGTAGGATGAGTAAAGAGTGCCGTGAGACAGGGGTTTGTGAGATAGGTAAAGAGTGCAGTGAGACTAGGGATTGTGAGATGAGTAAAGAGTGCAGTGAGACAGCGGTTTGTGTGATGATTAAATAGTGCAGTGAGACTCGGGTTTGTGAGATGAGTAAAGAGTGCAGTGAAACAGTGGTTTGTGAGATGGCTAAAGAGTGCAGTGAGACAGGGGTTTGTGAGATGGGTAAATAGTGCAGTGAGACAGTGGTTTGTGAGTTGGCTAAAGAGTGCATTGAGACAGGGGTTTGTGAGATGGGTGAAGAGTGCAGTCAGACAGCGGTTTGTGAGATGGGTAAAGAGTGCAGTGAGACAGAGGTTTGTGAGATGTGTAAAGAGTGCAGAGAGACAGGGGTTTGTGAGAAGGATAAAGAGTGCAGTGAGACAGCGGTTTGTGAGATGTGTAAAGAGTGCAGTGAGACAGAGGTTTGTGAGATGTGTAAAGAGTGCCGTGAGACAGGGGTATGTGAGATGAGTAAAGAGAGCAGTGAGATAGGGGTTTGTGAGATGGGTAAAGAGTGCAGTGAGACAGGGTTTTGTGAGATGATTAAAGAGTGCAGTGAGATCGGGGTTTGTGAGATGGGTAAAGAGTGCAGTGAGACAGAGGTTTGTTAGATGAGTAGAGTGCAGTGAGACAGGGGTTTATGAGATGGGTAAAGAGTGCAGTGAGACAGCGGTTTATGAGATGGGTAAAGAGTGCAGTGAGATAGGGGTTTGTGAGATGGGTAAAGAGCGCAGTGAGACGCGTTTGTGTGATGAGTAAAGAGTGCAGTGAGACAGGGGTTTGTGAGATGAGTAAAGAGTGCAGTGGGACAGGGGTATATGAGATGGGTAAAGAATGCAGTGAGACAGGGGTTTATGAGATGGGTAAAGAGTGCAGTGAGACAGGGGTTTGTGAGATCGGTAATGAGTGCAGTGAGACAGGGGTTTGTGAGATGGGTAAATAGTGCAGTGAGACTAGGGTTTGTGAGATGAGTAAAGAGTTCAGTGAGACTAGGGTTTGTGAGATGGGTAAAGAGTTCAGTGAGACAGGGGTTTGTGAGATGGGTAAAGAGTGCAGTGAGACAGGGGTTTGTGAGATGTGTAAAGAGTGCAGTGAGACAGGGGTTTGTGAGATGAGTAAAGAGTGCAGTCAGACAGCGGTTTGTGAGATGGGTAAAGAGTGCAGTGAGACAGCGGTTTGTGAGATGAGTAAAGTGTGCAGTGAGACAGAGGTTTGTGAGATGTGTAAAGAGTGCAGTGAGACAGCGGTTTGTTAGTTACGTAGAGTGCAGTGAGACAGGGGTTTATTAGATGAGTAAAGAGTGCAGTGAGACAGGGGTTTGTGAGATGGGTAAAGAGTGCTGTGAGACAGAGGTTTGTTAGTTACGTAGAGTGCAGTGAGACAGGGGTTTATTAGATGGGTAAAGAGTGCAGTGAGACAGGGGTTTATTAGATGGGTAAAGAGTACCGTGAGACAGGGGTTTGTGAGATGTATAAAGAGTGCAGTGAGACGGGTTTGTGTGATCAGATAAAAGTGCAGTGAGACAGGGGTTTGTGAGATGCGTAAAGAGTGCAGTGGGACCGGGGTATATGAGATGGGTAAAGAGTGCAGTGAGATAGGGGTTTGTGAGATGTGTAAAGAGTGCAGTGAGACAGGGGTTTGTGAGATGAGTAAAGAGTGCAGTGAGACAGGGGTTTGTTGGATGAGTAAAGAGTGCAGTGAGACTAGCGATTGTGAGATGAGTAAAGAGTGCAGTGAGACAGGGGTTTGTGAGATGAGTAAATACTGCAGTGAGACTAGGGTTTGTGAGATGAGTAAAGAGTGCAGTGAGACAGGGGTTTGTGAGATGGCTAAAGAGTTCAGTGAGACATGGGTTTGTGAGATGAGTAAAGAGTGCAGTGAGACAGGGGTTTGTGAGAAGGATAAAGAGTGCAGTCAGACAGCGGTTTGTGAGATGGGTAAAGAGTGCAGTGAGACAGAGGTTTGTGAGATGTGTAAAGAGTGCAGAGAGACAGGGGTTTGTGAGAAGGATAAAGAGTGCAGTGAGACAGCGGTTTGTGAGATGAGTAAAGTGTGCAGTGAGACAGGTTTGTGAGATGTGTAAAGAGTTCAGTGAGACAGCGGTTTATGAGATGGGTAATTAAGTGCAGTGAGACAGGGTTTTGTGAGATGAGTAAAGAGTGCAGTGAGACAGGGGTTTGTGAGATGGGTAAAGAGTGCAGTGAGACAGAGGTTTGTTAGTTGCGTAGAGTGCAGTGAGACAGGGGTTTATTAGATGGGTAAAGAGTGCAGTGAGACAGGGGTTTATTAGATGGGTAAAGAGTGCAGTGAGACAGGGGTTTGTGAGATGGGTAAAGAGTGCAGTGAGACGGGTTTGTGTGATGAGATAAAAGTGCAGTGAGACAGGGGTTTGTGAGATGCGTAAAGAGTGCAGTGGGACCGGGGTATATGAGATGGGTAAAGAGTGCAATGAGACAGGGGTTTATGAGATGGGTAAAGAGTGCAGTGAGACAGGGGTTTGTGAGATGGGTAATGAGTGCAGTGAGACAGGGGTTTGTGTGATGAGTAAAGAGTGCAGTGAGATAGGGGTTTGTGAGATGGGTAAAGAGATCAGTGAGACTAGGGTTTGTGAGATGAATAAAGAGTGCAGTGAGACAGGGGTTTGTGACATGGGTAAAGAGTGCAGTGAGACAGGGGTTTGTGAGATGGGTAAAGATAGCAATGAGGCAGGGGTTTGTGTGATGAGTAAAGAATGCAGTGAGATAGGGGTTTGTCAGATGGGTAAAGAGTGCAGTGAGACAGGGGTTTATGAGATGGGTAAAGAGTGCAGTGAGACAGGGGTTTATGAGATGGGTAAAGAGTGCAGTGAGACAGGGGTTTGTGAGATGGGTAAAGAGTGCAGTGAGACGTGTTTGTGTGATGAGTAAAGAGTGCAGTGAGACAGGGGTTTGCGAGATGAGTAAAGAGTGCAGTGGGACAGGGGTATATGAGATGGGTAAAGAGTGCAGTGAGACAGGGGTTTATGAGATGGGTAAAGAGTGCGGTGAGACAGGGGTTTGTGAGATGCGTAATGAGTGCAGTGTGACAGGGGTTTGTGAAATGGGTAAAGAGTGCAGTGAGACAGTGGTTTGTGAGATGAGTAAATAGTGCAGTGAGACTTGGGTTTGTGAGATGAGTAAAGAGTTCAGTGAGACAGGGGTTTGTGAGATGGGTAAAGAGTGCAGTGAGACAGGGGTTTGTGAGATGTGTAAAGAGTGCAGTGAGACAGGGGTTTGTGAGATGAGTAAAGAGTGCAGTGAGACTAGCGATTGTGAGATGAGTAAAGAGTGCAGTGAGACAGGGGTTTGTGAGATGAGTAAATAGTGCAGTGAGACTAGGGTTTGTGAGATGAGTAAAGAGTGCAGTGAGACAGTGTTTTGTGAGATGGCTAAAGAGTGCAGTGAGACATGGGTTTGTGAGATGAGTAAAGAATGCAGTGAGACAGGGGTTTGTGAGAAGGATAAAGAGTGCAGTCAGACAGCGGTTTGTGAGATGGCTAAAGAGTGCAGTGAGACAGAGGTTTGTGAGATGTGTAAAGACTGCAGAGAGACAGGGGTTTGTGAGAAGGATAAAAAGGGCAGTGAGACAGCGGTTTGTGAGATGAGTAAAGTGTGCAGTGAGACAGAGGTTTGTGAGGTTGGTAAAGAGTGCAGTGAGACAGGGGTTTGTGAGATGAGTAAAGAGTGCAGTGAGACTGGGGTTTGTGAGATGAGTATAGAGTGCAGTGAGACAGGAGTTTGTGAGATGTGTAAAGAGTGCAGTGAGACAGGGGTATGTGAGATGAGTAAAGAGTGCAGTGAGACAGGGGTTTGTGAGGTTGGTAAAGAGTGCAGTGAGACAGGGGTTTGTGGGATGAGTAAAGAGTGCAGTGAGACAGGGGCTTTTGAGATGTGTAAAGAGTGCAGTGAGACAGGAGTTTGTGAGATGTGTAAAGAGTGCAGTGAGACAGGGATTTTTGAGATGGGTAAATAGTCCGGTGAGACTGGGGTTTGTGAGATGAGTAAAGAGTGCAGTGAGACAGGGGTTTGTGAGATGTGTAATGAGTGCAGTGAGACAGTGGTTTGTGAGATGGCTAAAGAGTGCAGTGAGATGGGTTTGTGAGATGGGTAGAGAGTGCAGTGAGAAACGGGTTTGTGAGATGAGTAAAGAGTGCAGTGAGACAGGGGTTTGTGGGATGGGTAAAGAGTGCAGTGAGACAGGGGTTTGTGAGATGAGTAAAGAGTGCAGTGTGACAGGGGTTTGTGAGATTAGGAAAGAGAGCAGTGAGACGGGGGTTTGTGAGATGGCTAAAGAGTGCAGTGAGAAAGGGGTTTGTGAGATGAGTAAAGAGTGCAGTGAGATCGGGGTTTGTGAGATGGGTAATGAGTGCATTGAGACAGGGGTTTGTGGGACGGGTAAAGAGTGCAGTGAGACAGGGGTTTGTAAAATGGTTAAAGAGTGCACATGAGACAGGTGTTTGTGAGATGTGTAAAGAGTGCAGAGAGACAGTGGTTTGTGAGATGGGTAAACAGTCCGGTGAGACAGGGGTTTGTGAGATGAGTAAAGAGTGCAGTGAGACAGGGGTAGTGAGATGGGTAAAGAGTGCAGTGAGACAGGGATTTGTCAGATGGGTAAAGATAGCAATGAGGCAGGGGTTTGTGAGATGAGTAAAGAGAGCAGTGAGTCAGGGGTTTGTGAGATGAGAATAGAATGCAGTGAGATCGGGGTTTGTGAGTTGGGTAAAGAGTGCAGTGAGACGGGTGTGTGAGATGGGTAAAGAGTGCAGTGAGACAGTGGTTTGTGAGATGAGTAAATAGTGCAGTGAGACTAGGGTTTGTGAGATGAGTAAAGAGTGCACTGAGTCAGGGGTTTGTGAGTTGGGTAAAGAGTGCAGTGATACAGGGGTTTGTGAGATGAGTAAAGAGTGCAGAGACACAGGGGTTTGTGAGAAGGGTAAAGAGTGCAGTGAGACACGGGTTTGTAGGATGAGTAAAGAGTGCCGTGTGACAGGGGTTTGTGAGATAGGTAAAGAGTGCAGTGAGACTAGGGATTGTGAGATGAGTAAAGAGTGCAGTGAGACTGTGGTTTGTGAGATGGGTAAAGAGTGCAGTTAGACAGGGGTTTGTGAGATGAGTAAAGAGTGTAGTGAGACAGTGGTTTGTGAGATTGCTAAAGAGTGCAGTGAGACAGTGGTTTGTGAGATGGGTAAATAGTGCAGTGAAACAGTGGTTTGTGAGATGGCTAAAGAGTGCAGTGAGACAGGGGTTTGTGAGATGGGTAAAGAGTGCAGTGAGACAGTGGTTTGTGTGACGGGTACAGAGTGGAGTGAGACAGGGGTTTGTGAGATGAGTAAAGAGTGCAGTGAGACAGGGGTTTGTGAGATGAGTAAAGAGTGCAGTGAGACAGGGGTTTGTGAGACTGGTAAAGAGTGCCGTGAGACAGGAGTTTGTGAGATGTGTAAAGAGTGCAGCGAGACAGGGGTTTGTGTGACGGGTACAGAGTGGAGTGAGACAGGGGTTTGTGAGATGAGTAAAGAGTGCAGTGAGACAGGGGTTTGTGAGATGAGTAAAGAGTGCAGTGAGACAGGGGTTTGTGAGACTGGTAAAGAGTGCAGTGAGACAGGGGTTTGTGAGATGAGTAAAGAGTGCAGCGAGACAGGGGTTTGTGAGATGTGTAAAGAGTGCAGTGAGACAGGAGTTTGTGAGATGTGTAAAGAGAGCAGTGAGACAGGGATTTGTGAGATGGGTAAATAGTCCGGTGAGACAGGGGTTTGTGAGATGAGTAAAGAGTGCAGTGAGACAGGTGTTTGTGAGATGGGTAATGAGTGCAGTGAGACAGGGGTTTGTGAGATGGCTAAAGAGTGCAGTGAGATGGGTTTGTGTGATGGATAGAGAGTTCAGTGAGAAACGGGTTTGTGAGATGAGTAAAGAGTGCAGTGAGACAGGGGTTTGTGGGATGGGCAAAGAGTGCAGTGAGACAGGGGTTTGTGAGATGAATAAAGAGTGCAGTGAGACACGTGTTTGTGTGATGAGTAAATAGTGCAGTGAGACAGGGGTTTGTGAGATGGGTAAAGAGTGCAGTGAGACAGGGGTTTGTGTGATGATTAAATAGTGCAGTGAGACTCGGGTTTGTGAGATGAGTAAAGAGTGCAGTGAGACTGTGGTTTGTGAGATGGGTAAAGAGTGCAGTGAGTCAGGGGTTTGTGAGATGAGTAAAGAGTGCTGTGAGACAGTGGTTTGTGAGATGGCTAAAGAGTGCATTGAGACAGGGGTTTGTGAGATGGGTAAATAGTGCAGTGAGACAGTGGTTTGTGAGTTGGCTAAAGAGTGCAGTGAGACAGGGATTTGTGAGATGGGTGAAGAGTGCAGTGAGACAGGGGTTTGTGTGACGGGTAAAGAGTGCAGTGAGACAGGGGTTTGTGAGATGAGTAAAGAGTGCAGTGAGACTGGGGTTTGTGAGATGAGTAAAGAGTGCAGTGAGACAGGAGTTTGTGAGATGTGTAAAGAGTGCAGTGAGACAGGGGTATGTGAGATGAGTAAAGAGTGCAGTGAGACAGGGGTTTGTGAGATGGGTAAAGAGTGCAGTGAGACAGGGGTTTGTGAGATGAGTAAAGAGTGCAGTGAGACAGGGGTTTTTGAGATGTGTAAAGAGTGCAGTGAGACAGGAGTTTGTGAGATGTGTAAAGAGTGCAGTGAGACTGGGATTTTTGAGATGGGTAAATAGTCCGGAGAGACTGGGGTTTGTGAGATGAGTAAAGAGTGCAGTGAGACAGGGGTTTGTGAGATGTGTAATGAGTGCAGTGAGACAGGGGTTTGTGAGATGGCTAAAGAGTGCAGTGAGATGGGTTTGTGAGATGGGTAGAGAGTGCAGTGAGAAACGGGTTTGTGAGATGAGTAAAGAGTGCAGTGAGACAGGGGTTTGTGGGATGGGTAAAGAGTGCAGTGAGACAGGGGTTTGTGAGATGAGTAAAGAGTGCAGTGAGACAGGGGTTTGTGTGATGAGTAAAGAGTGCAGTGAGACAGCGGTTTGTCAGATGGTTAAAGAGTGCAGTGAAACAGGGGTTTGTAGGATGGGTAAAGAGTGCAGTGAGACAGGAGTTTGTTGGATGAGTAAAGAATGCAGTGAGACTGCGGTTTGAGAGATAGGTAAAGAGTGCAGTGAGACTAGCGATTGTGAGATGAGTAAAGAGTGCAGTGAGACAGGGGTTTGTGAGATGAATAAATAGTGCAGTGAGACTAGGGTTTGTGAGATGAGTATAGAGTGCAGTGAGACAGTGGTTTGTGAGATGGCTAAAGAGTGCAGTGAGACAAGGGTTTGTGAGATGAGTAAAGAGTGCAGTGAGACAGGGGTTTGTGAGAAGGATAAAGAGTGCAGTCAGACAGCGGTTTGTGAGATGGGTAAAGAGTGCAGTGAGACAGAGGTTTGTGAGATGTGTAAAGAGTGCAGAGAGACAGGGATTTGTGAGAACGATAAAGAATGCAGTGAGACAGCGGTTAGTGAGATGGGTAAAGAGTGCAGTGAGACAGAGGTTTGTGAGATCTGTAAAGATTGCCGTGAGACAGGGGTTTGTGAGATGAGTAAAGAGTGCAGTGAGATAGGGGTTTGTGAGATGGGTAAAGAGTGCAGTGAGACAGGGTTTTGTGAGATGAGTAAAGAGTGCAGTGAGATAGGGGTGTGTGAGATGGGTAAAGAGTGCAGTGATACAGAGGTTTGTTAGATGAGTAGAGTGCAGTGAGACAGGGGTTTATGAGATGGGTAAAGAGTGCAGTGAGACAGGGGTTTATGAGATGGGTAAAGAGTGCAGTGAGATGGGTTTGTGTGATGAGTAAAGAGTGCAGTGAGACAGGGGTTTGTGAGATGAGTAAAGAGTGCAGTGGGACAGGGGTATATGAGATGGGTAAAGAGTGCAGTGAGACAGGGGTTTATGAGATGGGTAAAGAGTGCCGTGAGACAGGGGTTTGTGAGATGGGTAATGAGTGCAGTGTGACAGGGGTTTGTGAAATGGGTAAAGAGTGCAGTGAGGCAGTGGTTTGTGAGATGAGTAAATAGTGCAGTGAGACTTGGGTTTGTGAGATGAGTAAAGAGTTCAGTGAGACAGGGGTTTGTGAGATGGGTAAAGAGTGCAGTGAGACAGGGGTTTGTGAAATGGGTAAAGAGTGCAGTGAGACAGTGGTTTGTGAGATGAGTAAATAGTGCAGTGAGACTTGGGTTTGTGAGATGAGTAAAGAGTTCAGTGAGACAGGGGTTTGTGAGATGGGTAAAGAGTGCAGTGAGACAGGGGTTTTTGAGATGTGTAAAGAGTGCAGTGAGACAGGGGTTTGTGAGATGAGTAAAGAGTGCAGTGAGACAGGGGTTTGTTGGATGAGTAAAGAGTGCAGTGAGACAGGGGTTTGAGAGATAGGTAAAGAGTGCAGTGAGACTAGCGATTGTGAGATGAGTAAAGAGTGCAGTGAGACAGGGGTTTGTGAGATGAGTAAATAGTGCAGTGAGACTAGGGTTTGTGAGATGAGTAAAGAGTGCAGTGAGACACTGTTTTGTGAGATGGCTAAATAGTGCAGTGAGACATGGGTTTGTGAGATGAGTAAAGAATGCAGTGAGACAGGGGTTTGTGAGAAGGATAAAGAGTGCAGTCAGACAGCGGTTTGTGAGATGGGTAAAGAGTGCAGTGAGACAGAGGTTTGTGAGATGTGTAAAGAGTGCAGAGAGACAGGGGTTTGTGAGAAGGATAAAAAGTTTAGTGAGACAGCGGTTTGTGAGATGAGTAAAGTGTGCAGTGAGACAGAGGTTTGTGAGATGTGTAAAGAGTGCAGTGAGACAGCGGTTTATGAGATGGGTAATTAAGTGCAGTGAGACAGGGTTTTGTGAGATGAGTAAAGAGTGCAGTGAGAATGGGGTTTGTCAGATGGGTAAAGGTAGCAATGAGGCAGGGGTTTGTGAGATGAGTAAAGAGTGCAGTGAGACAGGGGTTTGTGAGATGAGTAAAGAATGCAGTGAGATAGGGGTTTGTGAGATGGGTAAAGAGTGCAGTGAGACAGGGATTTGTGAGATTGGTAAAGAGCGCAGTGAAACAGGGGTTTCTGAGATGAGTAAATAGTGCAGTGAGACTAGGGTTTGTGAGATGAATAAAGAGTGCATTGAGACAGTGGTTTGTGACATGGGTAAAGAGTGCAGTGAGACAGGGGTTTGTGAGATGAGTCAAGAGTGCAGTGAGACAGGAGTTTGTTGGATGAGTAAAGAGTGCAGTGAGACAGGGGTTTGTGAGATGAGTAAATAGTGCAGTGAGACAGTGGTTTGTGAAATGGCTAAAGAGTGCAGTGAGACAGGGGTTTGTGAGATGGGTAAAGAGTGCAGTGAGACACGGGTTTGTAGGATGAGTAAAGAGTGCCGTGAGACAGGGGTTTGTGAGATAGGTAAAGAGTGCAGTGAGACTAGGGATTGTGAGATGAGTAAAGAGTGCAGTGAGACAGGGGTTTGTGTGATGATTAAATAGTGCAGTGAGACTCGGGTTTGTGAGATGAGTAAAGAGTGCAGTGAGACTGTGGTTTGTGAGATGGCTAAAGAGTGCAGTTAGTCTGGGGTTTGCGAGATGAGTAAAGAGTGCAGCGAGACAGTGGTTTGTGAGATGGCTAAATAGTGCAGTGAGACAGGGGTTTGTGAGATGGGTAAATAGTGCAGTGAGACAGTGGTTTGTGAGTTGGCTAAAGAGTGCAGTGAGACAGGGGTTTGTGAGATGGGTGAATAGTGCAGTGAGACGGGTTTGTGTGACGGGTTAACAGTGCAGTGAGACAGTGGTTTGTGAGATGAGTAAAGAGTGCATTGAGACTGGGGTTTGTGAGATGAGTAAAGTGTGCAGTGAGACAGGAGTTTGTGAGATGTGTAAAGAGTGCAGTGAGACAGGGGTTTGTGAGGTTGGTAAAGAGTGCAGTGAGACAGGGGTTTGTGAGATGAGTAAAGAGTGCAGTGAGACAGGGGTTTTTGAGATGTGTAAAGAGTGCAGTGAGACAGGAGTTTGTGAGATGTGTAAAGAGTGCAGTGAGACAGGGATTTGTGAGATGGGTAAATAGTCCGGTGAGACTGGGGTTTGTGAGATGAGTAAAGAGTGCAGTGAGACAGGGGTTTGTTAGATGTGTAATGAGTGCAGTGAGACAGGGGTTTGTGAGATGGCTAAAGAGTGCAGTGAGATGGGTTTGTGAGATGGGTAGAGAGAGCAGTGAGAAACGGGTTTGTGAGATGAGTAAAGAGTGCAGTGAGACAGAGGTTTGTGGGATGGGTAAAGAGTGCAGTGAGACAGGGGTTTGTGAGATGTGTAAAGAGTGCAGTGAGACAGGGGTATGTGAGATGAGTAAAGAGTGCAGTGAAACAGGGGTTTGTGGGATGGGTAAAGAGTGCAGTGAGACAGGAGTTTGTTGGATGAGTAAAGAGTGCAGTGAGACTGGGGTTTGTGAGATGAGTAACTAGTGCAGTGAGACTAGGGTTTGTGAGATGAGTAAATAGTGCAGTGAGACAGTGGTTTGTGTGATGGCTAAAGAGTGCAGTGAGACAGGGGTTTGTGAGATTAGGAAAGAGAGCAGTGAGACAGGGGTTTGTGAGATGGCTAAAGAGTGCAGTGAGAAAGGGGTTTGTGAGATGAGTAAAGAGTGCAGTGAGACAGGGGTTTGTGAGATGGGTAATGAGTGCATTGAGACAGGGGTTTGTGGGACGTGTACAGAGTGCAGTGAGACAGGGGTTTGTAAAATGGTTAAAGAGTGCATTGAGACAGGTGTTCGTGAGATGTGTAAAGAGTGCAGAGAGACAGGGGTTTGTGAGATGGGTAAACAGTCCGGTGAGACAGAGGTTTGTGAGATGAGTAAAGAGTGCAGTGAGACAGGGGTAGTGAGATGGGTAAAGAGTGCAGTGAGACAGGGATTTGTCAGATGGGTAAAGATAGCAATGAGGCAGGGGTTTGTGAGATGAGTAAAGAGAGCAGTGAGTCAGGGGTTTGTGAGAATAGAAAAGAATGCAGTGAGATCGGGGTTTGTGAGTTGGGTAAAGAGTGCAGTGAGACAGGGGTGTGGCGGATGGGTAATGAGTGCAGTGAGACAGTGGTTTGTGAGATGAGTAAATAGTGCAGTGAGACTAGGGTTTGTGAGATGAGTAAAGAGTGCAGTGAGACAGAGGTTTGTGGGATGGGTAAAGAGTGCAGTGAGACAGGGGTTTGTGAGATGTGTAAAGAGTGCAGTGAGACAGGGGTATGTGAGATGAGTAAAGAGTGCAGTGAAACAGGGGTTTGTGGGATGGGTAAAGAGTGCAGTGAGACAGGAGTTTGTTGGATGAGTAAAGAGTGCAGTGAGACTGGGGTTTGTGAGATGAGTAAATAGTGCAGTGAGACTAGGGTTTGTGAGATGAGTAAATAGTGCAGTGAGACAGTGGTTTGTGTGATGGCTAAAGAGTGCAGTGAGACAGGGGTTTGTGAGATTAGGAAAGAGAGCAGTGAGACAGGGGTTTGTGAGATGGCTAAAGAGTGCAGTGAGAAAGGGGTTTGTGAGATGAGTAAAGAGTGCAGTGAGACAGGGGTTTGTGAGATGGATAATGAGTGCATTGAGACAGGGGTTTGTGGGACGGGTACAGAGTGCAGTGAGACAGGGGTTTGTAAAATGGTTAAAGAGTGCATTGAGACAGGTGTTCGTGAGATGTGTAAAGAGTGCAGAGAGACAGGGGTTTGTGAGATGGGTAAACAGTCCGGTGAGACAGGGGTTTGTGAGATGAGTAAAGAGTGCAGTGAGACAGGGGTAGTGAGATGGGTAAAGAGTGCAGTGAGACAGGGATTTGTCAGATTGGTAAAGATAGCAATGAGGCAGGGGTTTGTGAGATGAGTAAAGAGAGCAGTGAGTCAGGGGTTTGTGAGATGAGAAAAGAATGCAGTGAGATCGGGGTTTGTGAGTTGGGTAAAGAGTGCAGTGAGACAGGGGTGTGTGAGATGGGTAATGAGTGCAGTGAGACAGTGGTTTGTGAGATGAGTAAATAGTGCAGTGAGACTAGGGTTTGTGAGATGAGTAAAGAGTGCACTGAGACAGGGGTTTGTGAGTTGGGTAAAGAGTGCAGTGATACAGGGGTTTGTGAGATGAGTAAAGAGTGCAGAGACACAGAGGTTTGTGAGATGGGTAAAGAGTTCAGTGAGACAGGGGTTTGTGAGATGAGTAAAGAGTGCAGTGAGACAGGGGTTTGTGAGATGGGTAATGAGTGCAGTGAGACGGGATTGTGAGATGTGTAATGAGTTCAGTGAGACAGGGGTTTGTGAGATGGGTAAAGAGTGCAGTGAGACAGTGTTTTGTGAGAATGGAAAAGAGTGAAGAGAGACAGGGGTTTGTGAGATGATTATAGAGTGCAGTGAGACAGGGGTTTGTGAGATGAGTAAAAAGTGCAGTATGACAGGGGTTTGTGAGATGATTAAAGAGTGCAGTGAGACAGGGGTTTGTGAGATGGGTAAAGAGTGCATTGAGACAGGGATTTGTGAGATGAGTAAAGAGTGCAATGAGATTGTGGTTTGTGAGATGAGTAAAGAATGCAGTGAGTTAGGGGTTTGTGAGAAAGATAATGAGTGTAGTGAGACTGGGGTTTGTGAGACGGACAAGGAGTGCAGTGACACAGGTTTGTGAGATGGGTAAAGAATGCAGTAAGATAGGGGTTTGTGAGATGAGTTAAGTGTGCAGTGAGACAGGGTTTTGTGAGAATCGTAAACAGTGCAGTGAGACAGGCGTTTGTGAGATGAGTAAAGAGTGCAGTGAGAAATTGGTTTTGAAGATGGGTAAACAGTGCAGTGAGACAGGGGTTTGTGAGATGGGTAAAGAGTGCAGTGAGAAGGGTTTGTGAGATGAGTAAAGATTGCAGTGAGACAGGGGTTTGTGAGATGGGAAAAGAGTGCAGGTTGACAGGGGTTTGTGATTTGGGTAAAGAGTGCAGTGAGACAGCGGTTTGTGTGATGGGTAAAGAGTGCAATGCGATAGGGGTTTGTGTGATGGGTAAAGTGTGCAGTTAGACAGGGTTTTGTGAGATGGGTAACGAGTGCAGTTTGACAGGGGTTTGTGAGATGGGTAAAGAGTGCAGTGAGACAGGGGTTTGTGAGACGGATAAGGAGTGTAGTGAGACAGGGGTTTGTGAGATGGGTAAAGAGTACAATGAGATCGGGGCTTGTGTGATGGGTAAAGAGTGCAGTGAGACAGGGGTTTGTGAGATTGGTAAAGAGTGCAGCGAGACGGATTTGTGAGATGACTACAGAGTGCATTGAGTCGGGTTTGTGTGATGAGTAAAGAATGCAGTGAGATAGGGGGTTATGACTTGGGAATAGAGTGCAGTGAGACAGGAGTTTTTGAGATGATTAAAGAGTTTAGTTTGACACTGGTTTGTGAGACGGATAAGGAGTGCAGTGAGACAGAGGTTTGTGAGATGGGTAAAGAGTGCAGTGAGATTGGGGTTTGTGGCAGAGGTAAAGTGTGCAGTGAGACGGATTTGTGAGATGAGTAAAGAGTGCAGTGAGAGAGTGGTTTGTGATATGGGTAAAGAGTGCAGTGAGACGGTTTGTCAGATGTGTAAAGAGTTTAGTGAGACAGTGGTTTCTGTGATGAGTAAAGTGTGCAGTGAGACAGTCGTTTGTGAGGTTGGTAAACAGTGCAGTGAGACCGGTTTGTTAGATGGGTAAAGAGTGCAGTGAGACAGTGTTTTGTGAGAATGGAAAAGAGTGAAGAGAGACAGGGGTTTGTGAGATGATTATAGAGTGCAGTGAGACAGGGGTTTGTGAGATGAGTAAAAAGTGCAGTATGACAGGGGTTTGTGAGATGATTAAAGAGTGCAGTGAGACAGGGGTTTGTGAGATGGGTAAAGAGTGCATTGAGACAGGGATTTGTGAGATGAGTAAAGAGTGCAATGAGATTGTGGTTTGTGAGATGAGTAAAGAATGCAGTGAGTTAGGGGTTTGTGAGAAAGATAATGAGTGTAGTGAGACTGGGGTTTGTGAGACGGACAAGGAGTGCAGTGACACAGGTTTGTGAGATGGGTAAAGAATGCAGTAAGATAGGGGTTTGTGAGATGAGTTAAGTGTGCAGTGAGACAGGGTTTTGTGAGAATCGTAAACAGTGCAGTGAGACAGGCGTTTGTGAGATGAGTAAAGAGTGCAGTGAGAAATTGGTTTTGAAGATGGGTAAACAGTGCAGTGAGACAGGGGTTTGTGAGATGGGTAAAGAGTGCAGTGAGAAGGGTTTGTGAGATGAGTAAAGATTGCAGTGAGACAGGGGTTTGTGAGATGGGAAAAGAGTGCAGGTTGACAGGGGTTTGTGATTTGGGTAAAGAGTGCAGTGAGACAGCGGTTTGTGTGATGGGTAAAGAGTGCAATGCGATAGGGGTTTGTGTGATGGGTAAAGTGTGCAGTTAGACAGGGTTTTGTGAGATGGGTAACGAGTGCAGTTTGACAGGGGTTTGTGAGATGGGTAAAGAGTGCAGTGAGACAGGGGTTTGTGAGACGGATAAGGAGTGTAGTGAGACAGGGGTTTGTGAGATGGGTAAAGAGTACAATGAGATCGGGGCTTGTGTGATGGGTAAAGAGTGCAGTGAGACAGGGGTTTGTGAGATTGGTAAAGAGTGCAGCGAGACGGATTTGTGAGATGACTACAGAGTGCATTGAGTCGGGTTTGTGTGATGAGTAAAGAATGCAGTGAGATAGGGGGTTATGACTTGGGAATAGAGTGCAGTGAGACAGGAGTTTTTGAGATGATTAAAGAGTTTAGTTTGACACTGGTTTGTGAGACGGATAAGGAGTGCAGTGAGACAGAGGTTTGTGAGATGGGTAAAGAGTGCAGTGAGATTGGGGTTTGTGGCAGAGGTAAAGTGTGCAGTGAGACGGATTTGTGAGATGAGTAAAGAGTGCAGTGAGAGAGTGGTTTGTGATATGGGTAAAGAGTGCAGTGAGACGGTTTGTCAGATGTGTAAAGAGTTTAGTGAGACAGTGGTTTCTGTGATGAGTAAAGTGTGCAGTGAGACAGTCGTTTGTGAGGTTGGTAAACAGTGCAGTGAGACCGGTTTGTTAGATGGGTAAATAGTGCAGTGAGACGGGATTGTGAGATGGGTAATGAGTGCAGTGAGACAGGGGTTTGTGAGATGGGTAAAGAGTGCAGTGAGACAGTGGTTTGTGAGTTGGCTAAAGAGTGCAGTGAGACAGGGGTTTGTGAGATGGGTGAATAGTGCAGTGAGACGGGTTTGTGTGACGGGTTAACAGTGCAGTGAGACAGTGGTTTGTGAGATGAGTAAAGAGTGCATTGAGACTGGGGTTTGTGAGATGAGTAAAGTGTGCAGTGAGACAGGAGTTTGTGAGATGTGTAAAGAGTGCAGTGAGACAGGGGTTTGTGAGGTTGGTAAAGAGTGCAGTGAGACAGGGGTTTGTGAGATGAGTAAAGAGTGCAGTGAGACAGGGGTTTTTGAGATGTGTAAAGAGTGCAGTGAGACAGGAGTTTGTGAGATGTGTAAAGAGTGCAGTGAGACAGGGATTTGTGAGATGGGTAAATAGTCCGGTGAGACTGGGGTTTGTGAGATGAGTAAAGAGTGCAGTGAGACAGGGGTTTGTTAGATGTGTAATGAGTGCAGTGAGACAGGGGTTTGTGAGATGGCTAAAGAGTGCAGTGAGATGGGTTTGTGAGATGGGTAGAGAGAGCAGTGAGAAACGGGTTTGTGAGATGAGTAAAGAGTGCAGTGAGACAGAGGTTTGTGGGATGGGTAAAGAGTGCAGTGAGACAGGGGTTTGTGAGATGTGTAAAGAGTGCAGTGAGACAGGGGTATGTGAGATGAGTAAAGAGTGCAGTGAAACAGGGGTTTGTGGGATGGGTAAAGAGTGCAGTGAGACAGGAGTTTGTTGGATGAGTAAAGAGTGCAGTGAGACTGGGGTTTGTGAGATGAGTAAATAGTGCAGTGAGACTAGGGTTTGTGAGATGAGTAAATAGTGCAGTGAGACAGTGGTTTGTGTGATGGCTAAAGAGTGCAGTGAGACAGGGGTTTGTGAGATTAGGAAAGAGAGCAGTGAGACAGGGGTTTGTGAGATGGCTAAAGAGTGCAGTGAGAAAGGGGTTTGTGAGATGAGTAAAGAGTGCAGTGAGACAGGGGTTTGTGAGATGGATAATGAGTGCATTGAGACAGGGGTTTGTGGGACGGGTACAGAGTGCAGTGAGACAGGGGTTTGTAAAATGGTTAAAGAGTGCATTGAGACAGGTGTTCGTGAGATGTGTAAAGAGTGCAGAGAGACAGGGGTTTGTGAGATGGGTAAACAGTCCGGTGAGACAGGGGTTTGTGAGATGAGTAAAGAGTGCAGTGAGACAGGGGTAGTGAGATGGGTAAAGAGTGCAGTGAGACAGGGATTTGTCAGATTGGTAAAGATAGCAATGAGGCAGGGGTTTGTGAGATGAGTAAAGAGAGCAGTGAGTCAGGGGTTTGTGAGATGAGAAAAGAATGCAGTGAGATCGGGGTTTGTGAGTTGGGTAAAGAGTGCAGTGAGACAGGGGTGTGTGAGATGGGTAATGAGTGCAGTGAGACAGTGGTTTGTGAGATGAGTAAATAGTGCAGTGAGACTAGGGTTTGTGAGATGAGTAAAGAGTGCACTGAGACAGGGGTTTGTGAGTTGGGTAAAGAGTGCAGTGATACAGGGGTTTGTGAGATGAGTAAAGAGTGCAGAGACACAGAGGTTTGTGAGATGGGTAAAGAGTTCAGTGAGACAGGGGTTTGTGAGATGAGTAAAGAGTGCAGTGAGACAGGGGTTTGTGAGATGGGTAATGAGTGCAGTGAGACGGGATTGTGAGATGTGTAATGAGTTCAGTGAGACAGGGGTTTGTGAGATGGGTAAAGAGTGCAGTGAGACAGTGTTTTGTGAGAATGGAAAAGAGTGAAGAGAGACAGGGGTTTGTGAGATGATTATAGAGTGCAGTGAGACAGGGGTTTGTGAGATGAGTAAAAAGTGCAGTATGACAGGGGTTTGTGAGATGATTAAAGAGTGCAGTGAGACAGGGGTTTGTGAGATGGGTAAAGAGTGCATTGAGACAGGGATTTGTGAGATGAGTAAAGAGTGCAATGAGATTGTGGTTTGTGAGATGAGTAAAGAATGCAGTGAGTTAGGGGTTTGTGAGAAAGATAATGAGTGTAGTGAGACTGGGGTTTGTGAGACGGACAAGGAGTGCAGTGACACAGGTTTGTGAGATGGGTAAAGAATGCAGTAAGATAGGGGTTTGTGAGATGAGTTAAGTGTGCAGTGAGACAGGGTTTTGTGAGAATCGTAAACAGTGCAGTGAGACAGGCGTTTGTGAGATGAGTAAAGAGTGCAGTGAGAAATTGGTTTTGAAGATGGGTAAACAGTGCAGTGAGACAGGGGTTTGTGAGATGGGTAAAGAGTGCAGTGAGAAGGGTTTGTGAGATGAGTAAAGATTGCAGTGAGACAGGGGTTTGTGAGATGGGAAAAGAGTGCAGGTTGACAGGGGTTTGTGATTTGGGTAAAGAGTGCAGTGAGACAGCGGTTTGTGTGATGGGTAAAGAGTGCAATGCGATAGGGGTTTGTGTGATGGGTAAAGTGTGCAGTTAGACAGGGTTTTGTGAGATGGGTAACGAGTGCAGTTTGACAGGGGTTTGTGAGATGGGTAAAGAGTGCAGTGAGACAGGGGTTTGTGAGACGGATAAGGAGTGTAGTGAGACAGGGGTTTGTGAGATGGGTAAAGAGTACAATGAGATCGGGGCTTGTGTGATGGGTAAAGAGTGCAGTGAGACAGGGGTTTGTGAGATTGGTAAAGAGTGCAGCGAGACGGATTTGTGAGATGACTACAGAGTGCATTGAGTCGGGTTTGTGTGATGAGTAAAGAATGCAGTGAGATAGGGGGTTATGACTTGGGAATAGAGTGCAGTGAGACAGGAGTTTTTGAGATGATTAAAGAGTTTAGTTTGACACTGGTTTGTGAGACGGATAAGGAGTGCAGTGAGACAGAGGTTTGTGAGATGGGTAAAGAGTGCAGTGAGATTGGGGTTTGTGGCAGAGGTAAAGTGTGCAGTGAGACGGATTTGTGAGATGAGTAAAGAGTGCAGTGAGAGAGTGGTTTGTGATATGGGTAAAGAGTGCAGTGAGACGGTTTGTCAGATGTGTAAAGAGTTTAGTGAGACAGTGGTTTCTGTGATGAGTAAAGTGTGCAGTGAGACAGTCGTTTGTGAGGTTGGTAAACAGTGCAGTGAGACCGGTTTGTTAGATGGGTAAATAGTGCAGTGAGACGGGATTGTGAGATGGGTAATGAGTGCAGTGAGACAGGGGTTTGTGAGATGGGTAAAGAGTGCAGTGAGACAGTGGTTTGTGAGATGAGTAAAGAATGCAGTGAGACGGGTTTGTGAGATGGGTAAAGAGTGCAGTGAGACGGGAGTGTGAGATGGGAAATGAGTTCAGTGAGACGGGTTTGTGAGACGGATAAGGAGTGCAGTGACACAGAGGTTTGTGAGATGGGTAAAGAATGCAGTAAGATAGGGGTTTGTGAGATGAGTTACGAGTGCAGTGAGACAGGGGTTTGTGAGATGGGTAAACAGTGCAGTGAGACAGGGGTTTGTGAGATGAGTAAAGAGTGCAGTGAGATAGGGGTTTGAGAGATGGGTAAGCAGTGCAGTGAGATTGGGGTTTGTGAGATTTGTAAAGAGTGCAGTGAGACAGGGGTTTGTGAGATGGGTTAACTGAGCAGTGAGACATGGGTTTGAGAGATGAGTAAAGAGTGCAGTGAGACTGGGGTTTGTGAGATGGGTAAAGAGTGCAGTGAGTCAGGTTTGTGCGACGGATATAGAGTGCAGTGAGACAGCGGTTTGTGAGATGGGTAAAGAGTGCAGTTAGACAGGGGTTTGTGAGATGGGTAAAGAGTGCAGTGAGACAGGGGTTTGTGAGACGGATAATGAGTGCAGTGAGACAGTGGTTTGTGAGATGTATAAAGAGTGCAATGGGATAGGGGTTTGTGAGATGGGTAAAGAGTGCTGTGAGACACGGGTTTGTGAGATTGGTAAAGAGTGCAGTGAGACGGATTTGTGAGATGGGTAAAGAGTGCAGTGAGACGGGTTTGTTAGATGAGTAAAGAAAGCAGTGAGATAGGGAGTTGTGAGATGGGAAAAGATTGCATTGACACAGGGGTCTGTGAGATGATTAAAGAGTTTATTGAGACCCTGGTTTGTGAGACGGATAAGGTCTGCAGTGAGACAGAGGTTTGTGAGATGGGTAAAGAGTGCAGTAATATAGTGGTGTGTGAGATGAGTAAAGAGTGCAGTGAGACAGGGGTTTGTGAGATGGGTAAAGAGTGCAGTGAGACAGGGGTTTGTGTGATGAGTAAAGAGTGCAGTGAGACAGGGGTTTGTGAGATGAATATAGAGTGCAGTGAGACAGGTTTGTGAGATGAGTAAAGAGTGCAGTGAGACGGGTTTGTGAGATGAATATAGAGTGCAGTGAGAGAGGTTTGTGAGATGAGTAAAGAGTGCAGTGAGACCGGGGTTTCTGAGGTGAGTAAAGAGTGCAGTGAGACACGGGTTTCTGAGATGGGTAAAGAGTGCAGTGAGAGAGGGGTTTGTGAGATGGGTAATGAGTGCAGTGAGACGCGTTTGTGAGATTGTAAAGAGTGCAGTGAGACGGAATTGTGAGATGGGTAAAGAGTGCAGTGAGACAGGGGATTGTGAGATGGGTAAAGAGTGCAGTGAGACAGGGGTTTGCGAGATGAGTAAAGAGTGCTGTGAGAAGGGTTTGTGAGATGAGTAAAGAGTGCAGTGAGACAGGGGTTTGTGAGATGGGTAACGAGTGCAGTGAGACAGGGGTTTGTGAGATGGGTAAAGAGTGCAGTGAGACAGTGGTTTGTGAGATGAGTAAAGAATGCAGTGAGATAGGGGTTTGTGTGATGGGTAAAGAGTGCAGTGAGACAGGGGTTTGTGGGATTGGTGAAGTGTACAGTGAGACGGATTTGTGAGATGAGTAAAGAGTGCAGTGAGACGGGTTTGAGAGATGGGTAAAGAGTGCAGTGAGACAGGAGTTTGTGTGATGAGTAAAGTGTGCAGTGAGACAGGCGTTTGTGAGGTGGGTAAACAGTGCAGTGAGACGGGTTTGTGAGATTTGTAAAGAGTGCAGTGAGACGGGAGTGTGAGATGGGTAATGAGTTCAGTGTGACAGGGGTTTGTGAGATGGGTAAAGAGTGCAGTGAGACAGTGGTTTGTGAGATGGGAAAAGAGTGAAGTGAGACAGGGGTTTGTGAGATGGGAAAAGAGTGAAGTGAGACAGGGGTTTGTGAGATGAGTAAAGAGTGCAGTGAGACAGGGGTTTGTGAGATGAGTAAAAAGTGCAGTGAGACAGTGGTTTGTGAGATGAGTAAAGAGTGCAGTGTGACAGGGGTTTGTGAGATTGGTTAAGCGTACAGTCAGACAGGGATTTGTGAGATGAGTAAAGAGTGCAGTGAGACCGGGCTTTGTGAGGTGAGTAAAGAGTGCAGTGAGACAGGGGTTTCTGAAATGGGTAATGAGTGCAGTGAGAGAGGGGTTTGTGAGATAGGTAATGAGTGCAGTGAGACGGGTTTGTGAGTTGGTAAAGAGTGCAGTGAGACGGGATTGTGAGATGGGTAATGAGTGCAGTGAGACAGGGGTTTGTGAGATGGGTAAAGAGTGCAGTGAGCCAGGGGTTTGTGAGATGAGTAAAGTTTGCAGTGAGACAGGGGTTTGTGAGATGGTTAAAGAGTGTAGTGAGACGGGTTTGTGAGATGAGTAAAGAGTGCAGTGAGACAGGGGTTTGTGAGATGGGTAACAAGTGCAGTGAGACAGGGGTTTGTGAGATAGGTAAAGAGTGCAGTAAGATTGGGGTTTTTTGAATTGGTAAAGTGTGCAGTGAGACGGATTTGTGAGATGAGTAAAGAGTGCAGTGAGAGAGTGGTTTGTGATATGGGTAAAGAGTGCAGTGAGACGGGTTTGTCAGATGGGTAATGAGTTTAGTGAGACAGGGGTTTGTGTGATGAATAATGTGTGCAGTGAGACAGGCGTTTGTGAGTTGGGTAAACAGTGCAGTGAGACCGGTTTGTCAGATGGGTAAAGAGTGCAGTGAGACGGGATTGTGAGATGGGTAATGAGTGCAGTGAGACAGGGGTTTGTGAGAAGGGTAAAGAGTGCAGTGAGACAGTGGTTTGTGAGATGAGTAAAGAATGCAGTGAGATAGGTTGTTGTGAGATGGGAAAAGAGTGAAGTGAGACAGGGGTTTGTGAGATGATTAACGAGTTCAGTGAGACAGGGGTTTGTGAGATGAGTAAAGAGTGCAGTGAGACAGGGGTTTGTGAGATGATTAAAGAGTGCAGTGAGAGAGGGGTTTGTGAGATGGGTAATGAGTGCAGTGAGACGCGTTTGTGAGATGGTAAAGAGCGCAGTGAGACGGGATTGTGAGATGGGTAAAGAGTGCAGTGAGACAGGGGATTGTGAGATGGGTAAAGAGTGCAGTGAGACAGGGGTTTGCGAGATGAGTAAAGAGTGCTGTGAGAAGGGTTTGTGAGATGAGTAAAGAGTGCAGTGAGACAGGGGTTTGTGAGATGGGTAACGAGTGCAGTGAGACAGGGGTTTGTGAGATGGGTAAAGAGTGCAGTGAGACAGTGGTTTGTGAGATGAGTAAAGAATGCAGTGAGATAGGGGTTTGTGTGATGGGTAAAGAGTGCAGTGAGACAGGGGTTTGTGGGATTGGTAAAGTGTGCAGTGAGACGGATTTGTGAGATGAGTAAAGAGTGCAGTGAGACGGGTTTGTGAGATGGGTAAAGAGTGCAGTGAGACAGGGGTTTGTGTGATGAGTAAAGTGTGCAGTGAGACAGGCGTTTGTGAGGTGGGTAAACAGTGCAGTGAGACGGGTTTGTGAGATGGGTAAAGAGTGCAGTGAGACGGGAGTGTGAGATGGGTAATGAGTTCAGTGA
Organism: Cetorhinus maximus; assembly: GCF_964194155.1. Lineage (NCBI taxonomy): Eukaryota > Metazoa > Chordata > Chondrichthyes > Lamniformes > Cetorhinidae > Cetorhinus > Cetorhinus maximus. The sequence goes on from NC_135879.1 coordinate 246,798,264, forward strand.
GACAGGGGTTTGTGAAATGGGTAAAGAGTGCAGTGAGACAGTGGTTTGTGAGATGGGAAAAGAGTGAAGTGAGACAGGGGTTTGTGAGATGAGTAAAGAGTGCAGTGAGACAGGGGTTTGTGAGATGAGTAAAAAGTGCAATGAGACATTGGTTTGTGAGATGAGTAAAGAGTGCAGTGTGACAGGGGTTTGTGAGATTGGTTAAGCGTACAGTCAGACAGGGATTTGTGAGATGAGTAAAGAGTGCAGTGAGACCGGGCTTTGTGAGGTGAGTAAAGAGTGCAGTGAGACAGGGGTTTCTGAAATGGGTAATGAGTGCAGTGAGAGAGGGATTTGTGAGATAGGTAATGAGTGCAGTGAGACGGGTTTGTGAGTTGGTAAAGAGTGCAGTGAGACGGGATTGTTAGTTGGGTAATGAGTGCAGTGAGACAGGGGTTTGTGAGATGGGTAAAGAGTGCAGTGAGCCAGGGGTTTGTGAGATGATTAAAGTTTGCAGTGAGACACGGGTTGGTGAGATGGTTAAAGAGTGTAGTGAGACGGGTTTGTGAGATGAGTAAAGAGTGCAGTGAGACAGGGGTTTGTGCGATGGGTAACGAGTGCAGTGAGACAGGGGTTTGTGAGATAGGTAAAGAGTGCAGTAAGATTGGGGTTTGTGGGATTGGTAAAGTGTGCCGTGAGACGGGTTTGTTAGATGAGTAAAGAAAGCAGTGAGATAGGGAGTTGTGAGATGGGAAAAGATTGCATTGACACAGGGGTCTGTGAGATGATTAAAGAGTTTAGTGAGACCCTGGTTTGTGAGACGGATAAGGTCTGCAGTGAGACAGAGGTTTGTGAGATGGGTAAAGAGTGCAGTAATATAGTGGTGTGTGAGATGAGTAAAGAGTGCAGTGAGACAGGGGTTTGTGAGATGGGTAAAGAGTGCAGTGAGACAGGGGTTTGTGTGATGAGTAAAGAGTGCAGTGAGACAGGGGTTTGTGAGATGAATATAGAGTGCAGTGAGACAGGTTTGTGAGATGAGTAAAGAGTGCAGTGAGACGGGTTTGTGAGATGAATATAGAGTGCAGTGAGACAGGTTTGTGAGATGAGTAAAGAGTGCAGTGAGACCGGGGTTTCTGAGGTGAGTAAAGAGTGCAGTGAGACACGGGTTTCTGAGATGGGTAAAGAGTGCAGTGAGAGAGGGGTTTGTGAGATGGGTAATGAGTGCAGTGAGACGCGTTTGTGAGATGGTAAAGAGTGCAGTGAGACGGGATTGTGAGATGGGTAAAGAGTGCAGTGAGACAGGGGATTGTGAGATGGGTAAAGAGTGCAGTGAGACAGGGGTTTGCGAGATGAGTAAAGAGTGCTGTGAGAAGGGTTTGTGAGATGAGTAAAGAGTGCAGTGAGACAGGGGTTTGTGAGATGGGTAACGAGTGCAGTGAGACAGTGGTTTGTGAGATGGGTAAAGAGTGCAGTGAGACAGTGGTTTGTGAGATGAGTAAAGAATGCAGTGAGATAGGGGTTTGTGTGATGGGTAAAGAGTGCAGTGAGACAGGCGTTTGTGGGATTGGTAAAGTGTACAGTGAGACGGATTTGTGAGATGAGTAAAGAGTGCAGTGAGACGGGTTTGAGAGATGGGTGAAGTGTGCAGTGAGACAGGCGTTTGTGAGGTGGGTAAACAGTGCAGTGAGACGGGTTTGTGAGATGGGTAAAGAGTGCAGTGAGACGGGAGTGTGAGATGGGTAATGAGTTCAGTGTGACAGGGGTTTGTGAGATGGGTAAAGAGTGCAGTGAGACAGTGGTTTGTGAGATGGGAAAAGAGTGAAGTGAGACAGGGGTTTGTGAGATGAGTAAAGAGTGCAGTGAGACAGGGGTTTGTGAGATGAGTAAAAAGTGCAGTGAGACAGTGGTTTGTGAGATGAGTAAAGAGTGCAGTGTGACAGGGGTTTGTGAGATTGGTTAAGCGTACAGTCAGACAGGGATTTGTGAGATGAGTAAAGAGTGCAGTGAGACCGGGCTTTGTGAGGTGAGTAAAGAGTGCAGTGAGACAGGGGTTTGTGAGATAGGTAATGAGTGCAGTGAGACGGGTTTGTGAGTTGGTAAAGAGTGCAGTGAGACGGGATTGTGAGATGGGTAATGAGTGCAGTGAGACAGGGGTTTGTGAGATGGGTAAAGAGTGCAGTGAGCCAGGGGTTTGTGAGATGAGTAAAGTTTGCAGTGAGACAGGGGTTTGTGAGATGGTTAAAGAGTGTAGTGAGACGGGTTTGTGAGATGAGTAAAGAGTGCAGTGAGACAGGGGTTTGTGAGATGGGTAACAAGTGCAGTGAGACAGGGGTTTGTGAGATAGGTAAAGAGTGCAGTAAGATTGGGGTTTTTTGAATTGGTAAAGTGTGCAGTGAGACGGATTTGTGAGATGAGTAAAGAGTGCAGTGAGAGAGTGGTTTGTGATATGGGTAAAGAGTGCAGTGAGACGGGTTTGTCAGATGGGTAATGAGTTTAGTGAGACAGGGGTTTGTGTGATGAATAAAGTGTGCAGTGAGACAGGCGTTTGTGAGTTGGGTAAACAGTGCAGTGAGACCGGTTTGTCAGATGGGTAAAGAGTGCAGTGAGACGGGATTGTGAGATGGGTAATGAGTGCAGTGAGACAGGGGTTTGTGAGAAGGGTAAAGAGTGCAGTGAGACAGTGGTTTGTGAGATGAGTAAAGAATGCAGTGAGATAGGTTGTTGTGAGATGGGAAAAGAGTGAAGTGAGACGGGTTTGTGAGATGATTAACGAGTTCAGTGAGACAGGGGTTTGTGAGATGAGTAAAGAGTGCAGTGAGACAGGGGTTTGTGAGATGATTAAAGAGTGCAGTGAGACAGGGGTTTGTGAGATGAGTAAAGAGTACAACGAGATAGGGGTTTGTGAGATGAGTAATGAATGCAGTGAGATAGGGGTTTATGAGAACGATAAAGAGTGTAGTGAGACTGGGGTTTGTGAGACGGATAAGGAGTGCAGTGACACAGAGTTTTGTGAGATGGGTAAAGTGTGCAGTAAGATCGCGGTTTGTGAGATGAGTTAAGAGTGCAGTGAGACGGGTTTGTGAGATGGGTAAGCAGTGCAGTGAGACAGGGGTTTGTGAGATGAGTAAACAGTGCAGTGAGATAGGGGTTTGAGAGATGAATATAGAGTGCAGTGAGACAGGTTTGTGAGATGAGTAAAGAGTGCAGTGAGACGGGTTTGTGAGATGAATATAGAGTGCAGTGAGTCAGGTTTGTGGGATGAGTAAAGAGTGCAGTGAGACATGGGTTTGTGAGATGAGTAAATAGTGCAGTGAGACAGGTGTTTGTGAGATAGGTAAAGAGTGCAGAGAGATGGGGGTTTGTGAAATGGGTAAAGAGTGCAGTGAGACATTGGTTTGTGAGATTGGTAAAGAGTGCAGTGAGACGGATTTGTGAGATGAGTAAAGAGTGCAGTGAGACAGGGGTTTGTGAGATGGGTAAAGAGTGCATTGAGACAGGTGTTTGTGAAATGGGTAAAGACTGCAGTTGGACATGGGTTTGTGAGATGAGTAAAGAGTGCAGTGAGACAGGTGTTTGTGAGATTGGTTAAGCGTACAGTCAGACAGGGATTTGTGAGATGAGTAAAGAGTGCAGTGAGACCGGGGTTTGTAAGGTGAGTAAAGAGTGCAGTGAGACAGGGGTTTCTGAGATGGGTAATGAGTGCAGTGAGAGAGGGGTTTGTGAGATGGGTAAAGAGTGCAGTGAGACGGGTTTGTGAGTTGGTAAAGAGTGCAGTGAGACGGGATTGTGAGATGGGTAAAGAGTGCAGTGAGACAGGGGTTTGTGAGATGGTTAAAGAGTGCAGTGAGCCTGTGGTTTGTGAGATGAGTAAAGAGTGCAGTGAGACAGGGGTTTGTGAGATGGGTAAAGAGTGCAGTGAGACGGGTTTGTGAGATGAGTAAAGAGTGCAGTGAGACAGGGGTTTGTGAGATGGGTAACGAGTGCAGTGAGACAGGGGTTTGTGAGATGGGTAAAGAGTGCCGTGAGATTGGGGTTTGTGGGATTGGTAAAGTGTGCAGTGAGACAGATTTGTGAGATGAGTAAAGAGTGCAGTGAGAGAGTGGTTTGTGATATGGGTAAAGAGTGCAGTGAGACGGGTTTGTCAGATGGGTAAAGAGTTTAGTGAGACAGTGGTTTCTTTGATGAGTAAAGTGTGCAGTGAGACAGGCGTTTGTGAGGTGGGTAAACAGTGCAGTGAGACCGGTTTGTGAGATGGGTAAAGAGTGCAGTGTGACAGGGGTTTGTGAGATGGGTAAAGAGTGCAGTGAGATTGGGGTTTGTGGGATTGGTAAAGTGTGCAGTGAGACGGATTTGTGAGATGAGTAAAGAGTGCAGTGAGAGAGTGGTTTGTGATATGGGTAAAGAGTGCAGTGAGACGGGTTTGTCAGATGGGTAAAGAGTTTAGTGAGACAGGGGTTTGTGTGATGAATAAAGTGTGCAGTGAGTCAGGCGTTTGTGAGTTGGGTAAACAGTGCAGTGAGACCGGTTTGTGAGATGGGTAAAGAGTGCAGTGAGACGGGATTGTGAGATGGGTAAAGAGTGCAGTGAGACAGGGGTTTGTGTGATGAGTAAAGAGTGCAGTGAGACAGGGGTTTGTGAGATGAATATAGAGTGCAGTGTGACAGGTTTGTGAGATGAGTAAAGAGTGCAGTGAGACGGGTTTGTGAGATGAATATAGAGTGCAGTGAGTCAGGTTTGTGGGATGAATAAAGAGTGCAGTGAGACATGCGTTTGTGAGATGAGTAAAGAGTGCAGTGAGACAGGGGTTTGTGAGATTGGTTAAGTGTACAGTCAGACAGGGATTTGTGAGATGAGTAAAGAGTGCAGTGAGACCGGGGTTTGTAAGGTGAGTAAAGAGTGCAGTGAGACAGGGGTTTCTGAGATGGGTAATGAGTGCAGTGAGAGAGGGGTTTGTGAGATGGGTAAAGAGTGCAGTGAGACGGGTTTGTGAGTTGGTAAAGAGTGCAGTGAGACGGGATTGTGAGATGGGTAAAGAGTGCAGTGAGACAGGGGTTTGTGAGATGGTTAAAGAGTGCAGTGAGCCTGTGGTTTGTGAGATGAGTAAAGAGTGCAGTGAGACAGGGGTTTGTGAGATGGGTAAAGAGTGCAGTGAGACGTGTTTGTGAGATGAGCAAAGAGTGCAGTGAGACAGGGGTTTGTGAGATGGGTAACGAGTGCAGTGAGACAGGGGTTTGTGAGATGGTTAAAGAGTGCAGTGAGATTGGGGTTTGTGGGATTGGTAAAGTGTGCAGTGAGACGGATTTGTGAGATGAGTAAAGAGTGCAGTTAGAGAGTGGTTTGTGATATGAGTAAAGAGTGCAGTGAGACGGGTTTGTCAGATGTGTAATGAGTGCAGTGAGAGAGGGGTTTGTGAGATGAGTAAAGAGTGCAGTGTGACAGGGGTTTGTGAGATTGGTTAAGCGTACAGTCAGACAGGGATTTGTGAGATGAGTAAAGAGTGCAGTGAGACCGGGCTTTGTGAGGTGAGTAAAGAGTGCAGTGAGACAGGGGTTTGTGAGATAGGTAATGAGTGCAGTGAGACGGGTTTGTGAGTTGGTAAAGAGTGCAGTGAGACGGGATTGTGAGATGGGTAATGAGTGCAGTGAGACAGGGGTTTGTGAGATGGGTAAAGAGTGCAGTGAGCCAGGGGTTTGTGAGATGAGTAAAGTTTGCAGTGAGACAGGGGTTTGTGAGATGGTTAAAGAGTGTAGTGAGACGGGTTTGTGAGATGAGTAAAGAGTGCAGTGAGACAGGGGTTTGTGAGATGGGTAACAAGTGCAGTGAGACAGGGGTTTGTGAGATAGGTAAAGAGTGCAGTAAGATTGGGGTTTTTTGAATTGGTAAAGTGTGCAGTGAGACGGATTTGTGAGATGAGTAAAGAGTGCAGTGAGAGAGTGGTTTGTGATATGGGTAAAGAGTGCAGTGAGACGGGTTTGTCAGATGGGTAATGAGTTTAGTGAGACAGGGGTTTGTGTGATGAATAAAGTGTGCAGTGAGACAGGCGTTTGTGAGTTGGGTAAACAGTGCAGTGAGACCGGTTTGTCAGATGGGTAAAGAGTGCAGTGAGACGGGATTGTGAGATGGGTAATGAGTGCAGTGAGACAGGGGTTTGTGAGAAGGGTAAAGAGTGCAGTGAGACAGTGGTTTGTGAGATGAGTAAAGAATGCAGTGAGATAGGTTGTTGTGAGATGGGAAAAGAGTGAAGTGAGACAGGGGTTTGTGAGATGATTAACGAGTTCAGTGAGACAGGGGTTTGTGAGATGAGTAAAGAGTGCAGTGAGACAGGGGTTTGTGAGATGATTAAAGAGTGCAGTGAGACAGGGGTTTGTGAGATGAGTAAAGAGTACAACGAGATAGGGGTTTGTGAGATGAGTAATGAATGCAGTGAGATAGGGGTTTATGAGAACGATAAAGAGTGTAGTGAGACTGGGGTTTGTGAGACGGATAAGGAGTGCAGTGACACAGAGTTTTGTGAGATGGGTAAAGAGTGCAGTAAGATCGCGGTTTGTGAGATGAGTTAAGAGTGCAGTGAGACAGGGGTTTGGGAGATGGGTAAGCAGTGCAGTGAGACAGGGGTTTGTGAGATGAGTAAACAGTGCAGTGAGATAGGGGTTTGAGAGATGAATATAGAGTGCAGTGAGACAGGTTTGTGAGATGAGTAAAGAGTGCAGTGAGACGGGTTTGTGAGATGAATATAGAGTGCAGTGAGTCAGGTTTGTGGGATGAGTAAAGAGTGCAGTGAGACATGGGTTTGTGAGATGAGTAAATAGTGCAGTGAGACAGGTGTTTGTGAGATAGGTAAAGAGTGCAGAGAGATGGGGGTTTGTGAAATGGGTAAAGAGTGCAGTGAGACATTGGTTTGTGAGATTGGTAAAGAGTGCAGTGAGACGGATTTGTGAGATGAGTAAAGAGTGCAGTGAGACAGGGGTTTGTGAGATGGGTAAAGAGTGCATTGAGACAGGTGTTTGTGAAATGGGTAAAGACTGCAGTTGGACATGGGTTTGTGAGATGAGTAAAGGGTGCAGTGAGACAGGTGTTTGTGAGATTGGTTAAGCGTACAGTCAGACAGGGATTTGTGAGATGAGTAAAGAGTGCAGTGAGACCGGGGTTTGTAAGGTGAGTAAAGAGTGCAGTGAGACAGGGGTTTCTGAGATGGGTAATGAGTGCAGTGAGAGAGGGGTTTGTGAGATGGGTAAAGAGTGCAGTGAGACGGGTTTGTGAGTTGGTAAAGAGTGCAGTGAGACGGGATTGTGAGATGGGTAAAGAGTGCAGTGAGACAGGGGTTTGTGAGATGGGTAAAGAGTGCAGTGAGCCTGTGGTTTGTGAGATGAGTAAAGAGTGCAGTGAGACAGGGGTTTGTGAGATGGGTAAAGAGTGCAGTGAGACGGGTTTGTGAGATGAGTAAAGAGTGCAGTGAGACAGGGGTTTGTGAGATGGGTAAAGAGTGCCGTGAGATTGGGGTTTGTGGGATTGGTAAAGTGTGCAGTGAGACAGATTTGTGAGATGAGTAAAGAGTGCAGTGAGAGAGTGGTTTGTGATATGGGTAAAGAGTGCAGTGAGACGGGTTTGTCAGATGGGTAAAGAGTTTAGTGAGACAGTGGTTTCTTTGATGAGTAAAGTGTGCAGTGAGACAGGCGTTTGTGAGGTGGGTAAACAGTGCAGTGAGACCGGTTTGTGAGATGGGTAAAGAGTGCAGTGTGACAGGGGTTTGTGAGATGGGTAAAGAGTGCAGTGAGATTGGGGTTTGTGGGATTGGTAAAGTGTGCAGTGAGACGGATTTGTGAGATGAGTAAAGAGTGCAGTGAGAGAGTGGTTTGTGATATGGGTAAAGAGTGCAGTGAGATGGGTTTGTCAGATGGGTAAAGAGTTTAGTGAGACAGGGGTTTGTGTGATGAATAAAGTGTGCAGTGAGACAGGCGTTTGTGAGTTGGGTAAACAGTGCAGTGAGACCGGTTTGTGAGATGGGTAAAGAGTGCAGTGAGACGGGATTGTGAGATGGGTAAAGAGTGCAGTGAGACAGGGGTTTGTGTGATGAGTAAAGAGTGCAGTGAGACAGGGGTTTGTGAGATGAATATAGAGTGCAGTGTGACAGGTTTGTGAGATGAGTAAAGAGTGCAGTGAGACGGGTTTGTGAGATGAATATAGAGTGCAGTGAGTCAGGTTTGTGGGATGAATAAAGAGTGCAGTGAGACATGCGTTTGTGAGATGAGTAAAGAGTGCAGTGAGACAGGGGTTTGTGAGATTGGTTAAGCGTACAGTCAGACAGGGATTTGTGAGATGAGTAAAGAGTGCAGTGAGACCGGGGTTTGTGAGATGAGCAAAGAGTGCAGTGAGACAGGGGTTTGTGAGATGGGTAACGAGTGCAGTGAGACAGGGGTTTGTGAGATGGTTAAAGAGTGCAGTGAGATTGGGGTTTGTGGGATTGGTAAAGTGTGCAGTGAGACGGATTTGTGAGATGAGTAAAGAGTGCAGTTAGAGAGTGGTTTGTGATATGAGTAAAGAGTGCAGTGAGACGGGTTTGTCAGATGTGTAATGAGTGCAGTGAGAGAGGGGTTTGTGAGATGGGTAAAGAGTGCAGTGAGACGGGTTTGTGAGTTGGTAAAGAGTGCAGTGAGACGGGATTGTGAGATGGGTAAAGAGTGCAGTGAGACAGGGGTTTGTGAGATGGGTAAAGATTGCAGTGAGCCAGGGGTTTGTGAGATGAGTAAAGAGTGCAGTGAGACAGGGGTTTGTGAGATGGGTAAAGAGTGCAGTGAGACGGGTTTGTGAGATGAGTAAAGAGTGCAGTGAGACAGGGGTTTGTGAGATGGGTAACGAGTGCAGTGAGACAGGGGTTTGTGAGATGGGTAAAGAGTGCAGTGAGATTGGGGTTTGTGGGATTGGTAAAGTGTGCCGTGAGACGGATTTGTGAGATGAGTAAAGAGTGCAGTGAGAGAGTGGTTTGTGATATGGGTAAAGAGTGCAGTGAGACGGGTTTGTCAGATGGGTAAAGAGTTTAGTGAGACAGTGGTTTCTATGATGAGTAAAGTGTGCAGTGAGACAGGCGTTTGTGAGGTGGGTAAACAGGGCAGTGAGACCGGTTTGTGAGATGGGTAAAGTGTGCAGTGAGACGGGATTGTGAGATGGGTAATGAGTGCAGTGAGACAGGGGTTTGTGAGATGGGTAAAGGGTGCAGTGAGACAGTGGTTTGTGAGATGAGTAAAGAATGCAGGGAGATAGGTTGTTTTGAGATGGGAAAAGAGTGAAGTGAGTCAGGGGTTTGTGAGATGATTAACGAGTGCAGTGAGACAGGGGTTTGTTAGATGAGTAAAGAGTGCAGTGAGACAGGGGTTTCTGAGATGATTAAAGAGTGCAGTGAGATAGGGGCTTATGAGAAAGATAAAGAGTGTAGTGAGACTGGGGTTTGTGAGACGGATAAGGAGTGCAGTGACACAGAGGTTTGTGAGATGGGTAAAGAATGCAGTAAGATAGGGGTTTGTGAGATGAGTTAAGAGTGCAGTGAGAGATGGGTTTGTGAGATGGGTAAACAGAGCAGTGAGACAGGGGTTTGAGAGATGAGTAAAGAGTGCAGTGAGACTGGGGTTTGTGAGATGGGTAAAGAGTGCAGTGAGTCGGGTTTGTGAGAAGGATATAGAGTGCAGTGAGACAGCGGTTTGTGAGATTGGTAAAGAGGGCAATGCGATAGGGGTTTGTGAGATGGGTAAAGAGTGCAGTTAGACAGGGGTTTATGAGATGGGTAAAGAGTGCAGTTTGACAGTATTTTGTGAGATGGATAAAGAGTGCAGTGAGAGGGTTTTGTGCGATGGGTAAAGAGTGCAGTGAGACAGGGGTTTGTGAGACGGATAATGAGTGCAGTGAGACAGTGGTTTGTGAGATGGATAAAGAGTGCAATGGGATAGGGGTTTGTGAGATGGGTAAAGAGTGCAGTGAGACAGGGGTTTGTGAGATTGGTAAAGAGTGCAGTGAGACGGATTTGTGAGATGAGTAAAGAGTGCAGTGAGACGGGTTTGTGAGATGAGTAGAGAATGCAGTGAGATAGGGGGTTGTGAGATTGGAAAAGAGTGCAGTGACACAGGGGTCTGTGAGATGATTAAAGAGTTTAGTGAGACCCTGGTTTGTGAGACGGATAAGGAGGGCAGTGAGACAGAGGTTTGTGAGATGGGTTAGGAGTGCAGTAAGATAGTGGTTTGTGAGATGAGTAAAGAGTGCAGTGAGACAGGGGTTTGTGAGATGGGTAAAGAGTGCAGTGAGACAGGGGTTTGTGTGATGAGTAAAGAGTGCAGTGAGACAGGGGTTTGTGAGATGAATATAGAGTGCAGTGAGACAGGTTTGTGAGATGAGTAAAGAGTGCAGTGAGACGGGTTTGTGAGATGAATATAGAGTGCAGTGAGACAGGTTTGTGAGATGAGTAAAGAGTGCAGTGAGACCGGGGTTTCTGAGGTGAGTAAAGAGTGCAGTGAGACACGGGTTTCTGAGATGGGTAAAGAGTGCAGTGAGAGAGGGGTTTGTGAGATGGGTAATGAGTGCAGTGAGACGCGTTTGTGAGATGGTAAAGAGTGCAGTGAGACGGGATTGTGAGATGGGTAAAGAGTGCAGTGAGACAGGGGATTGTGAGATGGGTAAAGAGTGCAGTGAGACAGGGGTTTGCGAGATGAGTGAAGAGTGCAGTGAGACGGGTTTGTGAGATGGGTAATGAGTGCAGTGAGACAGGGGTTTGTGAGATGTGTAAAGAGTGCAGTGAGACAGGGGTTTGTGAGATGAGTAAAGAATGCCATGAGATAGGGGTTTGTGAGATGGGTAAAGAGTGCAGTGAGACAGGGGTTTGTGGGATTGGTAAAGTGTGCAGTGAGACGGATTTGTGAGATGAGTAAAGAGTGCAGTGAGACGGGTTTGTGAGATGGGTAAAGAGTGCAGTGAGACAGGGGTTTGTGTGATGAGTAAAGTGTGCAGTGAGACAGGCGTTTGTGAGGTGGGTGAACAGTGCAGTGAGACGGGTTTGTGAGATGGGTAAAGAGTGCAGTGAGACGGGATTGTGAGATGGGTAATGAGTTCAGTGAGACAGGGGTTTGTGAGATGGGTAAAGAGTGCAGTGAGACAGTGGGTTGTGAGATGGGAAAAGAGTGAAGTGAGACAGGGGTTTGTGAGATGAGTAAAGAGTGCAGTGAGACAGGGGTTTGTGAGATGAGTAAAAAGTGCAGTGAGACAGGGGTTTGTGAGATGAGTAAAGAGTGCAGTGAGACAGGGGTTTGTGAGATTGGTTAAGCGTACAGTCAGACAGGGATTTGTGAGATGAGTAAAGAGTGCAGTGAGACCGGGCTTTGTGAGGTGAGTAAAGAGCGCGGTGAGACAGTGGTTTCTGAGATAGTTAATGAGTGCAGTGAGAGAGGGGTTTGTGAGATGGGCAAAGAGTGCAGTGAGACGGGTTTGTGAGTTGGTAAAGAGTGCAGTGAGACCGGGGTTTGTGAGATGGGTAAAGAGTGCAGTGAGACAGGGGTTTGTGAGATGGGTAAAGAGTGCAGTGAGCCAGGGGTTTGTGAGATGAGTAAAGAGTGCAGTGAGACAGGGGTTTGTGAAATGGTTAAAGAGTGCAGTGAGACGGATTTGTGAGAAGAGTAAAGAGTGCAGTGAGACAGGGGTTTGTGAGATGGGTAATGAGTGCAGTGAGACAGGGGTTTGTGAGATGGGTAAAGAGTGCAGTGAGATTGGGGTTTGTGAGATGAGTAAAGAATGCAGTGAGATAGGTTGATGTGAGATGGGATAAGAGTGAAGTGAGACAGGGGTTTGTGAGATGATTAACGAGTGCAGTGAGACAGGGGTTTGTGAGATGAGTAAAGAGTGCAGTGAGACACGGGTTTGTGAGATGATTAAAGAGTGCAGTGAGACAGGGGTTTGTGAGATGAGTAAAGAGTACAATGAGATAGGGATTTGTGAGATGAGTAAAGAATGCAGTGAGATAGGGGTTTATGAGAAAGATAAAGAGTGTAGTGAGACTGGGGTTTGTGAGACGGATAAGGAGTGCAGTGACACAGAGGTTTGTGAGATGGGTAAAGAATGCAGTAAGATCGCGGTTTGTGAGATGAGTAAAGAGTGCAGTGAGACAGGGGTTTGTGAGATGGGTAAGCAGTGCAGTGAGACAGGGGTTTGTGAGATGAGTAAAGAGTGCAGTTAGACGGGTTTGTGAGATGAATATAGAGTACAGTGAGTCAGGTTTGTGTGATGAGTAAAGAGTGCAGTGAGACATGGGTTTGTGAGATGAGTAAGGAGTGCAGTGAGACAGGGGTTTGTGAGATGGGTAAAGAGTGCAGTGAGACAGGGGTTTGTGTGATGAGTAAAGAGTGCAGTGAGACAGGGGTTTGTGAGATGAATATAGAGTGCAGTGAGACAGGTTTGTGAGATGAGTAAAGAGTGCAGTGAGACGGGTTTGTGAGATGAATATAGAGTGCAGTGAGTCAGGTTTGTGGGATGAGTAAAGAGTGCAGTGAGACATGGGTTTGTGAGATGAGTAAAGAGTGCAGTGAGACAGGGGTTTGTGAGATTGGTTAAGGGTACAGTCAGACAGGGATTTGTGAGATGAGTAAAGTGTGCAGTGAGACCGAGGTTTGTAAGGTGAGTAAAGAGTGCAGTGAGACAGGGGTTTCTGAGATGTGTAATGAGTGCAGTGAGAGAGGGGTTTGTGAGATGGGTAAAGAGTGCAGTGAGACGGGTTTGTGAGTTGGTAAAGAGTGCAGTGAGACGGGATTGTGAGATGGGTAAAGAGTGCAGTGAGACAGGGGTTTGTGAGATGGGTAAAGATTGCAGTGAGCCAGGGGTTTGTGAGATGAGTAAAGAGTGCAGTGAGACAGGGGTTTGTGAGATGGGTAAAGAGTGCAGTGAGACGGGTTTGTGAGATGAGTAAAGAGTGCAGTGAGACAAGGGTTTGTGAGATGGGTAAAGAGTGCAGTGAGACAGGGGTTTGTGAGATGGGTAAAGAGTGCAGTGAGACAGGGGTTTGTGAGATGGGTAAAGAGTGCAGTGAGATTGGGGTTTGTGGGATTGGTAAAGTGTGCCGTGAGACGGATTTGTGAGATGAGTAAAGAGTGCAGTGAGAGAGTGGTTTGTGATATGGGTAAAGAGTGCAGTGAGACGGGTTTGTCAGATGGGTAAAGAGTTTAGTGAGACAGTGGTTTCTTTGATGAGTAAAGTGTGCAGTGAGACAGGCGTTTGTGAGGTGGGTAAACAGGGTAGTGAGACCGGTTTGTGAGATGGGTAAAGAGTGCAGTGAGACGGGATTGTGAGATGGGTAATGAGTGCAGTGAGACAGGGGTTTGTGAGATGGGTAAAGAGTGCAGTGAGACAGTGGTTTGTGGGATGAGTAAAGAATGCAGTGAGATAGGTTGTTTTGAGATGGGAAAAGAGTGAAGTGAGTCAGGGGTTTGTGAGATGATTAACGAGTGCAGTGAGACAGGGGTTTGTTAGATGAGTAAAGAGTGCAGTGAGACAGGGGTTTGTGAGATGATTAAAGAGTGCAGTGAGATAGGGGCTTATGAGAAAATAAAGAGTGTAGTGAGACTGGGGTTTGTGAGACGGATAAGGAGTGCAGTGACACAGAGGTTTGTGAGATGGGTAAAGAATGCAGTAAGATAGGGGTTTGTGAGATGAGTTAAGAGTGCAGTGAGACAGGGGTTTGTGAGATGGGTAAACAGTGCAGTGAGAAAGAGGTTTGTGAGATGAGTAAAGAGTGCAGTGAGAGAGGGGTTTGTGAGATGGGTAAACAGAGCAGTGAGACAGGGGTTTGAGAGATGAGTAAAGAGTGCAGTGAGACTGGGGTTTGTGAGATGGGTAAAGAGCGCAGTGAGTCGGGTTTGTGAGAAGGATATAGAGTGCAGTGAGACAGCGGTTTGTGAGATGGGTAAAGAGGGCAATGCGATAGGGGTTTGTGAGATGGGTAAAGAGTGCAGTTAGACAGGGGTTTATGAGATGGGTAAAGAGTGCAGTTTGACAGTATTTTGTGAGATGGATAAAGAGTGCAGTGAGAGGGTTTTGTGCGATGGGTAAAGAGTGCAGTGAGACAGGGGTTTGTGAGACGGATAATGAGTGCAGTGAGACAGTGGTTTGTGAGATGGATAAAGAGTGCAATGGGATAGGGGTTTGTGAGATGGGTAAAGAGTGCAGTGAGACAGGGGTTTGTGAGATTGGTAAAGAGTGCAGTGAGACGCGTTTGTGAGAGGGTAAAGAGTGCCGTGAGACGGGATTGTGAGATGGGTAAAGAGTGCAGTGAGACAGGGGATTGTGAGATGGTTAATGAGTGCCATGAGACAGGGGTTTGCGAGATGAGTAAAGAGTGCAGTGAGACAGGTTTGTGAGATTAGTAAAGAGTGCAGTGAGACAGGGGTTTGTGAGATGGGTAACGAGTGCAGTGAGATGGGTAAAGAGTGCAGTGAGACAAGGGTTTGCGAGATGAGTTAAGAGTGCAGTGAGACAGGGGTTTGTGAGATGAGTAAAGAATGTAGTGAGATAGGGGTTTGTGAGATGGGTAAAGAGTGCAGTGAGACAGGGGTTTGTGGGATTGGTAAAGTGTGCAGTGAAATGGATTTGTGAGATGAGTAAAGAGTGCAGTGAGACAGGGGTTTGTGAGATGAATATAGTGTGCAGTGAGACAGGTTTGTGAGATGACTAAAGAGTGCAGTGAGACGGGTTTGTGGGATGAGTAAAGAGTGCAGTGAGACCGGGGTTTGTGAGGTGAGTATAGAGTGCAGTGAGACACGGGTTTCTGAGATGGTTAAAGAGTGCAGTGAGAGAGGGGTTTGTGAGATGGGTAATGAGTGCAGTGAGACGCGTTTGTGAGATTGTAAAGAGTGCAGTGAGACGGGATTGTGAGATGGGTAAAGAGTGCAGTGAGACAGGGGATTGTGAGATGGGTAAAGAGTGCAGTGAGACAGGGGTTTCCGAGATGAGTAAAGAGTGCAGTGAGACGGGTTTGTGAGATGAGTAAAGAGTGCAGTGAGACAGGGGTTTGTGAGATGGGTAAAGAGCGCAGTGAGACAGGGGTTTGTGAGATGAGTAAAGAATGCAATGAGATAGGGGTTTGTGAGATGGGTAAAGAGTGCAGTGAGACAGGGGTTTGTGAGATGAGTAAAGCATGCAGTGAGATAGGGGTTTGTGAGATGGGTAAGGAGTGCAGTGAGACAGGGGTTTGTGGGATTGGTAAAGTGTGCAGTGAGACGGATTTGTGAGATGAGTAAAGAGTGCAGTGAGAAAGGGGTTTGTGAGATGAGTAAAAAGTGCAGTGAGACAGGGGTTTGTGAGATGAGTAAAGAGTGCAGTGAGACAGGGGTTTGTGAGATTGGTTAAGCGTACAGTCAGACAGGGATTTGTGAGATGAGTAAAGAGTGCAGTGAGACCGGTCTTTGTGAGGTGAGTAAAGAGTGCAGTGAGACAGGGGTTTCTGAGATGGGTAAAAAGTGCAGTGAGACAGGGGTTTGTGAGATGGGTAAAGAGTGCAGTGAGCCAGGGGATTGTGAGATGAGTAAAGAGAGCAGTGAGACAGGGGTTTGTGAGATGGGTAAAGAGTGCAGTGAGACGGGTTTTGTGAAATGAGTAAAGAGTGCAGTGAGACAGGGGTTTGTGAGATGGGTAACGAGTGCAGTGAGACGGGTTTGTGAGATGTGTAAAGAGTGCAGTGAGATTGGGGTTTGTCGGATTGGTAAAGTGTGCAGTGAGACGGATTTGTGAGATGAGTAAAGAATGCAGTGAGATAGGTTGTTGTGAGATCGGAAAAGAGTGAAGTGAGACAGGGGTTTGTGAGATGATTAACGAGTGCAGTGAGACAGGGGTTTGTGAGATGAGTAAAGAGTGCAGTGAGACAGGGGTTTGTGAGATGATTAAAGAGTGCAGTGAGACAGGGGTTTGTGAGATGAGTAAAGAGTACAATGAGATAGGGGTTTGTGAGATGAGTAAAGAATGCAGTGAGATAGGGGTTTATGAGAAAGATAAAGAGTGTAGTGAGACTGGGGTTTGTGAGACGGATAAGGAGTGCAGTGACACAGAGGTTTGTGATATGGGTAAACAGTGTAGTGAGATTGGGGTTTGTGAGATTTGTTAAGAGTGCAGTGAGACAGGGGTTTGTGAGATGGGTATACAGAGCAGTGAGACAGGGGTTTGAGAGATGAGTAAAGCATGCAGTGAGATAGGGGTTTGTGAGATGGGTAAGGAGTGCAGTGAGACAGGGGTTTGTGGGATTGGTAAAGTGTGCAGTGAGACGGATTTGTGAGATGAGTAAAGAGTGCAGTGAGAAAGGGGTTTGTGAGATGAGTAAAAAGTGCAGTGAGACAGGGGTTTGTGAGATGAGTAAAGAGTGCAGTGAGACAGGGGTTTGTGAGATTGGTTAAGCGTACAGTCAGACAGGGATTTGTGAGATGAGTAAAGAGTGCAGTGAGACCGGGCTTTGTGAGGTGAGTAAAGAGTGCAGTGAGACAGGGGTTTCTGAGATGGGTAAAAAGTGCAGTGAGACAGGGGTTTGTGAGATGGGTAAAGAGTGCAGTGAGCCAGGGGATTGTGAGATGAGTAAAGAGAGCAGTGAGACACGGGTTTGTGAGATGGGTAAAGAGTGCAGTGAGACGGGTTTTGTGAAATGAGTAAAGAGTGCAGTGAGACTGGGGTTTGTGAGATGGGTAACGAGTGCAGTGAGACAGGGGTTTGTGAGATGTGTAAAGAGTGCAGTGAGATTGGGGTTTGTCGGATTGGTAAAGTGTGCAGTGAGACGGATTTGTGAGATGAGTAAAGAATGCAGTGAGATAGGTTGTTGTGAGATCGGAAAAGAGTGAAGTGAGACAGGGGTTTGTGAGATGATTAATGAGTGCAGTGAGACAGGGGTTTGTGAGATGAGTAAAGAGTGCAGTGAGACAGGGGTTTGTGAGATGATTAAAGAGTGCAGTGAGACAGGGGTTTGTGAGATGAGTAAAGAGTACAATGAGATAGGGGTTTGTGAGATGAGTAAAGAATGCAGTGAGATAGGGGTTTATGAGAAAGATAAAGAGTGTAGTGAGACTGGGGTTTGTGAGACGGATAAGGAGTGCAGTGACACAGAGGTTTGTGATATGGGTAAACAGTGCAGTGAGATTGGGGTTTGTGAGATTTGTTAAGAGTGCAGTGAGACAGGGGTTTGTGAGATGGGTATACAGAGCAGTGAGACAGGGGTTTGAGAGATGAGTAAAGAGTGCAGTGAGACTGGGGTTTGTGAGATGGGTAAAGAGTGCAGTGAGTCGGGTTTGTGAGACGGCTATAGAGTGCGGTGAGACAGCGGTTTGTGAGATGGGTAATGAGTGCAATGCGATAGGGGTTTGTGAGATGATTAAAGAGTGCAGTGAGACAGGGGTTTGTGAGATGAGTAAAGAGTACAATGAGATAGGGGTTTGTGAGATGAGTAAAGAATGCAGTGAGATAGGGGTTTATGAGAAAGATAAAGAGTGTAGTGAGACTGGGGTTTGTGAGACGGATAAGGAGTGCAGTGACACAGAGGTTTGTGATATGGGTAAACAGTGCAGTGAGATTGGGGTTTGTGAGATTTGTTAAGAGTGCAGTGAGACAGGGGTTTGTGAGATGGGTATACAGAGCAGTGAGACAGGAGTTTGAGAGATGAGTAAAGAGTGCAGTGAGACTGGGGTTTGTGAGATGGGTAAAGAGTGCAGTGAGTCGGGTTTGTGAGACGGCTATAGAGTGCGGTGAGACAGCGGTTTGTGAGATGGGTAATGAGTGCAATGCGATAGGGGTTTGTGAGATGGGTAAAGAGTGCAGTTAGACAGGGGTTTGTGAGATGGGTAAAGAGTGCAGTTTGACAGTGGTTTGTGAGATGTGTAAAGAGTGCAGTGAGACAGGGTTTTGTGAGATGGGTAAAAAGTGCAGTGTGACAGGGGTTTGTGAGATGAGTAAAGAGTGCAGTGAGACAGTGGTTTGTGAGATGGGGAAAGAGTGCAGTGAGGCAGGGGTTTGTGAGATAGGTAAAGAATGCAGTGAGACAGTGGTTTGTGAGATGGGTAAAGAGTGCAGTGAGACACGGGTTTGTGAGATGGGTAAAGAGTGCAGTGAGACACGGGTTTGTGAGATGAGTAAACAGTGTAGTGTGATTGGGGTTTGTGTGATGAGTTAAGAGTGCAGTGAGACAGGGGTTTGTGAGATGAGTAATTAGTGCAGTGAGACAGGGGTTTGTGAGATTGGTAAAGAGTGCAGTGAGACAGGTTTGTGAGATGGGTAAAGAGTGCAGTGAGACTGGGGTTTATGAGATGAGTAAAGAGTGCAGTGAGACAGGGGTTTGTGTGATGGGTAAAGAGTGCAGTGAGACGGGTTGGTGAGATGAGTAAAGAGTCCAGTGAGACAGCGGTTTGGGAGATGAGTAAAGAGTGCAGTGAGACGGGTTTGTATGATGGGTAAAGAGTGCAGTGAAACAGGGGTTTGGGAAATGAGTAAAGAGTGCAGTGAGACAGGGGTTTGTGAGATGTGTAAAGAGTGCAGTGAGACAGGGGTTTGTGAGATGGGTAAAGAGTGAAGTGAGACAGGGGTTTGTGAGATGAGTAAAGAGTGCAATCAGACAGGGGCTTGTGAGATGGGTAAAGAGTGCAGTGAGACAGGGGTTTGTGAAATGAGTAAACAGTGAAGTGAGACAGTGGTTTGTGAGATGACTAAAGAGTGCAGTGAGACAGGGTTTTGTGAGATGGGTTATGTGTGCAGTGAGACAGGGGTCTGTGAGATGGGCAAAGAGTGCAGTGAGACAGGGGTTTGTGAGATTGGTAAAGAGTGCAGTGAGACGGATTTGTGAGATGAGTAAAGAGTGCAATGAGACGGGTTTGTGAGATGGGTAAAGAGTGCAGTGAGACAGGGATTTGTGTGATGAGTAAAGAGTACAGTGAGACAGGGGTTTGTGAGGTGGGTAAACAGTGCCGTGAGACGGGTTTGTGAGATGGGTAAAGAGTGCAGTGAGACGGGATGGTGAGATGGGTAAAGAGTGCAGTGAGACAGGGATTTGTGTGATGAGTAAAGAGTGCAGTGAGACAGGGGTTTGTGAGATGTGTAAAGAGTACAGTGAGACATGGGTTTGTGAGATGAGTAAAGAATGCCGTGAGATAGGGGTTTGTGAGATGGGTAAAGAGTGCAGTGAGACAGGGGTTTGTGGGATTGGTAAAGTGTGCAGTGAGACGGATTTGTGAGATGAGTAAAGAGTGCAGTGAGACGGGTTTGTGTGATGGGTAAAGAGTGCAGTGAGACAGGGGTTTGTGTGATGAGTAAAGTGTGCAGTGAGACAGGCGTTTGTGAGGTGGGTGAACAGTGCAGTGAGACGGGTTTGTGAGATGGGTAAAGAGTGCAGTGAGACGGGATTGTGAGATGGGTAATGAGTTCAGTGAGACAGGGGTTTGTGAGATGGGTAAAGAGTGCAGTGAGACAGGGATTTGTGTGATGAGTAAAGAGTACAGTGAGACAGGGGTTTGTGAGGTGGGTAAACAGTGCCGTGAGACGGGTTTGTGAGATGGGTAAAGAGTGCAGTGAGACGGGATGGTGAGATGGGTAAAGAGTGCAGTGAGACAGGGATTTGTGTGATGAGTAAAGAGTGCAGTGAGACAGGGGTTTGTGAGATGTGTAAAGAGTACAGTGAGACAGGGGTTTGTGAGATGAGTAAAGAATGCCGTGAGATAGGGGTTTGTGAGATGGGTAAAGAGTGCAGTGAGACAGGGGTTTGTGGGATTGGTAAAGTGTGCAGTGAGACGGATTTGTGAGATGAGTAAAGAGTGCAGTGAGACGGGTTTGTGAGATGGGTAAAGAGTGCAGTGAGACAGGGGTTTGTGTGATGAGTAAAGTGTGCAGTGAGACAGGCGTTTGTGAGGTGGGTGAACAGTGCAGTGAGACGGGTTTGTGAGATGGGTAAAGAGTGCAGTGAGACGGGATTGTGAGATGGGTAATGAGTTCAGTGAGACAGGGGTTTGTGAGATGGGTAAAGAGTGCAGTGAGACAGTGGGTTGTGAGATGGGAATAGAGTGAAGTGAGACAGGGGTTTGTGAGATGAGTAAAGAGTGCAGTGAGACAGGGGTTTGTGAGATGAGTAAAAAGTGCAGTGAGACAGGGGTTTGTGAGATGAGTAAAGAGTGCAGTGAGACAGGGGTTTGTGAGATTGGTTAAGCGTACAGTCAGACAGGGATTTGTGAGATGAGTAAAGAGTGCAGTGAGACCGGGCTTTGTGAGGTGAGTAAAGAGCGCGGTGAGACAGGGGTTTCTGAGATAGGTAATGAGTGCAGTGAGAGAGGGGTTTGTGAGATGGGTAAAGAGTGCAGTGAGACGGGTTTGTGAGACGGATAATGAGTGCCGTGAGACCGGGGTTTGTGAGATGGGTAAAGAGTGCAGTGAGACAGGGGTTTGTGAGATAGGTAAAGAGTGCAGTGAGCCAGGGGTTTGTGAGATGGTTAAAGAGTGCAGTGAGACGGATTTGTGAGAAGAGTAAAGAGTGCAGTGAGACAGGGGTTTGTGAGATGGGTAATGAGTGCAGTGAGACAGGGGTTTGTGAGATGGGTAAAGAGTGCAGTGAGATTGGGGTTTGTGGGATTGGTAAAGTGTGCATTGAGACGGATTTGTGAGATGAGTAAAGAGTGCAGTGAGAGAGTGGTTTGTGAGATGAGTAAAGAATGCAGTGAGATAGGTTGTTGTGAGATGGGAAAAGAGTGAAGTGAGACAGGGGTTTGTGAGATGATTAATGAGTGCAGTGAGACAGGGGTTTGTGAGATGAGTAAAGAGTGCAGTGAGACGGGATTGTGAGATGGGTAATGAGTGCAGTGAGACAGGGGTTTGTGAGATGGGTAAAGAGTGCAGTGAGACAGTGGTTTGTGAGATGAGTAAAGAATGCAGTGAGATAGGTTGTTGTGAGATGGGATAAGAGTGAAGTGAGACAGGGGTTTGTGAGATGATTAACGAGTGCAGTGAGACAGGGGTTTGTGAGATGAGTAAAGAGTGCAGTGAGACACGGGTTTGTGAGATGATTAAAGAGTGCAGTGAGACAGGGGTTTGTGAGATGAGTAAAGAGTACAATGAGATAGGGATTTGTGAGATGAGTAAAGAATGCAGTGAGATAGGGGTTTATGAGAAAGATAAAGAGTGTAGTGAGACTGGGGTTTGTGAGACGGATAAGGAGTGCAGTGACACAGAGGTTTGTGAGATGGGTAAAGAATGCAGTAAGATCGCGGTTTGTGAGATGAGTAAAGAGTGCAGTGAGACAGGGGTTTGTGAGATGGGTAAGCAGTGCAGTGAGACAGGGGTTTGTGAGATGAGTAAAGAGTGCAGTGAGATAGGGGTTTGAGAGATGAATATCGAGTGCAGTGAGACAGGTTTGTGTGATGAGTAAAGAGTGCAGTTAGACGGGTTTGTGAGATGAATATAGAGTGCAGTGAGTCAGGTTTGTGTGATGAGTAAAGAGTGCAGTGAGACATGGGTTTGTGAGATGAGTAAGGAGTGCATTGAGACAGGGGTTTGTGAGATGGGTAAAGAGTGCAGTGAGACAGTTGTTTGTGTGATGAGTAAAGAGTGCGGTGAGACAGGGGTTTGTGAGATGAATATAGAGTGCAGTGAGACAGGTTTGTGAGATGAGTAAAGAGTGCAGTGAGACGGGTTTGTGAGATGAATATAGAGTGCAGTGAGTCAGGTTTGTGGGATGAGTAAAGATTGCAGTGAGACATGGGTTTGTGAGATGAGTAAAGAGTGCAGTGAGACAGGGGTTTGTGAGATTGGTTAAGGGTACAGTCAGACAGGGATTTTTGAGATGAGTAAAGAGTGCAGTGAGACCGGGGTTTGTAAGGTGAGTAAAGAGTGCAGTGAGACAGGGGTTTGTGAGATGGGTAAAGAATGCAGTAAGATCGCGGTTTGTGAGATGAGTAAAGAGTGCAGTGAGACAGGGGTTTGTTAGATGGGTAAGCAGTGCAGTGAGACAGGGGTTTGTGAGATGAGTAAAGAGTGCAGTGAGATAGGGGTTTGAGAGATGAATATCGAGTGCAGTGAGACAGGTTTGTGTGATGAGTAAAGAGTGCAGTTAGACGGGTTTGTGAGATGAATATAGAGTGCAGTGAGTCAGGTTTGTGTGATGAGTACAGAGTGCAGTGAGACATGGGTTTGTGAGATGAGTAAGGAGTGCAGTGAGACAGGGGTTTGTGAGATGGGTAAAGAGTGCCGTGAGACAGGGGTTTGTGTGATGAGTAAAGAGTGCAGTGAGACAGGGGTTTGTGAGATGAATATAGAGTGCAGTGAGACAGGTTTGTGAGATGAGTAAAGAGTGCAGTGAGACGGGTTTGTGAGATGATTATAGAGTGCAGTGAGTCAGGTTTGTGGGATGAGTAAAGAGTGCAGTGAGACATGGGTTTGTGAGATGAGTAAAGAGTGCAGTGAGACAGGGGTTTGTGAGATTGGTTAAGGGTACAGTCAGACAGGGATTTGTGAGATGAGTAAAGAGTGCAGTGAGACCGGGGTTTGTAAGGTGAGTAAAGAGTGCAGTGAGACAGGGGTTTCTGAGATGTGTAATGAGTGCAGTGAGAGAGGGGTTTGTGAGATGGGTAAAGAGTGCAGTGAGACGGGTTTGTGAGTTGGTAAAGAGTGCAGTGAGACGGGATTGTGAGATGGGTAAAGAGTGCAGTGAGACAGGGGTTTGTGAGATGGGTAAATATTGCAGTGAGCCAGGGGTTTGTGAGATGAGTAAAGAGTGCAGTGAGACAGGGGTTTGTGAGATGGGTAAAGAGTGCAGTGAGACGGGTTTGTGAGATGAGTAAAGAGTGCAGTGAGACAAGGGTTTGTGAGATGGGTAAAGAGTGCAGTGAGACAGGGGTTTGTGAGATGGGTAAAGAGTGCAGTGAGATTGGGGTTTGTGGGATTGGTAAAGTGTTCCGTGAGACGGATTTGTGAGATGAGTAAAGAGTGCAGTGAGAGAGTGGTTTGTGATATGGGTAAAGAGTGCAGTGAGACGGGTTTGTCAGATGGGTAAAGAGTTTAGTGAGACAGTGGTTTCTTTGATGAGTAAAGTGTGCAGTGAGACAGGCGTTTGTGAGGTGGGTAAACAGGGCAGTGAGACCGGTTTGTGAGATGGGTAATGAGTGCAGTGAGACGGGATTGTGAGATGGGTAATGAGTGCAGTGAGACAGGGGTTTGTGAGATGGGTAAAGAGTGCAGTGAGACAGTGGTTTGTGAGATGAGTAAAGAGTGCAGTGAGACAGGGGTTTGTGAGATGGGTAAGCAGTGCAGTGAGACAGGGGTTTGTGAGATGAGTAAAGAGTGCAGTGAGATAGGGGTTTGAGAGATGAATATCGAGTGCAGTGAGACAGGTTTGTGTGATGAGTAAAGAGTGCAGTTAGACGGGTTTGTGAGATGAATATAGAGTGCAGTGAGTCAGGTTTGTGTGATGAGTAAAGAGTGCAGTGAGACATGGGTTTGTGAGATGAGTAAGGAGTGCATTGAGACAGGGGTTTGTGAGATGGGTAAAGAGTGCAGTGAGACAGTTGTTTGTGTGATGAGTAAAGAGTGCGGTGAGACAGGGGTTTGTGAGATGAATATAGAGTGCAGTGAGACAGGTTTGTGAGATGAGTAAAGAGTGCAGTGAGACGGGTTTGTGAGATGAATATAGAGTGCAGTGAGTCAGGTTTGTGGGATGAGTAAAGATTGCAGTGAGACATGGGTTTGTGAGATGAGTAAAGAGTGCAGTGAGACAGGGGTTTGTGAGATTGGTTAAGGGTACAGTCAGACAGGGATTTTTGAGATGAGTAAAGAGTGCAGTGAGACCGGGGTTTGTAAGGTGAGTAAAGAGTGCAGTGAGACAGGGGTTTGTGAGATGGGTAAAGAATGCAGTAAGATCGCGGTTTGTGAGATGAGTAAAGAGTGCAGTGAGACAGGGGTTTGTTAGATGGGTAAGCAGTGCAGTGAGACAGGGGTTTGTGAGATGAGTAAAGAGTGCAGTGAGATAGGGGTTTGAGAGATGAATATCGAGTGCAGTGAGACAGGTTTGTGTGATGAGTAAAGAGTGCAGTTAGACGGGTTTGTGAGATGAATATAGAGTGCAGTGAGTCAGGTTTGTGTGATGAGTACAGAGTGCAGTGAGACATGGGTTTGTGAGATGAGTAAGGAGTGCAGTGAGACAGGGGTTTGTGAGATGGGTAAAGAGTGCCGTGAGACAGGGGTTTGTGTGATGAGTAAAGAGTGCAGTGAGACAGGGGTTTGTGAGATGAATATAGAGTGCAGTGAGACAGGTTTGTGAGATGAGTAAAGAGTGCAGTGAGACGGGTTTGTGAGATGATTATAGAGTGCAGTGAGTCAGGTTTGTGGGATGAGTAAAGAGTGCAGTGAGACATGGGTTTGTGAGATGAGTAAAGAGTGCAGTGAGACAGGGGTTTGTGAGATTGGTTAAGGGTACAGTCAGACAGGGATTTGTGAGATGAGTAAAGAGTGCAGTGAGACCGGGGTTTGTAAGGTGAGTAAAGAGTGCAGTGAGACAGGGGTTTCTGAGATGTGTAATGAGTGCAGTGAGAGAGGGGTTTGTGAGATGGGTAAAGAGTGCAGTGAGACGGGTTTGTGAGTTGGTAAAGAGTGCAGTGAGACGGGATTGTGAGATGGGTAAATATTGCAGTGAGCCAGGGGTTTGTGAGATGAGTAAAGAGTGCAGTGAGACAGGGGTTTGTGAGATGGGTAAAGAGTGCAGTGAGACGGGTTTGTGAGATGAGTAAAGAGTGCAGTGAGACAAGGGTTTGTGAGATGGGTAAAGAGTGCAGTGAGACAGGGGTTTGTGAGATGGGTAAAGAGTGCAGTGAGATTGGGGTTTGTGGGATTGGTAAAGTGTGCCGTGAGACGGATTTGTGAGATGAGTAAAGAGTGCAGTGAGAGAGTGGTTTGTGATATGGGTAAAGAGTGCAGTGAGACGGGTTTGTCAGATGGGTAAAGAGTTTAGTGAGACAGTGGTTTCTTTGATGAGTAAAGTGTGCAGTGAGACAGGCGTTTGTGAGGTGGGTAAACAGGGCAGTGAGACCGGTTTGTGAGATGGGTAATGAGTGCAGTGAGACGGGATTGTGAGATGGGTAATGAGTGCAGTGAGACAGGGGTTTGTGAGATGGGTAAAGAGTGCAGTGAGACAGTGGTTTGTGAGATGAGTAAAGAATGCAGTGAGATAGGTTGTTTTGAGATGGGAAAAGAGTGAAGTGAGTCAGGGGTTTGTGAGATGATTAACGAGTGCAGTGAGACAGGGCTTTGTTAGATGAGTAAAGAGTGCAGTGAGACAGGGGTTTGTGAGATGATTAAAGAGTGCAGTGAGATAGGGGCTTATGAGAAAGATAAAGAGTGTAGTGAGACTGGGGTTTGTGAGACGGATAAGGAGTGCAGTGACACAGAGGTTTGTGAGATGGGTAAAGAATGCAGTAAGATAGGGGTTTGTGAGATGAGTTAAGAGTGCAGTGAGACAGGGGTTTGTGAGATGGGTAAACAGTGCAGTGAGAAAGGGGTTTGTGAGATGAGTAAAGAGTGCAGTGAGAGAGGGGTTTGTGAGATGGGTAAACAGAGCAGTGAGACAGGGGTTTGAGAGATGAGTAAAGAGTGCAGTGAGACTGGGGTTTGTGAGATGGGTAAAGAGCGCAGTGAGTCGGGTTTGTGAGAAGGATATAGAGTGCAGTGAGACAGCGGTTTGTGAGATGGGTAAAGAGGGCAATGCGATAGGGGTTTGTGAGATGGGTAAAGAGTGCAGTTAGACAGGGGTTTATGAGATGGGTAAAGAGTGCAGTTTGACAGTATTTTGTGAGATGGATAAAGAGTGCAGTGAGAGGGTTTTGTGCGATGGGTAAAGAGTGCAGTGAGACAGGGGTTTGTGAGACAGATAATGAGTGCAGTGAGACAGTGGTTTGTGAGATGGATAAAGAGTGCAATGGGATAGGGGTTTGTGAGATGGGTAAAGAGTGCAGTGAGACAGGGGTTTGTGAGATTGGTAAAGAGTGCAGTGAGACGGATTTGTGAGATGAGTAAAGAGTGCAGTGAGACGGGTTTGTGAGATGAGTAGAGAATGCAGTGAGATAGGGGGTTGTGAGATAGGTAAAGAGTGCAGTGAGAGAGGGGTTTGTGAGATGGGTAAAGAGTGCAGTGAGACGGGTTTGTGAGTTGGTAAAGAGTGCAGTGAGACGGGATTGTGAGATGGGTAAAGAGTGCAGTGAGACAGGGGTTTGTGAGATGAGTAAAGAGTGCAGTGAGCCAGGGGTTTGTGAGATGAGTAAAGAGTGCAGTGAGGCAGGGGTTTGTGAAATGGTTAAAGAGTGTAGTGAGACGGATTTGTGAGAAGAGTAAAGAGTGCAGTGAGACAGGGGTTTGTGAAATGGGTAACGAGTGCAGTGAGACAGGGGTTTGTGAGATGGGTAAAGAGTGCAGTGAGATTGGGGTTTGTGGGATTGGTAAAGTGTGCAGTGAGACGGATTTGTGAGATGAGTAAAGAGTGCAGTGAGAGAGTGGTTTGTGATATGGGTAAAGAGTGCAGTGAGACGGGTTTGTCAGATGGGTAAAGATTTTAGTGAGACAGTGGTTTCTTTGATGAGTAAAGTGTGCAGTGAGACAGGCGTTTGTGAGGTGGGTAAACAGGGCAGTGAGACCGGTTTGTGAGATGGGTAAAGAGTGCAGTGAGACGGGATTGTGAGATGGGTAATGAGTGCAGTGAGACAGGGGTTTGTGAGATGGGTAAAGAGTGCAGTGAGACAGTGGTTTGTGAGATGAGTAAAGAATGCAGTGAGATAGGTTGTTTTGAGATGGGAAAAGAGTGAAGTGAGTCAGGGGTTTGTGAGATGATTAACGAGTGCAGTGAGACAGGGGTTTGTTAGATGAGTAAAGAGTGCAGTGAGACAGGGGTTTGTGAGATGATTAAAGAGTGCAGTGAGATAGGGGCTTATGAGAAAGATAAAGAGTGTAGTGAGACTGGGGTTTGTGAGACGGATAAGGAGTGCAGTGACACAGAGGTTTGTGAGATGGGTAAAGAATGCAGTAAGATAGGGGTTTGTGAGATGAGTTAAGAGTGCAGTGAGACAGGGGTTTGTGAGATGGGTAAACAGTGCAGTGAGAAAGGGGTTTGTGAGATGAGTAAAGAGTGCAGTGAGAGAGGGGTTTGTGAGATGGGTAAACAGAGCAGTGAGACAGGGGTTTGAGAGATGAGTAAAGAGTGCAGTGAGACTGGGATTTGTGAGATGAGTAAAGAGTGCAGTGAGACGGGTTTGTGAGATGAGTAGAGAATGCAGTGAGATAGTGGGTTGTGAGATTGGAAAAGAGTGCAGTGACACAGGGGTCTGTGAGATGATTAAAGAGTTTAGTGAGACCCTGGTTTGTGAGACGGATAAGGAGTGCAGTGAGACAGAGGTTTGTGAGATGGGTTAAGAGTGCAGTGAGACAGGGGTTTGTGAGATGGGTAAAGAGTGCAGTGAGACAGGGGTTTGTGTGATGAGTAAAGAGTGCAGTGAGACAGGGGTTTGTGAGATGAATATAGAGTGCAGTGAGACAGGTTTGTGAGATGAATATAGAGTGCAGTGAGACAGGTTTGTGAGATGAGTAAAGAGTGCAGTGAGACCGGGGTTTCTGAGGTGAGTAAAGAGTGCAGTGAGACACGGGTTTCTGAGATGGGTAAAGAGTGCAGTGAGAGAGGGGTTCGTGAGATGGGTAATGAGTGCAGTGAGACGCGTTTGTGAGATGGTAAAGAGTGCAGTGAGACGGGATTGTGAGATGGGTAAAGAGTGCAGTGAGACAGGAGTTTGCGAGATGAGTAACGAGTGCAGTGAGACAGGGGTTTGTGAGATGTGTAAAGAGTGCAGTGAGACAGGGGTTTGTGAGATGAGTAAAGAGTGCAGTGAGACGGGTTTGTGAGATGGGTAAAGAGTGCAGTGAGACAGGGGTTTGTGTGATGAGTAAAGTGTGCAGTGAGACAGGCGTTTGTGAGGTGGGTGAACAGTGCAGTGAGACGGGTTTGTGAGATGGGTAAAGAGTGCAGTGAGACGGGATTGTGAGATGGGTAATGAGTTCAGTGAGACAGGGGTTTGTGAGATGGGTAAAGAGTGCAGTGAGACAGTGGGTTGTGAGATGGGAAAAGAGTGAAGTGAGACAGGGGTTTGTGAGATGAGTAAAGAGTGCAGTGAGACAGGGGTTTGTGAGATGAGTAAAAAGTGCAGTGAGACAGGGGTTTGTGAGATGAGTAAAGAGTGCAGTGAGACAGGGGTTTGTGAGATTGGTTAAGCGTACAGTCAGACAGGGATTTGTGAGATGAGTAAATAGTGCAGTGAGACCGGGCTTTGTGAGGTGAGTAAAGAGTGCAGTGAGACAGGGGTTTGTGAAATGGTTAAAGAGTGCAGTGAGACGGATTTGTGAGAAGAGTAAAGAGTGCAGTGAGACAAGGGTTTGTGAGATAGGTAACGAGTGCAGTGAGACAGTGGTTTGTGAGATGAGTAAAGAATGCAGTGAGATAGGTTGTTTTGAGATGGGAAAAGAGTGAAGTGAGTCAGGGGTTTGTGAGATGATTAACGAGTGCAGTGAGACAGGGGTTTGTTAGATGAGTAAAGAGTGCAGTGAGACAGGGGTTTGTGAGATGATTAAAGAGTGCAGTGAGATAGGGGCTTATGAGAAAGATAAAGAGTGTAGTGAGACTGGGGTTTGTGAGACGGATAAGGAGTGCAGTGACACAGAGGTTTGTGAGATGGGTAAAGAATGCAGTAAGATAGGGGTTTGTGAGATGAGTTAAGAGTGCAGTGAGACAGGGGTTTGTGAGATGGGTAAACAGTGCAGTGAGAAAGGGGTTTGTGAGATGAGTAAAGAGTGCAGTGAGAGAGGGGTTTGTGAGATGGGTAAACAGAGCAGTGAGACAGGGGTTTGAGAGATGAGTAAAGAGTGCAGTGAGACTGGGGTTTGTGAGATGGGTAAAGAGTGCAGTGAGTCGGGTTTGTGAGAAGGATATAGAGTGCAGTGAGACAGCGGTTTGTGAGATGGGTAAAGAGGGCAATGCGATAGGGGTTTGTGAGATGGGTAAAGAGTGCAGTTAGACAGGGGTTTATGAGATGGGTAAAGAGTGCAGTTTGACAGTATTTTGTGAGATGGATAAAGAGTGCAGTGAGAGGGTTTTGTGCGATGGGTAAAGAGTGCAGTGAGACAGGGGTTTGTGAGGCAGATAATGAGTGCAGTGAGACAGTGGTTTGTGAGATGGATAAAGAGTGCAATGGGATAGGGGTTTGTGAGATGTGTAAAGAGTGCAGTGAGACAGGGGTTTGTGAGATTGGTAAAGAGTGCAGTGAGACGGATTTGTGAGATGAGTAAAGAGTGCAGTGAGACGGGTTTGTGAGATGAGTAGAGAATGCAGTGAGATAGTGGGTTGTGAGATTGGAAAAGAGTGCAGTGACACAGGGGTCTGTGAGATGATTAAAGAGTTTAGTGAGACCCTGGTTTGTGAGACGGATAAGGAGTGCAGTGAGACAGAGGTTTGTGAGATGGGTTAGGAGTGCAGTAAGATAGTGGTTTGTGAGATGAGTAAAGAGTGCAGTGAGACAGGGGTTTGTGAGATGGGTAAAGAGTGCAGTGAGACAGGGGTTTGTGTGATGAGTAAAGAGTGCAGTGAGACAGGGGTTTGTGAGATGAATATAGAGTGCAGTGAGACAGGTTTGTGAGATGAATATAGAGTGCAGTGAGACAGGTTTGTGAGATGAGTAAAGAGTGCAGTGAGACCGGGGTTTCTGAGGTGAGTAAAGAGTGCAGTGAGACACGGGTTTCTGAGATGGGTAAAGAGTGCAGTGAGAGAGGGGTTTGTGAGATGGGTAATGAGTGCAGTGAGACGCGTTTGTGAGATGGTAAAGAGTGCAGTGAGACGGGATTGTGAGATGGGTAAAGAGTGCAGTGAGAGAGGAGTTTGCGAGATGAGTAACGAGTGCAGTGAGACAGGGGTTTGTGAGATGTGTAAAGAGTGCAGTGAGACAGGGGTTTGTGAGATGAGTAAAGAATGCCGTGAGATAGGGGTTTGTGAGATTGGTAAAGAGTGCAGTGAGACAGGGGTTTGTGGGATTGGTAAAGTGTGCAGTGAGACGGATTTGTGAGATGAGTATAGAGTGCAGTGTGACGGGTTTGTGAGATGGGTAAAGAGTGCAGTGAGACAGGGGTTTGTGTGATGAGTAAAGTGTGCAGTGAGACAGGCGTTTGTGAGGTGGGTGAACAGTGCAGTGAGACGGGTTTGTGAGATGGGTAAAGAGTGCAGTGAGACGGGATTGTGAGATGGGTAATGAGTTCAGTGAGACAGGGGTTTGTGAGATGGGTAAAGAGTGCAGTGAGACAGTGGGTTGTGAGATGGGAAAAGAGTGAAGTGAGACAGGGGTTTGTGAGATGAGTAAAGAGTGCAGTGAGACAGGGGTTTGTGAGATGAGTAAAAAGTGCAGTGAGACAGGGGTTTGTGAGATGAGTAAAGAGTGCAGTGAGACGGATTTGTGAGAAGAGTAAAGAGTGCAGTGAGACAAGGGTTTGTGAGATAGGTAACGAGTGCAGTGAGACAGGGGTTTGTGAGATGGGTAAAGAGTGCAGTGAGATTGGGGTTTGTGGGATTGGTAAAGTGTGCAGTGAGACGGATTTGTGAGATGAGTAAAGAGTGCAGTGAGAGAGTGGTTTGTGAGATGAGTAAAGAATGCAGTGAGATCGGTTGTTGTGAGATGGGAAAAGAGTGTAGTGAGACAGCGGTTTGTGAGATGATTAACGAGTGCAGTGAGACAGGGGTTTGTGAGATGAGTAAAGAGTGCAGTGAGACACGGGTTTGTGAGATGATTAAAGAGTGCAGTGAGACAGGGGTTTGTGAGATGAGTAAAGAGTACAATGAGATAGGGGTTTGTGAGATGAGTAAAGAATGCAGTGAGATAGGGGTTTATGAGAACGATAAAGAGTGTAGTGAGACTGGGGTTTGTGAGACGGATAAGGAGTGCAGTGACATAGAGGTTTGTGAGATGGGTAAAGAATGCAGTAAGATCGCGGTTTGTGAGATGAGTTAAGAGTGCAGTGAGACAGGGGTTTGTATGACGGGTAAGCAGTGCAGTGAGACAGGGGTTTGAGAGATGAGTAATGAGTGCAGTGAGATAGGGGTTTGAGAGATGGGTAAACAGTGCAGTGAGATTGGGGTTTGTGAGATTTTTAAAGAGTGCAGTGAGACAGGGGTTTGTGAGATGGGTATACAGAGCAGTGAGAGAGGGGTTTGAGAGATGAGTAAAGAGTGCAGTGAGACTGGGGTTTGTGAGATGGGTAAAGAGTGCAGTTAGTCGGGTTTGTCAGACGGATATAGAGTGCAGTGAGACAGCGGTTTGTGAGATGGGTAAAGAGTGCAATGCGATAGGGGTTTGTGAGATGGGTAAAGAGTGCAGTTAGACAGGGGTTTGTGAGATGGGAAAAGAGTGCAGTTTGACAGTTGTTTGTCAGATGGGTAAAGAGTGCAGTGAGACAGGGTTTTGTGAGATGGGTAAAAAGTGCAGTGAGACAGGGGTTTGTGAGACGGATAATGAGTGCAGTGAGACAGTGGTTTGTGAGATGGGTAAAGAGTGAAATGGGATAGGGGTTTGTGAGATGGGTAAAGAGTGCAGTGAGACAGGCGTTTGTGAGATTGGTAAAGAGTGCAGTGAGACGGATTTGTGAGATGAGTAAAGAGTGCAGTGAGACGGGTTTGTGAGATGAGTAAAGAATGCAGTGAGATAGGGGGTTGTGAGATGGGAAAAGAATGCAGTGAGACAGGGGTCTGTGAGATGATTAAAGAGTTTAGTGAGACCCTGGTTTGTGAGATAGATAAGGAGTGCGGTGAGACAGAGGTTTTTGAGATGGGTAAAGAGTGCAGTAAGATAGAGGTTTGTGAGATGAGTAAAGAGTGCAGTGAGACAGGGGTTTGTGAGATGGGTAAAGAGTGCAGTGAGACAGGGGTTTGTGTGATGAGTAAAGAGTGCAGTGAGACAGGGGTTTGTCAGATGAATATAGAGTGCAGTGAGACAGGTTTGTGATATGAGTAAAGAGTACAGTGAGACCGGGGTTTGTGAGGTGAGTAAAGAGTGCAGTGAGACACGGGTTTCTGAGATGGGTAAAGAGTGCAGTGAGAGGGGGGTTTGTGAGATGGGTAATGAGTGCAGTGAGACGCGTTTGTGAGAGGGTAAAGAGTGCCGTGAGACGGGATTGTGAGATGGGTAAAGAGTGCAGTGAGACAGGGGATTGTGAGATGGTTAATGAGTGCCATGAGACAGGGGTTTGCGAGATGAGTAAAGAGTGCAGTGAGACAGGTTTGTGAGATTAGTAAAGAGTGCAGTGAGACAGGGGTTTGTGAGATGGGTAACGAGTGCAGTGAGATGGGTAAAGAGTGCAGTGAGACAAGGGTTTGCGAGATGAGTTAAGAGTGCAGTGAGACAGGGGTTTGTGAGATGAGTAAAGAATGTAGTGAGATAGGGGTTTGTGAGATGGGTAAAGAGTGCAGTGAGACAGGGGTTTGTGGGATTGGTAAAGTGTGCAGTGAAATGGATTTGTGAGATGAGTAAAGAGTGCAGTGAGACGGGTTTGTGAGATGGGTAAAGAGTGCAGTGAGACAGGGGTTTGTGAGATAGGTATAGAGTGCAGTGAGCCAGGGGTTTGTGAGATGAGTAAAGAGTGCAGTGAGACAGGGGTTTGTGAAATGGTTAAAGAGTGCAGTGAGACGGATTTGTGAGAAGAGTAAAGAGTGCAGTGAGACAGGGGTTTGTGAGATGGGTAATGAGTGCAGTGAGACAGGGGTTTGTGAGATGGGTAAAGAGTGCAGTGAGATTGGGGTTTGTGGGATCGGTAAAGTGTGCAGTGAGACGGATTTGTGAGATGAGTAAAGAGTGCAGTGAGATAGTGGTTTGTGAGATGAGTAAAGAATGCAGTGAGATAGGTTGTTGTGAGATGGGAAAAGAGTGAAGTGAGACAGGGGTTTGTGAGATGATTAACGAGTGCAGTGAGACAGGGGTTTGTGAGATGAGTAAAGAGTGCAGTGAGACGGGATTGTGAGATGGGTAATGAGTGCAGTGAGACAGTGGTTTGTGAGATGAGTAAAGAATGCAGCGAGATAGGTTGTTGTGAGATGGGATAAGAGTGAAGTGAGACAGTGGTTTGTGAGATGATTAACGAGTGCAGTGAGACAGGGGTTTGTGAGATGAGTAAAGAGTGCAGTGAGACACGGGTTTGTGAGATGATTAAAGAGTGCAGTGAGACAGGGGTTTGTGAGATGAGTAAAGAGTACAATGAGATAGGGATTTGTGAGATGAGTAAAGAATGCAGTGAGATAGGGGTTTATGAGAAAGATAAAGAGTGTAGTGAGACTGGGGTTTGTGAGACGGATAAGGAGTGCAGTGACACAGAGGTTTGTGAGATGGGTAAAGAATGCAGTAAGATCGCGGTTTGTGAGATGAGTAAAGAGTGCAGTGAGACAGGGGTTTGTGAGATGGGTAAGCAGTGCAGTGAGACAGGGGTTTGTGAGATGAGTAAAGAGTGCAGTGAGATAGGGGTTTGAGAGATGAATATCGAGTGCAGTGAGACAGGTTTGTGTGATGAGTAGAGAGTGCAGTTAGATGGGTTTGTGAGATGAATATAGAGTGCAGTGAGTCAGGTTTGTGTGATGAGTAAAGAGTGCAGTGAGACATGGGTTTGTGAGATGAGTTAAGAGTGCAGTGAGACAGGGGTTTGTGAGATGAGTAAAGAATGTAGTGAGATAGGGGTTTGTGAGATGGGTAAAGAGTGCAGTGAGACAGGGGTTTGTGGGATTGGTAAAGTGTGCAGTGAAATGGATTTGTGAGATGAGTAAAGAGTGCAGTGAGACGGGTTTGTGAGATGGGTAAAGAGTGCAGTGAGACAGGGGTTTGTGAGATAGGTAAAGAGTGCAGTGAGCCAGGGGTTTGTGAGATGAGTAAAGAGTGCAGTGAGACAGGGGTTTGTGAGATGGGTAATGAGTGCAGTGAGACAGGGGTTTGTGAGATGGGTAAAGAGTGCAGTGAGATTGGGGTTTGTGGGATCGGTAAAGTGTGCAGTGAGACGGATTTGTGAGATGAGTAAAGAGTGCAGTGAGATAGTGGTTTGTGAGATGAGTAAAGAATGCAGTGAGATAGGTTGTTGTGAGATGGGAAAAGAGTGAAGTGAGACAGCGGTTTGTGAGATGATTAACGAGTGCAGTGAGACAGGGGTTTGTGAGATGAGTAAAGAGTGCAGTGAGACGGGATTGTGAGATGGGTAATGAGTGCAGTGAGACAGGGGTTTGTGAGATGGGTAAAGAGTGCAGTGAGACAGTGGTTTGTGAGATGAGTAAAGAATGCAGCGAGATAGGTTGTTGTGAGATGGGATAAGAGTGAAGTGAGACAGTGGTTTGTGAGATGATTAACGAGTGCAGTGAGACAGGGGTTTGTGAGATGAGTAAAGAGTGCAGTGAGACACGGGTTTGTGAGATGATTAAAGAGTGCAGTGAGACAGGGGTTTGTGAGATGAGTAAAGAGTACAATGAGATAGGGATTTGTGAGATGAGTAAAGAATGCAGTGAGATAGGGGTTTATGAGAAAGATAAAGAGTGTAGTGAGACTGGGGTTTGTGAGACGGATAAGGAGTGCAGTGACACAGAGGTTTGTGAGATGGGTAAAGAATGCAGTAAGATCGCGGTTTGTGAGATGAGTAAAGAGTGCAGTGAGACAGGGGTTTGTGAGATGGGTAAGCAGTGCAGTGAGACAGGGGTTTGTGAGATGAGTAAAGAGTGCAGTGAGATAGGGGTTTGAGAGATGAATATCGAGTGCAGTGAGACAGGTTTGTGTGATGAGTAAAGAGTGCAGTTAGATGGGTTTGTGAGATGAATATAGAGTGCAGTGAGTCAGGTTTGTGTGATGAGTAAAGAGTGCAGTGAGACATGGGTTTGTGAGATGAGTAAGGAGTGCAGTGAGACAGGGGTTTGTGAGATGGGTAAAGAGTGCAGTGAGACAGGGGTTTGTGTGATGAGTAAAGAGTGCAGTGAGACAGGGGTTTGTGAGATGAATATAGAGTGCAGTGAGACAGGTTTGTGAGATGAGTAAAGAGTGCATAGAGACGGGTTTGTGAGATGAATATAGAGTGCAGTGAGTCAGGTTTGTGGGATGAGTAAAGAGTGCAGTGAGACATGGGTTTGTGAGATGAGTAAAGAGTGCAGTGAGACAGGGGTTTGTGAGATTGGTTAAGGGTACAGTCAGACAGGGATTTGTGAGATGAGTAAAGAGTGCAGTGAGACCGGGGTTTGTAAGGTGAGTAAAGAGTGCAGTGAGACAGGGGTTTCTGAGATGTGTAATGAGTGCAGTGAGAGAGGGGTTTGTGAGATTGGTAAAGAGTGCAGTGAGGCGGGTTTGTGAGTTGGTAAAGAGTGCAGTGAGACGGGATTGTGAGATGGGTAAAGAGTGCAGTGAGACAGGGGTTTGTGAGATGGGTAAAGATTGCAGTGAGCCAGGGGTTTGTGAGATGAGTAAAGAGTGCAGTGAGACAGGGGTTTGTGAGATGGGTAAAGAGTGCAGTGAGACGGGTTTGTGAGATGAGTAAAGAGTGCAGTGAGACAAGGGTTTGTGAGATGGGTAAAGAGTGCAGTGAGACAGGGGTTTGTGAGATGGGTAAAGAGTGCAGTGAGATTGGGGTTTGTGGGATTGGTAAAGTGTGCCGTGAGACGGATTTGTGAGATGAGTAAAGAGTGCAGTGAGAGAGTGATTTGTGATATGGGTAAAGAGTGCAGTGAGACGGGTTTGTCAGATGGGTAAAGAGTTTAGTGAGACAGTGGTTTCTTTGATGAGTAAAGTGTGCAGTGAGACAGGCGTTTGTGAGGTGGGTAAACAGGGCAGTGAGACCGGTTTGTGAGATGGGTAAAGAGTGCAGTGAGACGGGATTGTGAGATGGGTAATGAGTGCAGTGAGACAGGGGTTTGTGAGATGGGTAAAGAGTGCAGTGAGACAGTGGTTTGTGAGATGAGTAAAGAATGCAGTGAGATAGGTTGTTTTGAGATGGGAAAAGAGTGAAGTGAGTCAGGGGTTTGTGAGATGATTAACGAGTGCAGTGAGACAGGGGTTTGTTAGATGAGTAAAGAGTGCAGTGAGACAGGGGTTTGTGAGATGATTAAAGAGTGCAGTGAGATTGGGGCTTATGAGAAAGATAAAGAGTGTAGTGAGACTGGGGTTTGTGAGATGATTAACGAGTGCAGTGAGACAGGGGTTTGTGAGATGGGTAAAGAGTGCAGTGAGACAGGGGTTTGTGAGATGGGTAAACAGTGCAGTGAGAAAGGGGTTTGTGAGATGAGTAAAGAGTGCAGTGAGAGAGGGGTTTGTGAGATGGGTAAACAGAGCAGTGAGACAGGGGTTTGAGAGATGAGTAAAGAGTGCAGTGAGACTGGGGTTTGTGAGATGGGTAAAGAGTGCAGTGAGTCGGGTTTGTGAGAAGGATATAGAGTGCAGTGAGACAGCGGTTTGTGAGATGGGTAAAGAGGGCAATGC
Organism: Cetorhinus maximus; assembly: GCF_964194155.1. Taxonomy (NCBI): domain Eukaryota; kingdom Metazoa; phylum Chordata; class Chondrichthyes; order Lamniformes; family Cetorhinidae; genus Cetorhinus; species Cetorhinus maximus. The sequence goes on from NC_135879.1 coordinate 246,834,755, forward strand.
GATAGGGGTTTGTGAGATGGGTAAAGAGTGCAGTTAGACAGGGGTTTATGAGAAGGGTAAAGAGTGCAGTTTGACAGTATTTTGTGAGATGGATAAAGAGTGCAGTGAGAGGGTTTTGTGCGATGGGTAAAGAGTGCAGTGAGACAGGGGTTTGTGAGACAGATAATGAGTGCAGTGAGACAGTGGTTTGTGAGATGGATAAAGAGTGCAATGGGATAGGGGTTTGTGAGATGGGTATAGAGTGCAGTGAGACAGGGGTTTGTGAGATTGGTAAAGAGTGCAGTGAGACGGATTTGTGAGATGAGTAAAGAGTGCAGTGAGACGGGTTTGTGAGATGAGTAGAGAATGCAGTGAGATAGGGGGTTGTGAGATTGGAAAAGAGTGCAGTGACACAGGGGTCTGTGAGATGATTAAAGAGTTTAGTGAGACCCTGGTTTGTGAGACGGATAAGGAATGCAGTGAGACAGAGGTTTGTGAGATGGGTTAGGAGTGCAGTAAGATAGTGGTTTGTGAGATGAGTAAAGAGTGCAGTGAGACAGGGGTTTGTGAGATGGGTAAAGAGTGCAGTGAGACAGGGGTTTGTGTGATGAGTAAAGAGTGCAGTGAGACAGGGGTTTGTGAGATGAATATAGAGTGCAGTGAGACAGGTTTGTGAGATGAATATAGAGTGCAGTAAGACAGGTTTGTGAGATGAGTAAAGAGTGCAGTGAGACCGGGGTTTCTGAGGTGAGTAAAGAGTGCAGTGAGACACGGGTTTCTGAGATGGGTAAAGAGTGCAGTGAGAGAGGGGTTTGTGAGATGGGTAATGAGTGCAGTGAGACGCGTTTGTGAGATGGGAAAGAGTGCAGTGAGACGGGATTGTGAGATGGGTAAAGAGTGCAGTGAGACAGGGGTTTGCGAGATGAGTAACGAGTGCAGTGAGACAGGGGTTTGTGAGATGTGTAAAGAATGCCGTGAGATAGGGGTTTGTGAGATGGGTAAAGAGTGCAGTGAGACAAGGGTTTGTGGGATTGGTAAAGTGTGCAGTGAGACGGATTTGTGAGATGAGTAAAGAGTGCAGTGAGACGGGTTTGTGAGATGGGTAAAGAGTGCAGTGAGACAGGGGTTTGTGTGATGAGTAAAGTGTGCAGTGAGACAGGCGTTTGTGAGGTGGGTGAACAGTGCAGTGAGACGGGTTTGTGAGATGGGTAAAGAGTGCAGTGAGACGGGATTGTGAGATGGGTAATGAGTTCAGTGAGACAGGGGTTTGTGAGATGGGTAAAGAGTGCAGTGAGACAGTGGGTTGTGAGATGGGAAAAGAGTGAAGTGAGACAGGGGTTTGTGAGATGAGTAAAGAGTGCAGTGAGACAGGGTTTTGTGAGATGAGTAATAAGTGCAGTGAGACAGGGGTTTGTGAGATGAGTAAAGAGTGCAGTGAGACAGGGGTTTGTGAGATTGGTTAAGCGTACAGTCAGACAGGGATTTGTGAGATGAGTAAAGAGTGCAGTGAGACCGGGCTTTGTGAGGTGAGTAAAGAGTGCAGTGAGACAGGGGTTTCTGAGATAGGTAATGAGTGCAGTGAGAGAGGGGTTTGTGAGATGGGTAAAGAGTGCAGTGAGACGGGTTTGTGAGTTGGTAAAGAGTGCAGTGAGACGGGATTGTGAGATGGGTAAAGAGTGCAGTGAGACAGGGGTTTGTGAGATGGGTAAAGAGTGCAGTGAGCCAGGGGTTTGTGAGATGAGTAAAGAGTGCAGTGAGACAGGGGTTTGTGAAATGGTTAAAGAGTGCAGTGAGACGGATTTGTGAGAAGAGTAACGAGTGCAGTGAGACAGGGGTTTGTGAGATGTGTAAAGAGTGCAGTGAGATTGGGGTTTGTGGGATTGGTAAAGTGTGCAGTGAGACGGATTTGTGAGATGAGTAAAGAGTGCAGTGAGAGAGTGGTTTGTGAGATGAGTAAAGAATGCAGTGAGATAGGTTGTTGTGAGATGGGATAAGAGTGAAGTGAGACAGCGGTTTGTGAGATGATTAACGAGTGCAGTGAGACAGGGGTTTGTGAGATGAGTAAAGAGTGCAGTGAGACACGGGTTTGTGAGATGATTAAAGAGTACAATGAGATAGGGGTTTGTGAGATGAGTAAAGAATGCAGTGAGATAGGGGTTTATGAGAACGATAAAGAGTGTTGTGAGACTGGGGTTTGTGAGACGGATAAGGAGTGCAGTGACATAGAGGTTTGTGAGATGAGTAAAGAATGCAGTAAGATCGCGGTTTGTGAGATGAGTTAAGAGTGCAGTGAGACAGGGGTTTGTATGACGGGTAAGCAGTGCAGTGAGACAGGGGTTTGAGAGATGAGTAATGAGTGCAGTGAGATAGGGGTTTGAGAGATGGGTAAACAGTGCAGTGAGATTGGGGTTTGTGAGATTTTTAAAGAGTGCAGTGAGACAGGGGTTTGTGAGATGGGTATACAGAGCAGTGAGAGAGGGGTTTGAGAGATGAGTAAAGAGTGCAGTGAGACTGGGGTTTGTGAGATGGGTAAAGAGTGCAGTTAGTCGGGTTTGTCAGACAGATATAGAGTGCAGTGAGACAGCGGTTTGTGAGATGGGTAAAGAGTGCAATGCGATAGGGGCTTGTGAGATGGGTAAAGAGTGCAGTTAGACAGGGGTTTGTGAGATGGGAAAAGAGTGCAGTTTGACAGTGGTTTGTCAGATGGGTAAAGAGTGCAGTGAGACAGGGTTTTGTGAGATGGGTAAAAAGTGCAGTGAGACAGGGGTTTGTGAGACGGATAATGAGTGCAGTGAGACAGTGGTTTGTGAGATGGGTAAAGAGTGCAATGCGATAGGGGTTTGTGAGATGGGTAAAGAGTGCAGTGAGACAGGCGTTTGTGAGATTGGTAAAGAGTGCAGTGAGACGGATTTGTGAGATGAGTAAAGAGTGCAGTGAGACGGGTTTGTGAGATGAGTAAAGAATGCAGTGAGATAGGGGGTTGTGAGATGGGAAAAGAGTGCAGTGAGACAGGGGTCTGTGAGATGATTAAAGAGTTTAGTGAGACCCTGGTTTGTGAGATAGATAAGGAGTGCGGTGAGACAGAGGTTTTTGAGATGGGTAAAGAGTGCAGTAAGATAGAGGTTTGTGAGATGAGTAAAGAGTGCAGTGAGACAGGGGTTTGTGAGATGGGTAAAGAGTGCAGTGAGACAGGGGTTTGTGTGATGAGTAAAGAGTGCAGTGAGACAGGGGTTTGTCAGATGAATATAGAGTGCAGTGAGACAGGTTTGTGATATGAGTAAAGAGTACAGTGAGAACGGGGTTTGTGAGGTGAGTAAAGAGTGCAGTGAGACACGGGTTTCTGAGATGGGTAAAGAGTGCAGTGAGAGGGGGGTTTGTGAGATGGGTAATGAGTGCAGTGAGACGCGTTTGTGAGAGGGTAAAGAGTGCCGTGAGACGGGATTGTGAGATTGGTAAAGAGTGCAGTGAGACAGGGGATTGTGAGATGGTTAATGAGTGCCATGAGACAGGGGTTTGCGAGATGAGTAAAGAGTGCAGTGAGACAGGTTTGTGAGATTAGTAAAGAGTGCAGTGAGACAGGGGTTTGTGAGATGGGTAACGAGTGCAGTGAGATGGGTAAAGAGTGCAGTGAGACAAGGGTTTGCGAGATGAGTTAAGAGTGCAGTGAGACAGGGGTTTGTGAGATGAGTAAAGAATGTAGTGAGATAGGGGTTTGTGAGATGGGTAAAGAGTGCAGTGAGACAGGGGTTTGTGGGATTGGTAAAGTGTGCAGTGAAATGGATTTGTGAGATGAGTAAAGAGTGCAGTGAGACGGGTTTGTGAGATGGGTAATGAGTGACGTGAGACAGGGGTTTGTGTGATGAGTAAAGTGTGCAGTGAGACAGGCGTTTGTGAGGTGGGTAAACAGTGCAGTGAGATGGGTTTGTGAGTTGGGTTAAGAGTGCAGTGAGACGGGATTGTGAGATGGGTAATGAGTTCAGTGAGACAGGGGTTTGTGAGATGGTTGAAGAGAGCAGTGAGACAGGGGTTTGTGAGATGGGTAAAGGGTGCAGTGAGACAGGGGTTTGTGTGATGAGTAAAGAGTGCAGTGAGACAGGGGTTTGTGAGATGAATATAGTGTGCAGTGAGACAGGTTTGTGAGATGACTAAAGAGTGCAGTGAGACGGGTTTGTGGGATGAGTAAAGAGTGCAGTGAGACACGGGTTTCTGAGATGGTTAAAGAGTGCAGTGAGAGAGGGGTTTGTGAGATGGGTAATGAGTGCAGTGAGACGCGTTTGTGAGATGGTAAAGAGTGCAGTTAGACGGGATTGTGAGATGGGTAAAGAGTGCAGTGAGACAGGGGATTGTGAGATGGGTAAAGAGTGCAGTGAGACAGGGGTTTCCGAGATGAGTAAAGAGTGCAGTGAGACGGGTTTGTGAGATGAGGAAAGAGTGCAGTGAGACAGGGGTTTGTGAGATGGGTAAAGAGTACAGTGAGACAGGGGTTTGTGAGATGAGTAAAGAATGCAATGAGATAGCGGTTTGTGAGATGGGTAAAGAGTGCATTGAGACAGGGGTTTGTGAGATGAGTAAAGCATGCAGTGAGATAGGGGTTTGTGAGATGGGTAAGGAGTGCAGTGAGACAGGGGTTTGTGGGATTGGTAAAGTGTGCAGTGAGACGGATTTGTGAGATGAGTAAAGAGTGCAGTGAGACGGGTTTGTGAGATGGGTAAAGAGTGCAGTGAGACAGGGGTTTGTGTGATGAGTAAAGTGTGCAGTGAGACAGGCGTTTGTGAGGTGGGTAAACAGTGCAGTGAGACGGGTTTGTGAGATGGGCAAAGAGTGCAGTGAGACGGGATTGTGAGATGGGTAATGAGTTCAGTGAGACAGGGGTTTGTGAGATGGGTAAAGAGTGCAGTGAGACAGTGGTTTGTGAGATGGGAAAAGAGTGAAGTGAGACAGGGGTTTGTGAGATGAGTAAAGAGTGCAGTGAGAAAGGGGTTTGTGAGATGATTAAAAAGTGCAGTGAGACAGGGGTTTGTGAGATGAGTAAAGAGTGCAGTGAGACAGGGGTTTGTGAGATTGGTTAAGCGTACAGTCAGACAGGGATTTGTGAGATGAGTAAAGAGTGCAGTGAGACCGGGCTTTGTGAGGTGAGTAAAGAGTGCAGTGAGACAGGGGTTTCTGAGATGGGTAAAAAGTGCAGTGAGACAGGGGTTTGTGAGATGGGTAAAGAGTGCAGTGAGCCAGGGGATTGTGAGATGAGTAAAGAGAGCAGTGAGACAGGGGTTTGTGAGATGGGTAACGAGTGCAGTGAGACAGGTTTTGTGAAATGAGTAAAGAGTGCAGTGAGACAGGGGTTTGTGAGATGGGTAACGAGTGCAGTGAGACAGGGGTTTGTGAGATGTGTAAAGAGTGCAGTGAGATTGGGGTTTGTCGGATTGGTAAAGTGTGCAGTGAGACGGATTTGTGAGATGAGTAAAGAATGCAGTGAGATAGGTTGTTGTGAGATCGGAAAAGAGTGAAGTGAGACAGGGGTTTGTGAGATGATTAACGAGTGCAGAGAGACAGGGGTTTGTGAGATGAGTAAAGAGTGCAGTGAGACACGGGTTTGTGAGATGATTAAAGAGTGCAGTGAGACAGGGGTTTTTGAGATGATTAAAGTGTGCAGTGAGACAGGGGTTTGTGAAATGAGTAAAGAGTACAATGAGATAGGGGTTTGTGAGATGAGTAAAGAATGCAGTGAGATAGGGGTTTATGAGAAAGATAAAGAGTGTAGTGAGACTGGGGTTTGTGAGACGGATAAGGAGTGCAGTGACACAGAGGTTTGTGATATGGGTAAACAGTGCAGTGAGATTGGGGTTTGTGAGATTTGTTAAGAGTGCAGTGAGACTGGGGTTTGTGAGATGGGTAAAGAGTGCAGTGAGTCGGGTTTGTGAGACGGCTATAGAGTGCAGCGAGACAGCGGTTTGTGAGATGGGTAATGAGTGCAATGCGATAGGGGTTTGTGAGATGGGTAAAGAGTGCAGTTAGACAGGGGTTTGTGAGATGGGTAAAGAGTGCAGTTTGACAGTGGTTTGTGAGATGTGTAAAGAGTGCAGTGAGACAGGGTTTTGTGAGATGGGTAAAAAGTGCAGTGAGACAGGGGTTTGTGAGATGAGTAAAGAGTGCAGTGAGACAGGGGTTTGTGAGATGGGGAAAGAGTGCAGTGAGGCAGGGGTTTGTGAGATAGGTAAAGAATGCAGTGAGACAGTGGTTTGTGAGATGGGTAAAGAGTACATTGAGACACGGGTTTGTGAGATGGGTAAAGAGTGCAGTGAGACACAGGTTTGTGAGATGAGTAAACAGTGTAGTGTGATTGGGGTTTGTGTGATGAGTTAAGAGTGCAGTGAGACAGGGGTTTGTGAGATGAGTAATTAGTGCAGTGAGACAGGGGTTTGTGAGATTGGTAAAGAGTGCAGTGAGACAGGTTTGTGAGATGGGTAAAGAGTGCAGTGAGACAGGGGTTTATGAGATGAGTAAAGAGTGCAGTGAGACAGGGGTTTGTGTGATGGGTAAAGAGTGCAGTGAGACGGGTTGGTGAGATGAGTAAAGAGTCCAGTGAGACAGGGGCTTGGGAGATGAGTAAAGAGTGCAGTGAGACGGGTTTGTATGATGGGTAAAGAGTGCAGTGAAACAGGGGTTAGGGAAATGAGTAGGGTTAGGGAAATGAGTAAAGAGTGCAGTGAGACAGGGGTTTGTGAGATGTGTAAAGAGTGCAGTGAGACAGGGGTTTGTGAGATGGGTAAAGAGTGAAGTGAGACAGGGGTTTGTGAGATGAGTAAAGAGTGCAATCAGACAGGGGCTTGTGAGATGGGTAAAGAGTGCATTGAGACAGAGGTTTGTGAGATGAGTAAAGTGTGCAGTGAGACAGTTGTTTGTGAGATGGCAAAGAGTGCAGTGAGACAGGGGTTTGTGAGATGAGTAAAGATTGCAGTGAGACAGGGGTTTGTAAGACGGATAAGGAGTGCAGTGAGACATTGGTTCGTGAGATGGGCAAAGAGTGCAGTAAGATAGGGGTTTGTGAGATGAGTAAAGTGTGCAGTGAGACAGGGCTTTGTGAAATGAGTAAACAGTGCAGTGAGACAGTGGTTTGTGAGATGACTAAAGAGTGCAGTGAGACAGGGTTTTGTGAGATGGGTTAAGTGTGCAGTGAGACAGGGGTCTGTGAGATGGGCAAAGAGTGCAGTGAGACAGGGGTTTGTGAGATTGGTAAAGAGTGCAGTGAGACGGATTTGTGAGATGAGTAAAGAGTGCAATGAGACGGGTTTGTGAGATGGGTAAAGAGTGCAGTGAGACAGGGATTTGTGTGATGAGTAAAGAGTACAGTGAGACAGGGGTTTGTGAGGTGGGTAAACAGTGCCGTGAGACGGGTTTGTGAGATGGGTAAAGAGTGCAGTGAGACGGGATGGTGAGATGGGTAAAGAGTGCAGTGAGACGGGATTGTGAGATGTGTAAAGAGTGCAGTGAGACAGGGGTTTGTGAGATGATTAAAGAGTGTAGTGAGACAGGGATTTTTGAGACGGATATGGAGTGCAGTGTGACAGAGGTTTGTGAGATGGGTAAAGAGTGCAGTAAGATAGGGGTTTGTGAGATGAGTAAAGAGTGCAGTGAGACAGGGTTTTGTGCGATGGGTAAAGAGTGCAGTGAGTCAGCAGTTTGTGAGATGAGTAAAGAGTGCAGTGAGACAGTCGTTTGTGAGATGAGTAAGGAGTGCAGTGAGACAGGGGTTTGTGAGATGAGTAAAGAATGCAGTGAGATAGGGTGTTGTCAGATGGGAAAAGAGTGAAGTGAGACAGGGGTTTGTGAGATGATTAACGAGTGCAGTGAGACAGGGGTTTGTGAGATGAGTAAAGAGTGCAGTGAGACACGGGTTTGTGAGATGATTAAAGAGTGCAGTGAGACAGGGGTTTGTGAGATGATTAAAGAGTGCAGTGAGACAGGGGTTTGTGAGATGAGTAAAGAGTGCAATGAGATAGGGGTTTGTGAGATGTGTAAAGAATGCAGTGAGATAGGGGTTTATGAGAAAGATAAAGAGTGTAGTGAGACTGGGGTTTGTGAGACGGATAAGGAGTGCAGTGACACAGAGGTTTGTCAGATGGGTAAAGAATGCAGTAAGATAGGGGTTTGTGAGATGAGTTAAGAGTGTAGTGAGACAGGGGTTTGTGAGATGGGTAAACAGTGCAGTGAGACAGGGGTTTGTGAGTTGAGTAAAGAGTGCAGTGAGATAGGGGTTTGAGAGATGGGTAAACAGTGCAGTGAGATTGGGGTTTGTGAGATTTGTAAAGAGTGCAGTGAGAGAGGGGTTTGTGAGATGGGTAAACAGAGCAGTGAGACAGGGGTTTGAGAGATGAGTAAAGAGTGCAGTGAGACTGGGGTTTGTGAGATGGGTAAAGCGTGCAGTGAGACAGGGGTTTGTGAGACAGATATAGAGTGCAGTGAGACAGCGGTTTGTGAGATGGGTAATGAGTGCAATGCGATAGGGGTTTGTGAGATGGGTAAAGAGTGCAATTATACAGGGGTTTGTGAGATGGGTAAAGAGTGCAGTTTGACAGTGGTTTGTGAGATGGGTAAAGAGTGCAATGAGACAGGGTTTTGTGAGATGGGTAAAGAGTGCAGTGAGACAGGGGTTTGTGAGACGGATAATGAGTGCAGTGAGACAGTGGTTTGTGAGATGGGTAATGAGTGCAATGAGATAGGGGTTTGTGAGATGGGTAAAGAGTGCAGTGAGACAGGGGTTTGTGAGATTGGTAAAGAGTGCAGTGAGACGGATTTGTGAGATGAGTAAGGAGTGCAGTGACACAGAGGTTTGTGAGATGGATAAAGAATGCTCTAAGATAGGGGTTTGTGAGATGAGTTAAGAGTGCAGTGAGACAGGGGTTTGTGAGATGGGTAAACAGAGCAGTGAGACAGGTGTTTGAGAGAAGAGTAAAGAGTGCAGTGAGACTGGGGTTTGTGAGATGGGAAAGAGTGCAGTGAGACAGGGGTTTGTGAGACGGATATAGAGTGTAGTGAGACAGCGGTTTGTGAGATGAGTAAAGAGTGCAGTGAGACAGGGGTTTATGAGATGGGTAAAGAGTGCAGTGAGACAGGGGTTTGAGAGATGGATTAACAGTGCAGTGAGACAGGGTTTTGTGAGATGAGTGAAGAGTGCAGTGAGATGGGGGTTTGTGAGATGAGTAAGGAGTGCAGTGAGACAGGGCTTTGTGAGATGAGTAAAGAGTGCAGTTAGACAGGGGTTTGTGAGATAGATTAAGAGTGCAGTGAGACAGGGGTTTGTGAGATGGGTAATGAGTGCAGTGAGATTGGTTTTTGAGATTGGTAAAGAGTGCAGTGTGACGGGATTGTGAGATGGGTAACGAGTGCAGTGAGACGGGTTTGTGAGATGAATATAGAGTGCAGTGAGACAGGGGTTTGTGAGACGGAGATAGTGTGCAGTGAGACAGGAGTTTGTGAGATGAGTAAAGAGTGCATTGAGACAGGTTTGTGAGATTAGTAAAGAGTGCGGTGAGACAGCGGTTTGTGAGATGAGTAAAGAGTGCTGGGAGATAGGGGTTTGTGAGATGGGTAAAGAGTGCAGTGAGACAGGGCTTTGTGAGATGAGTAAAGAGTGCAGTGAGACAGGGGTTGGTGAGATGAGTAAACAGTGCAGTGAGAAAGGGTTTTGTGAGATGAGTAAAGAGTGCAGTGAGATAGGGGTTTGTGATCAAAATTAAAACAGAATTACCTGGACAAATGGTTTTGTGAGAATGGTTAAGAGTGCAGTGAGACAGGGGTTTGTGTAATAAGTAAAGAGTGCACTGAGACAGGGGTTTGTGAGATGTGTAAAGAGTGCAGTGAGACAGGGGTTTGTGAGATGGGTAAAGAGTGCACTGAGACAGGGTTTTGTGAGATGGGTAAAGGGTGCAGTGCGAAAGGTGTTTGTGAGATGGGTAAAGAGTGCAGTGAGACGGAGGTTTGTGAGTTGGGCAAAGAGTGCAGTGAGACGGTTTTGTGAGATGGGTAAAGAGTGCAGTGAGACAGCGGTTTGTGAGATGAGTAAAGAGTGCAGTGAGACAGGGGTTTGTGAGATGGGTAAAGAGTGCAGTGAGACAGCGCTTTATGAGATAAGTAAATAGTGCAGTTAGATGGATTTGTGAGATGAATAAAGAGAGCAATGAGTCAGGGGTTTGTGAGATGGGTAAAGAGTGCAATGAGACGGGTTTGTGAGATGGGTATAGAGTGTAGTGAGACAGATGTTTGTGAGATGAGTAAAGAGTGCTGTGTGACAGGGGTTTGTGAGATAGGTAAAGAGTGCAGTGAGACAGAGGTTTATGAGATGAGTAAAGTGTGCAGTGAGACAGGGGTTTGTTAGACGAGTGAACAGTGCAGTGAGACAGGGGTTTGTAGGATGGGTAAAGAGTGCAGTGAGACATGGGTTTGTGAGATGGGTAAAGAGTGCAGTGAGACAGGGTTTTATGAGATGAGTAAAGGGTGCGGTGAGACAGGGGTTTGTGAGATGAGTAAAGAGTGCAGTGAGACAGGTGTTTGTGAGATGGGTAAAGAGTGCAGTGAGACAGGGCTTTGTGAGATGGGTAAAGAGTGCAGTGAGACAGGTTTTGTGAGATGTGTAAAGTGTGCAGTGAGACAGGGGTTTATGAGATGAGTAAAGAGCGCAGTAAGACAGGGGTTTGTGAGATGACTAAAGAGTTCAGTGGGACAGGGGTTTGTGAGATGGGTAAAGAGTGCAGTGAGAAATGGGTTTATGAGATGGGTAAATAGTGCAGTGAGACAGGGTTTTATGAGATGACTAAAGAGTTTGGTGAGTCAGGGGTTTGTGAGAGGAGTAATGAGTGCAGTGAGACAGGGGTTTGTGAGATGAGTAAAGAGTGCAGTGAGATAGGGGTTTGTGAGATGGGTAAAGAGTGCAGTGAGTGGGGTTTGTCAGATGAGTAAAAATTGCAGTGTGACAGGGGTTTGTGAGATGGGTAACGAGTGCAGTGAGACAGAGGGTTATGAGATGAGTCAAGAATGCAGTGAGGCAGGGGTTTATGAGATGAGTAAAGAATGCAGTGTGATTGGGGTTTCTGAGAAGGGTAAAGAGTGCAGTGAGAGAGGGGTTTGTGAGATGGTTAAAGAGTGCACTGAGACAGGGGTTTGTGAGATGGGTAAAGAGTGCAGTGATACATGGGTTTGTGAGATGGTTAAAGAGTGAAGTGTGACAGGGGTTTGTGAGATGGGTAAAGACTGCAGTGAGACAGAGGTTTATGAGATGAGTAAAGAGTGCAGTAAGACAGGGGTTTGTGAGACGAGTAAAGAGTGCAGTGAGACTGGGGTTTGTGAGATGAGCATATAGTGCAGTGAGACAGGGGTTTGTGAGATGGCTAAAGATTGCAGTGAGACGGGTGTTTGTGAGATGGGTAAAGAGTGCAGTGAGATAGGGGTTTGTGAGATGTGTTAAGAGTGCAGTGAGACAGGGTTTTGTGAACAAAATTAAAACAGAATTACCTGGACAAATGGTTTTGTGAGAATGGTTAAGAGTGCAGTGAGACAGGGGTTTGTGTAATAAGTAAAGAGTGCACTGAGACAGGGGTTTGTGAGATGTGTAAAGAGTGCAGTGAGACAGGGGTTTGTGAGATGGGTAAAGAGTGCACTGAGACAGGGTTTTGTGAGATGGGTAAAGGGTGCAGTGCGAAAGGTGTTTGTGAGATGGGTAAAGAGTGCAGTGAGACGGAGGTTTGTGAGTTGGGCAAAGAGTGCAGTGAGACGGTTTTGTGAGATGGGTAAAGAGTGCAGTGAGACAGCGGTTTGTGAGATGAGTAAAGAGTGCAGTGAGACAGGGGTTTGTGAGATGGGTAAAGAGTGCAGTGAGACAGCGCTTTTTGAGATAAGTAAATAGTGCAGTTAGATGGATTTGTGAGATGAATAAAGAGAGCAATGAGTCAGGGGTTTGTGAGATGGGTAAAGAGTGCAATGAGACGGGTTTGTGAGATGGGTATAGAGTGTAGTGAGACAGATGTTTGTGAGATGAGTAAAGAGTGCTGTGTGACAGGGGTTTGTGAGATAGGTAAAGAGTGCAGTGAGACAGAGGTTTATGAGATGAGTAAAGTGTGCAGTGAGACAGGGGTTTGTTAGACGAGTGAACAGTGCAGTGAGACAGGGGTTTGTAGGATGGGTAAAGAGTGCAGTGAGACATGGGTTTGTGAGATGGGTAAAGAGTGCAGTGAGACAGGGTTTTATGAGATGAGTAAAGGGTGCGGTGAGACAGGGGTTTGTGAGATGAGTAAAGAGTGCAGTGAGACAGGTGTTTGTGAGATGGGTAAAGAGTGCAGTGAGACAGGGCTTTGTGAGATGGGTAAAGAGTGCAGTGAGACAGGTTTTGTGAGATGGGTAAAGTGTGCAGTGAGACAGGGGTTTATGAGATGAGTAAAGAGCGCAGTAAGACAGGGGTTTGTGAGATGACTAAAGAGTTCAGTGGGACAGGGGTTTGTGAGATGGGTAAAGAGTGCAGTGAGAAATGGGTTTATGAGATGGGTAAATAGTGCAGTGAGACAGGGTTTTATGAGATGACTAAAGAGTTTGGTGAGTCAGGGGTTTGTGAGAGGAGTAATGAGTGCAGTGAGACAGGGGTTTGTGAGATGAGTAAAGAGTGCAGTGAGATAGGGGTTTGTGAGATGGGTAAAGAGTGCAGTGAGTGGGGTTTGTCAGATGAGTAAAAATTGCAGTGTGACAGGGGTTTGTGAGATGGGTAACGAGTGCAGTGAGACAGAGGGTTATGAGATGAGTCAAGAATGCAGTGAGGCAGGGGTTTATGAGATGAGTAAAGAATGCAGTGTGATTGGGGTTTCTGAGAAGGGTAAAGAGTGCAGTGAGAGAGGGGTTTGTGAGATGGTTAAAGAGTGCACTGAGACAGGGGTTTGTGAGATGGGTAAAGAGTGCAGTGATACATGGGTTTGTGAGATGGTTAAAGAGTGAAGTGTGACAGGGGTTTGTGAGATGGGTAAAGACTGCAGTGAGACAGAGGTTTATGAGATGAGTAAAGAGTGCAGTAAGACAGGGGTTTGTGAGACGAGTAAAGAGTGCAGTGAGACTGGGGTTTGTGAGATGAGCATATAGTGCAGTGAGACAGGGGTTTGTGAGATGGCTAAAGATTGCAGTGAGACGGGGGTTTGTGAGATGGGTAAAGAGTGCAGTGAGACAGGGGCTTGTGAGATAGGTAAAGAGTACAGTGAGACAGGGGTTTGTGAGATGAGTAACGAGTGCAGTGAGACGGGCTTGTGAGATGGGTAAAGAGTGCAGGGAGACGGGTTTGTGAGATCACAAAAGAGTACAAGTAGACGGGTTTATGAGATGGGTAAAGAGTGCTGTCAGACAGGGGTTTGTGAGATGAGTAAAGAGTGCAGTTAGATAGGGGTTTGTGAGACGGGTAAAGAGTGCAGTGAGACAGGGTTTTGTGAGATGTGTAAAGAGTGCATTGAGACTGGGGTTTTTTAGATGGTGAAAGAGTGCAGTGAGACAGGGGTTTGTGAGATGAGTAAAGAGTGCAGTGAGACAGGGGTTTGTGAGATGCGTAAAGAGTGCAGTGAGACGGGTTTGTGAGATGTGTAAAGAGTGCAGTGAGACAGGTGTTTGTGAGATGAATAAGGAGTGAAGTGTGATTGGGGTTTGTGTGATGAGTAAAGAGTGCAGTGAGACAGGGGTTTTTGAGATGAGTAATGAGTGCAGTGAGACAGCGGTTTATGAGATGGGTAAAGAGTGCAGTGAAACAGGAGATTGTGAGATGGGTAAAGAGTGCAGTGACATGGCTTTGTCAGATGAGTAAAGAGTGCAGTGTGACAGGGGTTTATGAGATGAGTAAAGAGTGCGGTGAGCCTGGGATTTGTGAGATGAGTAAAGAGTGCAGTGAGACTGGGCTTTGTGCGATTGATAAATAGTGCAGTAAGACAGGGGTTTGTGAGATGTGTAAAGTGTGCAGTGAGACAGGGGGATGTGAGATGGGTAAAGAGTGCAGTGAGACAGGGCTTTGTGAGATGAGTAAAGAGTGCAGTGAGACAGGGGTTAATGAGATGAGTAGAGAATGCAGTGAGACAGGGGTTTGTGAGAAGGGTAAAGAGTGCAGTGAGAGAGGGATTAGTGAGATGGGTAAAGTCTGCAGTGAGACAGGGGCTTGTGAGATGAGGAAAGTGTTCAGTGAGACTTGGGTTTTTGAGATGGGTAAAGGGTCCAGTGCGACAGGGGTTTGTGAGAAGGGTAAAGAGTGCAGTGAGACAGGGTTTTGTGAGATGGGTAAAGGGTGCAGTGCGACAGGTGTTTGTGAGATGGGTAAAGAGTGCAGTGAGACAGGGGTTTGTGAGATGGGTGAAGAGTGCAGTGAGACCGTTTTGTGAGATGGGTAAAGAGTGCAGTGAGACAGCGGTTTGTGAGATGGGTAAAGAGTGCAGTGAGACAGCGCGTTTTGAGATAAGTAAATAGTGCAGTTAGATGGATTTGTGAGATGAATAAAGAGAGCAATGAGTCAGGGGTTTGTGAGATTGGTAAAGAGTGCAATGAAGCGGGTTTGTGAGATGGGTATAGAGTGTAGTGAGACAGGTGTTTGTGAGATGAGTAAAGAGTGCTGTGTGACAGGGGTTTGTGAGATGGGTAAAGAGTGCAGTGAGACAGAGGTTTATGAGATGAGTAAAGAGTGCAGTGAGACAGGGGTTTGTTCGACGAGTGAACAGTGGAGTGAGACAGGGGTTTGTGAGCTGGGTAAAGAGTGCAGTGAGACATGGGTTTGTGAGATGGGTAAAGAGTGCAGTGAGACAGGGGTTTATGAGATGAGTAAAGAGTGCGGTGAGACAGGGGTTTGTGAGATGAGTAAAGAGTGCAGTGAGACAGGTGTTTGTGAGATGGGTAAAGAGTGCAGTGAGACAGGGCTTTGTGAGATGACTAAAGAGTGCAGTGGGACAGGGGTTTGTGAGATGGGTAAAGAGTGCAGTGAGAAATGGGTTTATGAGATGGGTAAATAGTGCAGTGAGACAGGGTTTTATGAGATGACTAAAGATTTTGGTGAGTCAGGGGTTTGTGAGAGGAGTACAGAGTGCAGTGAGACAGGGGTTTGTGAGATGAGTAAAGAGTGCAGTGAGATAGGGGTTTGTGAGATGGGTAAAGAATGCAGTGAGGCAGGGGTTTATGAGATGAGTAAAGAATGCAGTGAGATAGGGGTTTGTGAGAAGGGTAAAGAGTGCAGTGAGAGAGGGGTTTCTGAGATGGGTAAAGGCTGCAGTGAGACAGGGGTTTGTGAGATGAGGAAAGTGTGCAGTGAGACTTGGGTTTGTGAGATGGGTAAAGAGTGCAGTGAGACTGGGGTTTGTGAGATGGGTAAAGAGTGCAGTGAGACATGGGTTTGTGAGATGGGTAAAGAGTGCAGTGAGACAGGGGTTTGTGAGATGGGTAATGAGTGCAGTGAGACAGGTGTTTGTGAGATGGGTAAAGAGTGCAGTGAGACAGGGGTTTGTGAGATGGGTAAAGAGTGCAGTGAGACAGGGGTTTGTGAGATAGGTAAAGAGTACAGTGAGACATGGGTTTGTGAGATGAGTAACGAGTGCAGTGAGACGGGCTTGTGAGATGGGTAAAGAGTGCATGGAGACAGGGGTTTGTGAGATCACTAAAGAGTACAAGTAGACGGGTTTGTGAGATGGGTAATGAGTGCAGTAAGACAGGGGTTTGTGAGATGAGTAAAGAGTGCAGTTAGACAGGGGTTTGTGAGACGGGTAAAGAGTGCAGTGAGACAGGGTTTTGTGAAATTGGCAAAGAGTGAAGTGAGACACGGTTTTGTGAGATGTGTAAAGAGTGCAGTGAGACTGGGGTTTTTTAGATGGTGAAAGAGTGCAGTGAGACAGGGGTTTGTGAGATGAGTAAAGAGTGCAGTGAGACAGGGGTTTGTGAGATGCGTAAAGAGTGCAGTGAGACGGGTTTGTGAGATGTGTAAAGAGTGCAGTGAGACAGGTGTTTGTGAGATGAGTAAGGAGTGAAGTGTGATTGGGTTTTGTGTGATGAGTAAAGAGTGCAGTGAGACAGGGGTTTTTGAGATGAGTAATGAGTGCAGTGAGACAGCGGTTTGTGAGATGGGTAAAGGGTGCAGTGAAACAGGAGATTGTGAGATGGGTAAAGAGTGCAGTGACATGGCTTTGTCAGATGAGTAAAGAGTGCAGTGTGACAGGGGTTTATGAGATGAGTAAAGAGTGCAGTGAGACAGGGGTTTGTGAGATGAGTAAAGAGTGAAGTGTGACAGGGGTTTGGGAGATGGGTAAAGAGTGCATTGAGACAGGGGTTTGTGAGAGGGTAAAGAGTGCAGTGAGACATGGGTTTGTGAATTTGGTAAAGAGTGCAGTGAGACCGGGGTTTATGCGATGAGTAAAGAGTGCGGTGAGACAGGGGTTTGTGAGATGATTAAAGAGTGCAGTGAGACAGGTGTTTGTGAGATGTGTAAAAAGTGCAGTGAGACAGGGCTTTGTGAGATGGGTAAAGAGTACAGTGAGACAGGGGTTTGTGAGATGAGGAAAGAGTGCAGTGAGACTTGGGTTTGTGAGATGGGTAAAGCGTGCAGTGCGACAGGGGTTTGTGAGAATGGTAAAGACTGCAGTGAGACAGGGTTTTGTGAGATGGGTAAAGACTGCAGTGAGACAGGGGTTTGTGAGATGAGGAAAGAATGCAGTGAGACTTGGGTTTGTGAGATGGGTAAAGGGTGCAGTGCGACAGGGGTTTGTGAGATGGTTAAACAGTGCAGTGAGACAGGGGTTTGTGAGATGGGTACATTGTGAAGTGAGACAGGGGTTTGTGAGATGGGTAAAGAGTGCAGTGAGACATGGGTTTGTGAGATGGGTAAAGAGTGCAGTGAGAGAGGGTTTTATGAGATGAGTAAAGAGTGCTGTGAAACAGGGGTTTGTGAGATGAGTAAAGAGTGCAGTGAGACAGGTGTTTGTGAGATGGGTAAAGAGTGCAGTGAGACAGGGCTTTGTGAGATGGGTAAAGAGTGCAGTGAGACAGGGGTTTTTGAGATGGGTAAAGTGTGCAGTGAGACATGGTTTTATGAGATGAGTAAAGAGCGCAGTAAGTCAGGGGTTTGTGAGATGAGTAAAGAGTTCATTGGGACAGGGGTTTGTGAGATGGGTAATGAGTGCAGTGAGAAATGGGTTTGTGAGATGGGTAAATTGTGCAGTGAGACAGGGTTTTATGAGATGACTAAAGAGTTTGGTGAGTCAGGTGTTTGTGAGAGGAGTAAAGAGTGCTGTGAGACAGATGTTTGTGAGATGGGTAAAGAGTGCAGTGAGACAGGGGTTTGTGAGATGAGTAAAGAGTGCAGTGAGACAGGGGTTTATGAGATGAGTAAAGAGTGCGGTGAGACAGGGGTTTGTGAGATGAGTACAGAGTTCAGTGAGACAGGTGTTTGTGAGATGGGTAAACAGTGCAGTGAGACAGGGCTTTGTGAGATGGGTTAAGAGAGCAGTGAGACAGGGGTTTGTGAGATGGGTAAAGAGTGAAGTGTGATTGGGGTTTGTGTGATGAGTAAAGAGTGCAGTGAGACAGGGGTTTGTGAGATGAGTAATGAGTGCAGTGAGACAGGGGTTTGTGAGATGGGTAAAGTGTGCAGTGAGACAGGAGATTGTGAGATGGGTAAAGAGTGCAGTGACATGGCTTTGTCAGATGAGTAAAGAGTGCAGTGTTACAGGGGTTTATGAGATGATTAAAGAGTGCGGTGAGCCTGGGGTTTGTGAGATGGGTAAAGAGTGAAGTGAGACAGGGGTTTGTGAGATGAGTAAAGAGTGCAGTGAGACAGGGGTTTATGAGATGAGTAAAGAATGCAGTGAGACAGGGGTTTGTGAGAATGGTAAAGAGTGCAGTGAGAGAGGGGTTTGTGAGATGGGTAAAGACTGCAGTGAGACAGGGGTTTGTGAGAAGAGGAAAGAGTGCAGTGAGACTTGGGTTTGTGAGATTGGTAAAGGGTGCAGTGCGACAGGGGTTTGGGTGAAGGGTAAAGAGTGCAGTGAGACATGTTTATGTGTAATGGGTAAAGAGTGCAGTGAGACAGGGGTTTGTGAGATGGGTAAAGAGTTCAGTGAGACGGTTTTGTGAGATGGGTAAAGATTGCAGTGAGACGGGGGTTTGTGAGATGGGTAAAGAGTGCGGTGAGCCCCGGGTTTGTGAGATGAGTAAAGAGTGCAGTGAGACAGGGGTTCATGAGATGAGTAAAGAATGCAGTGAGACAGGGGTTTGTGAGAAGGGTAAAGAGTGCAGTGAGAGAGGGGTTTCTGAGATGGGTAAAGACTGCAGTGAGACAGGGGTTTGTGAGATGAGGAAAGAGTGCAGTGAGACTTGGGTTTGTGAGATGGGTAAAGGTTGCAGTGCGAGAGGGGTTTGTGAGAAGGGTAAAGACTGCAGTGAGACAGGGTTTTGTGAGATGGGTAAAGACTGCAGTGAGACAGGGGTTTGTGAGATGAGGAAAGAGTGCAGTGAGACTTGGGTTTGTGAGATGGGTAAAGGGTGCAGTGCGACAGGGGTTTGTGAGATGGTTAAACAGTGCAGTGAGACAGGGGTTTGTGAGATGGGTACATTGTGAAGTGAGACAGGGGTTTGTGAGATGGGTAAAGAGTGCAGTGAGACATGGGTTTGTGAGATGGGTAAAGAGTGCAGTGAGGCAGGGTTTTATGAGATGAGTAAAGAGTGCTGTTAAACAGGGGTTTGTGAGATGAGTAAAGAGTGCAGTGAGACAGGTGTTTGTGAGATTGGTAAAGAGTGCAGTGAGACAGGGCTTTGTGAGATGGGTAAAGAGTGCAGTGAGACAGGGGTTTTTGAGATGGGTAAAGTGTGCAGTGAGACAGGGTTTTATGAGATGAGTAAAGAGCGCAGTAAGTCAGGGGTTTGTGAGATGAGTAAAGAGTTCATTGGGACAGGGGTTTGTGAGATGGGTAATGAGTGCAGTGAGAAATGGGTTTGTGAGATGGGTAAATTGTGCAGTGAGACAGGGTTTTATGAGATGACTAAAGAGTTTGGTGAGTCAGGTGTTTGTGAGAGGAGTAAAGAGTGCAGTGAGACAGATGTTTGTGAGATGGGTAAAGAGTGCAGTGAGACAGGGGTTTGTGAGATGGGTAAAGAGTGCAGTGAGACAGGGGTTTATGAGATGTGTAAAGAGTGCGGTGAGACAGGGGTTTGTGAGATGAGTACAGAGTTCAGTGAGACAGGTGTTTGTGAGATGGGTAAACAGTGCAGTGAGACAGGGCTTTGTGAGATGGGTTAAGAGAGCAGTGAGACAGGGGTTTGTGAGATGGGTAAAGAGTGAAGTGTGATTGGGGTTTCTGTGATGAGTAAAGAGTGCAGTGAGACAGGGGTTTGTGAGATGAGTAATGAGTGCAGTGAGACAGGGGTTTGTGAGAAGGGTAAAGTGTGCAGTGAGACAGGAGATTGTGAGATGGGTAAAGAGTGCAGTGACATGGCTTTGTCAGATGAGTAAAGAGTGCATTGTTACAGGGGTTTATGAGATGATTAAAGAGTGCGGTGAGCCTGGGGTTTGTGAGATGGGTAAAGAGTGCAGTGAGACAGGGGTTTGTGAGATGAGTAAAGAGTGCAGTGAGACAGGGGTTTATGAGATGAGTAAAGAATGCAGTGAGACAGGGGTTTGTGAGAATGGTAAAGAGTGCAGTGAGAGAGGGGTTTGTGAGATGGGTAAAGACTGCAGTGAGACAGGGGTTTGTGAGAAGAGGAAAGAGTGCAGTGAGACTTGGGTTTGTGAGATGGGTAAAGGGTGCAGTGCGACAGGGGTTTGGGTGAAGGGTAAAGAGTGCAGTGAGACAGGTTTATGTGAAATGGGTAAAGAGTGCAGTGAGACAGGGGTTTGTGAGATGGGTAAAGAGTTCAGTGAGACGGTTTTGTGAGATGGGTAAAGATTGCAGTGAGACGGGGGTTTGTGAGATGGGTAAAGAGTGCGGTGAGCCCCGGGTTTGTGAGATGAGTAAAGAGTGCAGTGAGACAGGGGTTCATGAGATGAGTAAAGAATGCAGTGAGACAGGGGTTTGTGAGAAGGGTAAAGAGTGCAGTGAGAGAGGGGTTTCTGAGATGGGTAAAGACTGCAGTGAGACAGGGGTTTGTGAGATGAGGAAAGAGTGCAGTGAGACTTGGGTTTGTGAGATGGGTAAAGGGTGCAGTGCGACAGGGGTTTGTGAGAAGGATAAAGAGTGCAGTGAGACAGGGTTTTTTGAGATGGGTAAAGACTGCAGTGAGACAGGGATTTGTGAGATGAGGAAAGAGTGCAGTGAGTCTTGGGTTTGTGAGATGGGTAAAGGGTGCAGTGCGACAGGGCTTTGTGAGATGGGTAAAGAGTGCAGTGAGACAGGGGTTTTTGAGATGGGAAAAGTGTGCAGTGAGACAGGGGTTTATGAGATGAGTAAAGAGCGCACTATGACAGGGGTTTGTGAGATGAGTAAAGAGTGCATTGGGACAGGGGTTTGTGAGATGGTTAAAGAGTGCAGAGAGAAATGGGTTTGTGAGATTGGTAAATAGTGCAGTGAGACAGGGTTTTATGAGATGACTAAGGAGTTTGGTGATTCAGGTGTTTGTGAGAGGAGTAAAGAGTGCAGTGAGACCGATGTTTGTGAGATGGGTAAAGAGTGCAGTGAGTCAGGGGTTTGTGAGATGGGTAAAGAGTGCAGTGATACAGGTGTTTGTGAGATGGGTAAAGAGCGCAGTGAGACCGGGGTTTGTGAGATGGGTAAAGAGTGCAGTGAGACAGGGGTTTGTGAGATGAGTAAAGAGTGAAGTGTGATTGGGGTTTGTGTGATGAGTAAAGAGTGCAGTGAGACAGGGGTTTGTGAGATGAGTAATGAGTGCAGTGAGACAGGTGTTTGTGAGATGGGTAAAGAGTGCAGTGAGATAGGGTTTTGTGAGTTGGGTAAAGAGTGCAGTGAGATGGGTTTGTTAGATGAGTAAAAATTGCAGTGTGATAGGGGTTTATGAGATGAATAAAGAGTGCGGTGAGCCTGGGGTTTGTGGGATGGATAAAGAGTGCAGTGAGATAGTGGTTTGTGAGATGGGTAAAGAGTGCAGTGAAACAGGGGTTTGTGAGATGGGTAAAGAGTGCAGTGAGACAGGGGTTTGTGAGTTCGGTAAAGAGTGCAGTGAGAGAGGGTTTTGTGAGATGGGTAAAGAGTGCAGTGAGACAGGGGTTTGTGATTTCGGTAAAGAGTGCAGTGAGAGAGGGTTTTGTGAGATGGGTAAAGAGTGCAGTGAGACAGGCGTTTGTGAGATGGGTAAAGAGTGCAGTGTGACAACGCGTTTTGAGATGAGTAAATAGTGCAGTGAGACGGATTTGTGAGATGAGTAAAGAGAGCAATGAGTCAGGGGTTCGTGAGATAGGTAAAGAGTACAGTGAGACATGGGTTTGTGAGTTGGGTAAAGAGTGCAGTGAGACAGGGGTTTATGAGATGAGTAAAGAGTGCAGTGAGACAGGTGTTTGTGAGATCGGTAAAGAGTGCAGCGAGACAGGGGTTTGTGAGATGGGTAAAGAGTGCAGTGAGACAGGTGGTTTTGAGATGAGTAAAGAGTGCAGTGAGACAGTGGTTTGTGAGTTGGGTAAATAGTGCAGTGAGACGGGGGTTTGTTAGATGGGTAAAGAGTGCAGTGAGACTGCGGTTTGTGAGATGGTTAAAGAGTGCAGTGAGACAGGGGTTTGTGAGATGGGTAACGAGTGCAGTGAGACGGGTTTGTGAGATGGGTAAAGAGTGCAGTGAGACAAGGGTTTGTTAGATGGGTAAACTGTGCAGTGTGACGGGTTTGTGAGATGAGTAAAGAGTGCAGTGTGACAGGGGTTTGTGAGATCAGTCAAGAGTGCAGTGAGACAGGGGTTTGTGAGATGAGCATATAGTGCAGTGAGACAGGGCTTTGTGCGACTGATAAATAGTGCAATAAGTCAGGGGTTTGTGAGATGGGTAAAGAGTGCAGTAAGACAGGGGTTTGTGAGATGTGTAAATAGTGCAGTGAGACAGGGGGATGTGAGATGGGTAAAGAGTGCAGTGAGACAGGGGTTAATGAGATGAGTAGAGAATGCAGTGAGACAGGGGTTTGTGAGAACGGTAAAGAGTGCAGTGAGAGAGGGGTTTGTGAGATGGTTAAAGACTGCAGTGAGACTTGGGTTTGTGAGATGGGTAAAGGGTGCAGTGCAACATGGGTTTGTGAGAAGGGGAAAGAGTGCAGTGAGACAGGGTTTTGTGAGATGGGTAAACGGTGCAGTGCGACAGGGGTTTGAGAGATGGGTAAAGAGTGCAGTGAGACAGGGGTTTGTGAAATGGGTAAAGAGTGCAGTGAGACGGTTTTGTGAGATGGGTAAAGAGTGCAGTGAGACAGCGGTTTGTGAGATGAGTAAAGAGTGTAGTGAGACAGGGGTTTGTGAGATGAGTAAAGATTGCAGTGTGACAGGGGTTTGTGAGATGAGCATATAGTGCAGTGAGACAGGGGTTTGTGAGATGGGTAAAGATTGCAGTGAGACGTGGGTTTGTGAGATGGGTAAAGAGTGCAGTGAGACAGGGGTTTGTTAAATGCGTAAATAGTGCAGTGAGACAGGGGTTTGTGAGATGGGTAAAGAGTGCATTGAGACAGGGGTTTGTGAGATGGGGAAAGAGTGCAGTGAGACAGGGTTTTGTTAGATGAGTAAAGAGTGCAGTGAGACAGGGGTTTGTGAGATGGGCAAAGAGTGCAGTGAGACGGGTTTGTTAATGGGTATAGAGTGCAGTGAGACAGAGGGGTGTGTGATGGGAAAAGAGTGCAGTGAGATAGGGGTTTGAGAGTTTAGTAAAGAGTGCAGTGAGACAGGTGTTTGTGAAATGGGTAAAGAGTGCTGTGAGACAGCGGTTTGTCAGATGGCTAAAGAGTGCAGTGAGACAGGGGTTTGTGAGATGACTAAAGAGTACAAGGAGACGGGTTTGTGAGATGGGTAAAGAGTGCACTGTGACAGGGGTTTGTGAGATGAGTAAAGAGTGCAGTGAGATAGGGGTTTGTGAGATGGGTAAAGAGTGCAGTGAGACAGGGGTTTGTGAGATGAGTAAAGAGTGCAGTGAGTCAGGGGCTTGTTAGATGGTTAAAGAGTGCAGTGAGACAGGGGTTAGTGAGATGAGTAAAGAGTGCAGTGAGACAGGGGTTTGTGAGATGGGTAAAGAGTGCAGAGGGACAGGGGTTTGTGAGATGAGTAAAGAGTACAGTGAGACGGGTTTGTAAGATGGGTAAAGAGTGCAGTGAGACAGGGGTTTGTGAGATGGATAAAGAGTGCAGTGAGACAGGGGTTTTTGAGATGAGAAATGAGTGCAGTGAGACAGAGGTTTGTGAGATGGATAAAGAGTGCAGTGAGACAGGTGTTTGTGAAATGGGTAAAGAGTGCAGTGGGACAGGGGTTTGTGAGATGGCTAAAGAGTGCAGTGAGTCAGGGGTTTCTGAGATTAGTAAAGAGTTCAGTTAGACAGGGGTTTCGGTGATTGGTAAAGAGTGCAGATAGACAGGGGGTTTTGAGATGAGTAAAGAGTGCAGTGAGACAGTGGTTTTTGAGATGTGTAAATAGTGCAGTGAGACAGGGGGTTGTGAGATTGGTAAAGAGTACAGTGAGACAGGCGATTGTTAGATGGGTAAAGTGTGCAGTGTGACAGGGGTTTGTGAGATGAGTAAAGAGTGCAGTGCGACAGGGGTTTGTGAGATGAGTACAGAGTGCAGTGAGACAGGGGTTTGTGAGATGGGTAAAGAGTGCAGTGAGACAGGGGTTTGTGAGATGAGTAAAGAGTGCAGTGAGACTGGGGTTTGTGAGATGGGTAAAGAGTGCAGTAAGTCAGGGGTTTGTGAGATGGGTAAAGAGTGCAGTGAGACAGGGGTTAGTGAGATGAGTAAAGAGTGCAGTGAGACAGGGGTTTGTGAGATGAGTAAAGAGTGCAGTGAGACAGGGGTTTGTGAGATGGGCAAAGATTGAAGTGAGACGGGTTTGTTAGATGGGTATAGAGTGCAGTGAGACAGGGGGTTGTGTGATGGGAAAAGAGTGCAGTGACATATGGGTTTGAGTGATTAGTTAGGAGTGCAGTGAGACAGGGGTTTGTGAGATGGGTAAAGAGTGCAGTGAGACAGGGGTTTGTGAGATGGGTAAAGTGTGCAGTGAGACAGGGGTTTGTGAGATGACTAAAGAGTACAAGGAGACGGGTTTGTGAGATGGGTAAAGAGTGCACTGTGACAGGGGTTTGTGAGATGAGTAAAGAGTGCAGTGAGATAGGGGTTCGTGAGATGGGTAAAGAGTGCAGTGAGACAGGGGTTTGTGAGATGGGTAAAGAGTGCAGTTATACAACGGGTTTGTGAGATGGGTAAAGGGTAGAGTGAGACAGGGGTTTCTGAGATGGGTAAAGAGTGCAGTCAGACAGGGGTTTGTTTGATGTTTAAAGAGTGCAGTGAGACAGGGGTTTGTGAGATGGGCAAAGAGCGCAGTGAGACAGGGGTTTATGAGATGGGTAAAGAGTGCAGTGAGATAGTGGTTTGTGAGATGAGTAAAGAGTGCAGTGAGACAGGGGTTTATGAGATGGATAAAGAGTGCAGTGAGACAGGGGTTTGTGAGATGGATAAAGAGTGCAGTGAGAAAGGGGTTTGTGAGATGGGTAAAGAGTGCAGTGAGACAGGGGTTTGTGAGATGAGTAAAGAGTGCTGTCAGACAGGGGTTTGTGTGATGGCTAAAGAATGCAATGAGTCAGGGGTTTCTCAGATTAGTAAAGAGTTCAGTTAGACAGGGGTTTGGGTGATGGGTAAAGAGTGCAGTGAGACAGGTGGTTTTGAGATGAGTAAAGAGTGCAGTGAGACAGTGGTTTGTGAGATGGGTAAATAGTGCAGTGAGACGGGGGTTTGTTAGATGGGTAAAGAGTGCAGTGAGACTGCGGTTTGTGAGATGGTTAAAGAGTGCAGTGAGACAGGGGTTTGTGAGATGGGTAACGAGTGCTGTGAGACGGGTTTGTGAGATGGGTAAAGATTGCAGTGAGACAAGGGTTTGTTAGATGGGTAAACTGTGCAGTGTGACGGGTTTGTGAGATGAGTAAAGAGTGCAGTGTGACAGGGGTTTGTGAGATCAGTCAAGAGTGCAGTGAGACAGGGGTTTGTGAGATGAGCATATAGTGCAGTGAGACAGGGCTTTGTGCGACTGATAAATAGTGCAATAAGTCAGGGGTTTGTGAGATGGGTAAAGAGTGCAGTAAGACAGGGGTTTGTGAGATGTGTAAATAGTGCAGTGAGACAGGGGGATGTGAAATGGGTAAAGAGTGCAGTGAGACAGGGGTTAATGAGATGAGTAGAGAATGCAGTGAGACAGGGGTTTGTGAGAACGGTAAAGAGTGCAGTGAGAGAGGGGTTTGTGAGATGGTTAAAGACTGCAGTGAGACTTGGGTTTGTGAGATGGGTAAAGGGTGCAGTGCAACATGGGTTTGTGAGAAGGGGAAAGAGTGCAGTGAGACAGGGTTTTGTGAGATGGGTAAACGGTGCAGTGCGACAGGGGTTTGAGAGATGGGTAAAGAGTGCAGTGAGACAGGGGTTTGTGAAATGGGTAAAGAGTGCAGTGAGACGGTTTTGTGAGATGGGTAATGAGTGCAATGAGACAGCGGTTTGTGAGATGAGTAAAGAGTGTAGTGAGACAGGGGTTTGTGAGATGAGTAAAGATTGCAGTGAGACAGGGGTTTGTGAGATGAGCATATAGTGCAGTGAGACAGGGGTTTGTGAGATGGGTAAAGATTGCAGTGAGACGGGGGTTTGTGAGATGGGTAAAGATTGAAGTGAGATGGGTTTGTTAGATGGGTATAGAGTGCAGTGAGACAGGGGGTTGTGAGATGGGTAAAAAGTGCAGTGACATATGGGTTTGAGTGATTAGTTAGGAGTGCAGTGAGACAGGGGTTTGTGAGATGGGTAAAGAGTGCAGTGAGACAGGGGTTTGTGAGATGGGTAAAGTGTGCAGTGAGACAGGGGTTTATGAGATGACTAAAGAGTACAAGGAGACGGGTTTGTGAGATGGGTAAAGTGTGCACTGTGACAGGGGTTTGTGAGATGAGTAAAGAGTGCAGTGAGATAGGGGTTCGTGAGATGGGTAAAGAGTGCAGTGAGACAGGGGTTTGTGAGATGGGTAAAGAGTGCAGTTAGACATGGGTTTGAGAGTTGGGTAAAGAGTGCAGTGAGACAGGGGTTTATGAGATGAGTAAAGAGTGCGGTGAGACAGGGGTTTGTGAGATGAGTAAAGAGTGCAATGACACAGGTGTTTGTGAGATGGGTAAACAGTGCAGTGAGACAGGGCTTTGTGAGATGGTTAAAGAGTGCATGAGACAGGGGTTTGTGAGAAGGGTAAATAGTGCTGTGAGACAGGGGTTTGTGAGATGGGTAAAGAGTGCAGTGAGACAGGTGGTTGTGAGATGAGTAAGGAGTGAAGTGTGATTGGGGTTTGTGTGATGAGTAAAGAGTGCAGTGATACAGGGGTTAATGAGATGAGTAGAGAATGCAGTGAGACAGGGGTTTGTGAGAACGGTAAAGAGTGCAGTGAGAGAGGGGTTTGTGAGATGGGTAAATACTGCAGTGAGACTTGGGTTTGTGAGATGGGTAAAAGGTGCAGTGCAACAGGGGTTTGTGAGAAGGGGAAAGAGTGCAGTGAGACAGGGTTTTGTGAGATGGGTAAACGGTGCAGTGCGACAGGGGTTTGAGAGATGGGTACAGAGTGCAGTGAGACAGGGGTTTGTGAAATGGGTAAAGAGTGCAGTGAGACGGTTTTGTGAGATGGGTAAAGAGTGCAGTGAGACAGCGGTTTGTGAGATGAGTAAAGAGTGTAGTGAGACAGGGGTTTGTGAGATGAGTAAAGATTGCAGTGAGACAGGGGTTTGTGAGATGAGCATATAGTGCAGTGAGACAGGGGTTTGTGAGATGGGTAAAGATTGCAGTGAGACGGGGGTTTGTGAGATGGGTAAAGAGTGCAGTGAGACAGGGGTTTGTGAGATAGGTAAAGAGTACAGTGAGACAGGGGTTTGTGAGATGAGTAACGAGTGCAGTGAGACGGGCTAGTGAGATGGGTAAAGGGTGCAGGGGGACTGGGGTTTGTGAGATCACTAAAGATTACAAGTAGACGGGTTTGTGTGATGGGTAAAGAGTGCAGTCGGACAGTGGTTTGTGAGATGAGTAAAGAGTGCAGTTAGACAGGGGTTTGTGAGACGGGTAAAGAGTCCAGTGAGACAGCGTTTTGTGAGATGGGCAAAGGGTGAAGTGAGACACGGTTTTGTGAGATGTGTAAAGAGTGCAGTGAGACTGGGGTTTTTTAGATGGTGAAAAAGTGCAATGAGACAGGGGTTTGTGAGATGAGTAAAGAGTGCAGTGAGACAGGGGTTTGTGAGATGCGTAAAGAGTGCAGTGAGACGGGTTTGTGAGATGTGTAAAGAGTGCAGTGAGACAGGTGTTTGTGAGATGAATAAGGAGTGAAGTGTGATTGGGGTTTGTGTGATGAGTAAAGAGTGCAGTGAGACAGGGGTTTTTGAGATGAGTAATGAGTGCAGTGAGACAGGGGTTTGTGAGATGGGTAAAGAGTGCAGTGAAACAGGAGATTGTGAGATGGGCAAAGAGTGCAGTGACATGGCTTTGTCAGATGAGTAAAGAGTGCAGTGTGACAGGGGTTTATGAGATGAGTAATGAGTGCGGTGAGCCTGGGATTTGTGAGATGAGTAAAGAGTGCAGTGAGACAGGGCTTTGTGCGATTGATAAATAGTGCAGTAAGTCAGGGGTTTGTGAGAGGGGTAAAGAGTGCAGTAAGACAGGGGTTTGTGAGATGTGTAAAGTGTGCAGTTAGACAGGGGGATGTGAGATGGGTAAAGAGTGCAGTGAGACTGGGGTTTGTGAGATGGTAAAGACTGCAGTGAGACAGGGGCTTGTGAGATGAGGAAAGAGTTCAGTGAGACTTGGGTTTGTGAGATGGGTAAAGGGTGCAGTGCGACAGGGGTTTGTGAGAAGGGTAAAGAGTGCAGTGAGACAGGGTTTTGTGAGATGGGTAAAGGGTGCAGTGCGACAGGTGTTTGTGAGATGGGTAAAGAGTCCAGTGAGACAGGGGTTTGTGAGATGGGTAAAGAGTGCAGTGAGATGGTTTTGTGAGATGGGTAAAGAGTGCAGTGAGACAGCAGTTTGTGAGATGAGTAAAGAGTGCAGTGAGACAG
Organism: Cetorhinus maximus; assembly: GCF_964194155.1. Taxonomy (NCBI): domain Eukaryota; kingdom Metazoa; phylum Chordata; class Chondrichthyes; order Lamniformes; family Cetorhinidae; genus Cetorhinus; species Cetorhinus maximus. Next base: position 246,862,939 of record NC_135879.1, read on the forward strand.
GGGTTTGTGAGATGAGTAAAGATTGCAGTGAGACAGGGGTTTGTGAGATGAGCATATAGTGCAGTGAAAGACGGGTTTGTGAGATGGGTAAAGATTGCAGTGAGACGGGGGTTTGTGAGATGGGTAAAGAGTGCACTGAGACAGGGGTTTGTGAGATAGGTAAAGAGTGCAGTGAGACTGTGGTTTTTTAGATGGTTAAAGAGTGCAGTGAGACAGGGGTTTGTGAGATGAGTTAGGAGTGCAGTGAGACAGGGGTTTGTGAGATGCGTAAAGAGTGCAGTGAGACGGGTTTGTGTGATGTGTAAAGAGTGCAGTGAGACAGGGGATTGTTAGATGGTAAAGTGTGCAGTGTGACAGGAGTTTGTGAGATGAGTAAACAGTGCAGTGCGACAGGAGTTTGTGAGATGAGTACAGAGTGCAGTGAGACAGGGGTTTGTGAGATGAGTAAAGAGTGCAGTGAGACAGGGGTTTGTGAGATGAGTAAAGAGTGCAGTGAGACTGGTTTGTGAGATGGGTAAAGAGTGCAGTGAGACAGGGGTTTGTGAGATGGGTGAAGAATGCAGTGATACAGGGGTTTGTGAGATGAGTAAAGAGTGCAGTGAGACAGGGGTTTGTGAGATGAGTAAAGAGTGCAGTGAGGCAGGGGTTTGTGAGATGGGAAAAGAGTGCAGTGAGATAGGGGTTTGAGAGATGATTAAAGAGTGCAGTGCGACAGGGGTTTGTGAGATAGGTAAAGAGTGCAGTGAGACAAGGGTTTGTGAGTTGGTTAAAGAGTACAGTGAGACAGGGGTTTGTGAGATGGGTAAAGAGTGCAGTGAGACAGGGGTTTGTGAGATGGGTAAAGAATGCAGTGAGACAGGGGTTTCTGAGATGAGTAAAGAGTGCAGTGAGACAGGGGTTTGTGAGATGAGTAAAGAGTGCAGTGAGGCAGGGGTTTGTGAGATGAGAAAAGAGTGCAGTGAGATAGGGGTTTGAGAGATGATTAAAGAGTGCAGTGCGACAGGGGTTTGTGAGATGGGTAAAGAGTGCAGTGAGACAGGGGTTTGTGAGTTGGGTAAAGAGTACAGTGAGACAGGGGTTTGTGAGATGGGTAAAGAGTGCAGTGAGACAGGGGTTTGTGAGATGGGTAAAGAGTGCCGTGAGACAGGGGTTAGTGACATGACTAAAGAGTACAAGGAGACGCGTTTGTGAGATGGGTAAAGAGTGCATTGAGACAGGGGTTTGTGAGATGAGTAAAGAGTGCAGCTAGACAGGGGTTTGTGAGATGGGGAAAGAGTGCAGTGAGACAGGGTTTTGTGAGATGAGTAAAGAGTGCAGTAAGTCAGGGGTTTGTGAGATGGGTAAAGAGTGCAGTAAGACAGGGGTTTGTGAGATGTGTAAAGAGTGCAGTGAGACAGGGGGTTGTGAGATGGGTAAACAGTGCAGTGAGACAGGGGTTTGTGAGATGAGTAAAGAGTGCAGTGAGACAGGGGGTTATGAGATGAGTAAAGAATGCAGTGAGACAGGGGTTTGTGAGAAGGGTAAAGATTGCAGTGAGAGAGGGGTTTGTGAGATGGGTAAAGACTGCAGTGAGACAGGGTTTTATGAGAAGAGGAAAGAGTGCAGTGAGACTTGGGTTTGTGAGATGGGTAAATTGTGCAGTGCGACAGGGGTTTGTTAGAAGGGTAAAGAGTGCAGTGAGACAGGGTTATGTGAGATGGGTAAAGAGTGCAGTGAGACAGGGGTTTGTGAGATGAGGAACGAGTGCAGTGAGACTTTGGTTTGTGAGATGGGTAAAGGGTGCAGTGCGACAGGGGTTTGTGAGATGGGTAAAGAGTGCAGTGAGACAGGGGTTTGTGAGATGGGTAAAGAGTGCAGTGAGACGGTTTTGTGAGATGGGTAAAGAGTGCAGTGAGACAGCGGTTTGTGAGATGAGTAAAGATTGCAGTGAGACAGGGGTTTGTGAGATGAGCATATAGTGCAGTGAGACAGGGGTTTGTGAGATGGGTTAAGATTGCAGTGAGACGGGGGTTTGTGAGATTGGTAAAGAGTGCAGTGAGCCCCTGGTTTGTGAGATGAGTAAAGAGTGCAGTGAGACAGGGGTTCATGAGATGAGTAAAGAATGCAGTGAGACAGGGGTTTGTGAGATGGGTAAAGAGTGCAGTGAGACAGGGGTTTATGAGATGAGTAAAGAATGCAGTGAGATTGGGGTTTGTGAGAAGGGTAAAGAGTGCAGTGAGAGATGGGTTTGTGAGATGGGTAAAGACTGCAGTGAGACACGGGTTTGTGAGATGAGGAAAGAGTGCAGTGAGACTTGGGTTTGTGAGATGGGTAAAGGGTGCAGTGCGACAGGGGTTTGTGAGAAGGGTAAAGAGTGCAGTGAGACAGGGTTTTGTGAGATGGGTAAAGACTGCAGTGAGACAGGGGTTTGTGAGATGAGTAAAGAGTGCAGTGAGACAGGGGTTTATGAGTTGAGTACAGAGTGCGGTGAGACAGGTGTTTGTGAGAAGGGTAAAGAGTGCAGTGAGACAGGGTTTTGTGAGATGGGTAAAGACTGCAGTGAGACAGGGGTTTGTGAGATGAGTAAAGAGTGCAGTGAGACAGGGGTTTATGAGTTGAGTACATAGTGCGGTGAGACAGGGGTTTGTGAGATGAGTAAAGAGTGCAGTGAGACAGGTGTTTGTGAGATGGTTAAAGAGTGCAGTGAGACAGGGGTTTCTGAGATGGGTAAAGAGTGCAGTGTGACAGCGCGTTTTGAGATGAGTAAATAGTGCAGTGAGACGGATTTGTGAGATGAGTAAAGAGAGCAATGAGTCAGAGGTTTGTGAGATAGGTAAAGAGTGCAGTGAGACATGGGTTTGTGAGTTGGGTAAAGAGTGCAGTGAGACAGGGGTTTATGAGATGAGTAAAGAGTGCAGTGAGACAGGGGTTTGTGGGATGGGTAAAGGGTGCAGTGAGACAGCGGTTTGTGAGATGGGTAAAGAGTGCAGTGAGACAGGGATTTATGAGATGAGTAAAGAGTGCGGTGAGACAGGGGTTTGTGAGATGAGTAAAGAGTGCAGTGAGACAGGGGTTTATGAGATGGGTAAAGAGTGTAGTGATACAGGGGTTTGTGAGATGGGTAAAGAGTGCAGTGAGACAGGGGTTTGTGAGATGCGTAAATAGTGCAGTGAGACAGGGGTTTGTGAGATGGGTAAAGAGTGCATTGAGACAGAGGTTTGTGTGATGAGTAAAGAGTGAAGTGTGACAGGGGTTTGTGAGATGGGTAAAGACTGCAGTGAGACAGAGGTTTATGAGATGAGTAAAGAGTGCAGTAAGACAGGGGTTTGTTAGACGAGTAAAGAGTGCAGTGAGACAGGGGTTTGTGAGTTGGGTAAAGAATGCAGTTAGACATGGGTTTGAGAGTTGGGTAAAGAGTGCAGTGAGACAGGGGTTTATGAGATGAGTAAAGAGTGCGGTGAGACGGGTTTGTGAGATGAGTAAAGAGTGCAGTGACACAGGTGTTTGTGAGATGGGTAAACAGTGCAGTGAGACAGGGCTTTGTGAGATGGGTAAAGAGTGCATGAGACAGGGGTTTGTGAGAAGGGTAAATAGTGCTGTGAGACAGGGGTTTGTGAGATGGGTAAAGAGTGCAGTGAGACAGGTGGTTGTGAGATGAGTAAGGAGTGAAGTGTGATTGGGGTTTGTGTGATGAGTAAAGAGTGCAGTGATACAGGGGTTTTTGAGATGAGTAATGAGTGCAGTGACATGGCTTTGTCAGATGAGTAAAGAGTGCAGTGTGACAGGGGTTTATGAGATGAGTAAAGAGTGCGGTGAGCCTGGGGTTTGTGAGATGAGTAAAGAGTGCAGTGAGACAGGGCTTTGTGCGACTGATAAATAGTGCAATAAGTCAGGGGTTTGTGAGATGGGTAAAGAGTGCAGTAAGACAGGGGTTTGTGAGATGTGTAAAGAGTGCAGTGAGACAGGGGGATGTGAGATGGGTAAAGAGTGCAGTGAGACAGGGGTTAATGAGATGAGTAGAGAATGCAGTGAGACAGGGGTTTGTGAGAACGGTAAAGAGTGCAGTGAGAGAGGGGTTTGTGAGATGGGTAAAGACTGCAGTGAGACTTGGGTTTGTGAGATGGGTAAAGGGTGCCATGCAACAGGGGTTTGTGAGAAAGGGAAAGAGTGCAGTGAGACAGGGTTTTGTGAGATGGGTAAACGGTGCAGTGCGACAGGGGTTTGAGAGATGGGTAAAGAGTGCAGTGAGACAGGGGTTTGTGAAATGGGTAAAGAGTGCAGTGAGACGGTTTTGTGAGATGGGTAAAGAGTGCAGTGAGACAGCGGTTTGTGAGATGAGTAAAGAGTGTAGTGAGACAAGGGTTTGTGAGATGAGTAAAGATTGCAGTGAGACAGGGGTTTGTGAGATGAGCATATAATGCAGTGAGACAGGGGTTTGTGAGATGGTTAAAGATTGCAGTGAGACGGGGGTTTGTGAGATGGGTAAAGAGTGCAGTGAGACAGGGGTTTGTGAGATAGCTAAAGAGTACAGTGAGACAGGGGTTTGTGAGATGAGTAACGAGTGCAGTGAGACGGGCTAGTGAGATGGGTAAAGAGTGCAGGGGGACTGGGGTTTGTGAGATCACTAAAGATTACAAGTAGACGGGTTTGTGTGATGGGTAAAGAGTGCAGTCAGACAGTGGTTTGTGAGATGAGTAAAGAGTGCAGTTAGACAAGGGTTTGTGAGACGGGTAAAGAGTCCAGTGAGACAGCGTTTTGTGAGATGGGCAAAGAGTGAAGTGAGACACGGTTTTGTGAGATGTGTAAAGAGTGCAGTGAGACTGGGGTTTTTTAGATGGTGAAAGAGTGCAGTGAGACAGGGGTTTGTGAGATGAGTAAAGAGTGCAGTGAGACAGGGGTTTGTGAGATGCGTAAAGAGTGCAGTGAGACGGGTTTGTGAGATGTGTAAAGAGTGCAGTGAGACAGGTGTTTGTGAGATGAATAAGGAGTGAAGTGTGATTGGGGTTTGTGTGATGAGTAAAGAGTGCTGTGAGACAGGGGTTTTTGAGATGAGTAATGAGTGCAGTGAGACAGGGGTTTGTGAGATGGGTAAAGAGTGCAGTGACATGGCTTTGTCAGATGAGTAAAGAGTGCAGTGTGACAGGGGTTTATGAGATGAGTAATGAGTGCGGTGAGCCTGGGATTTGTGAGATGAGTAAAGAGTGCAGTGAGACAGGGCTTTGTGCGATTGATAAATAGTGCAGTAAGTCAGGGGTTTGTGAGATGGGTAAAGAGTGCAGTAAGACAGGGGTTTGTGAGATGTGTAAAGTGTGCAGTTAGACAGGGGGATGTGAGATGGGTAAAGAGTGCAGTGAGACTGGGGTTAATGAGATGAGTAGAGAATGCAGTGAGACAGTGGTTTGTGAGAAGGGTAAAGAGTGCAGTGAGAGAGGGGTTTGTGAGATGGGTAAAGACTGCAGTGAGACAGGGGCTTGTGAGATGAGGAAAGAGTTCAGTGAGACTTGGGTTTGTGAGATGGGTAAAGGGTGCAGTGCGACAGGGGTTTGTGAGAAGAGTAAAGAGTGCAGTGAGACAGGGTTTTGTGAGATGGGTAAAGGGTGCAGTGCGACAGGTGTTTGTGAGATGGGTAAAGAGTCCAGTGAGAAAGGGGTTTGTGAGATGGGTTAAGAGTGCAGTCAAACAGCAGTTTGTGAGGTGAGTAAAGAGTGCAGTGAGACAGGGGTTTGTGAGATGAGTAAAGATTGCAGTGAGACAGGGGTTTGTGAGATGAGCATATAGTGCAGTGAAAGACGGGTTTGTGAGATGGGTAAAGATTGCAGTGAGACGGGGGTTTGTGAGATGGGTTAAGAGTGCACTGAGACAGGGGTTTGTGAGATAGGTAAAGAGTGCAGTGAGACTGTGGTTTTTTAGATGGTTAAAGAGTGCAGTGAGACAGGGGTTTGTGAGATGAGTTAGGAGTGCAGTGAGACAGGGGTTTGTGAGATGAGTACAGAGTGCAGTGAGACAGGGGTTTGTGAGATCGGTAAAGGGTGCAGTGAAACAGGGGTTTGTGAGATGAGTAAAGAGTGCAGTGAGACAGGGGTTTGTGAGATGAGTAAAGAGTGCAGTGAGACTGGTTTGTGAGATGGGTAAAGAGTGCAGTGAGACAGGGGTTTGTGAGATGAGTAAAGAGTGCAGTGAGGCAGGGGTTTGTGAGATGGGAAAAGAGTGCAGTGAGATAGGGGTTTGAGAGATGATTAAAAAGTGCAGTGCGACAGGGGTTTGTGAGATAGGTAAAGAGTGCAGTGAGACAGGGGTTTGTGAGTTGGGTAAAGAGTACAGTGAGATAGGGGTTTGTGAGATGGGTAAAGAGTGCAGTGAGACAGGGGTTTGTGAGATGGGTAAAGAATGCAGTGAGACAGGGGTTTGTGAGATGGGAAAAGAGTGCAGTGAGATAGGGGTTTGAGAGATGATTAAAGAGTGCAGTGCGACAGGGGTTTGTGAGATAGGTAAAGAGTGCAGTGAGACAGGGGTTTGTGAGTTGGGTAAAGAGTACAGTGAGACAGGGGTTTGTGAGATGGGTAAAGAGTGCAGTGAGACAGGGGTTTGTTAGATGGGTAAAGAATGCAGTGAGACAGGGGTTTGTGAGATGAGTAAAGAGTGCAGTGAGACAGGGGTTTGTGAGATGAGTAAAAAGTGCAGTGAGGCAGGGGTTTGTGAGATGGGAAAAGAGTGCAGTGAGATAGGGGTTTGAGAGATCATTAAAGAGTGCAGTGCGACAGGGGTTTGTGAGATGGGTAAAGAGTGCAGTGAGACAGGGGTTTGTGAGTTGGGTAAAGAGTACAGTGAGACAGGGGTTTGTGAGATGGGTAAAGAGTGCAGTGAGACAGGGGTTTGTGAGATGGGTAAAGAGTGCCGTGAGACAGGGGTTTGTGACAGGACTAAAGAGTACAAGGAGACGGGTTTGTGAGATGGGTAAAGAGTGCATTGAGACAGGGGTTTGTGAGATGAGTAAAGAGTGCAGTGAGACAGGGTTTTGTGAGATGGGCAAAGAGTGCAGTGAGGCGGGTTTGTTAATTGGTATAGAGTGCAGTGAGACAGAGGGTTGTGAGATGGGAATAGAGTGCAGTGAGATAGGGGTTTGAGAGTTTAGTATAGAGTGCAGTGAGACAGGGGTTTGTGAGATGGGTAAAGAGTGCTGTGAGACAGCGGTTTGTGAGATGGGTAAAGAGTGCAGTGAGAGAGGGGTTTGTGAGATGGGTAAAGTGTGCAGTGAGACAGTGGTTTGTGAGATGACTAAAGAGTACAAGGAGACGGGTTTGTGAGATGGGTAAAGAGTGCACTGTGACAGGGGTTTGTGTGATGAGCATATAGTGCAGTGAGACAGGGGTTTGTGAGATGGGTAAAGATTGCAGTGAGACGGGGGTTTGTGAGATGGGTAAAGAGTGCAGTGAGCCCCGGGTTTGTGAGATGAGTAAAGAGTGCGGTGAGACAGGGGTTCATGAGATGAGTAAAGAATGCAGTGAGACATTGGTTTGTGAGATGGGTAAAGAGTGCAGTGAGACAGGGGTTTATGAGATGAGTAAAGAATGCAGTGAGATAGGGGTTTGTGAGAAGGGTAAAGAGTGCAGTGAGAGGGGGGTTTGTGAGTTGGGTAAAGACTGTATCAAGACAGGGGTTTGTGAGATGAGGAAAGAGTGCAGTGAGACTTGGGTTTGTGAGATGGGTAAAGGGTGCAGAGCGACAGGGGTTTGTGAGAAAGGTAAAGTGTGCAGTGAGACAGGGTTTTGTGAGATGGGTGAAGACTGCAGTGAGACAGGGATTTGTGAGATGAGGAAAGAGTGCAGTGAGACTTGGGTTTGTGAGATGGGTAAAGGGTGCAGTGCGACAGGGGTTTGTGAGATGGATAAAGAGTGCAGTGAGACAGGGGTTTGTGAGATGGGTAAAGAGTGCAGTGAAACAGGGGTTTGTGAGATGTGTAAAAGGTGCAGTAAGACAGTGGTTTGTGAGATGGGTAAAGAGTGCAGTGAGACAGGGGTTTGTGAGTTCGGTAAAGAGTGCAGTGAGAGAGGGTTTTGTGAGATGGGTAAAGAGTGCAGTGTGACAGGGGTTTGTGAGATGGGTAAAGAGTGCAGTGAGACAGCACGTTTTGAGATGAGTAAATAGTGCAGTGAGACGGATTTGAGAGATGATTAAAGAGAGCAATGAGTCAGGGGTTTGTGAGATAGGTAAAGAGTGCAGTGAGACATGGGTTTGTGAGTTGGGTAAAGAGTGCAGTGAGACAGGGGTTTATGAGATGAGTAAAGAGTGCAGTGAGACAGGTGTTTGTGAGATCGGTATAGAGTGCAGTGAGACAGGGGTTTGTGAGTTGGGTAAAGAGTGCAGTGAGACAGGGGTTTGTGGGATGGGTAAAGGGTGCAGTGAGACAGGGGTTTGTGAGATGGGTAAAGAGTGCAGTGAGACAGGGGTTTATGAGATGAGTAAAGAGTGCGGTGAGACAGGGGTTTGTGAGATGGGTAAAGAGTGCAGTGAGACAGGGGTTTGTGAGTTCGGTAAAGAGTGCAGTGAGAGAGGGTTTTGTGAGATGGGTAAAGAGTGCAGTGTGACAGGGTTTTGTGAGATGGGTAAAGAGTGCAGTGAGACAGCACGTTTTGAGATGAGTAAATAGTGCAGTGAGACGGATTTGAGAGATGATTAAAGAGAGCAATGAGTCAGGGGTTTGTGAGATAGGTAAAGAGTGCAGTGAGACATGGGTTTGTGAGTTGGGTAAAGAGTGCAGTGAGACAGGGGTTTATGAGATGAGTAAAGAGTGCAGTGAGACAGGTGTTTGTGAGATCGGTATAGAGTGCAGTGAGACAGGGGTTTGTGAGTTGGGTAAAGAGTGCAGTGAGACAGGGGTTTGTGGGATGGGTAAAGGGTGCAGTGAGACAGGGGTTTGTGAGATGGGTAAAGAGTGCAGTGAGACAGGGGTTTATGAGATGAGTAAAGAGTGCGGTGAGACAGGGGTTTGTGAGATGGGTAAAGAGTGTAGTGATACAGGGGTTTGTGAGATGGGTAAAGAGTTCAGTGAGACAGGGGTTTGTGAGATGCGTAAATAGTGCAGTGAGACAGGGGTTTGTGAGAAGTGTAAAGAGTGCATTGAGACAGGGGTTTGTGTGATGAGTAAAGAGTGAAGTGTGACAGGGGTTTGTGAGATGTGTAAAGACTGCAGTGAGACAGAGGTTTATGAGATGAGTAAAGAGTGCAGTAAGACAGGGGTTTGTGAGACGAGTAAAAAGTGAAGTGAGACAGGGGCTTGTGAGATGGGTAAAGTGTGCAGTGAGACATGGGTTTGTGAGTTGGGTAAAGAGTGCAGTGAGACAGGGGTTTATGAGATGAGTAAAGAGTGCGGTGAGACAGGGGTTTGTGAGATGAGTAAAGAGTGCAGTGAGACAGGTGTTTGTGAGGTGGGTACACAGTGCAGTGAGACAGGGCTTTGTGAGATGGGTAAAGAGTGCAGTGAGACTGGGGTTTGTGAGATGGGTAAATAGTGCAGTGAGACAGGGGTTTGTGAGATGGGGAAAGAGTGCAGTGAGACAGGTGTTTGTGAGATGAGTAAGGAGTGAAGTGTGATTGGGGTTTGTGTGATGAGTAAAGCGTGCACTGAGATAGGGGTTTTTGAGATGAGTAATGAGTGCAGTGAGACAGGGGTTTGTGAGATGGGTAAAGAGTGCAGTGAAACAGGAGATTGTGAGATGGGTAAAGAGTACAGTGACATGGCTTTGCCAGATGAGTAAAGAGTGCAGTGTGAAAGGGCTTTATGAGATGAGTAAAGAGTGCGGTGAGCCTCGGGTTTGTGAGATGAGTAAAGAGTGCAGTGAGACAGGGCTTTGTGCGATTGATAAATAGTGCAGTAAGTCAGGGGTTTGTGAGATGGGTAAAGAGTGCAGTAAGACAGGGTTTTGTGAGATGTGTAAAGAGTGCAGTGAGACAGGGGGATGTGAGATGGGTAAAGAGTGCAGTGAGACAGGGGTTTGTGAGATGGGTAAAGAGTGCAGTGAGACAGGGGCTTGTGAGATGAGGAAAGAGTGCAGTGTGACTTGGGTTTGTGAGATGGGTAAAGGGTGCAGTGCGACAGGGGTTTGTGAGAAGGGTAAAGAGTGCAGTGAGACAGGGTTTAGTGAGAAGGGTAAAGGGTGCAGTGCGACAGGGGTTTGTGAGATGGGTAAAAAGTGCAGTGAGACAGGGGTTTGTGAGACGGGTAAAGAGTGCAGTGAGACGGTTTTGTGAGATGGGTAAAGAGTGCAGTGAGACAGCGGTTAGTGAGATGGGTAATGATTGCAGTGAGACAGGGGTTTGTGAGATCACTAAAGAGTACAAGTTGACGGGTTTGTGAGATGGGTAAAGAGTGCAGTCAGACAGGGGTTTGTGAGATGAGTAAAGAGTGCAGTAAGACAGGGGTTTGTGGGACGGGTAAAGTGTGCAGTGAGACAGGGGTTTGTGAGATGAGTAAAGAGTGCAGTGAGACAGGGGTTTGTGAGATGTTTAAAGAGTGCAGTGAGACAGGGGTTTGTGTGATGAGTAAAGAGTGAAGTGTGACAGGGGTTTGTGAGATGGGTAAAGACTGCAGTGAGATAGGGGTTTGAGAGATGATTAAAGAGTGCAGTGCGACAGGGGTTTGTGAAATAGGTAAAGAGTGCAGTGGGACAGGGGTTTGTGAGTTGGGTAAAGAGTACAGTGAGACAGGGTTTTGTGAGATTGGTAAAGAGTGCAGTGAGACAGGGGTTTGTGAGATGGGTAAAGAATGCAGTGAGACAGGGGTTTGTGAGATGAGTAAAGAGTGCAGTGAGACAGGGGTTTGTGAGATGAGTAAAGAGTGCAGTGCGACAGGGGTTTGTGAGATGGGTAAAGAGTGCAGTGAGACAGGGGTTTGTGAGTTGGGTAAAGAGTACAGTGAGACAGGGGTTTGTGAGATGGGTAAAGAGTACAGTGAGACAGGGGTTTGTGAGATGGGTAAAGAGTGCATTGAGACAGGGGTTTGTGAGATGAGTAAAGAGTGCAGTTAGACAGGGGTTTGTGAGATGGGGAAAGAGTGCAGTGAGACAGGGTTTTGTGAGATGAGTAAAGAGTGCAGTGATACAGGGGTTTGTGAGATGGGCAAAGAGTGCAGTGAGACTGATTTGTTAATTGGAATAGAGTGCAGTGAGACAGAGGGTTGTGAGATGGGAAAAGAGTGCAGTGAGACAGTGGTTTGTGAGATGTTTAAAGAGTGCAGTGAGAAGGGTTTGTGAGATGTGTAAAGAATGCAGTGAGACAGTTGTTTGTGAGATGAGTAAGGAGTGAAGTGTGATTGGGGTTTGTGTGATGAGTAAAGAGTGCAGTGAGACAGGGGTTTTTGCGATGAGTAATGAGTGCAGTGAGACAGTGGTTTGTGAGATGGGTAAAGGGTGCAGTGAAACAGGAGATTGTGAGATGGGTAAAGAGTGCAGTGACATGGCTTTGTCAGATGAGTAAAGAGTGCAGTGTGACAGGGGTTTATGAGATGAGTAAAGAGTGCGGTGAGCCTTGTGTTTGTGAGATGAGTAAAGAGTGCAGTGAGACTGGGCTTTGTGCGATTGATAAATAGTGCAGTAAGTCAGGGGTTTGTTAGATGGGTAAAGAGTGCAGTAAGACAGGGTTTTGTGAGATTTGTAAAGAGTGCAGTGAGACAGGGGGATGTGAGATGGGTAAAGAGTGCAGTGAGACAGGGGTTTGTGAGATGAGTAAAGAGTGCAGTGAGACAGGCGTTAATGAGATGAGTAGAGAATGCAGTGAGACAGGGGTTTGTGAGAAGGGTAAAGAGTGCAGTGAGAGAGGGGTTTGTGAGATTGGTAAAGACTGCAGTGAGACAGGGGCTTGTGAGATGAGGAAAGATTTCAGTGAGACTTGGGTTTGTGAGATGGTTAAAGGGTGCAGTGCGACAGGGGTTTGTGAGAAGGGTAAAGAGTGCAGTGAGACAGGGCTTTGTGAGATGGGTAAAGGGTGCAGTGCGACAGGTGTTTGTGAGATGGGTAAAGAGTGCAGTGAGACTGGGGTTTGTGAGATGGATAAAGAGTGCAGTGAGACGGTTTTGTGAGATGGGTAATGAGTGCAGTGAGACAGCGGTTTGTGAGATGAGTAAAGAGTGCAGTGAGACATGGGTTTGTGAGATGAGTAAAGATTGCAGTGACACAGGGGTTTGTGAGATGAGCATATAGTGCAGTGAAACAGGGGTTTGTGAGATGGGTAAAGATTGCAGTGAGACGGTGGTTTGTGAGATGGGTAAAGAGTGCAGAGAGACATGGATTTGTGAGATGGGTAAAGAGTGCAGTGAGACAGGGGTTTATGAGATGAGTAAAGAGTGCGGTGAGACTGGGGTTTGTGTGATGAGTATAGAGTGCAGTGAGACAGGTGTTTGTGAGATGGTTAAAGAGTGCAGTGAGACAGTTCTTTGTGAGATGGGTAAAGAGTGTTGTGAGACAGCGGTTTTTGAGATGGGTAAAGTGTGCAGTGAGACAGGGGTTTATGAGATGAGTAGAGAGCGCAGTAAGACAGGGGTTTGTGAGATGAGTAAAGAGTGCATTGGGACAGGGGTTTGTGAGTTGGTTAAAGAGTGCAGTGAGAAATGGGGTTTTGAGATCGGTAAATATTACAGTGAGACAGGGTTTTCTGAGATGACTAAAGAGTTTGGTGAGTCAGGTGTTTGTGAGAGGAGTAAAGAGTGCAGTGAGACCGATGTTTGTGAGATGGGTAAAGAGTGCAGTGAGACAGGGGTTTGTGAGATGAGTAAAGAGTGAAGTGTGATTGGGGTTTGTGTGATGAGTAAAGAGTGCAGTGAGACAGGGGTTTGTGAGATGAGTAATGAGTGCAGTGAGACAGGGGTTTGTGAGATGGGTAAAGAGTGCAGTGAGATAGGGGTTTGTGAGTTGGGTAAAGAGTGCAGTGAGATGGGTTTGTCAGATGAGTAAAAATTGCAGTGTGACAGGGGTTTATGAGATGAATGAAGAGTGCGGTGAGCCTGGGGTTTGTGGGAGGAATAAAGAATGCAGTGAGATAGTGGTTTGTGAGTTGGGTAAAGAGTGCAGTGAAACAGGGGTTTGTGAGATGTGTAAAAGGTGCAGTAAGACAGTGGTTTGTGAGATGGGTAAAGAGTGCAGTGAGACAGGGGTTTGTGAGTTCGGTAAAGAGTGCAGTGAGAGAGGGTTTTGTGAGATGGGTAAAGAGTGCAGTGTGACAGGGGTTTGTGAGATGGGTAAAGAGTGCAGTGAGACAGCACGTTTTGAGATGAGTAAATAGTGCAGTGAGACGGATTTGAGAGATGATTAAAGAGAGCAATGAGTCAGGGGTTTGTGAGATAGGTAAAGAGTGCAGTGAGACATGGGTTTGTGAGTTGGGTAAAGAGTGCAGTGAGACAGGGGTTTATGAGATGAGTAAAGAGTGCAGTGAGACAGGTGTTTGTGAGATCGGTATAGAGTGCAGTGAGAAAGGGGTTTGTGAGTTGGGTAAAGAGTGCAGTGAGACAGGGGTTTGTGGGATGGGTAAAGGGTGCAGTGAGACAGGGGTTTGTGAGATGGGTAAAGAGTGCAGTGAGACAGGGGTTTATGAGATGAGTAAAGAGTGCGGTGAGACAGGGGTTTGTGAGATGGGTAAAGAGTGCAGTGAGACAGGGGTTTGTGAGTTCGGTAAAGAGTGCAGTGAGAGAGGGTTTTGTGAGATGGGTAAAGAGTGCAGTGTGACAGGGTTTTGTGAGATGGGTAAAGAGTGCAGTGAGACAGCACGTTTTGAGATGAGTAAATAGTGCAGTGAGACGGATTTGAGAGATGATTAAAGAGAGCAATGAGTCAGGGGTTTGTGAGATAGGTAAAGAGTGCAGTGAGACATGGGTTTGTGAGTTGGGTAAAGAGTGCAGTGAGACAGGGGTTTATGAGATGAGTAAAGAGTGCAGTGAGACAGGTGTTTGTGAGATCGGTATAGAGTGCAGTGAGACAGGGGTTTGTGAGTTGGGTAAAGAGTGCAGTGAGACAGGGGTTTGTGGGATGGGTAAAGGGTGCAGTGAGACAGGGGTTTGTGAGATGGGTAAAGAGTGCAGTGAGACAGGGGTTTATGAGATGAGTAAAGAGTGCGGTGAGACAGGGGTTTGTGAGATGGGTAAAGAGTGTAGTGAGACAGTGGTTTGTGAGATGGGTAAAGAGTGCAGTGAAACAGGAGATTGTGAGATGGGTAAAGAGTGCAGTGACATGGCTTTGTCAGATGAGTAAAGAGTGCAGTGTGACAGGGGTTTATGAGATGAGTAAAGAGTGCGGTGAGCCTTGTGTTTGTGAGATGAGTAAAGAGTGCAGTGAGACTGGGCTTTGTGCGATTGATAAATAGTGCAGTAAGTCAGGGGTTTTTTAGATGGGTAAAGAGTGCAGTAAGACAGGGTTTTGTGAGATTTGTAAAGAGTGCAGTGAGACAGGGGGATGTGAGATGGGTAAAGAGTGCAGTGAGACAGGGGTTTGTGAGATGAGTAAAGAGTGCAGTGAGACAGGCGTTATTGAGATGAGTAGAGAATGCAGTGAGACAGGGGTTTGTGAGAAGGGTAAAGAGTGCAGTGAGAGAGGGGTTTGTGAGATTGGTAAAGACTGCAGTGAGACAGGGGCTTGTGAGATGAGGAAAGATTTCAGTGAGACTTGGGTTTGTGAGATGGTTAAAGGGTGCAGTGCGACAGGGGTTTGTGAGAAGGGTAAAGAGTGCAGTGAGACAGGGCTTTGTGAGATGGGTAAAGGGTGCAGTGCGACAGGTGTTTGTGAGATGTGTAAAGAGTGCAGTGAGACAGGGGTTTGTGAGATGGATAAAGAGTGCAGTGAGACGGTTTTGTGAGATGGGTAATGAGTGCAGTGAGACAGCGGTTTGTGAGATGAGTAAAGAGTGCAGTGAGACATGGGTTTGTGAGATGAGTAAAGATTGCAGTGACACAGGGGTTTGTGAGATGAGCATATAGTGCAGTGAAACAGGGGTTTGTGAGATGGGTAAAGATTGCAGTGAGACGGTGGTTCGTGAGAAGGGTAAAGAGTGCAGAGAGACATGGATTTGTGAGATGGGTAAAGAGTGCAGTGAGACAGGGGTTTATGAGATGAGTAAAGAGTGCGGTGAGACAGGGGTTTGTGTGATGAGTATAGAGTGCAGTGAGACAGGTGTTTGTGAGATGGTTAAAGAGTGCAGTGAGACAGTTCTTTGTGAGATGGGTAAAGAGTGTTGTGAGACAGCGGTTTTTGAGATGGGTAAAGTGTGCAGTGAGACAGGGGTTTATGAGATGAGTAGAGAGCGCAGTAAGACAGGGGTTTGTGAGATGAGTAAAGAGTGCATTGGGACAGGGGTTTGTGAGTTGGTTAAAGAGTGCAGTGAGAAATGGGGTTTTGAGATCGGTAAATATTACAGTGAGACAGGGTTTTCTGAGATGACTAAAGAGTTTGGTGAGTCAGGTGTTTGTGAGAGGAGTAAAGAGTGCAGTGAGACCGATGTTTGTGAGATGGGTAAAGAGTGCAGTGAGACAGGGGTTTGTGAGATGAGTAAAGAGTGAAGTGTGATTGGGGTTTGTGTGATGAGTAAAGAGTGCAGTGAGACAGGGGTTTGTGAGATGAGTAATGAGTGCAGTGAGACAGGGGTTAGTGAGATGGGTAAAGAGTGCAGTGAGATAGGGGTTTGTGAGTTGGGTAAAGAGTGCAGTGAGATGGGTTTGTCAGATGAGTAAAAATTGCAGTGTGACAGGGGTTTATGAGATGAATGAAGAGTGCGGTGAGCCTGGGGTTTGTGGGAGGAATAAAGAATGCAGTGAGATAGTGGTTTGTGAGTTGGGTAAAGAGTGCAGTGAAACAGGGGTTTGTGAGATGTGTAAAAGGTGCAGTAAGACAGTGGTTTGTGAGATGGGTAAAGAGTGCAGTGAGACAGGGGTTTGTGAGTTCGGTAAAGAGTGCAGTGAGAGAGGGTTTTGTGAGATGGGTAAAGAGTGCAGTGTGACAGGGGTTTGTGAGATGGGTAAAGAGTGCAGTGAGACAGCACGTTTTGAGATGAGTAAATAGTGCAGTGAGACGGATTTGAGAGATGATTAAAGAGAGCAATGAGTCAGGGGTTTGTGAGATAGGTAAAGAGTGCAGTGAGACATGGGTTTGTGAGTTGGGTAAAGAGTGCAGTGAGACAGGGGTTTATGAGATGAGTAAAGAGTGCAGTGAGACAGGTGTTTGTGAGATCGGTATAGAGTGCAGTGAGACAGGGGTTTGTGAGTTGGGTAAAGAGTGCAGTGAGACAGGGGTTTGTGGGATGGGTAAAGGGTGCAGTGAGACAGGGGTTTGTGAGATGGGTAAAGAGTGCAGTGAGACAGGGGTTTATGAGATGAGTAAAGAGTGCGGTGAGACAGGGGTTTGTGAGATGGGTAAAGAGTGCAGTGAGACAGGGGTTTGTGAGTTCGGTAAAGAGTGCAGTGAGAGAGGGTTTTGTGAGATGGGTAAAGAGTGCAGTGTGACAGGGTTTTGTGAGATGGGTAAAGAGTGCAGTGAGACAGCACGTTTTGAGATGAGTAAATAGTGCAGTGAGACGGATTTGAGAGATGATTAAAGAGAGCAATGAGTCAGGGGTTTGTGAGATAGGTAAAGAGTGCAGTGAGACATGGGTTTGTGAGTTGGGTAAAGAGTGCAGTGAGACAGGGGTTTATGAGATGAGTAAAGAGTGCAGTGAGACAGGTGTTTGTGAGATCGGTATAGAGTGCAGTGAGACAGGGGTTTGTGAGTTGGGTAAAGAGTGCAGTGAGACAGGGGTTTGTGGGATGGGTAAAGGGTGCAGTGAGACAGGGGTTTGTGAGATGGGTAAAGAGTGCAGTGAGACAGGGGTTTATGAGATGAGTAAAGAGTGCGGTGAGACAGGGGTTTGTGAGATGGGTAAAGAGTGTAGTGAGACAGTGGTTTGTGAGATGGGTAAAGCGTTCAGTGAGACAGGTGTTTGTGAGATGCATAAATAGTGCAGTGAGACAGGGGTTTGTGAGAAGTGTAAAGAGTGCATTGAGACAGGCGTTTGTGTGATGAGTAAAGAGTGAAGTGTGACAGGGGTTTGTGAGATGGGTAAAGACTGCAGTGAGACAGAGGTTTATGAGATGAGTAAAGAGTGCAGTAAGACAGGGGTTTGTGAGACGAGTAAAAAGTGAAGTGAGACAGGGGCTTGTGAGATGGGTAAAGTGTGCAGTGAGACAGGGGTTTATGAGATGAGTAAAGAGTGCGGTGAGACAGGGGTTTGTGAGATGAGTAAAGAGTGCAGTGAGACAGGTGTTTGTGAGATGGGTACACAGTGCAGTGAGACAGGGCTTTGTGAGATGGGTAAAGAGTGCAGTGAGACTGGGGTTTGTGAGATGGGTAAATAGTGCAGTGAGACAGGGGTTTGTGAGATGGGGAAAGAGTGCAGTGAGACAGGTGTTTGTGAGATGAGTAAGGAGTGAAGTGTGATTGGGGTTTGTGTGATGAGTAAAGCGTGCACTGAGATAGGGGTTTTTGAGATGAGTAATGAGTGCAGTGAGACAGGGGTTTGTGAGATGGGTAAAGAGTGCAGTGAAACAGGAGATTGTGAGATGGGTAAAGAGTACAGTGACATGGCTTTGCCAGATGAGTAAAGAGTGCAGTGTGAAAGGGGTTTATGAGATGAGTAAAGAGTGCGGTGAGCCTCGGGTTTGTGAGATGAGTAAAGAGTGCAGTGAGACAGGGCTTTGTGCGATTGATAAATAGTGCAGTAAGTAAGGGGTTTGTGAGATGGGTAAAGAGTGCAGTAAGACAGGGGTTTGTGAGATGTGTAAAGAGTGCAGTGAGACAGGGGGATGTGAGATGGGTAAAGAGTGCAGTGAGACAGGGGTTTGTGAGATGGGTAAAGACTGCAGTGAGACAGGGGCTTGTGAGATGAGGAAAGAGTGCAGTGTGACTTGGGTTTGTGAGATGGGTAAAGGGTGCAGTGCGACAGGGGTTTGTGAGAAGGGTAAAGAGTGCAGTGAGACAGGGTTTAGTGAGAAGGGTAAAGGGTGCAGTGCGACAGGGGTTTGTGAGATGGGTAAAAAGTGCAGTGAGACAGGGGTTTGTGAGACGGGTAAAGAGTGCAGTGAGACGGTTTTGTGAGATGGGTAAAGAGTGCAGTGAGACAGCGGTTAGTGAGATGGGTAACGATTGCAGTGAGACAGGGGTTTGTGAGATCACTAAAGAGTACAAGTTGACGGGTTTGTGAGATGGGTAAAGAGTGCAGTCAGACAGGGGTTTGTGAGATGAGTAAAGAGTGCAGTAAGACAGGGGTTTGTGGGACGGGTAAAGTGTGCAGTGAGACAGGGGTTTGTGAGATGAGTAAAGAGTGCAGTGAGACAGGGGTTTGTGAGATGTTTAAAGAGTGCAGTGAGACAGGGGTTTGTGTGATGAGTAAAGAGTGAAGTGTGACAGGGGTTTGTGAGATGGGTAAAGACTGCAGTGAGATAGGGGTTTGAGAGATGATTAAAGAGTGCAGTGCGACAGGGGTTTGTGAGATAGGTAAAGAGTGCAGTGGGACAGGGGTTTGTGAGTTGGGTAAAGAGTACAGTGAGACAGGGTTTTGTGAGATTGGTAAAGAGTGCAGTGAGACAGGGGTTTGTGAGATGGGTAAAGAATGCAGTGAGACAGGGGTTTGTGAGATGAGTAAAGAGTGCAGTAAGACAGGGGTTTGTGAGATGAGTAAAGAGTGCAGTGAGGCAGGGGTTTGTGAGATGGGAAAAGAGTGCAGTGAGATAGGGGTTTAAGAGATGATTAAAGAGTGCAGTGCGACAGGGGTTTGTGAGATGGGTAAAGAGTGCAGTGAGACAGGGGTTTGTGAGATGAGGAAAGATTTTAGTGAGACTTGGGTTTGTGAGATGGTTAAAGGGTGCAGTGCGACAGGGGTTTGTGAGAAGGGTAAAGAGTGCAGTGAGACAGGGTTTTGTGAGATGGGTAAAGGGTGCAGTGCGACAGGTGTTTGTGAGATGGGTAAAGAGTGCAGTGAGACAGGGGTTTGTGAGATGGATAAAGAGTGCAGTGAGACGGTTTTGTGAGATGGGTAATGAGTGCAGTGAGACAGCGGTTTGTGAGATGAGTAAAGAGTGCAGTGAGACAGGGGTTTGTGAGGTAAGTAAAGATTGCAGTGACACAGGGGTTTGTGAGATGAGCATATAGTGCAGTGAAACAGGGGTTTGTGAGATGGGTAAAGATTGCAGTGAGACGGTGGTTTGTGAGAAGGGTAAAGAGTGCAGTGAGACTGGGTTTTGTGAGATGGTTAAAGGGTGCAGTACGACAGGTGTTTGTGAGATGGGTAAAGAGTGTAGTGAGACAGGGGTTTGTGAAATGGGTAAAGAGTGCAGTGAGACGGTTTTGTGAGATGGGTAAAGAGTGCAGTGAGAGAGCGGTTTGTTAGATGAGTAAAGAGTGCAGTGAGACAGGGGTTTGTGAGATGAGTAAAGATTGCAGTGAGACAGGGGTTTGTGAGATGAGCATATAGTGCAGTGAAACAGGGGTTTGTGAGATGGCTAAAGAGTGCAGTGAGACAGGGGTTTGTGAGATAGGTAAAGAGTACAGTGAGACAGGGGTTTGTGAGATGAGTAACGAGTGCAGTGAGATGGGTTTGTGAGATGGGTAAAGAGTGCAGTGAGACAGGGGTTTGTGAGATCACTAAAGAGTACAAGTTGACGGGTTTGTGAGATGGGTAAAGAGTGCAGTCAGACAGAGGTTTGTGAGATGAGTAAAGAGTGCAGTGAGACAGGGGTTTGTGAGACTGGTAAAGAGTGCAGTGAGACAGGGGTTTGTGAGATGGGCAAAGATTGAAGTGAGACACGGTTTTGTGAGATGTGTAAAGAGTGCAGTGAGACAGGGGATTGTTAGATGGTAAAGTGTGCAGTGTGACAGGAGTTTGTGAGATGAGTAAACAGTGCAGTGCGACAGGAGTTTGTGAGATGAGTACAGAGTGCAGTGAGACAGGGGTTTGTGAGATCGGTAAAGAGTGCAGTGAAACAGGGGTTTGTGAGATGAGTAAAGAGTGCAGTGAGACAGGGGTTTGTGAGATGAGTAACGAGTGCAGTGAGACTGGTTTGTGAGATGGGTAAAAAGTGCAGTGAGACAGTGGTTTGTGAGATCGGCAAAGAGTGCAGTGAGGCAGTGGTTTGTGAGATGGGAAAAGAGTGCAGTGAGATAGGGGTTTGAGAGATGATTTAAGAGTGCAGTGCGACATGGGTTTGTGAGATGGGTAAAGAGTGCAGTGAGACAGTGGTTTGTGAGTTGGGTAAAGAGTACAGTGAGACAGGGGTTTGTGAGATGGGTAAAGAGTGCAGTGAGACAGGGGTTTGTGAGATGGGTAAAGAGTGCCGTGAGACAGGGGTTTGTGAGATGACTAAAGAGTACAAGGAGACGGGTTTGTGAGATGGGTAAAGAGTGCAGTGAGACAGCGGTTTGTGAGATTAGTAAAGAGTGCAGTGAGACAGGGGTTTGTGAGATGGGCAAAGAGTGCAGTGAGACAGGGGTTTGTGAGATGGGCAAAGAGTGCAGTGAGACGGGTTTGTTAGATGGGTATAGAGTGCAGTGAGACAGAGGGTTGTGAGATGGGAAAAGAGTGCAGTGAGATAGGGGATTGAGAGATTAGTAAAGAGTGCAGTGAGACAGGGGTTTGTGAGATGGGTAAAGAGTGCTGTGAGACAGCGGTTTGTGAGATGGGTAAAGTGTGCAGTGAGACAGGGGTTTGTGAGATGGGTAAAGTGTGCAGTGAGACCGTGGTTTGTGAGATGACTAAAGAGTACAAGGAGACGTGTTTGTGAGATGGGTAAAGAGTGCAGTGTGACAGGGGTTTGTGAGATGAGTAAAGAGTGCAATGAGATAGGGGTTTGTGAGATGGGTAAAGAGTGCAATGAGACAGGGGTTTGTGAGATGGGCAAAGAGTGCAGTGAGACTGGTTTGTTAATTGGAATAGAGTGCAGTGAGACAGAGGGTTGTGAGATGGGAAAAGAGTGCAGTGAGACGGGTTTGTGAGATGTTTAAAGAGTGCAGTGAGACGGGTTTGTGAGATGTGTAAAGAATGCAGTGAGACAGTTGTTTGTGAGATGAGTAAGGAGTGAAGTGTGATTGGGGTTTGTGTGATGAGTAAAGAGTGCAGTGAGACGGGTTTTTGAGATGAGTAATGAGTGCAGTGAGACAGTGGTTTGTGAGATGGGTAAAGAGTGCAGTGAAACAGGAGATTGTGAGATGAGTAAAGAGTGCAATGAGATAGGGGTTTGTGAGATGGGTAAAGAGTGCAGTGAGACAGTGGTTTATGAGATGAGTAAAGAGTTCAGATAGACAGGGGTTTGTGTGATGGGTAAAGAGTGCAGTGAGACAGGGTTTTTTGAGATGAGATAAGAGTGCAGTGAGACAGTGGTTTGTGAGATGGGTAAAGAGTGCAGTGAGATAGGGGTTTGTGAGATGGCTAAAGAGTGCAGTGGGACAGGGGTTTGTGATATGAGTAAAGAGTACAGTGAGACGGGTTTGTAAGATGGGTAAAGAGTGCAGTGAGACAGGGGTTTGTGAGATGGATAAAGAGTGCAGTGAGACAGGGGTTTTTGAGATGAGAAAAGAGTGCAGTGAGACAGTGGTTTGTGAGATGGATAAAGAGTGCAGTGAGACAGGGGTTTGTGAGATGGGTAATGAGTGCAGTGGGACAGGGGTTTGTGAGATGGCTAAAGAGAGCAGGGAGTCAGGGGTTTCTGAGATTAGTAAAGAGTTCAGTTAGACAGGGGTTTCGGTGATGGGTAAAGAGAGCAGTGAAACAGGGGGTTTTGAGATGAGTAAAGAGTGCAGTGAGACAGCGGTTTTTGAGATGTGTAAATAGTGCAGTGAGACAGGGGGTTGTGAGATTGGTAAAGAGTGCAGTGAAACAACGGGTTTGTGAGATGGGTTAAGAGTAGAGTGAGACAGGGGTTTCTGAGATGGGTAAAGAGTACAGTCAGACAGGGGTTTGTTTGATGTTTGAAGAGTGCTGTGAGACAGGGGTTTGTGAGATGGGCAAAGAGCGCAGTGAGACAGGGGTTTATGAGATCGGTAAATTGTGCAGTGAGACAGGGGTTTGTGAGATGGGCAAAGAGTGCAGTCAAACAGGGGTTTGTGAGATGGCTAAACAGTGCAATGAGTCAGGGGTTTCTCAGATTAGTAAAGAGTTCAGTTAGACAGGGGTTTGTGAGATGGGTAAAGTGTGCAGTGAGACAGGGGTTTGTGAGTTGAGTAAATAGTGCAGTGTGACAGGGGTTTGTGAGATGAGTATAGAGTGCAGTGAGACGGATTTGTGAGATGGGTAAAGACTGCAGTGAGACGGTTTTGTTAGATGGGTATAGAGTGCAGTGAGACAGGGGGTTGTGAAATGGGAAAAGAGTGCAGTGACATATGGGTTTGAGTGATTAGTTAGGAGTGCAGTGAGACAGGGGTTCGTGAGATGGGTAAAGAGTGCACTGAGACAGCGGTTTGTGAGATGGGTAAAGAGTGCAGTGAGACAGTGGTTTGTGAGATGGGTAAAGTGTGCAGTGAG
This sequence comes from Cetorhinus maximus, assembly GCF_964194155.1. Taxonomy (NCBI): domain Eukaryota; kingdom Metazoa; phylum Chordata; class Chondrichthyes; order Lamniformes; family Cetorhinidae; genus Cetorhinus; species Cetorhinus maximus. The sequence continues at coordinate 246,885,436 of NC_135879.1, forward strand.
ACAGGGGTTTGTGAGATGACTAACGTGTACAAGGAGACGGGTTTGTGAGATGGGTAAAGAGTGCACTGTGACAGGGGTTTGTGAGATGAGTAAAGAGTGCAGTGAGACAGGGGTTTGTGAGATGGCTAAAGAGTGCAGTGAGACAGGGGTTTGTGAGATGAGTAAAGAGTGCAGTGAGTCAGGGGTTTGTTAGATGGTTAAAGAGTGCAGTGAGACAGGAGTTTGTGAGATGAGTAAAGAGTGCAGTGAGACAAGGGTTTGTGAGATGGGTAAAGAGTGCATTGAGACGGGTTTGTGAGATGGGTAAAGGGTGCAGTGAGACAGGGGTTTGTTAGATGGGTAAAGTGTTTAGTGTGACAGGGGTTTGTTAGATGGGTAAAGAGTGCAGTGCGACAGTGGTTTGTGAGATGAGTCAAGAGTGCAGTGAGACAGGGGTTTGTGAGATGAGTAAAGAGTGCAGTGAGACAGCGGTTTGTGAGATGGGTAAAGAGTGCAGTGAGACAGAGGTTTGAGAGATGAGTAAATAGTGCAGTGAGACTGCGGTTTGTGAGATGGGTTAAGAGTGCAGTGAGACAGGGGTTTGTGAGATGGGTAAAGAGTGCAGTGAGACGGGTTTGTGAGATGGGTAAAGAGTGCAGTGAGACAAGGGTTTGTTAGATGGGTAAACTGTGCAGTGTGACGGGTTTGTGAGATGAGTAAAGAGTGCAGTGTGACAGGGGTTTGTGAGATCAGTCAAGAGTGCAGTGAGACAGGGGTTTGTGAGATGAGTAAAGAGTGCAGTGAGACAGGGGTTTGTGAGATGGGTAAAGAGTGCAGTGAGACAGGGGTTTGTGAGATGGGTAAAGAGTGTAGTGAGACAGGGGTTTGAGAGATGAGTAAAGAGTGCAGTGAGACATGGGTTTGTGAGATGGGTAAAGAGTGCAGTGAGACTGCGGTTTGTGAGATGGGTAAAGAGTGCAGTGAGACAGCGGTTTTTGAGATGAGTAATGAGTGCAGTGAGACAGGGGTTTGTGGGATGGGTTAAGAGTGCATTGAGACAGGGGTTTGTGAGATGGATAAAGAGTGCAGTGAGACACGGGTTTGTGTGATGGGTAAAGAGTGCAGTGAGTTAGGGGTTTGTGAGATGGGTAAAGAGTGCAGTGAGACAGGGGTTTGTGGGATGGGTAAAGAGCGCAGTGTGACGGGTTTGTGAGATGGGTAAAGAGTGCAGTGAGACAAGGGTTTGTGAGATGAGTAAAGAGTGCAGTGAGACGGCTTTGTGAGGTGGGCAAAGAGTGCAGTGAGACGGGTTTGTGAGATGGGTAAAGAGTGCAGTGAGACAGGGGTTTGTGAGATGGGTAAAGAGTGCAGTGAGACGGGTTTGTGAGATGGGTAAAGAGTGCAGTGAGATGGGTTTGGCTTAATAGCTTCCTCTTTGTCCCCCCCTGGCCAAGAAGCACAGAAAGGTGCCATTTTGCAAACCGCTGGGCCAGCAGCTTTCTATCCCAGCCACACCACTGGGAGAAGAGGCCACTTTGGAGAGTTTAACAGACCAGGATCAGCCATCAAGTTGTAGACGCAGGAAATAAGGCAAGGTACCCAATCCGGGGGTCTCCAGCTGATGAGCTGGCTTTTATTGAGTATCCACCCTGCATGGTGAATGCCCCCACCCCACCATCCCCCATCAATGCTGCTGGTAATCTACCCTTCATTGGCCACTTCAGGGCCTCAATTGACATCCAAGCCTGAGGCTGACTTGCCGTTCTCTCCCCGTGACTTAATCGGAGGGAGTTGAGTGTGCCGGTGCAAGACAGAATCCCACATTTATTCAGGATGCTTTTATACTTTACTTTCCACAGCTCCAACGGAGATAAGTATCACAAGAGAGATTCAACAAGAGACTCCAGGTTAGAAAACTCTCCCAAAAAACCTCTCAATCTCTGCCAAATTTAAGAAGTATTAAATATTTGTTTTTACCAAGCAAATCTTGTCTACAATCCCAGATGGATCTCTCTCCACACCCAACCTTACCTCAGTTCTGAATGACACTGACACTTGTAATATAAGGATCTGGCACATGTAGGGTTAATGTGGGACTGAGTACAGTACCACCCACACAGCGATGTGTGAGAGAGCACATGACCAGCACCCAGGATCAGTCCAGATTTAGACAGAGCTGTGTGTATCAGTCAGCATGGAGACAGCTCCTAGTTTGTACCCTTTACTCTATGTTGTAATGCAGATAAAGGATAAAAAAGTAATGCTGGGTTTTCTTAAAAGATGAGATTTCAAATCAGGTTTGCCTGTTCAGGTGGACTCAGCAGGTCAGCAGGTTTTTGGGAGAGAGAGAAGGTTTGCTATTCCTGACTGATTCTGCGGTTATGACACTTGCGGATTACCTGGAATCTTTTGGACCAATAGCAGTTGATTCTTAATAGCTTCCTCTTTGTCCCCCCCTGGCCAAGAAGCACAGAAAGGTGCCTGTTTGCCAACCACAGGGCCAGTAGCTTTCCAGTCCCAGCCACACCACTGGAAGTAGAGGCCTCTTTGGAGAGTTTAACTGACCAGGATCAGCCATCAAGTGGTAGACGCAGGAAATAAGGCAAGGTGCCCAATCCGGGGGTCTGCGGCTGTTGGGCTGGCTTTTAGACCATAATACATGGGAGCAGAAATTAGGCCATTCGGCCCATCGGGTCTGCTCCGCCATTCAATCATGGCTGATAAGTTTCTCAACCCCATTCTCCCGCCTTCTCCCCGTAACCTTTGATCCCCTTACCAATCAAGAACCTATCTATAAAAACAAAAAGCTAAAAGCTACTGCGGATGCTGGAAATCCAAAACAAAAACAGAATTACCTGGAAAAACTCAGCAGGTCTGGCAGCATCGGCGGAGAAGAAATCAGTTAACGTTTCGAGCCTTCATGTGTCCTTCGGCAGAACTGAAGCATAGTTAGAAGAAGGGAGAAATATAAATTGGTTTAAGGTGGGGGGGGTGAGGTGCTGGTGGGGGGAGAGAGAGACACATTGAGGGTGTGGTGATTGTGGAGATGAGCAGATAATCAAAAGATGTCACAGACAAAAGGGTCAAAGAGGTGTTTTAGATAGAACCTATCTATCTCAGTCTTAAATACACTCAATGACCTGGCCTCCACAGCCTTCTGTGGCAATTAATTCCATAGATTCACCACTCTCCGGCTAAAGAAGTTTCTCCTCATCTCTGTTCTAAAATGTCTTCCCTTTACTCTGAGGCTGTGCCCTCAGGTCCTAGTCTCTCCTACTAATGGAAACATCTTCCCCACGTCCACTCTATCCAGGCCTTTCAGTGTTCTGTAAGTTTCAATCAGATCCCCCCTCATCCTTCTAAACTCCATCGAGTGTAGACCCAGAGTCCTCAAACGTTCCTCATATGTTAAGCCGTTCATTCCTGGGATCGTTCTCGTGAACCTCCTCTGGACCCTCTCCAGGGCCAGAACATCCTTCCTGAGATACAGGGGCCAGAATTGCTCACAATATTCTAAATATGGTCTGACCAGAGCCTTATAAAGCCTCAGCAGCACATCCCTGCTTTTATATTCTAGTCCTCTCGAAATAAATGCCAACATTGCATTTGCCTTCCTAACTACCGACTCAACCTGCAAGTTAACCTTAAGAGAATCCTGGACTAGGACTCCCAAGTCCCTTTGCACTCCAGATTTCAGAATTCTCTCCCCATTTAGAAAATAGTCTATGCCTCTATTCTTCCTACCAAAGTGCATGACCTCACACTTGCCCACGTTGTATTCCATCTGCCACTTCTTGGCCCATTCTCCTAACCTGTCCAAATCCTTCTGCAGCCTCCCCGCCTCCTCAATACTACCTGTCCCTCCACCTATCTTTGTATCATCTGCAAACTTAGCCAGGATGCCCTCAGTTCCTTCATCTAGATCATTAATGTATAAAGTGAAAAGTTGTGGTCCCAACACTGACCCCTGCGGAACTCCACTGGTCACCGGCTACCATCCTGAGAAGGACCCCCTTATCCCCACTCTCTGCCTCCTGCCAGACAGCCAATCTTCTATCCATGCTAGTACCTTCCCTCTAACACCATGGGCTCTTATCTTACTGAGCAGCCTCCTGTGCGGCACCTTGTCAAAGGCCTTCTGGAAGTCCAAGTAGATAACATCCATTGGCTCTCCTTTATCTAACCTGCTCGTTACCTCCTCAAATAATTCTAACAGATTTGTCAGGCATGACCTCCCCTTGATGAAACCATGCTGACTTTGCCCAATTTTACCATGCACTTCCAAGTATTCTGAAATCTCATCCTTAATAATGGACTCTAAAATCTTAACCAACGACCGAGGTCAGGCTAATCGGCCTGTAATTTCCCATCTTTTGCCTCACCCCCTTCTTAAACAGGCGGGTTACATTAGTGATTTTCCAGTCCTCTGGGACCCTCCCTGACTCCAGTGATTCCTGAATGATCGCCACTAACGCCTCCGCTATCTCTTCAGCTATCTCCTTCAGAACTCTGGGGTGTAATCCATCTGGACCAGGTGATTTATCCACCTTCAGACCTTTCAGTTTTCCTAGCACCTCCTCCTTGGTAATGGCCACCATACTCACCTCTGCCCCCCGACTCTCTTGAACCTTGGGGATGTCCCTCGTGTCGTCCACTGTGAAGACTGACGCAAAGTACCTATTTTCTTCCTCCGCCATTTCTTTGTTCCACACTACTACTTCTCCAGCGTCATTTTCCAGCAGCCCAATGTCCACTTTTGCCTCTCTCTTACCCTTTATATATCTAAAAAACTCTTGCAATCTTCTTTTATATTACTGGCTACTTTACCCTCATATTTTATCTGCTCCCTCCTTATTTCTTTTTTAGTTGTCCTCTGTTGGTCTTTGTAGGCTTCCCAATCCCCTGGTTTCCCACTGCTCTTTGCCACATTGTATGCTTTCTCTTTAGCTTTTATGCTGTCCCTGACTTCCCTTGTCAGCCATGGTTGCCTCGTCCTCCCTTTAGTATGCTTCTCTTCCTAGGGATGAATTTTAGCTGTGTCTCTCAAATTACTCCCAGAAACTCCTGCCATTGCTGTTCCACTGTCTTTCCTGCTAGGCTCATCTCCCAGTCAATTCTGGCCAGCTCCTCCCTCATGCCTCTGTAGTTGCCTTTATTCAACTGTAATACCGTTACATCTGATTCCAGCTTTTTCCTCTCAAATTGCAGGGTAAATTCTATCATATTATGGTCACTTCCTCCTAAGGGTTCCTTCACCTTAAGCTCCCTTATCAAATCTGCTTCATTACATATCACTAAATCTAGAATTGCCTGTTCCCTAGTGGGCTCCACCACAAGCTGCTCCAAAAAGCCATCTCGTAGACATTCCACAAATTCCTTTTCTTGGGATCCACTACCAACCTGATTTTCCCAATCTACCTGCATATTGAAATCCCCCATGATCACTGTAACCTTGCCTTTCTTACACGCTTTTTCTATCTCCTGGTGTATCTTGTGCTCCACATCCTGACTACTGTTCGGAGGCCTGTACATAACTCCCATTATGGTTTTTTTACCTTTGCGGTTCCTCAACTCTACCCACACAGATTCTACATCATCTGACCCTACGTCATTTCTTGCTATCGATTTAATTTCATTTCTTACTAACAAAGCAACCCCACCCCCTCTGCCAACCTGCCTATCTTTTCGATAGGATGTATACCCTTGGATATTTATCTCCCAGTCCTGATCCCCTTGCAGCCATGTCTCCGTGATGCCCACCACATCATACCTGCCAATTTCAATCTGCGCCACAAGCTCATTTACCTTATTTCGTATACTGCGTGCATTCAGATACAACACCTTCAGTCCTGTATTTCCCGTCCCCTTTCTCATTGTCGTCCCTTTATCTGATGTGCTTGAAGTTAGATTCCTAGCCCTTTCCAAACACTCTGTCCTATTTTGTGTTCTGGAGACTTTAATAGCCTCTCCTGGGCTCTCCTTTCTTTTCAGTTTTTTCATAATTTTCCATGAAGTTGAATCCATCCCCCCACATGCTAACCTGCTGCTTTGTTTCCCATTAGTTATACTTTTTGGAGTTTTACCCTTCCCTCCCCCCTCCACTTTCTAGTTTAAAGTTCTGTTGACCACCCTATTTACCCTTTTCGCTAGAACATTGGTCCCAGATCGGTTCAGGTGGAGACCGTCCCAACAGTACAGATCCCTCCTGTTCCAATACTGATGCCAGTGTCCCACGAAATGGAACACCTCTTTCCCGCACCACTCCTTTAGCCACGTGTTTACTTCCCTTATTCTCGCTTCCCTATGCATGCCACCTGCATGGGGAATGCCCCCACCCCACCATCCCCCAACAATGCTGCTGGTAATCTACCCTTCATTGGCCACTTTAGGGCCTCAATTGACATCCAAGCCTGAGGCTGACTTGACGTTCCCTGCCCGTGACTTAATCGGAGGGAGTTGAGTGTGCCGATGCAAGACAGAATCCCACATTTATTCAGGATGCTTTTATACTTTACTTTCCACAGCTCCAACGGAGATAAGTATCACAAGAGAGATTCAACCAGAGACTCCAGGTAAGAAAACTCTCCCAATAAACCTCTCCAGCTCTGTCAAATTTAAGAAGTATTAAATATATGATTTTACCTACCAAATCTTGTCTACGATCCCAGAAGGATCTCTCTCCACACCCAACCTTACCTCAGTTCTGAATGACACTGACACTTGTAATATAAGGATCTGGCACATGTAGGGTTAATGTGGGACTGAGTACAATACCACCCACACAGCGATGTGTGAGAGAGCACATGACCAGCACCCAGGATCAGTCCAGATTTAGACAGAGCTGTGTGTATCAGTCAGCATGGAGACAGCTCCTAGTTTGTACCCTTTACTCTATGTTTGTAAATAGTTCTAAGAGTTGAGAAAGACTTACAGTTAATGTATGTATGACTACGAAGACCTCTTCAGACCTACCGAACTGTAACCAACACCCTACAATAACAGTGACATGGACAGACACAGTGATTGGCAGAAAGCCAACGGTGAAACAAGAAAAAGCTTTTATTAGACATTGGAAGGTTCTGATCTGCAATGCATTGCCTGAGAGTGTGGTGGAGGCAGGTTCAATCTTGGTTTTCAAAAAGGAATTAGAAAAGCACCTGAAGAGAGACAATTGACAGGGAAAGGACAGGGGAAATGGGACCAGCTAATTTACTTTTTTATGGATACAACAAATTGAATGGCCTCCCCCTGTGCTGTAACCATTAACTAATTGTATGATACACACACAGACACTGTAGAGGTGGGGCTTGAGGTAGTGATGGGGAAATAGGAGGAAACCCTGTTGGGATGTCTCTCTGGTAAGGCCCCATTCCAGGGCCATTTTGTGAGGGCTTCGGGAATTTACTAAAGTTAATTCCACTGTCCACGCCCCCCCCCCGCCCCCAACACCCCACCCACACCCCCCGCAGCCGCCCACCCCGTCGCTCGTCATGTGCCGAGTCTAGTAGTTCAGTCGATGCGGCCCGGCGATGGCAGATTTCTTCAAGGCTCCATGCCCCACTGAAGGTGCTTCAGGGATGAAAGGCCGCAGCTCCATCCATTAATAGCCCTGCGGAGAAGTTTTCCCATCAATCCTATGTTCCTGTTAGCTGGGTAGCTGGGCCTCTTTATTTGCTGACTTTTGTGCAGGCAATCCGGGGAATCTCCATGTTGAGGTGCCTGCCTACCTTTGTGAGGCCTATTCCTCCTGGCGGAGCTGCTGGCCTGACATTGCTCAGGCCCTCTGGTCGGACCTGCAGCCTCAGGAGCATTGCCCATCATCTGAATGCGATGACAAGCACATTGGCCAAGGGGTAGGTGATAGCATAGTGGTAATATCACTGGACTAGTAATCCAGAGGCCCAAGCTCTGGTGACATGGGTTCAAGTCCCACCCATGACAGCTAATGGAATTTAAGTTCAATTCATAAAAATCTGGGATTAAAAACTTGTTTTGGCAATTATGACCATGAGACCATTGTCAATTATCACAAAACCCACCTGGTTCACTAATGCCCTTTAGGGAAGGAAATCTGTTGGTCTGGCCTACATTTCAGTCCAGCCTCACAGCAATGGGTCTTAACTGCCCTCTGAAATGGCTGAGCAAGCCACTCAGTTATATAAAGCCACTATAAAGCCTAAGAGGAATGAACTCCCTCCTTCACAACACTGTGGGTGTGGATGTACCCACACCACATGGACAATGGCTGGTACAGAGCGATATCCACACTGAGGGCTGAATTTAATGGGCTGCAGCAGTCATCCCATCCACCAGCCAGAAAGTGGGTGATGCCGCCGCTGTGGTTATTTTTAGAAGGTCCAGTGTGAATGAATGGCCACCGGCCGCCGGGGCTTGCATCACTTTAATGCCCTGGGTCCTGCCTCCAAGAGCTGCTGGCCAGTCAGAGGGTCAGTAGCTTTCCAGTTCCAGCTGTGCCGCTGGGAGCAATGGCCATAGCTGAGAGTTCAGCAGACCAGGACCAGCCACACGGAGGAGAGCCAGGAATTAAGCCAAGGTGCCCACTCTGGAGCGCTTCCATCCCCCTGGGCTGACTTTTATAGTTGGCCTCCCCACATGGCGTACTGCAACACACCCTCCCTGAACCCCCGACAACACCACTGGCTACAATGCACAGCATCTCCTAGCCCACTTTCAGGTGGTAGAATTCAATTTGTCCCTGTGTGTCTGTCACACTCACACTGACAGACTCTGACAACACCAACTGATACTGACAGACTGACAGACGTAGTTACTATCCTGCTCATTTCAGCCTGACTCTCTTGCCGGTGCAAGGACAGAATCCCGACTTATTGAGGATGTGTTTTGTTCTTTACTTTCCACACCTGAAATAGACAAAAATGTCACAATAGGAGATTCAACAAAAATCTGAGGAGGCTCCAGGTAAGAAAACTGTACCAACAAAACTCTCAAATTTAATAAGCATTAAATATATGATACTATCTACCAAACCTTGTCCACAATCCCAAAACAATCTGACTCCACACCCTCACTTCTTACTGACACTGACATGGTGATTGACAGAAAAACCACCAGTGATACACAGAAAAGCACTTTTACACAGTGAATGGTGCGGATCTGCAATGCACTGCCTGAGAGTCTGGTGGAAGCAGATTTAATATGGCTTTCAAAAGTAAATTGGTTTATCCTGAAGAGAGAAAATTTGTAAGGTTGTGGGGAAAGGACGGGGGAGTGGGACTAGCTGAGTTTCTCCATCAGAGGGCCTGAACGGACACTATGGGCCGAATGGCATCCTTCTGTGCAGTAATTATTTTATATTCACGGGATGTGGGCTTCGCTGGCTGGGCCAGCATTTATTGCCCATCCCTACTTGCCCTTGAGTGAGCTGCCTTCTTGAACCGCTGCAGTCCATGTGGTGTAGGTACACCCACAGTGCTGTTAGGGAGGGAGTTCCAGGATTTTGACCCAGTGACAGTGAAGGAACGGCCGATATATTTCCAAGTCAGGATGGTGGGTGACTTGGAGGGGAACTTCCAGGTGGTGGTGTTCCCATGTGTCTGCTGTCCTTGTCCTTCCAGATTGTAAAAGCAAAATACTGCGGATGCTGGAAATCTAGAACAAAAATAAAAACAAAAATACCTGGAAAAACTCAGCAGGTCTGACAGCATCTGCGGAGAGGGATACAGTTAACGTTTTGAGTCCGTATGACCCTTCATCAGATGAAGAGTCATACGGACTCGAAATGTCAACTGTATCCCTCTCTGCAGATGCTGTCAGACCTTCCAGAGGGTAGTTGTCCTGGGTTTGGTAAGTGCTGACTAAGGAGTCTTGGTGAATTCCTGCAGTGCATCTCTGAAGACTGAGCAACCGTGAGGCGCTGAGGGCCATCAGCAGCAGCAGAATTGTATCAACCACAATCTGTAACCTGATAGCCTGGCATATCCCCCACTCTACCATTATCATCAGGAGTTCAACCCTGGTTCAATGAAGAGTGCAGGAGGACATGCCGGGAGCAGCACCAGGCATACATAAAAATGAGGTGTCAACCTGGTGAAGCTATAACACAGGACTACCTGTGTGCCAAATGGCTTAAGCAACAAGTGATAGACAGAGCTAAGCGATTCCACAACCAACAGATCAGATCTAACCTCTGCAGTCCTGCCACACCCAGTCGTGAATGGTGGTGAACAATTAAACAACTCACTGGAGGAAGAGGCTCTACAAATATCCCCATCCTCCATGATGGGGGAGCCCAGCACATCAGTGAAAAGATAAGGCTGAAGCATTTGCAACTTCAGCCAGAAGTGCCAAGTGTATGATCCATCTCGGCCTCCTATAGAGGTCCTCACCATCACAGATGCTAATCTTCAGCCAACTTGGTTCACTCCATGTGATACCAAGAAACAGCTGAAAGCACTGGATACTGCAAAGGCTATGGGCCCTGACAATATTCCGGCAAAGTACTTGTGTTCCAGAACTTGCTGCGCCCCTAGCCAAGCTGCTCAAGTGCAGCTACAACACTGGCACCTACCCTGCTATGTGAAAAATTGCCAAGGTTTGTCCTGTACACAAAAAGCAGGAAAAATCAAACCCAGGCAATTACCGCCCCATCAGTCTACTCTCCATCATCAGCAAAATAATGGAAGTGGTCGGCAACGGTGTTATCAAACGACACTTGCTTAGCAATAACCTGCGCACTGACTCTCAGTTTGGGTTCCGCCAGGGCTACTCAGCACCTGACCTCATTACAGTTTTGGTTCAAACATGGACTAAACAGCTGAACTCCTGAGGTGAGCTGAGAGTTACTGCCCTTGACATCAAGGCTGCATTTGACAGAGTGTGGCATCAAGGAGCCCTAGCAAAACTGGCAAAAAACGCAATAGTGAGGAAAGATATTAGCTCCGAGGATGTGGAATCTGTACGGGGAGAGCTGAGAAACATTAAGGGGCAAAAAACGTTAGTGGGGGTTGTATATAGACCCCAAACTGTAGTGGTGATGGTGGGAATGGAATTAAACAGAAAGTTAGAGTCACATGTAATAAAGGAACATCTGTAATTATGGGTGAATTTAATATGCATATAGATTGGGAAAATCAAATTAGTAACAATACCGTAGAGGAGGAATTCCTGGAGTGTATACGGGATGTTTTTCTGGACCAATACATTGAGGAACCAACTGGAGAACAGGTCATCCTCGACTGGGTATTGTGTAATGAGAAAGGAATAATTGGCAATCTAGTTGTGCGAGGCCCCTTGGGGATCAGCGACCATAATATGATAGAATTCTTCATCAAGATGGAGAGTGATGTAGTTGATTCTGAGACTAGGGTCCAGAATCTTAATAAAGAAAACTACAATGCTATGAGGCACGGGTTAGCTATGATGGATTGGGAAACATTACTTAAAGGGATGACGGTGGATAGGCAATGGCAAACATTCAAAGAACGCATGGGTGAACTGCAACAATTGTTTATTCCTGTCTGGCACAAAAGTAAAACAGGAAAGGTGGCCAAACCATGACTTACAAGGGAAATTAGAGATAGTATTAGATGCAAGGAAGAGGCATACAAATTGGCCAGAAAAAACAACAGACCTGGGGATTGGGAGCAGTTTAGAATTCAACAAAGGAGAACCAAGGGATTGATTAAGAAGGGGAAAATAGAGTACGAGAGTAAGCTTGCGGGGAACATAAAAACTGACTGTAAAAGTTTCTATAGGTATGTGAAGAGAAAAAGATTGGTGAAGGCAAATGTAGGTCCCTTACAGTCGGAAACAGGCAAATTTATAATGGGCAACAAAGAAATGGCTGACCAACTAAATACATACTTTGGTTCTGTCTTCACAAAGGAGGACACTAATAACATACCAGAAATGTTGGGGAACACAGGGTTTAGTGAGAGGGAGGAACTGAAAGAAATCAGTATTAGTAGGGAAATGGTGTTGGAGAAATTGATGGCATTGAAGGCTGATAAATCCCCAGGGCCTGATAATGTACATCCCAGAGTACTTAAGGAAGTGGCCCTAGAAATAATGGATGCATTGGCGGTCATCTACCGAGATTCTATAGACTCCGGAACAGTTCCTACAGATTGGAGGGTAGCTAATGTAACCCCACTATTTAAAAAGGAAGGCAGAGAGAAAACGGAATTATAAACCAGTCAGCCTGACATCGGTAGTGGGGAAATTTCTGGAGTCCATTATAAAAGATTTAATAGCTGAGCACGTGGAAAACAGTGGCAGAATCGGACAGAGTCAGCATGGATTTATGAAAGGGAAACCATGTTTGACAAATCTACTGGAATTTTTCGAGGATGTAACTAGTAGAGTTGATGAGGGGGAGCCAGTGGATGTGGTTTATTTGGACTTTCAGAAGGCTTTCGACAAAGTCCCACATAAGAGATTAGCGTGTAAAATTAAAGTGCATGGGATTGGGGGTAGTGTATTGAGATGGATAGAAAACTGGTTGGCAGACAGGAAACAAAGAGTAGGAATAAACGGGTCTTTTTCCAAATGGCAGGCAGTGACTAGTGGGGTACCGCAGGGATCGGTGCTGGGACCCCAGCTATTCACAATATATATTAATGATTTAGATGAGGGAACTAAATGTAATCTCTCCAAATTTGCAGATGACACAAAGCTGGGTGAGAGGGTGAGTTGTGAGGAGGATGCAGAGATGCTTCAGTGTGATTTGGACAAGCTGAGTGAGTGGGCAAATGCATGGCAGATGCAGTATAATATGGATAAATGTGAGGTTATCCATTTTGGTAGCAAAAACAGGAAGGCAGATTATTATCTGAATGGCTATAAATTGAGAGAAGGGAATGTGCAACGAGACCTGGGTGTCCTTGTACACCAGTTGCTGAAGATAAGCATGCAGGTGCAGCAGGCGGTAAAGAAGGCAAATGGTATGTTGGCCTTCATAGCCAGAGGATTCGAGTACAGGAACAGGGATGTCTTGCTGCAATTGTACAGGGCCTTGGTGAGACCACACCTTGAATATTGGGTGCAGTTTTGGTCTCCTTATCTGAGGAAGGATGTACTTGCTATAGAGGGAGTGCAGCGAAGGTTTACCCGACTGATTTCTGGGATGGCGGGACTGACATATGAGGAGAGATTGAGTCGATTAGGATTATATTCGCTGGAGTTCAGCAGAATGAGGGGTATCTCATAGAAACCAATAAAATTCTAACAAGACTAGTCAGGTTAGATACAGGAAGGTTGTTCCCGATGGTGGGGGAGTCCAGAACCAGGGGTCACAGTCTGAGGATATGGGGTAGACCATTTAGGACTGAGATGAGGAGAAATTTCTTCACCAGAGAGTGGTGAGCCTGTGGAATTCGTTAGCACAGAAAGTAGTTGAGGCCAAAACATTGTATGTTTTCAAGAAGGAGTTAGATATAGCTCTTGGGGCAAAAGGGATGAGTGGATATGGGGAGAAAGCGGGAGCAGGCTATTGAGTTGGATGATCAGCCATGATCATAATGAATGGCGGAGCAGGCTCGAAGGGCCAAATGGCCTACTCCTGCTCCTAGTTTCTATGTTTCTATGGAGTCAATAGGAATCGGGGATAAGCTCCCCACTGGTTGGAGTCAAACCTAGCACAAAGGAAGATGGTTGTGGTTGTTGGAGGTCAGTCATCTCAGTTCCAAGACATCACTGCAGGAGTTCCTCAGGGTAGTGTCCTCAGCCCAACCATCTTCAGCTGCTTCATCAATGATCAATAATCTTCCTTCCATCATAAGGTAGAGGTAGGGATGTTGGCTGATGATTGAAACATAAAAGCATAGAAACTAGGAGCAGGCGTAGGTCATTTGACCCTTCGATCCTGTTCCGCCATTCAACAGGATCATTGATGATCCTTTATCTGAACACCGTACACCTGCACTCTCCCCATAGCCCTTGACGCCTTAAGAGTCCAGAATCTATCTATTTCCTTCTTTAGTATATTCAGTGATTGGCCTCCACAGGCCTTTTTGATAGAGAATTCCATTGGTTTGCCACCCTCTGAGTGAAGAAGTGTTTTAACTTCATTCACGGGATGTGGGCTTTGCTGGCTGGGCTGGCATTTACTGCTCATCCCTATTGCCATCCCCTCATCTCAGTCCTCAATGGTCTACCCTGCATACTGAGACTGTGACCCTCTGTCCTAGATACCCCAGCTAGAGGAAAATCACCTCTACATCCAGTCTGTCCAGCCCTGTCAGAATTTTATATGTTTCAATGAGATCCCCTCTCATTCTTCTAAACTCCAGTGAATACAGGTCTAGTCGGCCCAATCTCCCCTCATACGACAATCCTGCCATCCCAGGATTCAGCCTGGTGAACCTTCGCAGCACTCCCTCTATGGCAAGTATATCCTTTCTTAGTTGAGGAGACCAAAACTGCACACAATATTCCAGGTGTGGTCTCACCAAGGCAGTAAGACATCCTTGCTCCTGTACTAAAGTCCTCTCGCAATGAAGGCCAACATACATTTGCCTTCTTAACTGCTTGCTGCACCTGCATGCTTGCATTCAGTGATTGGTGTACAAGGTCCCTTTGTACATCAACATTTCCCAGTCTATCACCATTTAAATAATGCTCTGCCATTCTGTTTTTCCTATAAAATTGGATAACTTCACACTTATCCACATTATACTGACTCTGCCAGGTACTTGCCCACTCACTCAAACTTCTAAATCACCTTGAAGCCTCTTAACACCTTCCACATCGCTCACATTCCCACCAAGTTTTATGTCGTCAGCACCATTTGTGATTCCTTAGATACTGAAACAGTCCATGTCCAAATGCAGCAAGACCTGGACAATATCCAGGCTTGGGCTGACAAGTGGCAAGTAACATTCACACCACACAAGTGCCAGGCAATGACCATCCCCAACAAGAGAGAATCTAACCATCGTCCCTTGACATTCGATGGCATTCCCACGGCTGAATCTCCCACTATCAACATCTTTGGGGTTACCATTGACCAGAAACTGAACTGGAGTAGCCATAAATACTGTGGCTACAAAAGCAGGTCAGAGGCTAGGAATCCTCCGGCAAGTAACTCATCCCCTGACTCCCTATAGCCTGTCCACCATCTACAAGGCACAAGTGAGGAGTGTGATGGAATACTCCCCACTTGCCTGGGTGAGTGCAGCTCCAACAGCGCTTAAGAAGCTTGACACCATCCAGGACAAAGCTGCCCACTTGATTGGCACCACATTCACAAACATTCACTTCCTCCATCACCAACGCACAGTAGCAGCAGTGTGTACCATCTACAAGATGCACTGCAGGAATTCATCAAGGCTCCTTAGACAGTACCTTCCAAACCCACGACCACTACCATCTAGAAGGACAAGGGCAGCAGACACATGGAAACACCACCACCTGGAAGTTCCCCTCCAAGTCACTCACCATCCTGACTTGGAAATATATCGCCATTCCTTCAGTGTAGCTGGGTCAAAATCCTGGAATTCCCTTCCTAACAGCACAGTGGGTGTACCTAAACCAAATGGACTGCAGCGGTTCAAGAAGGCAGCTTACCACCACCTTCTCAAGGGCAATTAGGGATGGGCAATAAATGCTGGCCCAGCCAGCAAAGCCCATATCCCATGAATAAATAAAAAAAAGTAGTAGAATAGTTAGGTAATGGGTTAAAAAGGCTTTCCTTTAATTGTAAAGGCATAGGTTATGAGCAGAGAGGTTATGTTGGACCATAAAAACACTAACTAGGCCACACCTGGAGTAATGTGTGCAATTCTGGTCACTGCACTGTGGGTATAGAAAAGATGTGATTGCACTAGAGAGAGTATAGAGGAGATTTCTGAGAATGTTGTTTGGACTGGAGAATTTTAGTTATAAGGAATCAATGGGTTGATCTCCTGGAACAGTCTAAGGGGAGACCTAACTGAAGTACATAATGTTATGAGGAGTCTGGATAGAGTTGATAGGGCAGCCCTAATTCCCTTGTTTGAGGGATCCATAAGCAGAGGCATAGATTTAGAGTGAGAAGCCGGATATTCAGAGCGAATCTGAGGGGATCTGGAATTCCCTGTCTGAGAAAGTGGTTGCAGAAAAACCTTCATTGCCATTAAAACACGGTAACTTGACAAGGCCACGGACCAAGAGCTGGACAGTGGGATTAGGCTGGATGGCAGTTTGTGGGCTGGTGCTGACACAATGGGCTGAAAGGCCTCCCTCTGTGCTGTAAATTTCAATGATTCTTATGATTCAGGCTGAGGCTTCCTGAGACACTGCCTGTGGATGTTCTGAAGGAAGTGTCAGCACTGGGATAGGCAGTATCTTGGAGCTGGCTAGCTCAGTTGGCTAGATGGCAGTGTACGTTTCAGAATGATGAGGCAGAGCGGAGCCAGAGAAGGAAAGAAAAAGATGCAAATCCTGTACTCACCGAACCCTCATGGGTTGTTCTGCCCCATGTGCCTAAAGACCTGCAGGTTGAGAATCAGCCTGTTTAATCACATGAAGACCCAAGGCTACCCTGAGTCGATGTCACCTTCAGATGAGGCCCAGCTGACTGTTCAGAATAAAGCCCATCAGCATGGTTTTGATTCCAGTTCCAACTGAGGTAGACTTGAAACCTATGTCCTCGCCCTGTCCCTGAGAATGGAAGCCAAAGGCAAGCCACCACTGTCAAAATTGCTAAGAAACTGGCTCAGGATGAGGCATCAGTAGATAATGAGCCAAGGAGCAGCCTTTGGGCAGAGCACATGTGATGATGAGGTACTATCATGCAATCTCAAATTCTGAGTGGGCCATATGAACAGAATCCCTCAATAAACGTGCATGCTTCCTTTCTTTACTTCAGGTACAACTGCATCACCTGAGAAAACCCCAACCGATACAAGTATCACAACAGAGCAAAGTACTGGAGAGACTCCAGGTGAGAAATCATCCGTTAAACATCTCAAATTTAATCATCTTTAAATAAATTAAGGCGTTTTCGCTGTCGTACAACAATGTTCAGTTTTGCTCTTTTCAATTTTTATAAACAACCTAGACTTGGGTGAGGGAGAAGCATTATAAACATTGCAGCTGAATACAAAACTTGCCAAAGTAATAGATAATGACAAGGCTAGTTATACGGTCCAGGATGAAAGTCAGGATAGGGAAATAGGCAGTAGCATGATAGATTGAATTCAATGCAATGATTCACTTTGTGAGGCATAAGGAAAGACAGTGTATTATAAATGGCTTGATTTTTGAAAATACACAAATTCTTAAAGGTGATAAAGAAAGTTGGCAAGATTGTTTGGCCCACTTATACAGAAACATAGTTGAAAGGTGACTAAGGCTAGGAACTGAATATTAAAGGGTTTTTGACATATCGCAATGACAGAACGCTTGGAGAAGGTGGTGGGGTAGCTCTGTTAATTAACAATGGCATTAGTTCAGTACTGAAAGAAGAACTTAGCTTGAAAGAGCAAGATGTAGAATTAATATGGGTAGAGATAAGTAATAGTAAGGGTAAAATATCCCTTGTGGGAATATTAAGACAGAAAATTCTGGAAAAACTCAGTGGGTCTGGCAGCATCTGTGGAGAGAGAGACAGTTAATGTTTTGAGTCTGTATGACTCTTTTTCAGAGTTTCTCTTTAGCTCTCAAGAAGAGTCATATGGACTCAAAATGCTAACCCTGTTTCTCTCTCCACAGATGCTGCCAGACCTGCTGAGTTTTTCCTGCATTTTCTGTTTTAATTTCAGATTTTCAGCATCCTCAGCGTTTTGTTTTATCACTTGTTGGAGTAGTTTACAGGGCTCCTAACAGTAGTTATTACACTGTAGAGCAGGGCACACAGGAAGAAATAAATGGCATATATAGGAAAGGTACCACAATGATCATGGGCGACTTTAATCTACATGTAGATTGGAAAAATCAGAGTGGCAAAGGCAGCCTGGAAAATAAGTTCATAGAGTGTTTTTGGGACAATTTCTTAGAGCAGTACATTCTAGAGCCAACCAGAGAGCAGGCTATCCTAGACCTGGTAATGTACAATGAGACAGAATCAATCAATAACCTCATGGTAAAGGAGCCTGTAGGTGATAGTGATCACAACATGATAGAATTTCATGTTCACTTTGAAATGGAGAAGTGTGGGTCCATGACTAGTGTTTTAAACTCAATGAGAGTATGAAGGCAGAGGTGAACACGGAAACCAGGTTAAAAGGTAGGGAAGTAGAGTTGCAGTGGCAGACTGTTAAGGAGATATTTAATAACGCTCAGAAAAGATCTATCTCAGTGAGAAAGGCTCTTTGAGAAGGATGCATCATCCGTGGTGAAATAAGGAAGTTCAGGAGAGTATTAAATTAAAAGAAACACGGTACAAATTGGCAAAGATTAGTGGTGCATCAGAGGATTGAACAGATTTTAAAAACCTGCAAAGAATGATGAAAAACATAATAAAGAAGCAGAAAGCAGAATATTTGAGAAAGCGAGTAATATAAAAACAGATAGTAAAATCCTTGACAAGTATCAGAATAGGAAGAGTAACTAAAGGTGTTGTTGGTCCTCTAGAGTGAGTCAGGGGAATTGATAATGGAAAACAAACAAATGGTTGAGGTAAAAACAAAAAACTAAAAAACTACTGCGGATGCTGGAAATCCAAAACAAAAACCGAATTACCTGGAAAAACTCAGCAGGTCTGGCAGCATCGGTGGAGAAGAAAAGAATCGACGTTTCGAGTCCTCACGACCCTTCAACAGAACAATGGTAGAGGTGTTGGACAGGTATTTTGTGTCTGCCTTCACGGTAAAGGACTTAGAAAACTTCCAAAAGATTTTTGAAAATCAAGGGATGATGAGGATGATGAACTTAATACAATCACCATCACCAGGGAAAGGGTGCCAGGAAAACTATTAGACCTAAAGGCTGACAAGTCCCCAGGACCAGATGGCCTGCACCCTAGTGTCTTAAAAGAAGTGGCAGCACAGATAGCAGATGCATTGGTTATAATCTTCCAAATTTCCTGAGGTTCTGGATAAGTTCCAGCCATTTGGAAAATAGCTCTTGTAACACCTTTATTAAAGAAAGGAGGGAGGCAGAAAGCAGGAAACTACAGGCCGGTTAACCTAACATCTGTCATAGGGTAAGTGTTAGAATCCATTATTAGGGAGGTTCTAGCAGGACACTTAGAAAATCATGATTTGAACAGGTAGGGCCAACGTGGCTTTGTGAAAGCCATAGATCTCTGAAGGTGGAGGGGCATGTTAGTGGGCTGGTGAAAAAGGCATATGGGACACTTGCCTTTATCAACCGAGGCATAGATTACAAAAGTAGGGAGGTCATGTTGGAGTTGTATAGAACCTTGGTGAGGCCACAGCTGGAGAACTGTGTGCAGTTCTGGTCGCCACATTATAGGAAGGATGTGATTGCACTGGAGGGGGTGCAGAGGAGATTCACCAGGATGTTGCCTGGGATGAAACATTTAAGTTATGAAGAGAGCTTGGATAGACTTGGGTTGTTTTCATTGGAGCAGAGAAGACTGAGGGGCGACCTGATCAAGGTGTACAAGATTATGAGGGGCATGGACAGGGTGGATAGGGAGCAGCTGTTCCCCTTAGTTGAAGGGTCAGTCACAAGGGGGCATAAGTTCAAGGTGAGGGGCAGGAGGTTTAGGGGGGCTGTGAGGAAAAACTTTTTTACCCAGAGGGTGGTGACGGTCTGGAATGCACTGCCTGGGAGGGTGGTGGAGGCGGGTTGCCTCACATCCTTTAAAAAGTACCTGGATGAGCACTTGGCCCATCATAACATTCAAGGCTATGGGCCAAGTGCTGGTAAATGGGATTAGGTAGGTAGGTCAGGTGTTTCTCACATGCTGGTGCAGACTCGATGGGCCGAAGGGCCTCTTCTGCACTGTGATTCTGTGATTCTAGTTGCACAGCCTGGGCACGGGTGTTAATCACTTTTACATACTGCTCACTATTGTCAATAAACACCCAAGAATGTCTCCTCCCTCCCTGTGTCTGCTTATTCTGATGAGCAGTGTTATGTCACTCAGATGTGAAACCTCTCTGCACAAGGTGAAGGCAGGTGTCTCAGTCCAGGGCTTCTTCTCTGTGCTTCAGACCAAAGTGATGGTCTGTCATTTACTCTGTGTCCCCTCAGCACTTTTAAGGTGGGGCTGGCTCCCATCTCTTCAGCATCTGTGATTAGTGATGCTGTGCTCCTGAAGGGGTCAGGTGCTAAAGGCAGATAAAGGATCAGGTGCTTCTAAAGTTTCATGGCTGCATCTTTATGGAATGACCCTGATCACAGAGTGCAAGCGAGCTGCCCTCAGCCAGACAGGAGTCAGACATTCCCAGAGGCTGTGTGAAGATCTATGCAGTGTCCTCACTGCATGTCTTCATCATCCTCCTGCAATTGAGCAACTATTAGGGCCTTCACTGCGT
The DNA here is from genome assembly GCF_964194155.1 of Cetorhinus maximus. Taxonomy (NCBI): domain Eukaryota; kingdom Metazoa; phylum Chordata; class Chondrichthyes; order Lamniformes; family Cetorhinidae; genus Cetorhinus; species Cetorhinus maximus. The sequence continues at coordinate 246,905,823 of NC_135879.1, forward strand.
CTCCATGACAGGAGCATTATCACAGAGGGCATGTGTGCTGCCATAAGCCAGACTGGAGTCAAACGTTCATAGATGCAATGTGAGGATCTATGGTGCCCCCTCACTGTATGTCATCATCATCCTGCACAAATCTAGCAGCTATGTCATTGTCACCTCATTGTCACCTTTGAGGGCATCCTCGCCCTCATCACCATCGATGTCCTCCTTATCGGAGGAGACCGCCAGCTCCTCTTCCAGTTGGAGCTCCAGGTTATAAAGGGTGCAGCAGGCAACAATGATGCGTGACACCCTCTGTGGACTGTATTGCAGGGCTCCACCAGACCGGTCCAGGCACCGGAACCTCATTTTCAGCATCCCGATGGTTTGCTCCACCAAGTTGCGAGTTGCAGCATGAGCCTCATTATACCGTCGCTCTGCTGCAGTCTGAGGCCGCTGCATGGGCGTCATCAGCCACGTCCCCTTGACCCCGAGGAGCCATCCCTGCAGCCTCTGTGGACCCTGGAAGACTTCAGGGATCTGTGACTGACTGAGAATGTAAGAGCTGTGCACACCCCTGGAAACTATGTGCAGACCTGCACAATGTATTTGTGGTGGTCTCACATCGGTTACACATTCAGCAAATGGAGTGCCTTGCAGTTGACATGGTTGACCACGCATTGCGATGGAGACCTGAGCACCACATGAGTGCAGTCAATGGTACCCTGCACCTGTGGGAAACCTGAGACCTGGGCAAATCCAATCGCTCTTGCATGAAAGAGCATGGGTTAGCATGGGTGTACTGAGAACCTCTCTTGGTTCAGTCTGAAGGCCCCTTAACGCATCCCGGAGAGTGTTGGCCACCACTCGGATGGCCAGAGATGGCTGCCTGAAACTCCACCTTCCTCTGCCCCACTCCACCTGACCGATTGGCAGCAGCTTTGCCCACTGGACTGCACGCTGTGCTCTCAGCTCAGGCGCAGGCATTCTCCTAACCCGCACTGCAAACTGCACTGTTAGCTTGAACCATGGGGGAAATTGGTCCAAACCGGGATGATGATGTTGTAAGGGGCTGTGACCTCCTCTACCAGTGACTGCTCCATGATCAGCTTTAACAAGGAGATTGTACAACGTGCCCAGTCATCCAACTGTTCTATAATCCACTAAAACGCTCATTAGTTTGCAGTCTGTGACTGAGGTGAAAAGCTCTGGAGTACTTGTGGCATTTTGATGCCTCTGTGTTGCTTGAGTGGGCAGTTAAGCTAGGGGCCCGACTGCAATCACATCAAGGTGGGCTGCGCCTGAACTGTCTCTGCTGCAGCGGAATATTTATACAAAGTGTCCCTACCGCTTCCCTCACCCACTCCACCCCCCCACCCCCCACCCCGCACGTGCTTCTGTGCTACCTTCAACCGCAGGGTAGCCTTTGCGCCCCCCCAAAGCCCCCTTAACCGCAGGGCAGCCTTTTGCCCCCCCACGATACGCCCACGCCCCGAACACACCAAACACAGGGGGCATGGACGATTCTGCCCCATTTTTAACTCATTTGTTAGAGTTTTCTGATGAAGCAACATTGAAGGTGGGTAAAGGGGAATTGGTAGTTGTGGTGTATTTGAGTTTCCAAAAGGCATTTGTTAAGGTGCCACGTTAAAGGTTACTTCACAACATAAGAGCACAAGGTCCCAGGGGTAACATACGAGCACGGATAAAGGATTGGTCAGTGAATAGGAAGTGGAGAGTAGGGATAAATGGATCTTCTTTGCATTGGCAAGCTGTAACTAATGATGTTAGACAGGGATCAGTGCTGGGTCCTCAACTATTTCCAATCTGTATCAATGACTTGGATGAAGGGACCAAATGTACGGTAGCTAAATTTGCTGATAACACCAAGATAGATAGGAAAGTAAATTGTCGAGAGGCTGTAGAGAGTCTGCAAAGGGATATAAACAGATTTAAGTGAGTGGGCAAAAATTTAGCAGATGGAGTATGACGTGGATAAATGTGAATGTGTTCACTTTGGCAGGAAGAATAGAAAAGCAATATACTATTTAAATAGAGAGAGGTTGCAGAACTCTGTGGTACAGAGGGATCTAGGTGTCCTGGTACATGAATCACATAAATTTAGCATTGTTGTGGTAAAAAGATTAAACCACTCAAGTCTGTGAGTTTCCAGTGAGCAAATGTTTTATTCAACCAGGAGAGATCATCCTGGCTGCTTTCCCAAGGATCTCTCCCTGATACAAATTCTGTGACACAATTTTATAATCTTTGGTTTCCACATAGAAAAACATTGTTTGTTACAACCCCCATCACCAGCATTGCCTTAACACATACATCACCTAATCAAGAGTGGGGAATACTTTGTTTTGCAGATGTTCCCTGTTACCCCAACAGTTTCAGCATTTGGCCTCAGCAGGAGTTTGTTCGTGTCTGGGCTTAATGCCTCTCTGTCTGTTTCCTATCTCCTTATCACCGTGTTTACCCAAGCTGTGAAGGCCACTAGATTCACGGCTTGTGGTTCTTAGCAGTTTCCCACAGTACTGGCTATATTTCCCATCATGCCTGGAAAGAGCTCTCATATCTACACTTGTCTACTTTTAAAGCTGTTAATGCTTGTCTTAATATCAAATGATCTCAATTACCCCACTTCAGTATGGAGGTACAGCAAGTGATTAGGGAGGCAAGTCGAATGTTGGTGTTTATTGCAAGGGGAATGGAATATAAAACTAGGGAAGTTTTATTGCAGCTGTACAGGGCCTTGGTGAGACCACACCTGGAGTACTCTGTACAGTCTTAGTCTCCTTATTGTTATGATCCCCAGCTCAAGTTACCACTGGACAACCCTAATCCCAGAGTGGAACCAAGCTTGATAGATCCTAACTTTTACTTGTTTGTTTAGAAATGTGGAGAGAGGTTACTGAACAGAGTCACTGGAGTCAGCTAATGAACTTTAAACAAAAGCATAAAACATTTATTAAACAAGAGAAGGTGAATCATATTACAATCCTCCTTCACACACAACTAAACCTTTACAGATATATACAGATTTGTAAGGACAACACAAGCTATCTTATATACTAGTGTTCACAGTAGGTGCAGTCCCTATAAGCCAATGGGTGACCTGTGGTCAGACGCACCACACTCTGAAACCAAGTGACAGATGCCACCTTGACCAGATGCTATGGATCTCTCCTCAGCTCCCCCCAGACACTTGTCCCACCATGAGCCAACCGGTCTCAGTGAACTCCATCTTTCACACGAGGGTTTCCAATCTCCATTCTCCAAGAACTCGCTTTGGAATCTTCTCCCAAACCGATGCTTTCTCTCAGACGCCTTCTGCAAGGGTTCACCTCCGGGATTTTGAACTCTCTGATGTTCCTCTCCCCTGGGTCACCACATGCATTCAAGCTTTCTTCTGTCACCAACTGAGCTGTCAACAGTCCACCACTGCTTCACATGTCCATGGCAAAAGGTGCAGACCTTCAGTTATCTCTTTGGACCTTCTGGCCTTTCACTTTAAATCTGCTTCCTTTAAGTTCCTTGAAGTTTGGAGCCTTTCTCTGCCCCTCACTCTTAACTTTACTTAACAGGACCTTTCCCAGTCCTTCTTTTGACTAGAAGGTCTGCTTGGAACTTTCTCCTGTTACATTCCCCAGGATTCTTGGGGACTTTTCCTTTAGCTGGGGACTTGCTAGTTGTCCCCTTTTCCAGTCTCTCCCTGGCAGCTACCTTCAACCAACTTTATCCTGGGACTGGCTATCTGAGCTTCCTAGGCTGCTTTTGCTTGGCAGCTGTCTTCAAAACCAACTGAACTCAAACAGCTTCCAAATCAAGCTGCTGTTTCTAGTTTCTTCTGTGCTGTGTGTCTATGGGAAGGACCTGCCTCTCTGGATCCTTGTTGTGAGGCAACAGCCCAGTTTTTCTACTCTTGCTTGTTTAACTTAGCTTCAACAGTCGTAAACTCTCATTGGAAATGCAGACACCTTTAAAGTAAAACTAAAACTGAACTTGACTGTACAGATACAGAAATACAAATCTAACTTAAACATTAAAGCTAAAACTCATTCCTAACACCCACAAATACAAACATAACTTACTAAAACTATCTCTATTTCCTAACATCACTTAAAAAATGATATAACAGCTTTAAAAGCAGTTCAGAGAAGGTTCACTGGGCTCATTCCTGGGATGAAGTGGTTGTCTTATGAAGAAAGGTTGAACAGGTTAGGCCGATCTCCATCGGTGTTAAGATAACTGAGAGGTGATCTTATTTCACAGAACCACAGAATCGCAGTGCAGAAGAGGCCCTTCGGCCCATCGAGTCTGCACCGACCCATGAGAAACATCTGACCTACCTACCTAATCCCACTTACCAGCATTTGGCCCATAGCCTTGAATGTTATGATGTACCAAGTGCTCATCCAGGTACTTTTTAAAGGACGTGAGGCAACCCGCCTCCACCACCCTCCCAGGCAGTGCATTCCAGACCGTCACCACCCTCTGGGTAAAAAAGTTTTTCCTCACATCCCCCCTAAACCTCCTGCCCCTCACCTTGAACTTATGTCCCCTCGTGACTGACCCTTCAACTCAGGGGAACAGCTGCTCCCTATCCACCCTGTCCATGCCCCTCATAACATTGTACACCTAACATATAAGATCTTGACGGGACTTGATAGGGTGGATACCCAGAGGATGCTTCCTCTCATGAGGGAAACTAAACCTGGAGGACATAGAAACATAGGAAATAGGAGCAGGAGTAGGTCATTTGGCCCTTTGAGCCTGCTCCGCTATTCAATATGATCATGGCTGATCCTCTATCTCAATGTCATACTCCTTCTCTCTCCCCACAACCCTTACAAACATAGTGTAAAAATAAGAGGTGTCCCTTTTATGACAGAGATGAGGAGAAGCTTTTTTCTCTGCAAGGTTCATTGGCGTGTGGAATTTTCTGCCCCAGAGAGTACTGGAAGCTGGGTCTTTGAATTCATTCCAATCAGAGTTAGACAGATTGTTGTTAGGCAAGGGAGCCAAGAGTAATGGGGGGCAGACAGGAACTTGGAACTGAGGCCACAACCATATCAGCCATGATCTTATTGGATGGTGTTGGAGTAGCCTCAAAGGGATAAATGACCTACTCCTGCTCCTATGATTGAACCTGCCTCCGCCACACTCTGTTAATTCACTGAATATCTTTCTGGCAAAGGAGGAAGCTGGAGCCAGTCTGTCTTCAACATAGATTTATTCCCAAAACCCTGTATAATGGAAGTGCAGACTGCTTTTCCCTTCCACATAGCCCCCTCTACCACAGCTGGAAACTGCTTATTATATATGTGCTCTAACCGTTCCAAAATTAGTATCTGCTGGTCTTAATCACAACTAGAGCATGCACTCAACTGGCACAGCATTTGCAACATTAATAGTCTCAGGTGATTCCTTATGTCAGTTTGTTTTTTTGCCATTCACTTTAAATTTGTGTCTTCTCGTTCTTGACTCTTCTGTGGAACAATTCCTCTCTATCTTTTTTTGAAGGGGGTGCGGGGGCAGAAAGACCTGGGTGTATATAGCGATCATTGAAGGTGGCAGGACAGGTGGAAAGAGCATTTAATAAAGCATATAGTATCCTGGCTTTATTCATAGGGGCATTGAGTACAAGAGCAAGGAGGTTATGCTGAATTTATATAAGACACTCATTAGACCTCAGCTGGAGTATTGTGTACAGTTCTGGGCGCCACATTCTAGGAAGGATGTGAACACGTTGGAGAGAGTGCAGAAGAGGTTTACAAGAATGGTTCCAGGGATGAGAAACTTCAGCTATGAGGGTAGATTGGAAACGTTGGGACTGTTCTCCTTGGAGAGAAGAAGGCTAAGAGGAGATGTTCAAAATCATGACTGGATTGGACAGAGCAGATATGGTGAAGCTTTTTTTAAATTCATTCACGAGAAGTGAGATTCACTGGCTGGGCCAGCATTTATTGCCCATCCCTAACTGCCCTTGAGAAGGTGGTGGTGAGCTGCCTTCTTGAACCGCTGCAGCCCATGTGGTGTAGATACACCCACAGTTCTGTTAGGAAGGGAGTTCCAGGATTTTGACCTGGCGACAGTGAAGGAACGGTGATATATTTCCAAGTCAGGATAATGTGTGACTTGGAGGAGAACTTCCAGGTGGTGGTGTTCCCATCTAACTGCTGCCCTTGTCCTTCTAGATGGTAGCGGTCATGGGTTTGGAAGGTGCAGTCTAGGGAGCCTTGCTGATTTCCTGCAGTGCATCTTGTAGATGGTACACATTACTGCTACTGTGCATCGGTGGTGGAGGGAGTGAATGTTTGTGGATGTGGTGCAAATCAAGCGGCTGCTTTGTCCTGGGCGGTGTCAAGCTTCTTGAGTGTTGTTGGAGCTGCACTTATCCAGGCCAGTGGGGAGTATTCCTGATTTTGCCTTATAGATGGTGGACAGGCTTTAGGGAGTTAGAAGAGTTACTCATTGCAGGATTCCTAGCTTCTGACCTGCTCTTGTAGTCACAGTATTTATATGGCTAGTCCAATTCAGTTTCTGGTCAAAGGTAAGCCCCAGGATATTGTTAGTGGAGGATTCAGTGATGGTAATGCCATTGAACATCAAGGGGCAATGGTTGGATTCTCTCTTGTTGGAGATGGTCATTGCCTGGCACTTGTGTGGCACGAATGTTACTTGCCACTTGTCAGCCCAAGCCTGGATATTGTCCAGGTCTTGCTGGACATGGACTGCTTCAGTATTTGAGGAGTCATGAATGGTGCTGAACATTGTGCAATCATCAGCGAACATCCCCACTTCTGACCTTATGATGGAAGGAAGGTCATTGATGAAGCAGTTGAAGATGGTTGGGCCGAGGACACTACCCTGAGGAACTCCTGCAGTGATGTCCTGCAGCTGAGATGACTGACCTCCAACAACTACAACCATCTTCCTTTGTGCTAGGTATGACTGCAACCAGTGGAGAGTTTTCCCCTGATACCCATTGACTCCAGTTTTGCTAGGGCTCCTTGATTCCACACTCGGTGAAATGCTGCCTTTATGTCAAGGGCAGTCACTCTCACCTCACCTCAGGAGTTGAGTCTATGTTTGAACCAAGGCTGTGATGAGGTCAGGTACTGAGTGGCCCCAGCGGAACCCAAACTGGCGTTAGTAAGCAGGTTATTGCTAAACAAGTGCTGCTTAATAGCACTGTTGATGACCCCATTACTTTACGTGGAGTGAATTGATTTGGCTGAAGACTATCTGTGATGCTGAGGATGTCCGTAGGAGGCTGAGATGGATCACCCACTTGGCACTTGATTGTTGCAAATGCTTCAGCCTTGTCTTTTGCACTGATGTGCTGGGCTCCCCCATCATTGAGGATACCTGTGGAGCCTCCTCCTCCAGTGAGTTGTTTAATTGTCCACCACCATTCACGACTGGATGTGGTTATGGGATTGCTTAGCTCTGTCTATCACTTGCTGCTTATGCTGTTTGACATGCAAGTAGTCCTGTGTCATAGTTTCACCATTTTTAGGTATGCCTGGTGCTGCTCCTGGCATGCCCCCCTGCACTCTTCATTGAACCAGGGTTGATCCCCTGGCTTGATGGTAATGGTAGAGTGGGGGATATGCCGGGCCATGAGGTTACAGATTGTGTTCGAGTACAATTCTGCTGCTGCTGATGGCCCACAGCGCCTCATGGATGCCCAGTCTTGAGTTGCTAGATCTGTTCCAAATCTATCCCATTTAACACAGTGGTAGTGCCACACAACACGATGGAGGGTATCCTCAATGTGCAGATATTTTACAAGCTGTTCCCGCTTGTAAAAAGATCGAGAACGAGAGGGCACAGATTTAAAGTGATTTGCAGAAGAAGCAAATGTGATGTGAGAAAAAGCTTTTTCACACAACGAGTGGTTCGGGTCTGGAATGCACTGCCTGGAAGTGTGGTGGAGGCAGGTACAATCGAGGCATTCAAGAGAGCATTAGCTGATTATTTGAATCAAAACAATGTGCAGGGGTACAGAGAAAAGGCAGGACAATGGCACTAGGTCATAATGCTCATTTGGAGAGCCAGTGCAGATACAATGGGCCTCCCTCTGTGCCGTTAAAATTCCGTGATTCTGAGCTATCTACTCTGTCCAGGCCCTTGTGATTTTGAACATCTGTATCAAATCTGCCCTCAACCTTCTCTTCTCTCAGTAGAATAACCTCAACTTCTCCAGCCTCTCCACATAAATGCAGTTCTTCATTACGGGAACTATTCTAGTGAATCTTTACTGCACCCTCAGTGTTGTGCCTAGAATGGGCACCATAGCTCTAGTTGGGGCCGACACAGTATTTTATAAATTCTCATCATAGCTTCAACAACTCGGGGGGGTACCAATGCCTCTTCCTGTCTTCCTCTTTACTTTCCTCTGATTCTATCCCTTCTTCTTATCGCACCTCTTGCTGTGTATTCAGGATAACCTCTGATCTTCCCCTTTTTTTACCCTGTTCTTAACAACAGCCTCAGCTTCATCCCCTTATATCCCACCTCAATTAATTTTGAGCTCAGTACAACATTGAACTTTTCCTCCATTGCCTTCATGCCCACCCCCTTGGCAAGGAGCCCTCCCCTGCACGGTAGAACCTTTTATCTGTTTTCAGTAGCTTCCTTACACCTGGACTCCTCCCTCTGGCCTCTTACCCTCTCTTGATCTTTTCATTAAGAACAGTTAGAGTGATACTGACCTTCTCAATTTCTCTGCTCCCCTCACTCAGCCCAACTTGTTTTGCACTGAGCTGCATTCCGTTCCCTCAGGTTCAAATCCAACATTATCATCAAAGCTGCTGAATAGGTGGTGCTGTTATTACCTGCCCAACTGACCTCTACCCAGCAGAAACTGAACACCGACTCTCCAACAGTTCCTCCTGCCTTTCTCTTGACTGAACATAAGGCCTTTCTTTCCAGGACTGTCCCTCACCTCTTCTCCACTGGGAATTTTCCCTCCACAGCTTCTAACCTCATAGTCCACCACACTGAACAGCCGCTCCTACCTCCTTCCCTAAACCCACAAACAGATCTGCCCTGCTAGATCTGTCATTTCAGCTTGTTCTTTGCCATGCACTGATTTTTTTTTTCCCATCACTATGTTTTTCTCCCCTTGTCCAAACACGACAAACCAGCATCCATAATTTATCTAAAGCCTTCTCTCGCTTCAACAATTTCCAATTTCCTGGTCCTAACTCTCTCTTCTTCACCATGGATGGCCAGTCTCTCTGCACCACCAACCCCCCACCAGTTTGCTTTTAAGGCTCTCCATTCCTTCCTTGAACTCAGGCCCAACCAGTCAATATTTACTACCACCCTCTTCTGCCTGGTTGGAATTGTTCTCATTTAACTCAACTCACTTCCTCCAAATAAAAAGTGAGATCACCCTGTGGGCCCCTGTCTTTTTGTGCGAAATGTGGAACATTTTTTACTCTTGCCAATCGAGCACCCTCGCTCGTCTCTTTTTTGGTACATTGATGACAATATTGGTGTGGCTTCCTGCTCTTGTCCTGTATTGGAAAATTTATTGACTTTGATTCCAATTTCCGCTCTTCTCTCATCTTCACATGGTCCATTTCCGACTTTTCTTTTCCCTGCCTCGACTCCTCTGGTCCCCATTTCTAGGGATAGAATATCAACAAATATTTATTGTAAGCCCCCGGACTCCCACAGCTACGTCAGCAGCGTACAGAAATTTACCAGTTCTTCAGTATTGGGTTGGGAGGTGGGAAGACTGACAAAGCGGCTTGGGAAGTCACCGGAACTGGCGCCTCCCATCTCCCTGCTGCCATACCATTTTGCCAGCAGCAGGAAATTTGGCAGGTCAGTAGCCCACCAAGAGCCCAACTGAGACACTTAACTGGCCAATTAAGGGCCACTTTCCACCTCCTGCTAAGTATTTACAGCATTTCCTCTTTTTATTTCAGATTTCCAGCACCCACAGTGTTTTGCTTTGGTTTCATCCTAATTTCCTTGTTTTTTGTGCACCATGCCTCCGTTAGTAAAGCCCGGGATCCCGTATGCCCTTTTAAAACACATTCTCAAACTGCCCTGCCACCTTCTGTGATCTGTCAACATACACCCTCAGGTCTTCCTGCTTTAGAAACGTGCCTCTCATTTCACATTACCTCTCCTTGTTCTTCCTACTGAAATTAACCATTTCAGGCTTCTCTGCACAACATTTCATTTGTCACATGTCTGCCAATTTCACTAACCTGTCTGTGTCCTGTTGGTATCTATCAGAAAATGGGAACATCTGATCAAGAAAATTCTCCTGAACACACATCAGAAACTCTTCTGTTTATACTTAGCATTTTACCCTATTGCTATCCCATTTTGGTGTCTGAGTGGTATATAAGGCATTGGTCACACCCTATCTTGAGCACTTTGTCCAATTCATGGCCTAATTGCTGAATGGATATTACTATCTGAGCTGATGCCTGGGCAGTACAGTTGTGTGTGCTGTAGCCTGACCCATTTCTCCTCCCTTCCTCTAGGTAGACCCGATTCAAATAGTGTGGGCACTAAAATCGTGGTGCCAATTTTGACAATGTCGATTGCAACTTACTTGATCGCAAACATGCTAATGAAGACGGGAATAATATGCAGGAAAGAAAGTGCCTCGTCTTCTGCCGATCAGTTGACATGCGAGGCAAGGTAAGCAACACCAGGGTTAAAACAAGGCTTGAGGGCATCTTCCGACGGCCAGGTCCTAAAGTGGATCCATGGATCGCAGCAGCTCCAGAAGTTAGCTCACCACCACATTCTCAAAGGACAATTAGGGATGGGCAATAGATACTGGCCTAGCCACCAATGTCCACATACAATGAACAAATTTAAAAAAAAAGATGCAACCAGGAGGTGGTTCAAGGCTGTCACTGGCGAAATCATCAGGGGAGTGACTTGGGAATGGTTCAGGAGAGAGACTAGGGAATGGATCAGGAGTGAGGTTAGGGAATGAGTCAGGGGTGAGGTTAGGGAATGAGTCAGGAGTGAGCCTGAGGGTTGGATCAGGAGGGAGAATGCAGAGAGGATCAGGAGTGGGGTTGGGGAAAGGATGAGGAGTGAGACTGGGGAAAGGACCTGGAGTAAGACAGGGGAAAGGCTGCGGAGTGAGACTGGGGAAAAGATCAGGAGCGAGACTTGGTAATGGATCAGGAGTGAGACTGGGGAAAAGATCAGGAGCGAGACTTGGTAATGGATCAGGAGTGAGACTGGGGAAAGGTTCATGATGATCAGGAGTGAGACTGGGGAAAAGATCAGGAGTGAAACTGGGAATTGGATCAGGAGGGAGATTGAGGAAAAGATCAGGAGTGAGATTGAGGAAAAGATCAGGAGTGAAACTGGGAATTGGATCAGGAGGGAGACTGAGGAAAAGATCAGGAGTGAGATTGAGGAAAAGATCATGAGTGAAACTGGGAATTGGATCAGGAGGGAGACTGAGGAAAAGATCAGCAGTTAGATAGGGGAATGGATCAGGAGTGAGGTTGGGGAATGAATCAGGAGTGAGACTGGAGAATGGATCAGGAGTTAGACTGGAGAATGGATCAGGAGTGAGACTGGAGAATGGATCAGGAGTGAGACTGGGGAATGGATCAGGAGTGAGACTGGGGAATGGATCAGGAGTGAGACTGGAGAATGGATCAGGAGTGAGACTGGGAAAAGATCAGGAGTGAGATTGAGGAAAAGATCAGGAGTGAAACTGGGAATTGGATCAGGAGGGAGACTGAGGAAAAGATCAGGAGTGAGATTGAGGAAAAGATCAGGAGTGAAATTGGGAATTGGATCAGGAGGGAGACTGAGGAAAAGATCAGCAGTTAGATAGGGGAATGGATCAGGAGTGAGACTGGGAAAAGGATCAGGAGTGAGACTGGAGAATGGATCAGGAGTGAGACTGGAGAATGGATCAGGAGTGAGACTGGAGAATGGATCAGGAGTGAGACTGGAGAATGGATAAGGAGTGAGACTGGGAAAAGGATCAGGAGTGAGACTTGGAAAGGATCAGGAGTGAGATGAGGGAAAGGATCATGGTGAGATTGTGGAATGGATCAGGGGTGAACTTGGGGAATGGATTTGGAGTGAGATTGAGAAAAAGATCAGGAGTGAGACTGGAGAATTGATCAGGAGTGAGACTGCGGAAAAGACCGGGAGTGAAACTGGGGAATGGATCAGGAGTGAGATGAGGGAAAAGATCAGAATGAGACTGTGGAATGGATCAGGAATGAGATGAGGGAAAGGATCGGGAGTGAGATTGAGGAAAAGATCAGGAGTGAGACTGCGGAAAGGATCAGGAGTGAGACTGCGGAATGGATCAGGAGTGAGTCTGAGGAATGGATCAGGAGTGAGTCTGAGGAATGGATCAGGAGTTAGCCTGGGGTATGATCAGGAGTGAGACTGCGGATTGGATCAGGAGTGAGGTTGGGGAATGGCTCAGCAGTGAGACGAGGGAATGGATCAAGAGTGAGACTGGGAAACGGATCAGGAGTGAGGTTGGGGAATGGATCAGGAGTGAGACTGGGGAATGGATCAGGAGTGAGACTGGGGAATGGATCAGGAGTGAGGTTGGGGAATGGATCAGGAGTGAGACTGGGAAAGGATCAGGAGTGAGACTGGGGAATGGATCAGGAGTGAGGTTGGGGAATGGATCGGAAGTGAGATTGAAGAATGGATCACGAGTGAGACTGGGTTTGGAGTCAGGAGTGAGATTGGGAAAGGATCAGGAGTGAGACTGGGTAAAGGATCAGGAGTGGAATTTGGGAATGGATCAGGATTGAGAGTAGGGAGCGGATCAGGAATTAGGAGTGAGACTGAGGAATGGATCAGTAACTGGACTGTACCCAAGTTATCTCCACTTGAAAAGCAGCCCGTTATTTGGTTTCACCATGGTTTACCGTTCGTTGATTCCAATTTACCCGACCTAGATTCATCCTCACTCAACTTTTACACTGGATTATTTCTTTTCCTTTTCCATAGCCAATCTAAGTCTAATGGTCTGGACTTTACAGGTCGCTCTCTTCCTCGCCCCTCCATCGGGAGCCTGCTTCCCAAAACGGCCGCTGTCCTGCTGGGAATAGCATTGGTGGACTCAGGGTGAGTCCTCCACCCCGATCTGGGGAGGACGTCCTGCTTTAGAGAGAGCTGCCGGCCAATCTGATCACTAATCCCAGCAGCAGCAGGTTCGATCAGTAGCCACTGCAGGGACTACAGACAATCTCCAAACAAGGGGAGATCATGGAGCTGGACTTTAATGTAAGACCAGGATATCAGCAGCCAGACCCCAGCGAGGTGGTTGTGGGGGCCGGGTTTGAGAAGTTGCGGGGCTGGAGGGTTAAAGGGGGGGAGTATGACCTTGGGGTGGTGGTGCCTCCAATGGACTCAGGGGCCCCCCAAAACAGGGGCTCCCCCTTTTCCCCGGCACCAGCCCACACGGTGAAAGCTGCCACGCTACCAACCTGGGATGGGCCTTCCTGCGGCCGGTACAATAGGGGCAGAGGCAGAATTAGGCACGTAAGTGGCAATAAATTGGCCACTTAAGGACCATGATAGTCCCAAGGATGGAGAGGATGCCTAATGCCCCCCCTGTCCCCCATAAAAGCGGAAACAGGTTGGGAGTAGGAGGGGAGGCAGTGGGAATGCCACATGCTGCATTTTATGAGCCCCCTCCTTCCTTCAAACATGCAGCTGGAGTGGGGGAGCATAAAATCCAGCCTTATAATGCTATGATCACAGTCCCCTAAATGTTTCCCTACTGGTAGTTGATCTCGTTGGCCAAACTCATTCCCCAGAACATGAGGCAGCACTACCTCCTTCAGTGAACTGGAAACAAACTGATTTATAAAGTCTTCCTGGGCACCGTCCCTCTGTCCCTCTCCCTTACTATTGTTCTCTGAAACTGTTTCAAATACCTTCCATGCACTCATGGTTCCAAACTATTTTTTGCCAATTTGATCTGTCCAGTCCTAGCGATGAAGGGTTTTATTGGGCACGGACTTGCCTGCCAGGAGTACACATTGGAATTTCAAGTGCAGACCGTATACAATCTTGCAGCTGTTGGAACCACAGATTATAAATCATGTGCAATATACCTGCTCACATTCCAACATGCACTTCTGAACCAGAAGCACAAATTTGTAAAAATGACCCCTTAGGTGTCCACAAAGATTTCCTCCAATGCATTTCAGCTCTCTGGGGATGTTTGGAACAACAGAATATCTCTTGAAAAAAAGAGTGGAAGTCAACAAACACTATTCTTACTTGACTCCTGACAGTGGTCCGGAGCGGGTTTCATGCCTAGCCCTTGGATTAAGAATTGATAGAGAGAAAGTGACTTAAAAGGGGCTGAGGACAGGAACTGCAGACAATGTGAAAATAGTGTACAGCTGGCTTGAAATGATTTCTTCTCCGTTTAGAGTCGATGCTGGCCCCTCCACTAGACATCTGGGTTCACAGCTGAACACTTCAGTCTGACCGCCTGACCCGGTAAGTAACTGAACCATTTCTAATACACAATCATTATTCCAAACAGAAATGAGTTGGCTAAAACCAACTGGTCCGCGTTAAAGTATTGGTGAAGGGCCAGAGTGCATGCATTCTGCTGGCAGAATTACAGCGGGCAAAAATTCCTGCCTTCCAATTGTTTGAACCCTTGATCCCAACCCACTTCCCATGAAATCGGGCATTTAAGTGCCAAACCTTTGACGGTCCAGCACCTAGGCACGTTGGGCAGGAGGTGGCATGAGAACATCATCACCTCTCCAATCCCCTCCAAGGCACACACCATTCTGACTTGGAAACACTGGTGAGGTGAGAATAGACGTGTCCAAGGTAAATTGGAATGATTGGCAGCCAAAACTGAAATGGCACAATGGGCTGCCTTTAAGGAGGAGCTGGTTCAGGTACAGTCAAGATATGTTCCCACAAAGGGGGAAAGTAGGGCAAGCAAAACCAGAGCTCTGGGGATGGCATGGGTAAGAGATTAAGGTGAAGCAGAGAAAGGGGTTTGGGGGTGGCCTGGGAGGGGGAGGAGGGGTGGTGGTGGTAATGACTGATGTCAGGTTCATAATACAAGTAAAAACAGGTTGAATATGGAAAATCCAAAGAAGAAGAGAAAAGAAAGTCAGAGAGCCAAAGAGAGAGTATAAGAGCAGACTGGCAGCCAACATAAAAGGGAATCTAAAAGTCTTCTATAAGCATTCAAATAGTAAAATGGTAGTAAGAAAGAACTGCGGCCAAATAGGGATCAAAAAGGAGACCCACACATGGAGACAGGGCAGGGGGAGAGGCAAGGCACCTGTTTTTCATGAAGGAAGAGGTTTCTGCCCAAAATCATGGTGTAAGAGGAGATGGTTGAGACACTGATGGGCTAAGATTTGATAAAGAGGATGTGAGAGAAAGGTTGGCTGCAACAAAAATAAATACTGTGGGTCTGGAAATCTGTGTTAAAGACATAAAATTCCGGAAATACTTAGCATCTGTGGTGAGAGTAACAGAGTTAATGAGCTGGATTGTTGCCAAGTCAGGGTGACTTGGGAGCCCTTTAAAAATGGCAGGCGGTTCCTGATTCGAGATTCCTGACCCCACTCCTGGCTTGGCAATTTTCAGGAGTCCTTTTTAAGGGTGTGTGCTGGTTTGGGTTGTGAGCCTGCGCCCTATAATCCCAACCTGGTCTGCTGCATTGGGGAGACAGGCATTTCCTTGTCCTCCGCAATTTTCATACAGGTGGGCCAGATTTTCGAAGAGCTGTGGTTCCTGGTCTGTACTGGATTGCTGCTTGGACCGCATTAGAGTGCTTCAGTTGGAGTTCGGTGAAGAGGGGAGGAGGGATTCATTTATTTTCTATCTTTCCTCAGTGAGAAGAGTGGCAGCCTTGGTAAGTAGGGCCTGGTGAGCTTTTCTTGTGCCCTTAATATTGTCTAAGCTAGAGGAGGTAAAATTAAAGGGAGTAATTTAGGGGTAAGTCATGGCAAGGCAACTCGGCCAAGTGGAATGCTCCTCCTGTTCGCTGTGGGATGTCAGGGGCACTTTCAATGTCCAGGGCGACCACAGGTGCAGGAAGTGTCTCCAGCTACAGCTACTCAAAATCCACATTTTGGAGCTGGAACTGCAACTGGAACCACTGTGGAGCATCTGCAAGGATGAGATATTCGGGGATAGCACGTACAGTGAGGTGGCCACACCACAGGTAAAGACGGCACAGGCAGAGTAAAAGCACTGGGCAGGTAGTGCAGGAGTCCCTTGGGTCCATCTCCCTCTCAAACAGATTTTATGACTTAGAAACTGCTGGGGGAGATAATTTCTCAGGGGAATGCAGCAAGAGCCAAGTCCATGGTGCCACAAGTGGCTCATTAGCACAGGGAGAGAAAAAAGAGTGGGAAAGCAATAATGATAAGGGATTCTATTGTAAGGGGAACACGTAGATGTGACACCAGGATGGTATGTTGCCTCCCTGGTGCCAGGGTCAAGGATGTCACTGAGTGGTTGTAGGACATTCTGAAGCGGGAGGGTGAACAGCCAGAGGTTGTGGTCCATATCAGTACCAACAACATAGGTAGTAAGAGGGATGAGGTCTTGAAAGCAGAATATAGGGAGCTAGGAAATAAATTAACAAGCAGGACCTCAAAGGCAGTAATCTGAGGATTACTCCCAGTGCCACATGCTAGCGAGATCAGGAATAGGAGAATACACCAGGTGAATGTGCGGCTGGAGAGATGATGTAGGAGGGAGGGATTTAGATTCCCGAGGCATTGGGACCGAGTCTGGGGAAGATGGGACCTGTACAATCCGGACGGGTTGCACCCCAGCAGGACGGGGACCAATATCCTCACAGGGGTATTCACTAGTACTGTGGGGGTGCGTCTAAACTAGACTGACAGGCACCTCAGCGGGCAGGCACAAGAGAGGGGAACAAAAATAGGAATGAAAGACAGAAAAATAGAAAGCAAAAGTGGAAGGCAGAGGAAACAAGGGCTAGCAGCGAATAGGGCCATTGTACAAAAAAAAAATGTGTAAATATGTTAAAAAGACAAGTCTAATGGCACTATGTCTGAATGCACAGAGCATACACAATAAAGTAGATGAATTAACTGTGCAAATAGATGTAAACGGGTATGATATGATTTCAGTTATGGAGACATTGCTGTACCATGGCTGGGAACTGAATATCCAAGGATACTCGATATTTAGGATGGACAGGCAAAAAGGTAAAAGGAGGTGGTGTGGCATTGTTAGCTAAGGATGAAATTAGAGGGGATTTTGGCTCAGAAAATCTCAGTGTAGAGTCAATCTGGCTGGAGCTAAGAAGCAACTAGAGGCAGAAAACATTAGTTGGAATTGTCTATAGGTCTCCAAACAGTAGTGATAATGTAGGG
This sequence comes from Cetorhinus maximus, assembly GCF_964194155.1. NCBI lineage: Eukaryota > Metazoa > Chordata > Chondrichthyes > Lamniformes > Cetorhinidae > Cetorhinus > Cetorhinus maximus. The sequence goes on from NC_135879.1 coordinate 246,923,192, forward strand.
TTAAATATGAAATTGGAGATGCATGTAACAAGGGTGCTACAGCAACTATAGGTAACTTTATAGGCTGGGCAAACCAAATTAGCAATAATACTGCAGCGGCAGAATTCCTGGAGTGTGTATGAGATGTTTTTTTTAGACCAGTGTGTCAAGGAACTGACTAGGGAACAGGCTACCCTAGATTTGGTATTGTGCACTGAGAAGGGGTTAATTAATAATCTCGTTATGTGGGATTCTTTAGGGAACAATGACCATAACATGATGGAATTCTTCATTAGGATGAAAACTGAAATAGTCCAATTTGAAACTAGGGTCCTGAATCTAAACAAAGGAAACTACAAAGTTATGAGGCTAAGATAGATTGGGGAATTTCATTAAAAGGCATGACAGTGGATAAACAGTGGCTAATATTTAAGGAATGAATGTATGCATTGCAACAGTTACACATTCCTTTCTGATGCAAAATTGCAACAGGAAAAGTGGCCTAACCATGGCTAACAAAATAAAATATGGATAGTATTAGATCCAAAGAGGAGTCATATAAAGTTGCTTGAAAAAGTAGCAAGCCTGAATGGCAGAGTATCATTTAAATGGCGATAGATTGGGAAATGTTGATGTACAAAGGGACCTGGCTGTCCTTGTACACCAAGCACTGAAAGCAAGCATGTAGATGCAGCAAACAGTTCAGAAGGCAAATGGTATGTTAGTCTTCGTTGCGAGAGAACTTGAGTACAGGAGCAAGGATGTCTTACTGCAGCTGTACAGGGCCTTGGTGAGACCACACCTGGAGTCTTGTGTGCAGTTGTGGTCTCCTTACTTCAGGAAGGATATACTTGCCATAGAGGGAGTGCGGCAAATGTTCACTAGACTGATTCCTGCGATGACAGGAATGTCATATGAGGAGAGATTGGGCTGACTAGGACTGTATTCACTGGAGTTTAGAAGAATGAGAGGGGATCTAATTGAAATGTATAAAATTCTTACAGGGCTGGACAGACTGGATGCAGGGATGATGTTTCCTCTGGCTGGGGGAGTCTAGAACAAGGGGTCACAGTCTCAGGATACAGGATAGGCCATTTAGGACTGAGATGAGGAGAAACTTCTTAACTCAAAGGGTGGTGATCCTATGGAATTGTCTACACAGAGGGCTGTGGAGGTCAAGTTACTGAATGAATTTAAGAAGGAAGTAGATAGATTTCTGGACTCTAAAGGCATCGAGGGGTATGGGGAGAGCGCGGGATTGTGGCATTGAGATAGAGGATCTGCCATGATCATGTTGAATGGTGGAGCAGGTTCGAAGGGTCGAAAGACCTACTCCTGCTCCTATTTTCTATGTCTCTATGGCACCTCAGAGGTGTCGTGAACCATGGCCTTACATGATGGAACCTGTTTAAAGTGTTATGATCAATGGCAAGAAACCAAATTTATTGGAGAGCCCTGGTTAGGGACTAATCATGTTTAAAGTAGACAAAGTTTGAGATTCAAGACGCTAATAGAATTAAGCCACAAGATTCCACGGGTTATAAACAAACAAACATAAACTTTACCATACATAGACCAAAACAGATTCCATGGGTTTCTCAAAAACCTAGACGCTACTCACACTGTGAGTCAACCAATCTCACTGAAACTTCGTCTTTGTTGGTTTTTAATCTTCACCTTTGAAGATTAGAAACTTGGAATTCTCTCCAAAAGTCGCTTCAACTCAGACAGTGTCAACGATAGCCCGCCTCCCAGGGTTTCAATCTCGTCCTCTGAGATTCCCCTGGATTTCACAGTACACCCAGACGTCAACTTATATGCACAATTTCAGCTTTTTGGCCATGCTAAGCAGAAGACTACTGCTCCAAAGTGGTACCATTTCCCCAGCAGCCCATCAGAAAGAGCCGCCAAATTTCTGCTGCTTTCTTAGAATGACAGCGCCTCCTCTAGGCCCTTTTCCATTACCAGGACTTCTCCCACGTCCACTTTTTAAAAAATTCATTCGAGGATGTGGGCTTCACTGGCTGGGCCAGCATTTATTGCCCATCCTTAATTGCCCTTGAGACGGTGAGGGTGAGCTGCCTTCTTGAATCGCTGCAGTCCGTATGGTGTAGGTACACCCACAGTGCTGTTAGGGAGGGAGCTCCAGGTTTTTGACCCAGCGACAGTGAAGGAACAGCGATATATTTCCAAGTCAGGATGGTGAGTGACTTGGAGGGGAACTTCCAGGTGGTGGTGTTCCCACCTATCTGCTGCCCTTGTCCTTCTAGATAGTAGTGGTCGTGGGTTTGGAAAGTACTGTCTAAGGAGCCTTGGTGAGTTTCTACCATGCATCTTGTAGATAGTACATACTGCTGCTACTGTGCACCAGTGTTGGAGGGAGTGAATGTTTGTGGATGTGGTGCCAATCAAGCAGGCTGCTTTGTCCTGGATGTGGGAGCTGCACTCATCCAGGCAAGTGGGGAGGATTCCATCACACTCCTGACTTGTAAATGGCGGATACGCTTTTGGGAGTCATTAGCTGAGTTACTTGCCACAGGATTCCCAGCCTCTGACCTGTTCTTGTAGCCACAGTATTTATATGGCTAGTCCAGTTCAGTTTCTGGTCAATGGTAACCTCCAGGATGTTGATAGCGGGGGATTCAGTGATGGTAATGCCATTGAATGTCAAAGAGTGATGGTTAGATTCTCTCTTGTTGGAGATGGCCATTGCCTGGCACTCGTGTGATGAAAAAAAACAAAAACAGAATTACCTGGAAAAACTCAGCAGGTCTGGCAGCATCGGTGGAGAAGAAAAGAGTTGACGTTTCGAGTCCTCATGACCCTTCAGCAGAACTGAGTAAGTTCTGACTCAGTTCTGCTGAAGGGTCATGAGGACTCAAAACGTCAACTCTTTTCTTCTCCGCCGATGCTGCCAGACCTGCTGAGTTTTTCCAGGTAATTCTGTTTTTGTTTTGGATTTCCAGCATCCGCAGTAGTTTTTTGTTTTTAACTCGTGTGATGAATGTTACTTGCCACTTGTCAGCCCATGCCTGGATATTGTCCAGGTCTTGCTGGATTTGGACATGGACTGCTTCAGTATCAGAAGTTGCGAATGGTACTGAACATTGTCCAATCATCAGGAAACATCCCCACTTCTGACCATATGATGGAAGGAAGGTCATTGATGAAGCAGCAGAAGATGGTTGGGCCCAGGACACAACCTTGGGGAACTCCTGCAAAAGTGTCCTTGAACTGAGATGATTGACCTCCAACAACCACAACCATATTCCTTTATGCTAGGTATGACTCCAATCAGTGGAGACTTTTCCCCTGATTCCCATTGACTCCAGTTTTGCTCGGTCTCCTTGATGCCACACTCAGTGAAATGCTGCCTTGATGTCGAGGGCAGTCACTCTCACCTCACCTCTGGTGTTCAGCTCTTTTGCCCACATTTGAACCAAGGCTGTAATGAGATCAGGAGCTGAGTGGCCCTGGCGGAACCCAAACTTGGCATCAGTGGGCAGGTTATATAGCTAAGCAAGTGCCACTTAATAGCACTGTTGATGACCCCTTCCATTACTTTACTGATGATTGAGAGTAGACTGATGGGGCGGTAATTGACTGGGTTGGATTTGCCCTGCTTTTGATATAGAGGAAATACCGGGGAATTTTCCACATTGCTGGGTAGATGCCAGTGTTGTAGCTGTACTGGAACAGCTTGGCTAGGGGCACGGCACGTTTGGAGCACAAGCCTTCAGTGCTATTGCCAGAATATTGTCAGGGCCCATAGTCTTTACAGTATCCAGTGCCTTCAGCTGTTTCTTGATATCACGTGGAGTGAATTGAATTGGCTGAAAACCGGCATCTGGAGGAGGCTGAGATGGATCATCCACTCGGCATTTCTGGCTGAAGATTGTAGCAAATGCTTCAGCCTTATCTTTTGCACTGATGTGTTGGGCTCCTCCATCATTGAGGATGGGGATATTTGTGGAGCCTCCTCCCCGTGTGAGTTGTTTAATTGACCACCACCATTCACGACTGGATGTGGCAGGACTGTAGAGCTTAGATTTGATCCGTTGGTTGTGGAATTGCTTAGCTCTGTCTGTCACTTGCTGTTTATGCTGTTTAGCACGCACCTTGTCCACTGTTATAGCTTCTCCAGGTTGACACCTCATTTTTAGTTCTGCCTGGTGCTGCTCCTGGCATGCCCTCCTGCACTCTTCATTGAACTTCACTTAAAGTCTGCTCCCTGCACCCCTTTCCTCAAATTAGAACCCTATTACTCTCTTTTTCTCTCCTCTCTTTTTCTTAATTTAATGGGACCCGTTTTGATCCCCTGCCTTTGTGCGTTGCCTGGGACTTCTTTTTGGGGCCTCTCTCAGCCCCTCCCTTGTCCCCTGCCTGGGACACATGCTCAGACCTATCCTTGTCACCCACTCTTGTCCTCCTCTCTGGGAAACTTATTGGCACCTCTCCCTTCTTCCCCTCCCTTTTCCCACTCTCTGGGACACTTGCTGTGTATGGCGCTCTGCACCCAGCCACCTGACCCGGCCCTTCTATATTTGTGCAAGGCCATTGGGCCGGTCCTTGGCCCAAAGAATGTAAAAGTTGCAGCTCTGCACATGTGCAGCCGGCTCCCGGTCTGTGCGCTCGTGGGAGGTCCCAGGTTTGTCGGGACTTGGAGATCCCGGCTTTCATGCTCAACATTGTTAGTTTGGGTTTCTTAACCAAAGTCAGTTCGATAGATCTTCCTCATGCCATCCATTTTTAAAATTCCATCACGGGATATGGGCATTGCTGGCTGGGTCAGAATTTTTATTGCTCAACCCTAATTGCCCTTGAGAAAGCAGCACCTCAGATATTGAAGCAGTCTGTGTCCATATGCAATAAGACCTGGACAACATTGAGGTTTAAGCTGATAAATGGCAAGTAACATTCACACCCACAAGTGTCAGGCAATGAGCATCAGCATCAAGGGAGAATCTAACGGTCAGCAAGGGAGTTGTGAATGGTGCTGAACATTGTGCAATCATCAGCGAACATCCCCGCTTCTGACCTTATGATGGAAAGAAAGTCATTGATGAAGCAGCTGAAGATGCTTGGGCCTGAGGAACTCATGCAGCGATGTCCTGAGACTGCGATAATTGGCCTCTAACAACCACAACCATCTTCCTTTGTGCTGGGTTTGACTCCAACCAGCAGAGAATTTCCCCCTGATTCCCATTGACTCCAGTTTTGCTCGGGCTCCTTAATACCACACTTGGTCAAATGCTGCTTTGACATCAAGGGCAGTCATTCTTACCTCACCCCTGGACTTCAGCTCTTCTGTCTATGTTTGGACTAAGATTTTAATGAAGCCAGGAGCTGGATGATCCTGGCGGAACCCAAACTGAGTGTCAGTGAGCAAGTTATCACTGACTGTGATGTTAATTTTTAAAGTATTTTTGGGAATTTGGTGGTATTCTGTAAAGAAGGCTGTGAGTGTGTGTGAGTGTGAGTGTGTGTGTATGTGTGTATGTGTGTATATGTGTGTGTGTGTGTGTGTGGGTGGGTGTGGGTGTGAGTGTGAGTTGAAGTGGGGGAAAGTTAGTAAAGACAGCTTGTCTGGGGAGCAGAGGTGAAAGGTAAAGGAGTTAAATGCATGCATTTGATTTGAGAGGCTATGGTGAAGTTGAATGTAGGAGTAAATGGGTTGGGTTTGAAATTTTCATTACAAGATAAGTAGGAACTTGACTTTTCAGCTGCCAAATTTCAAGGGAGTTTCGAACTTACAAAGGTTTCATATGTAAACAAGGGAAACCTTTATTTTACATGAAAGTGGAGGCAAAGGAAAACTTGAAGAAATTTTATATTTTGGGAAAAATTGAGTTCAAAGAGATGCTTAGAATAATGGAGTCGAAGATCAAAGGGGAAAAGGATATTTAACAAAAGATGTGTAGTTGAGCTGTGTGGAGGAAATGTCCAGAGAGCAGCTCTGTGCTGAGAAAAGGTGTGAATTTGAAGCAGCCGCCCAGTTTCAGGCCAGAGAAGTCTTTGTTTCCAGAAAGCAGCCTGTTTCTGAACCTCCTTCAGTTCCATAGCAGAGTGGGAGAGAGTGACAAGCTGTGGTATACTTTATTAAAGTAGCAGCTGTTTTTGCTTTGGGTAATATTACTGGATTTTAATGGTTAAAAACCTGTAAGGGATTTGTTGCCAAGTGGTTTACTTGCGTGTTTTGACCAAGCCAAGTGGGTTTTTTTTGGGGACCATTTTATCACTATTTTAACTGTGCAATTTTAATCTTGTGTGCTTAAGTTTTTTTTCTTCTTGTTAATAAATGTTAATTTTAAAATGTTTAAAGTGTTACTGGGATTCTATGTTTCTTGGATCAATAGCTTTCCCCTTGTTTTCAAAAGTCAAATAAAAATGATGATCAATAAGACAAGTTTCCGTCTGGGATTTGGCTTGCTCAGTGAATAACATCGGCTGCAGGCAACACTTCCTTATCACTTTGCTGATGATCATGAGCAGTAATTGGCCAGATTGGATTTGCCCTGCTTTTTGCTGATGTGATGTACCTGGGCACTTTTCCAAATTTTCAGGTTGATGCCAGTATTATACCTGTACTGGAGCAACTTGGCTAGGGGCACAGCTAGTCCTGGAGCACCAGTCTTTAGTACTACTGCCAGGGTGTTGTCAGCGCCCATCACCTTTGTGATCTTGAATGCCTTCAGCCATTTCAGGGGGATGGGAACCTGAGGGCAAACTCAGAGCATGGAACGGGAGATGGAAAATTATTCAGTGACTCTGAAAGTGTACAGCACAGGAATTTGGCAATGTTAAAAGGTATATATGTAAATGCAAGGAGTATAACCAACAACGCCAATGAGGGCACAGATAGACATGCGGCAGTATGATTTCATCACTTTAATGGAAACTTGGCTTAAAGAGGGGAAAAATTACAGCTCAACATCCCTGGCTATAAAGATTTCAGGCAGGATTGAGAGGGGGATAAGAAAGAATCAACTACAGCTCTGAGGAGGGATGTTATACCAAATGAATTATCCAATGAGGCCATACGGATTGAGCTCAGAAATAAAAAAGGGGCAACCACATTGTACTCTAGACCCCCAAATAGTGGAAGGGAGTTGGAAGAGTTACTGTACCAGCCATATAAATACTGTGACTACAAGAGCAGGTCAGAGGCTAGGAATCCTACAGTGAGTAACTCACCCTCTGACTCCCCAAAGCCTGTCTACCATCTACAAGGCACAAGTCAGGAGTGTGATGGAATACTCCCCACTTTCCTGGATGAGTGCAACCCTAACAACACTCAAGAAGCTCGACACCATCCAGGACAAAGCAGCCCACTTGATTGGCACCACATCCACGAACATTCACTCCCTCCACAACCGACGCACAATAGCAGCAGTGTGTACCACTTACAAGATGCACTGCAGCAACTCATCAAATCTCCTCCGACAGCACCTTCCAAACCTATGACTGCTACCATCTAGAAGGATAAGGGCAACAGATAGATGAGAACACCACCGCCTGGAAGTTCCCCTCCAAGCCACTCATCAACCTGACCTGGACATATATCATCGTTCCTTCACTGTCGCTGGGTCAAAATCCTGGAACTCCCTCCCTAACAGCACTGTGGGTGTACCTACACCACCTGGACTGCAGCAGTTCAAGGCAGCTTCTCAAGGGCAATTAGGCCTTGCTGGCCCAGCCAGCGAAGCCCACATCCTGTGAATGAATAAAAAATATTATATAGGCAAACTTGTGGGTGCGAAAACAATAGGGTAGTAATAGACTTACAACTACCCTAATATCAATTGGGATATGAACATTGTGAAGGACCCACAGGGCAGAAAATTCATGAACTGCATTCAAAAAACCTTTTTTAGCCAGCAAGTAACAAGCCCAACGAGCGAAGGTGCAATTCTGGATTTAATCTTAGGAAATGAAGCTGGGCAAGTGGATGAAGTAGCAGTGGGGGACCATTTTGGAGATAGTGACCATAATACAGTTAGATTTAGCATCATTATGGAAAAGGACAAAGATAGAACAGGAGTAAATGTTCTAAATTGGGGGAAGACAAATTTTACAAAGCTGAGAGGTGAGCTGGCGAGAGTGGACTGGATACAGCGATTAGAAGGGAAAGCAGTGTCAAATCAGTGGGAGGCATTCAAAAGTGAGATTCTACGGGCACAACGTAGACATGTCCTCACAAAGAAAAAGGGTGGTAGTGCCAAACCCAGAGACCCCTGGTTATCCAGAAGCAAATAGGGTAAGTAAAATAAAGCTGAAAAAGAAAGCTTATGAGACAGTCACAAAAAGCTTAATACTGTAGAGAGCCGATAGGATTATAGGAAGTACAGGGGTGAAGTAAAAAAAAAGGAAATGAGGAAAGCAAAGAGAGGATACGAAAAAGCATATGAACATATGAAATAGGAGCAGAAGTAGGCCATTTGGCCCCTCGAGCCTGCACCTAAAAGAGCCTGCTCCTTAAGGGGGAGGTGATGGCGTAGTGGCATTGTCGATGGACTAGTAATCCAGAGACCCAGGGTAATGCTCTGGGGACCTGGGCCAGAGACCCAGGGTAATGCTCTGGGGACCTGGGTTCAAATCCTGCCATGGCAGATGGTGGAACTTGAATTCAATAAAAATCTGGAATTAAAAATCTAGAAATCTGAATGATAACCATGAAATGATTGTTGTAAAAACTTATCTGGTTCATTAACACCCTTGAGGGAAGGAAATCTGTTGTTCTTACCTGGTCTGGCTTATACATGACTCCAGACCCACAGCAATATGCTTGACTGTGAAATAGCCTAGCAAGCAAGCCACTCAGTTGTAACAAACCACTATAAAGTCACTAAAAAGGAATGAAACCGGATGGACCACCCGCATTGACCTAGGCATCAGAAATGACAATGTCAGCCCTGTCGACCCTGTAAAGTCCTCCTTGCTAACATCTGGGGGCTTGTGCCAAAATTGGGAGAGCTGTCTCACAGACTAGCCAAGCAACAGCCTGACATAGTCATCCTCACGGAATCATACCTTACAGATAATGTCCCAGACACCACCATCACCATCCCTGGGAATGTCCTGTCCCACAGGCAGGACAGACCCAGTAGAGGTGGTGGCACAGTGGTATACAGTCAGGAGGGAGTTTCCCTGGGAGTCCTCAACATCAACTCTGTACCCCATGAAGTCTCATGGCATCAGGTTAAACATGGGCAAGGAAACCTCCTGCTGATTACCATGTACTGCCTTCCTCAGGGTAAGGTAGTAATAGTGGGGGATTTCAACTTCCCCAACATTAACTGGGTTAGTCATAGTATGATAGGTTTAGAGGGAGCAGAATTCTTAAAATGCATCCAGGAGAGCTTTTTAAGCCAGTACGTAGAAGGTCCTACAAGAGAGGAGGTGGTCCTGGACTTAATTTTTGGGAATGAAGCCGGGTAAGTGGTAGAGGTATCAGTGGGGGAGCATTTTGCAGATAGTGATCATAACTCCATTAGATTCAAGGTTGTTATGGAAAAGGACAATGATGCGCCAGAAATCAGAGTTCTAAATTGGGGGAAGGCCGATTTTTAATAAGATCAGATATGGTTTGGCCAGAGTGGACTGGGAGCAGCTGCTTTTAGGTAAATCTACATCAGAGCAATGGGACTCATTCAAGAAGGAAATAGGGAGAGTACAGGGCCAACCTATTCCAGTAAAGATAAAGGGTGGGACCAACAAATCCAGGGAACCCTGGGTGTCGAGGGATATACAGGATTGAATAAAGAGAAAAAGGGAGGCTTATGGCAGATACTGAGGGCTCAAAACAAGGGAAGCCCTAGAGGAGCATAGAATGTGGTGGGGGGAATTTAAAAAGGAAATTAGGAGAGCAAAAAGCGAGCATGAAAAAACATTGGCAGGTAAAATAAAGGAAAATCCAAAGTTATTTTACAAGTACATTAAGAGTAAGAGGATAACCAGGGAAAGAGTAGGGCCCATTAAGGTCCATAGTGGTAATTTGTGTGTGGAGCTGGAAGACGTAGGTAGGGTTCTAAATGAATACTTTGTGTTGGTGTTCACAAGTGAGAGGGATGACGTGGGTATGGAAATCAGGCAGAAGGACTGTGATATAATTAAAGAAATTAACATAGAAAGGGAGGAGATTCTAAGTGGTCTGGTAGGCTTAAAAGTAAATAAACCTCCAGGCCCAGATGAAATGTATCTCAGGCTGTTGAGTGAGGCAAGGGACGAGATAGCAGGGGCACTGGCAATAATTTTCAATACCGGTCTGGCCACAGGAGAGGGGCCAGAGGACTGGAGGACAGCCAATGTGGTACCATTATTCAAGAAGGGAGGAAGGGATAAACCAGGGAACTACAGGCCAGTCTAACCTCAGTGGTGGGGAAACTATTGGAAGCAATTCTGAGGGACAGAATGAATCTACACTTGGAGAGGCAGGGATTAATCAAGGACAGTCAGCATGGTTTTGTTAAGGGGAGGTCATGTCTGACCAATTTGAATTTTTCGAAGATGTGACCAAGTGTGTAGATGAGGGCAATGCATTTGACGTAGTCTGCTTGGACTTCAGCAAGGCTTTTGATAAGGTCCCACATGGGAGACTGATAATGAAGGTAAGAGCCCATGGGATCTATGGAAATTTGGGAAATTAGATCCAGAATCGGCTGAGTGGCAGGAAGCAGAGGGTAATGGTCGAGGGGTATTTTTGTGACTGGATGCCTGTGTCCAGTGGGGTTCCACAGGGATCGGTATTGGGTCCTTTGCTGTTTGTGGTATAGATAAATGATTTAGACTTGAATGTAGGAGGGTTGATCAGTAAGTTCGCGGATGACACGAAAATTGGTGGGGTGATAAATAGTGAGGAGAATAGCCTTAGATTACAGGAGGATATAGACGGGCTGGTCAGATGGGCTGATCAGTGGCAAATGGAATTTAATCCGGATAAGTGTGAGATGATGCACTTGGGCAGGACAAACAAGGCACAGGAATACACGATGAATGGTAGGACCCTGGGAAGTACCGAGGATCAGAGGGTCCTTGGTGTCCATGTCCAACGGTCCCTTAAGGTAGCAGGACAGGTAGATAAGGTGGTTAAGAAGGCATGTGGGATACTTGCCTTTATTAGCCGAGGCATAGAATATAAGAACAGGGAGGCTATGCTGGAACTGTATAAAACGCTGGTTAGGCCACAGCTAGAGTATTGCATGCAGTTCTGTAATCCGCATTATAGGAAGGATGTTATTGCACTAGAGAGAGTGCAGAGGAGATTTACCAGGATGTTGCCTGGGCTGGAGAGTTTTAGTTATGAGGAGAGATTGGATAGACTGGGGTTATTTTCCTTGGAGCAGAGGAGATTGAGGGGGGACATGATTGAGGTGTATAAAATTATGAGGGGCATAGATAGGGTAGAGAGGAAGAAGCTTTTCCTCTTGGTGGAGGGATCAATAACCAGGGGGCATAGATTTAAAGTAAGAGGCAGGAGGTTTGGGATGTGAGGAAGAATTTTTTCACCCAGAGGGTGGTGGGGATCTGGAACTCGCTGCCTGAAAGGGTGGTAGAGGCAGAAACCCTCATAACATTTAAGAAGTATTAGGATGGCATACAAGGCTATGGGCCTAGTGCTGGAAAATGGGATTAGAATAGTTAGGTACTTGTTTGACTGGCACAGACTCGATGGGCTGTAGACCTCTATGTCTATAGCTATAACTATGAAAGATATACTGGCATTGGAGGCAGTCCAGAGAAGGTTCACTAGGTTGATCCCGGGTATGGAGGGATCTTCTTATGAAGAGAGGTTGAGCAGTTGGGCCTGTACTCATGGAATTTAGAAGAATGAGAGGTGACCTTATTGAAACATATAAGATTCTCAGGGGGTTGGCCGGGTAGATGCTGAGAGGTTGTTTCCCCTTGTGGGGTAGTCGAGGATCAGAGGGCTTAAACTCAAAAATACGGGATCGCCCATTTAAGACAGAGATGAGGAGGAATTTCTTCTCTCAGAGGGTAGTCAATCTGTGGAATTTTTTACTGCAGAGGGCTGTAGAAGCTGGGTTGTTTAGTATATTCAAGGCTGAGATAGACAGATTTTTAATCAGTAAGGGAATCAAGGGCTATGGGAAAAGGGCACCGAGACCTTATCAAAAGCCTTGCTGAAGTCCAGGTAGACTACGTCAGATGCTTTGCCCCCATCATCACGCCTGGTCACCTCTTTGAAATATTCAATCAAATTGATCAGACATGACCTCCCCTTAACAAAACCATGCTGACTGCCCTTGATTAATCCCTGCCTCTCCAAGTGTAGATTCATTCTGTCCCTCAGAATTGCTTCCAATAGTTTCCCCACCACTGAGGTTAGACTGACTGGCCTGTAGTTCCCTGGTTTATCCCTTCCTCCCTTCTTGAATAACGGTACCACATTGGCTGTCCTCCAGTCCTCTGGCCCCTCTCCTGTGGCCAGAGAGGTGTTGAAAGTTATTACCAGCGCCCCTGCTATCCCCTCTCTTGCTTCATTCAACAGCTTGGGATACATTTCATCCGGGCCTGGATATTTATCTACTTTTAAGCCTGCCAGACCACTTAGAACCTCCTCCCTTTCTATGCTAATTTCTTTAATTATATCACAGTCCTTCTGCCTGATTTCCAAACCCACGTTATCCCTCTCACTTGTGAACACCGACACAAAGTATTCATTTAGAACCCTACCTACGTCTTCCAGCTCCACACACAAATTACCACTATGGACCTTACTGGGCCCTTGTCTTTCCCGAGTTATCCTCTTACTCTTAATGTACTTGTAAAATAACTATGGATTTTCCTTTATTTTACCTGCCAATGTTTTTTCATGCCCCCTGTTTGCTCTCCTCATTTCTTTTTAAGTTTATAAGTTTTTAAGTTTATATTCCTTGACACCCAGGGTTCCCTGGATTTGTTGGTCCCACCCTTTATCTTTACTGGAATATGTTGGCCCTGTGCTCTCCCTATTTCCTTCTTGAATGAGTCCCACTGCCCTGACGCAGATTTACCTAAAAGTAGCTGCTCCCAGTCTACTCTGGCCAAATCATATCTGATCTTATTAAAATCAGCCTTACCACAATTTAAAACTCTGATTTCTAGCGCATCCTTGTCCTTTTCCATAACAACCTTGAATCTAACGGAGTTATGATCACTATCTGCAAGATGCTCCCCCACTGATACCTCGACCATTGCTCGGCTTCATTCCCTAAATAAGTCAAGGGCAACCTCCTCTCTTCTAGGACATATTGCGTACTGGCTTAAAAAGCTCTCCTGGATCCATTTTAAGAATTCCGCTCCCTCTAAACCTATCACACTATGACTAACCCAGTTCATGTTGGGGAATTTGAAATCCCTCACTATTACTATCCTATTATTTTTACATGTCATTGAAATTTGCCTCCATATCTGCTCTTCTATTTCTCTCTAACTGTTTTGGGGCCTATAGTACACTCCCAGCAATGTGATTACTTCTTTCTTGTTTTTAAGTTCTATCCATATGACTTCATTTGAGGAGCCTTCTAACCTGTCATCCCTCCTTACTGCTGTAATTGATTCCTTGATCAATATTGCAATACCCCCTCCTCTTTTACCTCCTCCCCTGTCTCACCTGAAGACCCTATATCCTGGAATATTGAGCTGCCAATCCTGTCCCTCTCTCAGCCATGTCTCTGTGACAGCAATGACATCATACTTCCATGTTTTTTTGTGCCCTCAGCTCATCTGCCTTATTCGTCAGACTTCTTGCATTAAAATAAATACCATCCAACCTTGCCAAGCTCCCTTGTGCCTTAACTGGCCTATAATTTCTATGCCTTCCAGACTCACTTGCTCTTTCTTCTAATTTGGCTGTGCATCACCCCCTGCTGAACCTCCTCTCAGGATCCCATCCCCCTGCCAAGTTAGTTTAAACCCTCCCCAATAGCACTAACCATCCTGCCCGCAAGGATGTTGGTCCCATTCCGTTTCACGTGCAACCCGTCCACCTTGTACAGGTCCCACCGCCCCCAGAAATGGTCCCAATGTCCCAGAAATCTAAAGCCCTCCCTCCTGCACCATCTCTGCAGCCACACATTCACCTGGACTAACTTCCTGTTTCTATACTCACTAGCGCGTGGCACCAGAAGTAATCCAGAGATTACTACCTTTGAGGTCCTGTTTTTTAACCTGCTTCCTAGCTCCCTAAATTCTGCTTGCAGGACCTAACCCCTCTTTCTACCTATGCCGTTGGTACCAATATGTACCACAATCTCTGTCTTTTTGCCCTCCACCTTCAGAATTCCCTGCAGCCGTTCAGTGACATCCTTGACCCTGGCACCAGGGAGGCAACATACCATCCTGGAGTCACGTCTACAGCCGCAGAAACACCTGTCTGTTCCCCTTACTATCAAGTCTCCTACTACTATTGCCCTCCCCCTCTTTTTCCTCCCCCCCTGTGCAGCTGAGCCACTCACAGTGCCATGAGCGTGGCTGCACTCCCCAGAGGAACCGTCACTCTCGCCGTTTTCCAACACAGAAAAACAGTTCTTGAGCGAGGTGCACCCTGGGGATTTCCTGACTACCCGCCTGACACATTTTTGATGGTCACCCATTCTCTCTCTGTCTGCACTTCCGTAAGCTGTGGGGTGACCACATCTAAAAACGTGCTATCCACGAAACTCTCAGCCTCGCGGATGTACCTCAGTGCCTCCAGCAGCCGCTCAAGCCCCGAAACTCGGAGCTCAAGTAGCTGCAGCTGGTGGCACTTCCTGCGCACGTGGTTGGTCAGATCGCACGGAACGTACCGGACTTCCCACATGTTGCAGTTGGTACATAACATGGGACTGAGCTGCCCTGCCATGCCTCTACTTGGAAAAAAAACAACTTTAAGTTAAATACAGGAAAAAAAAACATTAAATTATTTATGTACTTTGAATAAAAACAAGAACTCTTACCTTTCCTTAGCTTAATCTATTTTAAACTGGCGAAAAAACTGGAGAAAAAACACTTACCCACTACTCACCAATCAGCTCTCACCTTTGTGCTGACATCACTTTTTGAAGCTGCCCCACACTGGTTCTGATCTCTCTGCCGCTCTCTCACATTGTCACTCTTGTTATTTTCAACAAGAACTGACAGCAAGACACTCTTACCAGACTGCTTCATCGCGATGCTAACTGCAGGACACTCTTCCCAGACTGCTTCACCGTGATGCTGACTGCAGGACACTCTTCCCAGACTGCTTCGCCGTGATGCTGACTGCAGGACACTCTTCCCAGACTGCTTCACCACGATGCTGACTGCAGGACACTCTTCCCAGACTGCTTCACTGTGATGCTGACTGCAGGACATTAGTCCTCTTAGATAAGGGGACCAAAATTATTCACTGTTTTAGCTGTGGCTTAACTAATGCCTTGTATAGTTTTAGCAAGACTTCCCTATCTTTATACTCCTTTCCCTTTGAAATAAAGGCCAACATTCTAGTTGCCTTCCCTATTACCTGCTGAATTTTTTTGTTGGCTTTTTGTGATTCATGCACAAGGTACTCCAGATCTCTCTGCACTGCAGCTTTCTGCAGAATTTCTCCATTTAAATAATATTCAGATCCTCTATTCTTCCTGCCAAAGTGCATAACCTCACATTTTCCCACATTATATTCCATCTACCAAGTTTTTGCCCACTCACTTAACCTGTCTACGTCCCTCTGTAGACTCTTTGTGTCATCCTCACTGCTTGCCTTCCCATCAACTTTTGTGTCATCTGCAAACTTGGTGATAGTACATTCACTTCCCTCATCCAAGTCATTGATATATATTGTAAATAATTGAGGCCCCAGCACTGATCCCTGTGGCACTCCACTTGTTACAGGTTGCCATGGTGAAAATGCCCCCCCTTATCCCAACTCTCTATCTTCTATTAGTTTACCAATCCTCTATACATGCTAATATACTACCCCCAAAACCATGGGGTCTTATCTTATTAAGCAGCCTTATGTCCGGCACCTTATCGAACTCCTTTTGGAAATCCAAATATATTACATCTACTGGTTCCCCTTTATCTATCCTGCCTGTTATCTCCTCAAAGAATTCTAATAAATTTGTCAGGCATGATTTCCCCTTCATGAAGCCATGCTGACTCTGCTTGATTAGATTATGTATTTCTAAGTGCTCTGCTATTACATCCTTTATAATAGACTCTAACCTTTTACCAATAACAGATGTTAAGCTAACTGGCCTATAGTTAGCTGCTTTTTGTCGTCCTTACTTTTTGAATAAGGATGTTACATTGGCAGTTTTCCAGTCCTCTGAGACTTCTCCAGAATCTAAGGATCCTTGGAAGATTACTACCAGTCCATCCATTATCTCTGTAGCTACTTCCTTTAATATCCTAGGATATAAACCCATCAGGTCCAGGCGACTTATCGGCCTTTAGCCCTAACAGTTTCCCTAATACTTTATCTCTAGTGACAGTTATTGTATTTATTTCCTCCGTGCCTTTTGCCCCTTGATTATTTAGTATTTTTGGAATGCTATTAGTGTCTTCTACCCTGAAGACTGAAGACCTTGTGCGCCCCTTACTGATCATGCAGCTTGAAAAGCCTGTCTCTTTTGTAGACCCTCTGATCAGTCACTAACTAGTTTAGCATCCTGCAACAGTAATTAACACCACATTGGCAGGTAAAATCAAAGAAAACCTGAAGATGTTTTACCAGTACATTAAGAGCAAGAGAATAACCAAAGAAAGGATAGGGCCCATCAGAGATGTACATGGTAACTTATGCATGGATGCAGTTAATATGGGCAGGTTTCTCAATGAGTACTTTGTCTCTGTCTTCACAAAGGAAAGGGATGATGCAGACATTCTAGTTAAAGAGGAGGAGTGTGAAATATTAGATACAATAATCATAATGAGAGAGGAAGTACTGGAGGGACTGGCATCCTTTAAGGTGGATTGTATCCCAGGCCAGGGAGGAAGTTACTTATGCTCTGAGGGTCATTTTCCAATCCTCACTAGCTAGCAGTGAGGTACCAGAGAATTGGAGGTCTGAAAACATTCTACCAATATTTTAAAAGGGTGCGAGGGACAGGCCAGACATTTACAGATCAGTCAGTCTGACTTTGGTGGTGGGCAAATTATTGGCATCAATTCTGAGAGACAGGATAAATTGTCACTTAGAAAGGCAGGGGTTGATCAGGGATAGTCAGTGTGGTTTTGTTAGGGGAAGATAGTGTCTTACTAGCTTAATAGAATTGTTTGAGGAAGTAACAAGGAGGATTGATGATTGTAATGCAATGGATGTTGCCTACATGGATTTTTAGTAAGGCATTTGACAAGGTCCCACATGGCAAACTGGACATGCGGAAAAAAAATTCACCCAGAAGCTGGTGAGCATCTGGAACTCATTGTCAACTCATTTAAAGGTACCTGGATCTGCACCTGAAGTGCTGTCACCTGTAAGGCTACCGACCAGGTGCTGGAAAAAGGGGTTAAAATAAGTGGCTGGTTTCTGGCCAGCGAGGACACAATAGGCTGAATGACCTCTTTCTGTGCCGTTCTGTGGTTCTGTGGTTTCCGCAGGTCATGTGGAGTGAATCAAGTCAGCTGAAGACTGGCATCTATGATGCTGGGGACCTCAGCAGGAGGCTCAAAGGATGGGGGATATTTGTGGAGCCTGATCTCCATGGAAACGAGGGAACATCAAGAGGGTGAAAGGAAGGAAGAAAGACTTTGGTGAAAGTTCCAGCCTGAAACATTAACTGTGCTTCTCTCTCCAACATATTACCCGACGTGCTAAGCCTGTAAGAAGTTTTATGATTGTCCATTTTCTACCAAACCAATAACCATTTATTAAAATATTTTCTTCCCCCCACAGATTCAGTCATCAACCAGCAAACTACAATGACCTTATCAATGATAAATATTTTCATATGTGTGCACTGGTTATTATATCTCTGTTCTCTATATTACCTTGTATTAAAACTCTAGAATGGAGTGGGGAATGGTACAGATTAGAGGCAATTCACTGAACACAATACTATTTATTCCGATTGGGGTGCCAAACATTAATTACAATCTTCCAATCCTGTGGGTAACAACACACCTACTCCTGACAGTTTCATATGGATCTAATTGTAGTGAATAAACCGACCAAACGATAGCCAAGCTAAGCATCACATCACAAGTATTTAACATTAGCAACAGTAAGGCTAAAAACATAGCTTTTGATTAAAATCTACTAATCCGTTGAGCTGAAACTGTGTACAGTCAATGGAAATGCCACGTCACCACATCACAACTTTGTGTTGCTTCAATTAAAACAATGTTAGAGCCGCTTGGTTCCAGTTTACCATTTGGTAGGGAAAAGCAATGTTGTAATTATTATGAACTTAAGACACTGTTGCATCCCTCTGTAGTGAGAATAATGATAAATTTAAATGATGACCCTTCATTCATCACTCACCTGCCTGTTTTATTGCTGTGACTGTTTGTTTAGGGGAGGGAAACTCGAGGAATCACAGCACGAAGCCGATGAATGGATGGAAACCCTGTGGTTATGTGCCTGAGGTTCCAGAATCTGGAATCTGAATCCCAGATTCATTGCCTGGGACACTTTCTCCTGGCTGAGAATGCCTTTTGGGCTCACTTATTTAATTCCCTTCAGTTGCAAACAGTTTACCTTCCAGAATTAAACATTAGTGATGTAACAGAGTCAGGTATTTTGGATAAAATTCGAAACTGAACAAGTTAAGGATGTTGTGTTACTCACAAAAGCAAACAGAAATTTTGCACATCCATCTTCTAAATCTCATTTGTCACGGTCCCAGGCACTGCTCTCTCCCTACATCCTTTATATTGGTCTTCCTTAAGTGCTGATCCAGTATTTTTTTGATGCAGTAGTGCACATTAACGTAGATTACTGTTTGTGGCAAAGCATTTCAGAAACTTGTGAGAAAAAAGTATCTTCTAATCTAACTCTTTATATATGCACCTGGCTAGGGTAACTAAGTTGTTATGTTAATGAACTGGTAACCAGATTGCCATAAAAATCCATCCGGTTTCACTAATGTGCTTCAGGGAACAAAATCTAACATCTTTACCCAATATGGCCTATATGTGACTCCAGACCCAACGCAATTGTCTTTTAATTGTCCTCTGACATGACCATGTAGGCTGTATCGAACCACGATGAAAATATATAATAATAATAAAACCAATTGGAACACCTGACATCGAGCTAGGCACTGGAGATGACAGAGGCACACCCAGCATGGTCGACTCTGCAAAGTCCTCCTTATTAACCTGTGAGGACTTGTGTCAAGACTATCCATGTCCCAATGTGACATTGCCACATGGATAATATCAAAGCATTCAGCATCATCCCTTGGCATTCCTGCCCCAACAACTGGGAAGACCCACCAGAAGTGGGCGGCATAGTGGTACACAGGCAGGAGACAGTGGCCCTGGCAGCCCTTAACATTGACTCCAAACACCATAAATGCTTGCTGAAAAAAGAGGCATGTCTAAGCTTTTCACCTTGCACTCTTCAGGACACTTCACAAGAATACCAATATAGGGGCAACACAACAATTTATACTGTATGTGAAGAGAGTGCTGATTGGTTGGCAAGTGGACTCTGATTGGTAGAGGCGTTGCCATGGAGAATGCACAAGTGATGGTGACTCACAGTTAATTGCCAAGCATTGCTTGAAATTTAAACTAGGCAGCTTGACTCTGATTGGTCAAGGATTGCCCTGACGAATGAGTCAGTGAATGGCTGCCACTTATTTTGTTTAGTTGAAACAAGCACAATGTATGTACATGTTCTTTCTGTCTGTAAAGAACAGGGCCCTGTGTATTAAGATATGGAGCATCCAGTACATGCCAATGTGCCACACTGCCAGCCCGACTGACAATCATAAATTGGTTGTTAGCGTAATTCTTAGCACACTGAGGATTACTTAGCAAATGTTGTCCAATCGCGGAATCACATCTCATGTTGGACATTGTGTTTTGCAAGCACGAGCTGGTCAGGTAGGGCCTGTACTTGCCATTGTGAACGGCGGAAGGAACATGCTGTTTGTTATGACCCGCCAGTCTCTGGGACGTACGGCCTACATACCTAGCATCATCACACTGGCACTGAAATTCATACACCGCATTACTCATTTGTGTGATAGTCAGAATGTCTTTTTGGCTTGACGGCAGCATCCTTTTTGTGGTGTTGCTACTGCATCGTAGCAGCGTGAAACAGCTAGCTTCACCTGTTGCTCAAATGTTTTGAGATACCTTGCCCTTCCAGGGTAATCTGAGGTAGACTGGGCACTTTTCAGGCCCGAAAGTAATGGCCTTAGGTCCGTTCATGAGTTTGTGCGATATACATTGAAATGATCTGATCAGGGTAGCCATTTTCCTGCAGGATGCCTTTGATGCCCCTATTTCAGCATCAAGTTTGCATGATGAGCAAATGATTCTGGCCCTGTTTACAAGGTTGCTGATAAGACCAATCTTATAGCGTGTGGAACTGGAAGAATCCCAACGTGTATATTGAGCAGTGAAAGTAGGCATCAGGTAGACGGTGGTAGAGAACCCCCTGGCAGATTTCTCAACTAGCGCATCAAAAAAAGGGAGTTTATTTAACTGCTCCATTTCAAAGGTGAATTTGAGTGAAGGATGGAGCCTATTAAGACATATAAGGAGATTACTACATGCAGCTGCGGACTTAAATATAGCAAACATATCATCCACATATCGAAAATGTGCGAAAGGGTAGGAAGTTAGGTGTCATTTCATTGAAGACACGTTTCTCAGGGAGCCCAACAAAGATGTTTGCGAGAGCTGGGCCCAGAGGGGATCCCATGACAACACTATCTATTTGGGTGTACATGGTGCCGTTAAAGCTGAACTCAACTGCGCAAGTTACCGAGTTCATGAGTTTAATGAATACTGATTCATGCAATAGTGGCGGGTTAAGATCACCATGATATAGTGCTGCAGCGCAAATATCTATGGCTTCCTTAAGTGGAACATTGGTGAATAGGCTAGCAATGTCAAATGAGCTCATGGACACAGCATCACTATCGGTATGCAAGTTCTGTATGGCCTTCACAAATGTGAAGGAGTCCTTCACCGTGTGTGGGGAAAACTTAGTCAAAATAGGTTATAACAATTCACCCAGTAATTTGGCCAATTCATTTTGTGCAGAACCAGTCACGGGATGTGGGTATCACTGGCTGGGCCAGCAATTTTTGCCCATCCCTAGTTGCCCTTGAGAAGATGGTGGTGAGCTGCCTGTTGAACCGCTGCAGTCCATGTGGTGTAGGTACACCCACAGTGCTGTTAGGGAGGGAGTTCCAGGATTTTGACCCAGTGACAGTGAAGGAACGGCGATTATATTTCCAAGTCAGGATGGTGAGTGACTTGGAGGGGAATTTCCAGGTTGTGGTGTTCCCATCTATCTGCTGCCCTTGTCTTTCCAGGTGGTAGTGGTCTATCATGTTCTATCACTTTGCTGATGATCAAGAATAGGCTGATGGGGCAGTAATTGGCTGGTTTGGATTTTAAAATCTTTGTATCTTCTTTATCAGGATGTGGGCGTCGCTGGCTAGGCCAACCCTACTGCCCATCCCTAATTGCCCTTGAGAAGCTGGTGGTGAGCTGTCTTCTTGAACCACTGCAGTTGTTGGATTTTCTCTTGTGTGGTATGAATGTTATTTGTCACTTACCAGCCCGAGCCTGAATGTTATCCAGATCTTGCTGAAAATGGGCACAGACTGCTTCATTTGTCCTGCTTTTTTATGCACAGGACTTACCTGGACAATTTTCCAAATTGCCAGATAGATGCCAGTATTGTACCCTAATCTAAACCTATCAGTGCAACCCCATATCTAATCATCTACCCTTGACATTCAATGGTATTACTGCCCCTGAACATACCAACATTCGGATTAGAAGCAGGAGTAGGCCACTTGGCTCATCGAGCCTGCCATTCAATAAGATCATGGCTGACCTGATTGTAACCTCAAGTACATATTCCCACCTATCCTCGATAACCGTTCACCCCCTTGCTTATCAAGAATCTATCTACTTTTGCCTTAAAAATACTCAAAGCCTACTTCCACTGCATTTTGAGAACGAGAGTTCCAAAGTCTCACGACCCTCTGAGAGAAATAATTTCTCCTCATCTCTGTCTTAAATGGGCGACCTCTTATTTTTAAACAGTGACCCCCTAGTTCTAGATTCTCCCACAAAAGGAAACATCCTTTCCACACTCACTCTGTCAAGATCCCTCAGGATCTTAAAGGTTTCAATCAAGTCACCTCTTACTCTTACTGCAGCAGATACAAGCCTAGCCTGTCCAAACATTCCTTATAAGACAACCCACCCATTCCAGGTATTAGTCTGGTAAACCTTCTCTGAACTACTTCTAACACATTTACATTCTTCCTTAAATAAGGTGACCAATACTGTACACAGTACTCCA
Source organism: Cetorhinus maximus (assembly GCF_964194155.1). Classification (NCBI taxonomy): domain Eukaryota; kingdom Metazoa; phylum Chordata; class Chondrichthyes; order Lamniformes; family Cetorhinidae; genus Cetorhinus; species Cetorhinus maximus. Next base: position 246,945,633 of record NC_135879.1, read on the forward strand.
GATGTGGTCTCACCAGTGCCCTGTATAACTGAAGCATAACCTTCCTATGGTTGTATTCAATCTACTCGCAATAAATGATAACGTTCTATTAGCTTTCCTAATTACCTGCTGTACCTGCTTTTTGTGATTCATGCACTAGGACACCCAGATCCCTCTGAATCTCAGAACTTTGCAATGTCTCACCATTCTGATAATATGCTTCTTTTTTTATTCATCCTGCTAAAATGGGCATTTTTACATTTTCCCACATTGTATTCCTTTGCCAGATCTATGCCCGCTCATTTAACCTATCTATATCCCTGTGTAGCTTCTTTATGTCCTCTTCACAACTTGATTTCCTAACCATCATTGTGTCATCAGCAAATTTAGCAACCACACCTTCTGTCTCTTCATCCAAATCATTCATATAAATTGTGCAAAGTTGAAACTCCCATACTGATGTCCAAGGCACAAGTCCTGCCAACCAGAAAATGATCCATTTATGCCTACTCTATTTCCTGTTAGCTAGCCAACCTTCTATCCACGCCAATATGTTACCCCCTATACCTGAGCTTTTATTTTCCGCAATAACCTTTGATGCGGCACTTTATCAAATGCCTTCTGGAAATCTAAGTACAGTACATCCACTGGTTCCCCTTTATCCAGAGCATATGTTATTTCTTCAAAGTACTCCAATAAATTGGTTAAACACGATTTCCCCTTCACAAAACCATGTTGACTCTCCCTGATATCTTGAAATTTTCTCAGTTCCCTACTATAACATCTTTAATAATAGCAATAATAATAATACCAAGACACATGTTTAGCTAACAGCCCTGTAGTTTCCCACTTTCTGGGCAGGATTTTACCGTCGGCGAGCGGGGACTTGCCGATGCATAAAATGATGCTCGGTGATGTTGGGCGGAACTCCCGATGTCACCGTGCCCCATTTAAATTTTCAGGTAGGCGGGGGCTCAGCAAAATCAGCTGCACATCCACCAACCTGACAATGGCCAATTGAGGCCATTGACAGAGTCATTAAACGAATTAGTGGACCTGCCCGTCCAACCTTAAGGTTGGTGGGCAGGCCAGGAGCCCCGGCGGGAACTAGAAAGAGCATCAAACCTCATCCACGGGCGGGATGAGGTTTCATGTAGATTTTTAAAAATTTTAAGAAAGTTTTTGTAAAAATTATGGACATGTCCTAACTCATGTGACAGCGTCACATTAGGGAAATTTTATTATTCTATTTTTAGCTTTTTTACATTTAGAGCTGATCTCCCTGAGCCTCAGGGAGATGAGATGAGTGCGCCCTTTCGTGCGCACGCGCATAAGAGCGCACTCTCGATTTTGGGATTCCCCTCCCCGCCCGCACAGTGAGTGCACAGTGCTTCTGTGCAGATGTCACACTGGGTGGGCCTTAATTGGCCCACCCACTAAAACGGCGGCTCGCCCCCGATTGGGGGTGCCAATCGGAAGCGCACCTGTGCGCGCCCGCCCTTCAGCTTTGCCCCCGATGTGGGGAGAATCCTGCCCTCCTGTTTTCCTTTTGGTATAAAGGAGTAACATTTGCTATTTTCCAATTCAATGCAACTCTCCCCGAATCTAGGGAATTTTGGAAAATTAAAATTAATGTATTAACTATTTCACTGGCCACTTCTTTTAAGGCCCTAGGATAAAGTTTATCAGGACCTGGGGACTTGTGAGCCTGCAGTTCCAACAATTTGCTAAGTACCACTCCGTGGTGATTGTGATGTTCCTGAGTTCCTCCCTCCCTTCCAATTCCTGACTTACAGCTCTTTCTGGGATGTTACTTATATCCTCTATAGGGAAGACTGATGCAAAATACCTGTTCAATTCATCTACCATCTCCTCATTTTCCATTATTAATTTTTATTAATTTCCCAGCCTTGCTTTCTATATGACCAATACTCATTTTGTTAACTTTTCCTTATTTAAATATCTATAGAAACTCTTACTATCTGTTTTTTATATTGTTATGATCCTTGGCCAGACCCCAGGATGTCGGGGAAGATCTGGTTGGGGACCAATAACATTTTGTTTGAAGTAGATAAAGGTTGAGATTCAAGACACCTGCTTTTGGAATAAAGCATCAGGGTTCCATGGGTTTTGAACAAATCAGTAAACACCAAGTCAAATAATCTTGTTGAAACTCTGTCTCACTAGGGATTCCCAGTTTCACCTTCGAAGATCTCTCCTTGGAATTCTTTCCAAAAGTCACCCCTACTCGGACGGCTTTAATAATGGCCCACCTTACAGTGTTTCAGTCTTACCTCCTGAGATTTCTTCTCCCTGGATTCCTGAGTGCACTTCAGCCTCTACTTATCGGCGTAATATCTGCTCTTTGCTGGACAGCTAGTTTCACTGAGCTGGCACTGCCCTGAGTTTCTCTGAACTCCTGTTTCCAGACTGTATCCAGCTAGATATGACTCCAAGGGCTTCCTCTGAGCCCTGTTCAATGACCAGGGCTTCCCCTGAGCCCTCATTGATTACCAAGGTTCCCCTGAGTCCTCTTCAATTACCAGGGCTTCCTCCTGCTCCTGACTCTCCTGAAACTGACCGCCTCAAGGAGAGTTGTTCACTGACCCTTGAACTGATCTGGTGACCTATCCAAGTATTCTCAGAGAGTCCCACCCTTGTTACTAGGCAAGAACCAATGTAACAACATTGGAATACCCTGTACCTTAAATGTTACAATCCCCATAAATGACTAATTTAGCACTCAGGGAAACACAGATCAATAGATTTCACAATGCCTGTTCACTTGGAAGAAAGAAAGCTTCACTGCAGTGAAGGTTTCTTTCCAATGGATTTGCAGTTTCTTTACAAGAAATACTCAACATTACAGCTTTGAACGAATACCTTATTGCATGCTATACTGATAAACTTTTCATTTTGTTTTACAACTACACATGTCATATTATACAATTCACAAAGGTTTAATCAAAAGCCAATATATGTAACATGTATTGGATTCAATGCGCTTCAAGGGGGGAATCTGGTGATCAATTTGGCAAAGAATGAGTTCAACCAGACTAAAGTCACCAAAGGATTAGCAAGATTTAAACATCACAGGATTATCATAACCCAGAATCTGCCCTTTCTCCTGTACTCTTTCTTTAAACTCTGGCTAGAGCATTTGCCACTACATTCCTCCCCCCAGCAAAGTGTTCAGTTTTCAAGTTGAAGGGCTGTAGCATTAAACCCCAGTGGAACAGCCAAAAGTTCGTCATACTAAAACCTCTCTAAAAGCACCAGGGGATTACGGTCAGTATAAATGAATGTATCTCCTGGATTATTTGAAAGGTATACTTCAAAATGGCAAAGAGCTAACAGGGGGGGCTTAACACTTCCTTTTCGATGGTTGAATATATTTGTTAACATGCATTAAGTTTCCTCGGGATGGGACTCTGTATGCCCATGTCATCCTCTTGCAGCAGCACTGCTCCTTTGCCTAAGTCACTGGTGTCCACAGCTATATTGAAATCTGGAGCAGCCCTGACTGGTTTACTCATTAATATGACCTTCACCCTTCCAAAGACAGTCTGACAGGATTCGGCCCAGGTAAACCTCGTGCTTCTCTTCAGCAAATTGGTCAGAGGAGCAACTACCACATTAAAATTCAGGACAAATTTCCTGTAGAATCCAGCTATTCCAAAGAACCCTCAGTCTTCCTTTTTTTGTTTTAGGGACAAGGAAGTTTAACTTTAGCCTCTCGAGCAGAACTTTACCTTATCCCACGACACATCCCAGATTGGTGACTTTAGGCTGGTTGAACTCATTCTTTGCCAAATTGATCTCCAGATTTGCCCCTTGAAGCGCATTGAATAGGGCACCCGGGTGTTGCCCAATTGGTTAATGGAACTTGCCAATAAACTTTAAACAATCCAATCTCGCTAACAAAGCTCGAACTTCCCACTCTATCGATGTAATCCTCCAGTCGGGGATGTAAGTCAGCTTTTGTTGTAGCATTAATCTTTCCATAGTCGATCCAGAACCTGAGGGACCAATCAGGCTTCGGCACCAAGGCAATTGGAGAACTCCAGTTGCTCTAACTGGGTGCAATGATGTCCTTATCTAGCATAGATTTAACTTCTCTTACTCGAGCCAGTTTTTCAGGGCTGAGTCAATAAGGATTTTGCTTGATGGGAATAGCATTTTCCACCTCCACATGATGCTGAGCTAAAGACGTCCACCCTGGTTTATCACCCCATATCAACTCATACTTCATGACCAGTTCGATCATGTCACTTTTAGACTTCTCTGGGAGGTCAGGTAACGCACTGTATACATTTTCTCACACAACTGTATTGGCCAATTCTGCAAGTGGGGGTTTAGTTTAGAGAACCTTCTAGCTTTGCTTCATTGTGTAAACCCTCGATTGTTTCTATATTTTGAAATATCCGCTTGAATGTCTGCCATGCGCCAGTTTATTTGAGCTAGCTCTGCTTTCACACCCTCATAATTGTCCTGATTTAAGTTTAAAATACAAGTTTTGGACTCATCTTCTCTTCCTCAAACTGAATGTAAAATTTAATCATAGTATGGTCGCTGCTGCCTAGGGGCACCTTCACTATGAGATCATTAATTAATCCAGTCTCGTTGCAGAACACCAGGTCTAGTACAGCCTATTCTCTGGTTGGCTCCAGAGCATGCTATTCTAAGAAACTATCCCTAAAACATTCTATGAACTCCTCCTCTACACTATCTTTGCCTATCTGATTTTTCCAGTCTATATGTAGATTAAAATCCCTCCATTATCACCATACCTTTCCAACAAGCTCCTATTGTTTACACAATTCCCACAACTGACTTCTTGCCTTTATCATTTCTCATCGCTAGCCAAACAGTTTCTACATCCTGATTTCCTGAACTTAGGTCATCCCTCTCTATTGTGCTAATACCATCATTAATTAACATAACCACCCATCCACCTTTTCCTATCTGTCCTGTCCACCATCTACAAGGCACAAGTCAGGAGTGTGATGGAATACCCCCCACTTGTCTGGATGAGTGCAGCTCCCACAACACTCAAGAAGCTTGACACCATCCAGGACAAAGCAGCCCACTTGATTGGCATCACATCCACAAACATTCACTCCCTTCACCACCGATGCACAGTAGCAGCAGTGTGTACCATCTACAAGATGTACTACAGGAATTCACCAAGGCTCCTCAGACAGCATCTTCCAAACCCATAATCACTACCATCTAGAAGGACAAGGGCAGCAGATAGATGGGAACATCACCACTTGGAAGTTCCCCTTCAAGTCATTGACCATCCTGACTTGGAAATATATCGCCGTTCCTTCACTGTCATTGGGTGGATGAGGGGGCCGGGGTGGGGCGGGTGGGGGTGGGTGGATGAAAGAAACCTGTTTAATTGTTGTTGGATTCTTGATGCCTGCCCAACACCGAGACTCTCTCATATCCTTTAATGGAGGCTTTCCCTTCAATGAGCCCCTGAAAACCAAAAAGTAGCCCTGGTGAAAATCTCATAAAGAGCCCTTGAAAGAAAAAAGATTAGTTTGACCCCTGACTGACGGGATGGGGGAAAGTTACCTGGACACTTTGCTCCAGGAGGTGGTCACACCCCTCAGATTAGATCATTTGAATTTAGTCTGTGATCAGGGACAGGAGGGTCTGACTGCAGGTGAAGCAGGTTTGGGGACCCAGCGGGTAGTGTTCAAGGAGCCTCAGCCCCTCCAATTGTCCAACAGTTAGAAGGTTCTTGCAAGCTGTGTGGACAAGAGTAGGGACTGCAGGGAGGATGAGCAAACTGACCACGGCACCGTGGCACAGGTAGCCATTCAAGTGGGGGGAGGAAATAGGAGTGTAGCAGTGGGAGGGGACAGTTTAATTAGGGGGATAGATGCTGTTCTCTGCAGCCGTGAGCGTGAGTCCCGAAGGCTGTGTTGCCTGCCCAGTGCCAGGGTTAAGGACATCTCCTCAGGGCTGGAGAGGAACTTGGAGTGGGAGGGGAGGGATGCAGTTGTCATCATCCATCTTGGTACCAACGACATTGATAGGACTAGAAGGAGGTTCCGCTGAAAGAATCTGAACAGTTAGGAGCTAAATTAAAAAGCAGAACCTCCAAGGTAATAATCTCAGGATTACTACCTGAGCCATGGGCAAACTGGCAGAGGGTAAATAAAGTCAAGGAGTTAAATGCGTGGCTCAGAGATTGGTGTGGGAGGAATGGGTGTCAGTTCATGGGGCACAGGCACCAGTACTGGGGTAGAGGGGAGCTGTTCCAGTGGGATGAGCTTCACTTGGACTGTGCTGGGGCCAGTGTCCTGGTGAATCGAATGACTGGATTGCAGAGCTCTGAGAAATAGAATTTTTCAGGGCTCGTTCGCCAACGCAAAAATTACGTGGGATGACGTCGGGGGTGTTAGGGGGGAATATAGGGGCACATTAAAAACTTATTGAAAGGGAATGGACTACTTAAAATATCCAAGCAGCCAGAGCCTGCAAGTACAGTTAAAGGCCAGGCTGGACAGAGAGGAATCTGAACCTTGCACACCCTCCGAGCCTGCGACCGTCATCAAGGCCAGGCCGAACAGAGAGGAATGTAAATATGATAGATTGGGTGTCTTAGGAGTCAGACCGGAGCCTTAGGTTGAAAAACAACCAAGATTGGGTCTGTTTATAGCAGACAGGGAAAGAACAGATGGTCCTAGTTGAGATAGGAAGGAAGGTCTCTGCCGGGGGTAAAAGTAGGGACATATGATGCCTGTACCTTGGTACCTTTTATGACTAGAGATATGTCTGTTTAATGTAAACCTATATGTTGACGAGATCGGAATCTGGAAACTGTTCTTGTACGTTACCAATAATGTATAAATATGTTGAATACTTGTAGTTTAGCAGAGTGCTGTCTCAAGCTGTATTGAGATGGTGCCCTCCTTGCAATTGCTCGAATAAACGATCGAAACCTGTACCTGAGTCTCCTGTGGTCTGTTTATCAAAGATACCACAACAATTTTGGCGACGGTGATGCACAGGGAGTAAGGGGGCTGAGGAATGGGAAGAGGATGAGGAGATTGAGAGGGTTATAGGGAGGGTTAATCACGTCCCATTCAGCCCGGGGGAGAAGCAGGTTTTACTTAAAGAACTGCCGAGACTTAAAACTCAGCATTAACAACCCAGATTTCTGGACCAAACTGCGGGAAATGCAAGATTTCCATGCAAGGCGCCCCCTCGATACCCACATACTGGTGAAGGCCAAGTGCCCAGGGGATATTTGGGGAAGATTGCCCCTACAGTTTAGAAGTGGTGACTGGGTGAAACCTGGAGACATCCCAGATCGGGAAAAGGCGGCAGCCCTGCAGAGGGAGCCGGTTAGGGGAGCCTTGGGGGAAGGGGGAGACGAATTGGGGGTGCATAACGTCCGTAGTACAGGAGAAGGGTGAGTCTGTAATGGACTATGCAGAGCGGACATGGGAAACGTATGTGCAGTTTTCAGGACAACCACAGCCCGTGCGGGATGACGAGAGTTTCCTGAAAATTTGGAAAGAAGGGTTCGGACCCGAGCACCAGGAGGTTATCAGGATGGGGCTCTCAGTGGGAGGGACAGGGGAGTAAAGTGACCCCAGCGTCAGCGGTTAGTCCGAGGATGGAATGTTATAATTGTGGAAAGGAGGGACGTGTAGGCGGGAATGCCGGAGTGAACGGATGGTGCCAGCAGACACGGGGCTGCGAGGTATGAGCTGTAGGAAGGCTGGGCACCTCCGGAGTGATTTTTTTGGGCTCTGGAAGTTTGGGGGTGGGGGGGGGGGTGGTGGGTGGAGCGAGAAGGCCAGAGCCTCAGACAATCCCGAGGAAATGCCGCTAATCCGGGTCAGAAGCTGTTGACGGTGGACGAGGCCTGGAGGCTATTCCGGGACCGATGACCAAGTCAGGTTTAGGTAGCGCCGGCCCTTGGGATATCCAGGCCCAGGGACACACGGACCTTTGTTGACGTGCTGTGAGGGGGCCAGCAGTGCAGAATGTTAATAGACACCATTTCAATTACAGACCTGGGCCTACCAACTACGAACATTACCATCACAGTGACAGCAATAAGCGGGGTACACATGCGGGCGAGACATGGTGAGGTCACCCCCTTAGAAATAGGGGGATTGATAGTCCCTATCCGGATTTGGGTAGGACAAACCAATGAGTATTATGGGGATGGATATTCTACAAAGATTAGGGGCAGTAATTAGCCCACAGGATGGTAAGATTATTATGCGAGGTCCACTCGAACACCGATTCTCCTGTGTAGTGTGGCCGCAGTGACAGAGTTAAACCAAGACCAATGGAGACCACACAGGGAATGGGAAGTCCTGTGTCGGCAAGTTGCCAGGATTTGGGGATGCCACAAACATGATATGTTAAGGTTAAAATGACCCCCATACATATTCCTGGGCCAGAACGCCCCCCCGAGGAGACAATACCCCATTAAATCAGAAACTCAGGATGCAGTGAGGGACATCATACGGAGCTCAGAGCAGGATGGGATAGTGAGGAGGACTTAGTCTACCACCAATTCCCCCATTTGGCCGGTTCAGACACCGGACGGGTCATATCGATTAATAATTGACTATACAGCTTTAAATAAGGTGACGCTGAGGGAACACCCAATAGTAGTGAGCCCTGCTACTATATTCAACAACCTAGGACACAGCCACACAATCTTTTCGGTCCTGGATATAGCAAACGGATTTTGGGCGATACCGTTGGACCAGGAGTCTCAGGATAAATTTGCTTCCATGATAGGATACAGACAAAACACTTGGACTCGATTGCCTCAGGGCTTCCACAGTGGCCCAACCATCTTCCACCAGGTGATGTGCGATACCCTGAGCCGCGCAGAACTGGACAAGGGCTGCATAGTGATCCAATACGTGGATGACCATTTGATTACCTCAGACACGGCAAAAGGACACAGAGGGGAGCTGTTGCACATTCTAGAACTATTGGAAATGGCCGGGTTTAAAGTCAGTGTAGAGAAAGCTCAGTTGGGAAAACGGGAGGGGCAGTATTTGGGTTATGTAATATCACAGGGGAAAACCCAGAAATTCCCCACAGTCGGAAGGAAGCTATAGAAAGGATGCCGAGACCCGTAGATGTGCGAGGGGTTAGGCAGGTTTCGGGATTGTTTAGTTACTGTAGGGCCTCCGTGGAGGATTTTGCAGAGTTAACCGCAGCCATACAAGAATTGGTAAAAGGGGGGAGAGCGTTGCAGGATTGTATAGAATGGGGCGAGGAACAAGAAATAGCTCATATGGCACTAAAACAGGCGCTCACTCAAACGCCAGCATGAGGGTTGCCCTGTATGGGCAAAGTGTTTCCATCTCTCTACCCGTAATGAGGGAGGGTTTTACAGTCAGCGCTGACCCAAGAGCACGGGGATCGGATGAGACTTGTAGGGTATTTTTTCACAAAGCAGTTGCCTGTGTCTGGGGGGTGCCGTGGTGTGTAGCAGCAATTGACTGCGCATCCTGAGCAGTGAGAGTCTGTGAGCCGATAGTGATGACTGGGGACCTGGTATTACACACCAGACACACTACAGTACAATTACTTAACACGGGAAAGTTAAGAGTGGCTTCAGACAGCAGGCGAGCGGCATTGGGAAGCTATGTTACTCCCAGAAGATAAATCGCTTGTCGTAGTTTGTGATTTAGGGACTAACCCAGCAGAGGGGCTGCTGTCAGACAGAAAGGAACATGTCATTGAACCCGAGCATGAGGTAAATGAGGAGAATCCGAGGGTAGTGAGGGAGAATGAGTTAGAGAACTCGGGTCTGTCCTTTTTTGTGGACGGGTCCCGTAGACATGTGGATGGAGTCGAACAAATAGATTCTTCCACCTGGTGGGAGGATCTGTGGAATTGGGGCTCGAACGTACAGATACACCCCTGGATTCAGATTATCTCCCATGCCCTAGTTATACTTCAGCTGATATTGATTATCCATCTAACATACTTGATTCATCGCACCCGGAAATCACAAAAAAAGGTGGCGCTGAGGGAGTTTTAACAGGTGGAGAAGGAATTTGGCAAGTCGGAGGTTTAAATTAAAGGACCAGATGATATAGATGGTCTGACCAGTGCTTTGTACGCACCAAAGCTGGATACCTGGCCAAGATCAGTGGGTGGCGGTGTGTAAAGAGGGTGGACAGCAACACTGTAGTTGGCTCCCTTGGGCTAGGCCTAGGGCCATAAGGGAGGACTGTTAGGGGGGAATATAGGGGCACATTAAAAACTTATTGAAAGGGAATGGACTACTTAAAATATCCAAGCAGCCAGAGCCTGCAAGTACAGTTAAAGGCCAGGCTGGACAGAGAGGAATCTGAACCTTGCACACCCTCAGAGCCTGCGACCATCAGCAAGGCCAGGCCGAACAGAGAGGAATGTAAATATGATAGATTGGGTGTCTTAGGAGTCAGACCGGAGCCTTAGGTTGAAAAACAACCAAGATTGGGTCTGTTTATAGCAGATAGGGAAAGAACAGATGGTCCTAGTTGAGATAGGAGGGAAGGTCTCTGCCGGGGGTAAAAGTAGGGACAGATGATGCCTGTACCTTGGTACCTTTTATGACTAGAGAGATGTCTGTTTAATGTAAACCTATATGTTGACGAGATCGGAATCTGGAAACTGTTCTTGTACGTGACCAAATAATGTATAAATATGTTGAATACTTGTAGTTTAGCAGAGTGCTGTCTCAAGCTGTGTTGAAATGGTTCTCTCCTTGCAATTGCTCGAATAAACGATTGAAACCTGTACCTGAGACTCCTGTGGTCCGTGTATCAAAGACACCACAACAGGAGGAACCCTCGACATCATCCCGCCCCATTTAAATATTCAGGAAGGCGGGGGCACAGCGAAATCAGCTGTCTGCCCGCCGACCTGTCAATGGCCAATTTAGGACATTGACAGGATAGTTAAAACAATTAAAGGACCTGCCTGTCCAACCTTAAGGCTGGTGGGCAGGCCAGGAGCCCCAGCGGGCTTCTGAAAAAACACGAAACCTCATCCACCAGCGGGATGAGGTTTCATGTAGGTTTTTAAAAAGTTTATTAAAGTTTTTGTGAAATTTATTAACATGTCCCATCTCGTGTGACATTGTCACAATAGGGGACATGTTAATGATTTTTTTATTTTTCTATTTTTAGAGATTGAAAAACTTTCAGCGATCTCCCTGAGGCTGCACTTAGCCTCAGGGAGATGGGCGCTCTGTCGTGTGCATGTGTGAAAGAGCACACTCTCGCATTTGGGGAATCCCCCCCCTGCCCACACAGGAAATGCATAGTGCTTCCCGCCGGGCGTCACGCTTGGTGGGCCTTAATTGGCCCGCCCACTTAAAATGGCGGCGGGGCCCGCTTCTCCGGTGGGGATCAGCTCCCCGCCCACCGGAGATTGGGTTGGGCCCGCCCACCCGACAGGCAGAAAATGCTGCCCATAGAGTGTAATTGGGACCGTTTCCTAAAATAATATGTTGTGGATTCAACCAGGGATCAGGCTATTTTGGGTCTGGTCATGTGTAATGAGGCAGGTTTAATAAATGAACTCAGACTAAAAGATCCCCTAGGAAACAGTGACCATAACATGGTAGAATTTAGCATTCAGTTTGAGAGTGAGACACTTGGATCGGAAACAACTGTGCTAAATTTAAATAAGGGTAATTACAATGGAACAAGGGCAGAGTTGGCTGGAGTGGACTGGGAAAGGAGTTTAATAGAAAAGATGGTTAATGAACAATAGCAGATGTTTAAGAAAATAGTTCATGACTCTCAATAAAGATATATCCCAGTGAGGAAGAAGGATACTAGGAAGGTGATAAACCAACCATGGTTAACCAAGGGAGTTAAGGATCGTATCAAAGTGAAAGAAAAACATTCAATGTTTCAAAGATTAGTGCTAAGCCAGAGGACTGGGAAAGTTTTAAAAACCAACAGAAGGTGACCAAAAAAAGTAATAAAGAGGGAGAAAATAAACTTTGAGGGTGAACTAGCAAGTAATATAAAAACTGACAGTAAGAGCTTCTCACCAGAGGGGCCAGTGCTGGGGCCACAATTATTTACAATATGTATTAATGACTTGGATGAGTGAAGCGAATGTACTATCACCAAGTTTGCAGATGACAGAAAAATAGGTGGGAAGCAAGTGGTGAGGATGACACAAAGAGTCTACAGAGGGATATAGCTCCAGTGAGTGGGCAAAAGCTTGGCAAATGGAATATAATGTGGAAAGTGTGAGGTTCTGCACTTTGGCAGGAAGAACAGAGGAGCTGAATATTATTTAAATGGAGAAAGGTTGCAGAAAGTGCAGGACAGAGGGATTTGGGAGCCCTTGTGTATTGAATCTCAAAAAGCTAATATACAAGTTCAACAGGTAATAGGAAAGGCAAATGGGATGTTGGCCTTTATTTCAAAGGGAATGGAGTATAAAAATAAGGAAGTCTTGTTAAAACTATACAAGGCATGAGTTAGACCACACCTAGAATACTGTGAACAGTTATGGTCCCCTTATCTAAGGAAAGATATACTGACATTGGAGGCAGTCCAGAGAAGGTTCACTAGGTTGATCCCGAGTATGGAGGGATTTTCTTATGAGGAGAGGTTGAGTAGGTTGGGCCTGTACTCATTGGAGTTTAGAAGAATGAGAGGCGACCTTATTGAAACATATGAGATTCTTAGGGGGCTTGACAGGGTAGATGCTGAGAGGTTGTTTCCCCTTGTGGGAGAGTCTAGGACCAGAGGGCATAATCTCAGAGTAAGGGGTCACTCATTTAAGACAGAGGTGAGGAGGAATTTCTTCTCTCAGAGGGTAGTGAACCTGTGGCATTCTTTACCGCAGAGGGTTGTAGAGACTGGGCCGTTAAGTATATTCAAGGCTGAGATAGACAGATTTTTAATCAGTAAGGGAATCAAGGGCTATGGGGAAAAGGCAGGAAAGTGGAGTTGAGGATTATCAGATCAGCCATGATCTCATTGAATGGCAGAGCAGACTCGATGGGCCGATTGGCCGACTTCTGCTCCTACATCTTATGGTCTCATAAGTAAATGAGGGAAGGTTGTTAATTTTTCATTGGACCCGAAAGTGGAGGTAATAGGAAAACCTGAAAGATTTTTATATTTTGGAAAAGTTGAGTTCAAAGAGGTGCTTCGGACAATGAAATCTAAGATGAAAGGGGAAAAAGGATATTTAAGGAAAGATGTTGAGCTGAGTTGTGTGGGGGAGATGTCCTGAGACCGGATTTGTGCTGCGAAAAACTGTGAAGGATTTGAATTTGAAGCAGCCAGACAAGACCTTGTTCTCTGAACCTGTCTTTTGGGTTTCCACAGCACGGTGGAAGAGAGTGAGAGGTTGTGTGCTATACCTTTACTAAAATGGCAGCAGTTTTTGCTTTGGGTAATATTCCTGGATTTTTATAGATAAAAATCTATAAGGGAGTTATTGCCAAGTTGGTTACTTGTGTGTTGTGACCAAATGGGTTTTTTTGGGGGATGTTTTGTTAAACTGCTTTCACTGTGTAACTTTAACCTTGTGTGTTTAAGCTTTTTTTTCCTTCTTGTTAATAAATCTTTTAATTTTAAAATTGTAAAAGTGTTATTGGGATGTGTAGTTCTCGCCCTCATTTTCAGAATATGAAAAAAACAGGTTCTGATTGATAAGACAAGTTTCCCTCTGGGATTTGCCTTGCTCAGTGAATAGCATTGGCTGTGATTGTAGCAATTCAGCACAAGTTCCAAACACAGCATGGGGGACAGGTCATGGCACTAATCCCTGATACAACAGCAAAGAGTTTTCAGGAGGAAACAGATATGAACACAAGGAAGAAATGCAGAGGAGCGCCAGTCTGAAGACAGGACATGTTAGAGCAGGGGGTATGGAAAGGACAGGGAGCAGGCGAGGGACAGGTAATGTGTTGATATGGGGGTGATTTTCACAAAATTGGGCCTGTTGCGTCTGCACCGGGTTTGCCAAATGAGCAATTCACCTCGTGCTATTCTCCTGCCTTTCCCCGTAATGTAATCCTGCACGTTATTCCTCTTCAGATCATATCGACTCTGACATGGCCTTCCAACAGCTCAGCTCTCCCCTTCATTCCCTCCTTGCCTCTGTATCAGGAATTAGTGCCATGACCTTCCCCTCTCACTCTGCTTGGAACACGTTTGCTACACATAAACTGGGAGTGAAAATTCAACCCAAAGAGAGTGGCAAACAGAGGGCCAAGAATAGGCCATTCAGCCCATCGAGCCTGCTCTGTCATTCAATACTACCCTGATTGATCATCCACTTCAATGCCTTATTCCTACACTATCCCCTGTTATAACCATAGGCGATGCTAATTGTTGTGCAAACCAAATCCCAGAGAGAAGCCTGCCTTATGAGCCACACTCTTTCTTTTTGCACCAAGGCTCGGGAGTGAAGCCTTATACACTGTACCAAGTGTCAGGAGCGAGGCCTTATACTGTACCAAGGGTCAGGAGTGAGGCCTTATACACTGTACCAAGGGTCAGGAGTGAGGCCTTATCTACTGTACCAAGGTTCGGGAGTGAGGCCTTATACTGTACCAAGGGTAAGGAGTGAGGCTCAATACACTGTACCAAGGCTCGGGAGTGAGGCCTTATACACTGTACCAAGGCTCAGGAGAGAGGCTTTATATACAGTACCAAGGGTCAGGAGTGGGCCCTTATACACTGTTCCAAGGGTCAGGAGTGAGGCCTTATACACTGCACCAAGGCTCAGGAGTGAGGCCCAATACACTGTACCAAGGCTCAGGAGTGGGGCCTTATACACTGCACCAAGTGCCAGGAGTGAGGCCTTATACACTGTACCAAGGGTAAGGAGTGAGGCCTTATACACTGTACCAAGGCTCAGGAGTGAAGCCTTATACACTGTACCAAGGGTCAGGAGTGAGGCCTTATACACTGTACCAAGGGTCAGGAGTGAGGCCTTATATACTGTACCAAGGGTCAGGAGTGAGGCCTTATACACTGCACCAAGGCTCAGGAGTGAGGCCCAATACACTGTACCAAGGGTCAGGAGTGAGGCCTTATACTGTACCAAGGGTCAGTAATGAGGTCTTTTACACTGTACCAAGGCTCGGGAGTGCGGCCTTATACACTACCAAGGTCAGGAGTGAGGCCTTATACACTGTACCAAGGCTTGGGAGTGAGGCCTTATACACTGCACCAAGTCTCAGGAGTGAGGCCCAATACACTGTACCAAGGGTCAGGAGTGAGGCCCAATACACTGTACCAAGGGTCAGGAGTGAGGCCCAATGCACTGTACCAAGGGTCAGGAGTGAGGTCCACCACCATACTCTCAGACAGTGCATTCCAGACCCTAACCACTCGATTGACCCTGTCTCCCCCACACTCTCAGACAGTGCATTCCAGACCCTAACCACTCCATTGACCCTGTCTCCCCCACACTCTCAGACAGTGCATTCCAGACCCTAACCACTCGATTGAACCTGCCTCCACCACACTCTCAGACAGTGCATTCCAGATCCTAACCACTCGATTGACCCTGTCTCCCCCACACTCTCAGACATTGCATTCCAGACCAGAACCACTCCATTGACCCTGTCTCCCCCACACTCTCAGACAGTGCATTCCAGACCCTAACCACTCCATTGACCCTGTCTCCCCCACACTCTCAGACAGTGCATTCCAGACCAGAACCACTCCATTGACCCTGTCTCCCCCACACTCTCAGACAGTGCATTCCAGACCCTAACCACTCCATTGACCCTGTCTCCCCCACACTCTCAGACAGTGCATTCCAGACCCTAACCACTCGATTGACCCTGTCTCCACCACACTCTCAGACAGTGCATTCCAGACCCTAACCACTCTATTGACCCTGTCTCCCCCACACTCTCAGACAGTGCATTCCAGACCCTAACCACTCTATTGACCCTGTCTCCCCCACACTCTCAGACAGTGCATTCCAGACCCTAACCACTCGATTGACCCTGTCTCCCCCACACTCTCAGACAGTGCGTTCCAGACCAGAACCACTCGATTGACCCTGTCTCCACCACACTCTCAGACAGTGCATTCCAGACCCTAACCACTCGATTGACCCTGTCTCCCCCACACTCTCAGACAGTGCATTCCAGACCCTAACCACTCGATTGACCCTGTCTCCCCCACACTCTCAGACAGTGCATTCCAGATCCTAACCACTCGATTGACCCTGTCTCCCCCACACTCTCAGACAGTGCATTCCAGATCCTAACCACTCGATTGACCCTGTCTCCCCCACACTCTCAGACATTGCATTCCAGACCAGAACCACTCCATTGACCCTGTCTCCCCCACACTCTCAGACAGTGCATTCCAGACCCTAACCACTCCATTGACCCTGTCTCCCCCACACTCTCAGACAGTGCATTCCAGACCAGAACCACTCCATTGACCCTGTCTCCCCCACACTCTCAGACAGTGCATTCCAGACCCTAACCACTCCATTGACCCTGTCTCCCCCACACTCTCAGACAGTGCATTCCAGACCCTAACCACTCGATTGACCCTGTCTCCACCACACTCTCAGACAGTGCATTCCAGACCCTAACCACTCTATTGACCCTGTCTCCCCCACACTCTCAGACAGTGCATTCCAGACCCTAACCACTCTATTGACCCTGTCTCCCCCACACTCTCAGACAGTGCATTCCAGACCCTAACCACTCGATTGACCCTGTCTCCCCCACACTCTCAGACAGTGCATTCCAGACCCTAACCACTCCATTGACCCTGTCTCCACCACACTCTCAGACAGTGCATTCCAGACCCGAACCACTCCATTGACCCTGCCTCCACCTCACTCTCAGACAGTGCATTCCAGACCCTAACCACTCGATTGACCCTGTCTCCCCCACACTCTCAGACAGTGCATTCCAGAACCTAACCACTCGATTGACCCTGTCTCCCCCACACTCTCAGACAGTTCGTTCCAGACCCTAACCACTCCATTGACCCTGTCTCCCCCACACTCTCAGACAGTGCGTTCCAGACCAGAACCACTCGATTGACCCTGTCTCCACCACACTCTCAGACAGTGCGTTCCAGACCAGAACCACTCGATTGACCCTGTCTCCCCCACACTCTCAGACAGTGCATTCCAGACCCTAACCGCTCGATTGACCCTGTCTCCCCCACACTCTCAGACAGTGCATTCCAGATCCTAACCACTCGATTGACCCTGTCTCCCCCACACTCTCAGACAGTGCGTTCCAGACCAGAACCACTCGATTGACCCTGTCTCCCCCACACTCTCAGACAGTGTATACCAGACCTGAACCCCTCGCTGTGTGAAGACGTTTTTTTGTAATGTCTCCTTTATTTCTTTTGTCAATTACTTTAAATTTGTGCCCTCTCATTCTCAATCCTCTCACGAGTGGGAACAGTTTGTTCCTATCTACTCTGTCCAGGGCCCCCCCATGATTTTAAATACCTCAATATCTGCTCAGCCTCTTTTCTCCGAGGAAAACAGTCCTAACTTCTCCAATCTATCTTCATAAGTGAAGTTTATCACCCCTGGAAACATTCTCGTAAACCTCATCTGCATTCTCTCTAATGCCTTCGCATCCTTGCTAAAGTACAGCAGCTGGAACTATAGGCAAAACTCCAGCTGAGGTCGAACGAAGGCAGATTTTATGGCGGGCGGGGTCCAAGAATCCAACAGGAGCCAAAAAGTTGGAAACCCGCTGGTGTAATGGCGGGTCAGGTATCCTGCTGGCTGGTGTCGTGAACACCATTTGTATTGATTACCATCTCCTGAATGTTCAGTAAGTTCGCTGCCTGTCAGAATCATGCAGAGTGTTCCAGTCTAGCGTCACACCAGCGGCAGATCACGTTGGTCTCAATCCCATTTGAAAACGGGGGGCTTGTACAGGCCGGGGCCTTGTTATGACACCAGCAGATGGCGAATGCTGAGCTGTTCAAATCCCAGAGACAAGCTTGAAACAACTGTTACAGCTAATTTTCAACTTGTATTTATTTCGAGATTTGTGCCTTGACTTCAGTAGTTCTAAGACCACCAAGTCCTATAGGGTTTTATAAAACTAGATTAAACATTTATTTACAGGAGAAATGATTTTAAATACATACATAGATCTACAAATTACTACTATGACAACTTCTCAATCCCCAACTCAACCTAACCCCTTGTTATACTTTTGTTAAGGCCACAGTAAGACACATAGATTTTAAAAGACCCAGGGCAAAGAAACATGATACTCTGAGCAAGTCAACTTCCAAGTGAGTTTTCTTAACTTCAGTCCTTTGAAGACAGCAGCTTGAGGCATAGATGCTGAAGGCTTTTCATACTTATAAGATGTTAAAAATGCCTTCCCTGACACACAGCCCTTGCTCCTTCTTTATCCATATCTTCCTCTTTGAATGCAAATACCCATTGTTTCACTATGTCTTTGGACTTTATCTCCCTGATAATAATAAAACCTTCTCATAGCCCTAATTTTTACCAGTAATCTTTGGGAAAAATAAACACACTGTTTCTAAACTTCACCTGGCTCGGTGACACATTTCACCCCTCCTTTGAAAACAATCTAGTCTGGTTTACTTCCCTTGACACCTATGTTTCTAAACTCTCCCATGTTTATCAAATTAACACTTCAAACCTACTACCTTCTCTTCTTAGATCAAAGCACCCAGACTAGCTGCCTCTAATTCAGTTAAAGCTCTCAAACACACACACACAGACACATACACACATCCCACTATTACTCTATTTTACAATAAATTCCAATAACATTATGAGAATTACTATATCTTCTTGACAGAGCTCACCTCGCTTGTGACTTTGATTTGAGTGCAACATACATCGCCTACCTGTCACGGTGTTGCGCCAGACTTGTTGGTACGCCACACTGCTGGGGCTGTAGGGTTGGCCTTCTCCTGCCGGTAGCCTCTGTAACCACTGTGCAGCGGTACTCAGGAAAGCCTCAGTACTCAGAGACGAGTCTTGTGACAGGGGACAGGGACATGTAGGGATTGGGTCTGCTCCAGGTGGAGTCTCTCCATGGCCCAGGAGGGGGCACCGCTGTGCAGCGGTACCCAGACAGGGCTGAGCACTCGGAGACCAGCGTTTCAGCCGATGGGGTGCGGGGGGCAAGGATAACAAGCAAGTGGGTGGTAAAAGGGGCAGGAAGGGGTTGGGGCACAATGAAAGGCAGAGGGGCAGGAATGCTTGACGGTGGGGTGGAGGAGAGGGGGGGGAAACGATGGAAAGCAGAAGGGAAGGGATGGGAAGCTGGAGCCTCACGAGGGAAACTGAAACACTGACAAACAAGGAGGTGAATGGGACACCACATGTGTGGGTGGAAGGGGTGCACACAGACCCGAGGGTGGGAAAGGTGGGGTGTGTTAGTGTAGCACAAGGAGGATTGATCTGAAGGAGACTCATTAATGAGGGGGGTGGGGTCGGGAAGGGAGACAGTGCGGCCTTCAGTCATGAGGGCAATGGGGAGCCCTGTGAAAGTCAAAATCCTTGGTCAGGGGCTTGGAGTCAGGAGACAGAGAGTAGAGACACTCCTGAGGCTCTGTGGAGAGGAGTCGGAGAGAGTAGAGACTGTGCTGGGGTGGAGAAGACCGTGCTATAAGAGCATTTGTAATGTGCGTGGTGTCCTGCAGCTCCAGGGAGGTGCTTAGTATGAATAATGCACAGCTTGGTGGGCAGGTCTATCTCACAGTCACTGTCCTTGGGCTTGTGTGTCTGTGAACTGATCTGCAGCTAGAATGGTAATGGTCAGGGGAGACAGCTGCAGCCTCTAGCAGGGGAATACATAATAAAGGGAGGGGGCATGTGAAGCTTTCCTGAGGGGGAGGGAGGGGGTTCTCCTCAGTAGGTGACTATGCACACAGCCTTTAGGTGGGAAGGCTAGAGATCCACATGGGACATGGGCCTGTCAGTAGTGATGGGCTCAGGGGGAAGGGTAGGAATGTCGACCACAACAGCCGTGGGATCCCATATTACTGGGGGTGGCTGGAGAATAACAGGAGGGAGCTCTACCTTCACATGGTGAGGTTCCAGATGTGGACAGTGAAAGAGGGAGCATCGAAACTAGTCTTGAAATAATGGCGCAGAACCACCATCTTGTTCTATCAAAGTTCTGGCACATTTATAAATCGAAAGTAGAAGCGATTCTGAGGCAATGCGGGAGGGGCACACTGCGGGATTAAGGGACACTTTCTGGGGGTACATTCTAAATAGTTGATGCCACATGAGGAAACTGGAGCCTGATTAGACAGAAAGGAGGAAGACCTCCTTGTGAAGATAGCCATTCAGCACTGAAACAGGGATATTCAGGAGTCAATGGCTTAACATCCGAGTCACTGCATCGCAACATTAACACAGAGGAATGTGAAACCCCCTCCCCCTCAGGAAAGCTTCACATGCCCCCTCCCTTTATTATGTATTCCCCTGCTAGAGGCTGCAGCTGTCTCCCCTGACCATTACCATTCTAGCTGCAGCTCAGTACACAGACACACAAGCCCATGGACAGTGACTGTGAGATAGACCTGCCCACCAAGCTGTGCATTATTCATACTCAGCACACAGCCCTCCCTGGAGCTGTAGAACACCACGCACATTACAAATACTCTTGCAGCACAGTGGGAAACGTGGGAATGCAGGCAACCATTGAGGAGGCACAGCTGCTGCATATATGGCATCCCATCAATGGAGGTTTGTCATGTGCTTTCCAGAATTGGCATTCATAACAGGCCAAAGGATATCCAATCATTAATCATGAACAACTTATTGTTAATGAGTATGCGCAGATCAGAGATTGGAGCAGTGAGCTAGGCCAAGGAGTGCATGTCATTCGAACCTTCCCCAACCTCGGAGGGAGTCAGGTGTTAAGTCTCAGGGATGGTATCTTGCTCACCTGGATATGTGTGTTAGTGCCTCAGATACAAGGCTGGATCAACGACCAGGCTGCTTGAGCAGAAACTACTCTAGACCATTATCGTTGCAATTGGTTACAGATTGCGAACCTCACCATGGGCAGAGTTTTACAGCTCACAGGCGGGCACTCATCCAACCCATTAGACACAAACTGGCGCGAGGAGACATTGGGCCAGCATCTGAGTGGCATCCCGCCCACACATAATCCTCAGGTCCGCAGGTGTCAGAGCCGCGCCTGCCGTCCATTAAAGGGCTACTATAGGCCATTAAAAAGCCAATTGATCCAGATTTTACATTGCCTGTTCGATTTTACAATGGTCAGACGGGCAGGTGGGCAGCCCACAATGTCCAAAACCTCATCTAAGGGCAGCATTGCCCATTGTGAGTCGTGAGGGGTTTAGGAGATAGTTTGCAGCTGGTCACTTACTGGAACTTGACAGCTTCATCTCCATTCTGAGCTTCATTCTTAGCATTTCAGGGCTCACTGGTGTCTCCAAGGCCCCCGGGGGATTCAGGCCGTGTGGGCCCTTCCAGGTATCAGACAGCCTTCCCTCACCCTGGTAATGGGGATTGTGCTCACCGCTGGAGGCACCTCCTCTAAGGAGGAAGAGGGGGGCAGGAGGAGGAGGAGGCCAATGCAGATTGCAGGGGAGCGAGACTGTGGGAGGAGAGGCCCAGGCAGAAGGGGCGCAGGGCCAGCAGGGAGTCCAAGGCGGAAGTGGCCACAGAAGATGCCACTATCCTGCTGCCAGGGTTTACAGGCAGCGATGCAGCTACCTCAATATGTCTGAGGTGTAATGCCGAAGGAGGTTCCGCCTCTCCTGGGAGACAGTGACCTCTATTTGTCAGAGGATCAGGCCTGAGATCAGCTCCGACTGTGTGGGTGGACACCCCAGGCCAGTGGCTCTGAAGGTCACAGTGGCCCTCAACTCCTATGCCCCCGGCTCTTTCCAGGGCTCAGTTGGGGATCTGTGTGGAGTCTCCCAATCAGCCGTCCACAGTTACGTCAAGCTGGTGACAGAAGCTCTGTTCAGGCGGGTACTGACCTTTATTTTTTACCGTATGGATGAGGCCAGCCAGGCTGAGCGAGCCAGAGGCTCTGCAATGATTGCTGGGTTCCCCCATGTCCAGGGTGCAATCAACTGCACCCCATCCACAAACATTCTCTCCCTGCACCACTGACGCACAGTAGCAGCAGTGTGTGTACCATCTACAAGATGCACTGCAGGAATTCACCAAGGCTCCTTAGACAGCACCTTCCAAACACACGACCTCTACCATCTAGAAGGACAAGGGCAGCAGATAGATGGGAACACCACCACCTGGAAGTTCCCCTCCAAGTCACTCACCATCCTGACTTGGAAATATATCGCCGTTCCTTCACTGTCGCTGGGTCAAAATCCTGGAACTCCCTCCCTAACAGCGCTGTGGGTGTACCTACACCACATGGACTGCAGCGGTTCAAGAAAGCAGCTCACCACCATCTTCTCAAGGGCAACTAGGGATGGGCAATAAATGCTGGGCCCAGCCAGTGAAGCCCACAACCCGTGAATGAATAAAAAAAAATGTGGCCATCAAGATGCCAGTGGGTGAGCTGGGTGCCTTCATCTACAGGGAGAGATTCCACTCGATGAACGTCCAGATAGTTTGTGACCACAGGGCACAGGTTCTGAAAGTCTGTACAAGGTACCCCGGCAGCTCCCGTGACACTTATATCCTGAGAAACTCTCAGTTGCCGAGGCTCTTCAGAGCTCCGGCCAACTGGGTGGATGGCTGCTGGGTGACAAGGACTATCCATTGAAAAGGTGGCTTATGACACCTCTCCGTCACCCAAGAGGCAGAGCAGCGTTATAATAGGAGTCACCCCTCCACAAGGATGGCGATAGAGAGAACCATAGGTCTTCTGAAGATGCGCTTCCGATGCCTGGACCGTTCAGGGGGAGCACTACAATACCCCCCAGAGTGGGTGTCACTGATAGTGGTGGCATACTGCACTCTCCACAATCTGGCACTGGCAAGGGGGGTACCCACTGGAGGAAGAGGATCTCGACACAGCTCCACAGGCCCCAGAGGATGAATCCAGTAGTGAGTCAGGAGAGGAGCACGGTGAGGAGAACGCTGAGGGTGTGGAGGCAGACCTCTGTATCCTTCAGGGAGACAGAGACACCCGGGATGCCTTGATCCAACCCTCCTTCAGCCAGGCTGCCAAAGATCTGCTCCCCCCTCACGCCAGGGCTGCCGCCTCCATCCCGGGATATCTGAAATGACCCTTTCATTTGAACCCAAAGTCCACTCCGTTCCTGTGCAATAAAGTTTAGAGCCCCTCATGTCCAGCATTACACACTGGCGTACCCCGCACCAGAATAAAAAGGTGAAGCATACTCAGGCCACTATGACAAAAAACAACATGTATGTAATTTTCACAATCAAAGCAAATTAACATGACCATGTCTGGTGTTCATTTCCACACCAGTAAACATAAACAAAACAGTACAGAACACATTGTCACCCGTCACCAGGAAGTGGCTGCACAGATAGTGGAGGCATTGGTCGAAATATTCCAGAACTCCCTGCATTCCGGGAGGGTCCCAGTGGATTGGAAAACCACTAATGTGATGTCCCTGTTCAAGAGGGCAGTACAGAGGGATCTGGGTGTTCTTGTGCATGAAACACAAAAAGTTAGCGTGTAGGTACAGCAAGTAATTCAGAAGGTAAATGGAATTTTGGCCTGTGTTGCTAGGGGGTTGGAGTTTAAAAATAGGGAAGTCTTGTTACAACTGTACAGGGTGTTGGCGAGGCTGTGTACAGTTGTAACAAGACTTCCCTATGTACAGTTTTGGTCCCCGTATTTAAGAAAGGATATACTGGCTTTGGAGGCTGATTCCTGGGATGAAGGGGTTGACTTATCAAGAACGGCTAAACAGGTTAGGCCTTTATTCATTAGAGTTTAGAAGAATGAGGGATGATCTTATTGAAACGTTAAAGATTCTGAGGGGGCTTGACAGGGCAGATGTTGAGAAGATGTTTCCACTAGTGGGGGAATCTCAAACTGGGGGACATAGTTACAGGATAAGGGGAGGCTCATTTAAAACTGAGATACAAAGGAATTTCTTCTCTCCGAGGGGTTAGTGAATGTCTGGAATTCTCTACCTCGGAGAGTTGTGGAGGCTAGATCACTGAAAGTATGTAAAGAGGAGGTAGATAGATGTTTGAAATATCGGGGAGTCGAGGGCAATGAGGAGCTGGCACGAAAGAGGAGTTGAGGCCTGGGGCAGATCAGCCATGATCTTATTGAATGGCGGGCCAGGCTTGAGGGGCCGAATGGCCTACTCCTGCTCCTATTTCTTATGTTTTTATGTTCTAACAGTCCCTCTTGTGCTCCTGGTGCCTTAAACTTATGTTTGTGGGTGCTAAGTCTTGGTTACCCCGCCTCGCTGGCACCGGTATTGGAGACAGCTGCTGACTCTGCTGTCCTGTTGGTCTCGATGACCTTGGTGGTCACCCTCTGGCCAGTGGAGCCTGTGCTGGCCCTGCCTGGGAGGGAGAGGCTAGTGCCATGGCTGGCATCTCCCCAGTCACCGCAGCCTCATCAGTTGCCACGGTCACTGGCAGAGGGGCGGAGGAGCTGCTGCCCTCATCCAGAGTGTCCTGAGAGGAGCCCGCAGAGACAACAGGCAGCTCGTGTGCCAACATGAGTCGCTCTGCTCACCATTGATGGACGGGCACCGAGCTGGGATACTGGGTGCCTCATCCATCTCCCACATGGACACTGACCACCCGAGCTCAGTGCCTGTGTGAGGGCTGCAGGTCCGAGCGCAACCCCTGGTTCTGTCCCGGGAGCTGCCTCTCCACGAGAGTCACCACCCTCTCAATGGAGGAGGCAGTGTGCTCGGCCATGAGGGTCAACGCAGCGCTCACGCTCTGCATGGACTCCTCCACAACGGAGACCATGGCACACAGACCCTCATGGATCTCCGCCAGATCCTCCCGCACATCCCCCTGGACATCCAGCACCTGCTGCCTAATGGACAACTCCAGAGGCTCATCATCTGCCTTCAACTCAGCATCATCCAGGTCACCAACAGTCCTTCGACTGCCGGTGCCCTGGACGCTCTCTGCCTCCGTCTGCACCTCAGGCAAGTGTGAAGTGCCCTCACCGCTCTGCACTGTCAGCCTAGACAAAGATCTAACCCCCACCGAGGTGCTGGTATCTGGGCAGGTGCCCGGTTCAGAGAGCGGGTGGGATGCTGGTACAGCTGAAGCCTGGCAGTCCTCTGGCATCAGGGGTGGCTCCTCAGGGTCCTGAGATTGACTGCGTGCTGGTTATTCTAAGGGAGAACAGCAACATGTCATTGGTTTAAGTCATCACACTGTCACTGTGCATGCCAGGCACCCTGGTGAGACAATGGAGATCTGCATCATGGTGCCCTCGTCTTCCAATGATCAATGGGGAATCCAGGTTCGAGGCTCCCATCAATGAGGAGATTACACAAGAATGTTTGCACCATCTGAAACTCTCGCCTCTGCTCACTGCACTCTTACCTTCGTCTGGCACCCCAGCCTCTCCCCGACCGGCTGAACGAGGCGGCTCTCCAGCTCCAAGGCCTCCTGCTCAAACCTGGTCAGGATTAGGAGGTTTTGGGGGCCTCCACCTGTCTGTGACCTCTCGATATTGTCATGGATCATCTTCTCCTGAAAGGACAGAGGAGCATGAATTAGTCCCCTCTCTCCCTGCAGCGCCATTGCAGCCTGGCCAACCCCACCTCAGGAACACCTCACAGGGCACATCCGAGTTGTGGCCCTCGAGCTGTAAGACACTCAGTCCAAGCAGCCCCTTGACCAGCTCCAGCGTCAGTGACAGTTGGCGCTCAGACTCTAACACCCCCTGAGCCCCATGGGGGACAGGCAGCCCTTAAACATTTCACCACACTGACCCATGTCAACACGGCGCCCACCCTTCCCCAGCACAGCAGCTTGTTGAACCTTTTGCACCCTGCACCCATAGTTAGGTACTCGTTTGACGGGCGCAGGCTCGATGGGCCGAAGGGCCTTTATCTGTAGACCTCTGAGTCTCTGACTCTATGTGTGCCCCTCAGTCGTGGCTGCTGACCTCGGCTCCCACCTCCTCCCAAGCTCATTTTGTGAGGTGCGATGTCCTCCTCTTCCCATCGCTGGGCACGAGGGTGTCCCTCCTGGCAGCCCCCTCCCCCTAGAGCACCCATCCGAAAACCGGGGGTCCGAGTACCCTCCTGACCTGACCTTCACCCCCGGCCCACGGCATCTCCAGCTGCTGCTGAGGCCATAGCTTCACTCTCCAGAATGCCGAATATATTTCACCCCGGCAGCCTTCAGGGAGCTGCCTGTGCTCAACGGCTCAGCACCGGACCCGGGGCCTGATAGACCGCCCCCTCCCCCCCCCGCCCCACCCCACCCACGGGCACCCACTGCCCAGCCCCCGCCCAGAGTCCACCCCGGCATCCCCTCAGGCCTCCCGACCGGCCCCGCCTGGCCCCCCACCCAGACCACCCGCCTGGCCCCCCCACAGGGTCCCCCCAAGGCCCCCCCCACCCCAGATCCCCCCTGGCCTCCCCCCAGCCCGCCCCAGGACCTCCCCCGGCCTCCCACAGGACCCCCCCCCGCCCAGGACCCCCCCGGCCTCCCCCAAGAGCCCCCCCCGGCCCCCCCCAGGACCTCCCCTGGCCCCTCCCATGACCTCCCCTTGCCCTCCCTAGGACCCCCCGGCCTCCCCCAGGACCTCCCCTGGCCCCCCCAGCCCCTCCCAGGACCCCCCTGCCCCACCCCCAGGACCTCCTCTGGCACCCCCCCCAGGACTCCCCCCAGCCTCCCCCCCCCCCACCCCCAGGATCTCCCCTGGCCCCCCACCCAGGACCCCCCCCAGGACCCCCCCAGGCCCTCACCCGGCCCTTCCTGACCATTAGGAAGCCGCGTTTCCTGCTGGGTGGACCTTGACCATCCGGTGTGAAATCCCAGTCCCGCCCGGCCCACCCACCGGGGTCAAACCCAGCCCCGTGCTGAGCTGTTCACCATTAACCTGTTCACTCCCTCATTTCAGGGAGAAGGACAAAGCGATTATGGATCCAGGGCTCAATGCTGCCTTTTTGAGGCTCTAGTTCATTGGGAGAGGAGAAGGAGGGAGAGGTGACACTGAGCACAGCTCCAGAAGGTCCAGGGTCAAGGGGTCCACAGCAACAACATGAGGGTCAGGGGGTTAGACCCAGACAATGGAGGAGAATGGCCAGACCACATAAGCCTCTCCTATTTAAAAATCAGTGTGAGACAATACTATGCACGTCTGCGCTTGTCCTGAGGTTTGGTCGATTATTTTTCCCACATCCTCCTTAAAGACCTAACACCCCATTAGGGGAGTCTGTCCCCTGCCAGTGTCTTTAAAGGTGACCACAGCGCTGAGTTTATTTGCTTGCAGATTGTTCCAAGGATCCACAGTGCAGCATCTCCTAGTTAGGTAGGTCAGGTGTTTCTCACCTGTCGGTGCAGACTCGATGGGCCGAAGGGCCTCTTCTGCGCTGTGTGATTCTGTGATTCTGTGATCTCACAGTCCGCAACACCTAGATGTATCAAGGAGGTCACAGATACCCTCTACAACAAGGCAACAGCACATCCCAGGTGCCTCAGATTTTCGAGGGGCCTGAGTGTCTACAGGGACGGCTGTTTGGGAATAAGGGGCACCCACTGAAATGCTGGCCAATGGCATCCATGTGTCGGCCTCAGAGCTGCTCACTGCTCTACACGGCCCCTAACTGAGCAGACCACTGCCTTTCTAAGACGTATTTCAGATGTTTGGACCACTCAGGCAGCGCCCTGCGGTCCACTTCTGATAGGGATTCACACATCATCGCTGTGTGTTGTGTACCCTTCACAGCATGGCACTGCAAAGAGGTGACCCCCTTGCCAGGGGGTGAAATAGAGGAGGAAGAGAGCTCCTTGGAGGATGAAGATCAGGAGGCCTAGGAGCCTCAAGCTGCTGATGAGAGTCAGTTTGAAGGTGGTAGGCAGCATAGAGGAAGCAAGACTGGGGAGAGCTGCCTACGCCATTTTACTTGCTAAAAGGTCCCAGGAGGAGTAAAGTGAAGGCAAGGGGAGATGCCACATTCCTCCTGGCCCTGAATCCCATTCTATTTCATCGTAAGCAATATCCAAGCTGCCCACATCGAGAGCTAGTCCAGCACCCACACTTGCACCTTCCAGCTTCACGATTCACCAGGCCACGGTATTTAGGCCTTGATTTTAATCCAATTGCTCCAAGATTGATAGAGCCCACGGTTGAGGTCTGTCGCTCCAAAAGTAATCGGTTTCTTCAGCATTTTGGTTTTCTATGTCCTTTAAGCTATGATTTAAAATAGCAAGAAAACAGCCTCTTTGTGTGACCTGAGTAAAGCCAGTTGCTCCTATCGACATGGTGGTTGGGCAATTCATATCTTAGACTGGTGTCAGAGGATCATATCATGTGGCCTCACGTGGAGAGATTTGGCAGTTTTGTTCATTCTCCTAATGCTGCTGCAGTGAAATCTGTTCTCTCTGGATGGTCTCGATTTTAATGGTCACCCACATTGGAGACATTCCAACCTGGTGCATTTTTCAATCACCTCCAGGTAATGTCTGTCCGGTTTGGGTATGGGTTACAGTTTAAGTAACGTTTGGGGACTTTAGCCGTTTGTGGTGGTCCGCAGTGTGACGTAGAGGCTGCATTTACTGCTAAACGTTACCCCTAGAATAGTTCCACTCTCCACCTGCATGATGCAGAGCGATGGACCCACCTAGTGCTTGGTGATTCCTGAAATGTCTGCTAGATAGCCACGGCCATGCAATGTTACAGGTGTGTGTCTAACATTATGATGCCGGCCTATTACACCTCAGGATGCTGGTTTGCATCTGGAGGTCTGGTTAGTGTGGCTTGACAGAATCCCTCTCAAAAGGGCAACTGACATGGTGATCTGACCATGACACAGCGTCATCAGTGTCGGAGGCTTCCTTGTGTATATCTCAACCTGCTGGAATGAAAATGTGGAGGCCTGTAATGGGATGACAGTGAAGCTCCAGTACATCTGCTGTGGGCTCTTTATTATCGACTAGGTCACGGAATGATGCTTAAACGTGGTGTCGAGACTGACTGGGCCACCTCACTCCCAGAGGCCAAAACTATGCTGGACGTGAACCTGGGAAGCTCTGGGTGAAAGTGGGTCAATAATCAAGTGACAGAAGCTCTCTCTGTGCACACAAAGGTGACCTGACTCCCAGGCTCACATCCATGATTGACAGTGACAGATCACAGTGCCCGAAAGAATGATCTCATACTGGGGGCTCCGTGTGAGGATGAGGCCTGAACATTATTCTTCCCTGAGGGATGCCACAGTCTGAGTTCACATCAGGCCTCAGACAGTCAAACAAGAACAAGTGATTGCTGACTGTCTTCCTTGAGGCACTTTGCAACACCCCAGACATACTGCCATGAGTGCATTGATGTTTCTGCCTCTAGAGGGTTGTCATAGGCAGTGGGATGTTGGCACGGTGATTGAAAGGGCTGCACCATGTCTACTTGCTTCGCAGTGAGCGCTGGTGGAGCTCTTATCCCATTACAGAATGGCCACATCAGCCATAGGCTGCCTTGCCTTCCAAGCTAGAATGGCTACCCGTCATTCAAGATTGTGACTATTCACCCTGAGATTGATGTCCTTCATTGAGATGTTGAGGACAACAAAGAAGGTGTTCATTTTGAGCTTATATCAAGGGGACAGGTGAAATGGACTCATATGTGCTCATCATCATCATCACCCTGGTTACTATAAGTGTCCTACAGGTACCTCTGCCATGCCTGGCCTGTTCTATGGCCTGTTCGAGGTCATCCCTCACATCTCCTCCATCTCACCATGTGGCCACTCATCCCCCTCACTTTGGAGCTCCAGGTTGTGTAGAGCGCAGCAAACCACACCCTCTGGGAAGAGTACTGGAGAGTGCCACCTGACCATCCAGATATCACAGGTCTGGAGTCACATGTAGGCCAGACCAGGTAAGGCCAGCAGATTTCATTAGTGAACCAGGTGGGTTTTTACAATTATCGACAATGGTCATCGTTAGACTTTTAATTCCAGACTTTTATTGAATTCAAATTCCACAATGCCATGGCGGGATTTGAACCCAGGTCCCCAGGGTGTTAACCTGGGTCTCTGGTCCAGCGACATTGCCACTACACCATCACCTCCCTGCGTATTGAAGTACCACCACCCCCCCTCACCGAATGGCCCAGACACCTGAATCTCATCTTCAGCAGACCTATGGTCCTCTCTATCACTGCAGTTGTGGGGGCATGGACTCCTATATTGCTTCTCAGCCCCTGTTCTTGGGTGGCAGAGAAGTGTCATAAGTCACCTTTTCAATGGATAGCCCTTGTCACCCAGCAGCCATCCACCCAGTCGAGCTGGGGTCATGAACAGCCTTTGCACCTGGGAGTGTCAGGGAATGTAAGTGTCATGGGAGCTGCTGGGGTACCTTGCACAGACTTGCAGAAAATCTGTGTCTTGTGGTCACAAACTATCTGGACATTCATGGAGTGGAAACCCTTTCTGTCGACGAAGGGATTCGGCTCACCCACCTGGCCACGTGTGTGCAGTCAATGGCACCCTGGATGTGGGGGGAACCCAGCAATTGCAGCAAAGACTCACTCAGCCTGGCTGGCCTCTTCAAACAAGAAATGGGCAAACCTCATGACCCACCTTGCATCAGTCACCAGCTTCACCCAATGGTGAGCAGCTGACTGCGACACTCCTTCAGCTCTGCACCTCTGACATGTTGAGGTAGCTGCATCGCTGCCTGTACGCCCTGGCAGTAGGATAGTGCATCTTCTGCAGCCCTTCTGCCTCAGACTCCCTGCTGGCCCTGCATTCCCGGTGCCTCTTCTCCCATAGGTCGCTGCCTTGGACGCTGCCTACGGACACCTGGCCTCCTCACCCTTCTGCCTCCCTATTCCTCCTCAGAGGAGTAGACAATCCCCATTACCAGGGTAACAGAAGCCTATCTAGTGACTGGAAGGGTCCACACGGTATAAATCCTCCAGGAGCCTTGGAGACACTAGTGAGTCCTGAGATGAAGGCTCCCGATGCAAAGACTGAAGCTCAAAACAGAGATGAAGCTGTTCAGTTTCATGAAGCAACCAGCAGCAAACTGTCTCCTAAACTCCTCGCTACTCACAGTGGCAATGCTCCACAGCCTTTTTATCCCGCCCTTGGATGAGGTTTTATTAAAAGCGGAGTGCCCGCCTGCCCAGTTTTCCCGTGCGGTGAGTGTGAAATTGCACGGGCAACGTAAAATCGTGACAATAGACTTTTTAATGGCCTTAATTGGCCCTTTAATAGTTGGCGTGGCTGTGACACCTGCACACGCCCGCCGACCTCAATATCTCCCACGTGCAGGATGACATCGGGACACATGCCCAACGTCATTTCGCGCAATTTCACGTCCGTTCAACGCAAAATTCTTCCCCATGAGTTAAGGTGCCCAAATCCTTCAATTGGCGTTTGTATCTTCCTAACATTGAGCCTTGCTCTCCAAGAGTGCCCAAGCGGAAATTATTAAGGTGCCCCTTCACTTGGCCCAAACGTGCAGGAGTAAACCCCTCCCCTGGTGACCGTTTTTCCAAGGTTATGTTTCAAAAGCGTTATTACGTCAGCTGTCGAAATGGTGCTGCTCTGCTTCTACTATGAGACCAGCTTCCAACCCCCCACCCTGTCACCATCCAAGGCCCTCCTATCATCCTGGGAGACCTTCATGTACAAGCTTCCCTCCCACTGATCACTCTCCTGCCTCCCCCTTTAACCCTGGAGCCCATTGTTATTCTAGGTGCTATCCCTCTCCCTCCCCCTGAACCGTTTTCTGATGATGTCCCCATGCCCCATTATGGACCTCACCCCTCCCCATGTTGAGGCTCTATGCACAGTGACCTACCAAGACCCCCCCCTGCCATGAGACCATCGAGTGCCCCTTTCTTATTTACCAGTTCCCCATTTACAGGCGGCAGATGCTTCCCTGACTGTGACTGTCTCACCAACACCAGGACACGACGGTGTGAGGGCTGACTATGCCCTGCACAACCTGCTGTGTATGTCCGACACAGCAAAACTTCCAAGCAGAGGACCCACCACCCATTAGACTGGAAAATAGCCAATGCAACTCCTTTAATCCAAAAAGGGGGGAGGCAGAAAACAGGAAACTACAGGCCAGTTATCTTAACACCTGTTAGAGGGAAAATGTTAGAAGCTATGATTAAAGACATTATAACAGGGCGTTTAGAAAAATTCAAGATAATCATGCTGAGTCAACATGGTTTTGTGAAGGGAAATCATATTTACCCAACTTACCGGAGCTCTTTGAAGAAGTAACTTATGCTCTGGATAAAGTGGATGTGCTGTACTTAGATTTCCAGAAGGTATTTGACAAGTGCCACATGAAAGGCTATTGAGGAAAATAAAAGCTCATAGTATAAGGGGTAGCATATTGGCATGAACAGAAGATTGGCTAGTTACCAGGAAGCAGAGAGTTGGCATAAATGGGTCCTTTTCTGGTTGGCAGGATGTGATGAGTGGTGTGTCACAGGGATCAGTGCTGGGGCCTCAACTAATTTATAATTTATATCAATGACTCAGATGAAGGGACCGAAGGAATTGTTGCTAAATTTGCTGATGACACAAAAGATAGGTAGGGAAGTGAATTGTGAAGAGGACATAAGGAGTCTGCAAAGGGGCATTGATAGGTTAAGTGAGTGGGGAAAAATTTGGCAGATGGAATATAATGTGGGCAAATGTGAATTTGTCCATTTTGGCAAGAAGAATAAAAAAGAAGCATTTAATCTAAATGGTGAGAGATTGCAGAGCTCTGAGATGCAGAGGGATCTGGGTGTCCTAGTGCATGAATCGCAAAAGGTTAGTATGCAGGTACAGCAGGTAATTAGGAAATAATAGAATGTTATCGTTTATTGTGAAAGGAATTGAATACAAAAGTGGTGCGGTTATGCTTCAGTTAGACAGGTGTTGGGGGAACCATATCTTCACAAACTGTATTTTTCTCTTAAAATTTGGGAGGAAAGTGCATTAGTTGGACACCGAATTTCTTTTAACAAAAAGATCACAAGTTCACCTTTGGACTGGGAGCAAATATGCTTTTCCCAAGGAATCATCTGACCAGCATGGTATTTGAGATGGGAAGGCCTGTGTGCTTGTTTGCACTGCAATTATTTTAATTGATGGAAGAAAAAAAAAACTGGTTTAAAGGCAAAGGCTAGTGATTTACTGGAAATCACATGATTTGAGATGAGCTTTTAAGTTTTGAGCTTGATTTTTGAATTCAGCTGGGACTGAACTGAGAAAGTGATAAGCTGCCCAGCTCGCATTCCCTTTGCCTCGCCTGAAACCGTGTGGCAGTCCGTATCCGGCTAAGAATCCCCGTCTCAGTGGAACTTGTCTGTCTTTGGAAACCCAAGAGGCTGAGGCAAGAAGGATTGATCCGGCCATATTCTCCTTCACGCCGAAGCTCCATTGGTGAGAACCTCCAGGTGTCTACTCAGACTGACAACCTGTCTTCACCCGAGGGTGCTCCAGATTGACAGCATCAAAACCCTCCGAAAGTTATCCTTTGTTTTATAAGGTCTACTCTTCAACTGCCCACCTCTGCAAAGACCCATATCTGTTTGACCTTTGTGTGTTTGTGGGTGTGGGTGTATGTGCTGGAGTGTTTAAAGGGATAGGTAGTTATACTTCCAGATTACATTTGTGTGTTAACCAGTTCTTGCTGTTTGTTTTAGAAACGTTTTGTTTTGTAGTAAATCAATCAGTCTGAATTTATTGAAAAAGTCCTGGTTAAAGGTTTTTAAATTCTGGGTCCAATTGTAGTGAAGGTAAATAATTAGCCATGTTAGTGGGTAAATTAAACTTTTAAACTAATGGTGTGACCTGTGGAGTGGTGGGACTATATAATCTGCACACTCCTCCCATCCCGGTTGTGTGTGTGTCCAGTATTAGTCTGCCTGTTTAAGGAAGGATGTTGCAAACAGTTCAGAGGAGGTTTACTAGACTAATTCCAGGAGTGGGTGGGTTGTCTTATGAGGAAAGGTTGGACAGACTAGACTTGTATCCACTGGAGTTTAGAAGAGTAAGAGGCGACTTGATTGAAACATGTAAGATCCTGAGGGGTCTTGACAGGGTGGATGTGGAGAGGATGTTTCCTCTTGTGGGAGAATCTAGAACTAAGGGTCACTATTGAAAAATAAGGGTTCGCCCATTTAGAAATAAGGGGTCACCCTTTTAAGA
Organism: Cetorhinus maximus; assembly: GCF_964194155.1. NCBI lineage: Eukaryota > Metazoa > Chordata > Chondrichthyes > Lamniformes > Cetorhinidae > Cetorhinus > Cetorhinus maximus. The sequence continues at coordinate 246,979,898 of NC_135879.1, forward strand.
CAGATGAGGAGAAGCTTTTTCTCTCAGAGGGTAGTGAGTCTTTGGAACTCTTTTCCTCAAAAGGCGGTGGAGCAGAGTCTTTGAAGATTTTTAAGGCGGAGCTAGATAGATTTTTGATAAGCAAGGGGGTGAAAGGTTATTGGGGGTAACTAAGCTCATATATCTCTCTATTGTACCACTGACATCCTTAATTAACAGAGCTACCCTCCATCTTTTCCTAGCTCTCTGTCCTTCCTAAATGTCAGGTCTCCTTGTATATTCAGGTCCCAGTCTTCGACATCCTCCAGCTATGGTTATCAGATCATGCATATTTATTCCTCTTTGTGCTTTCAATTCATCTGTTTTGTTACAGATGCTACTTGCTTTCAGATTCAGAGCTCTTAGCGTCATTTTATTATTTTTGTAAGCTCTATCTGCTAGCCACAGTTAAGGTTGTACACCATGTCCCTTCCTGCTACAATATGAGAGGAAGCTAGCTAGAAATGTAAAAATGGATAGCAAGAGTTTCTATATGTAATTAAACAGGAAAAGAACAAGCAAAGTGTATTCACCATTCCCCCTGACCTTCCCTCTTGATGCCGAACGTTCTGTACTCAGCAAAGGACTCAGTTTCACACCCTTACAGACTGGCCTCAATGAATTCCGGGCTCGGCAAAATGCTGAACTCTTCTTCCGCTGTCTTCGTCTTCGTGCTCACTTCTTTGGGCAGGAGTCCTCTCCCCGTTCAACGGATCCTTTTACCCACCTCCAATATTCTCCCTCCACCTGGACCCCTTCATGTGGCCCCTACCTGCTCTTGATCTTTTCATTGAGAACTGTCGGTGTGACATCGGCCATCTCAATTTCTCTGCTCCTCTCACCCACTCTAACCTGTCTCTCTCTGAACTTGCTGCACTCCATTCTCTCAGGTCCAACCCTGACATTGTCATCTACCCTGCTGATGCTGATACCCTGGTGGTGCTGTTGTTGTCTGGCGCACTGGCCTCTACCTCACAAAGGCTGAGCGTCAACTCGCAGACACTTCCTCCTCCCTCCCCCTGGACCATGACCCCACCACTGAACATCAAGCCATTGTTTCCAGGACTGTCACTGACCTCATCTCCTCTGGAGATCTTCCTTCCACAGCTTCCAACCTGATAATCGCCCAACCTCGGACGGCCCGCTTCTACCTTCTACCCAAAATCCACAAACAGGCAGACTGATCATGTCAACCTGTTCCTGCCCCACGGAACTCATTTCTTACTATCTTGACTCCATTCTCTCTCCCCTTGTCCAGTCCCTTCCCACCTACATCCGCGATTCCTCTGACACCCTACATCATATCAACAATTTCCAGTTCCCTGACCCTAGCTGCCTCCTCTTCACCATGGACGTCCAATCCCTCCACACCTCCATCCCCCACCGGGTGGCCTGAGGGCTCTCCGCTTCTTCCTCGAACAGAGGCCCGAACAATCCCCATCCACCAGTACTCTCCTCCGTCTGGCTGAACTTGTTCTCACACTGAACAATTTCTCCTTTAACTCCTCTCACTTCCTCCAAATAAAAGGTGTGGCTATGGGTACCCGCATGGGCCCCAGTTATGCCTGTCTCTTTATGGGGTATGTGGAACATTCCTTGTTCCAGTCCTACTCAGGCCCCCTCCCATGTTTGGCACATTAATGACTCCCACAGCTACTTCATCTACAGCTCCTCACACCCCGCTTCCTGTAAGGACTCCATCCCATTCTCTCAGTTCCTTCGTCTCTGTCGCATCTGTTCTGATGACGCTACCTTCAAAAACAGTTCCTCTGACATGTCTTCCTTCTTCCCTAACCGAGGTTTTCCACCCATGGTGGTTGACAGGCCCCTCAACCGTGTCCGGCCCATCTCCCGCGCATCCGTCCTCACACCTTCTCCCTCCCAGAAACATGATAGGGTCCCCCTTGTCCTCACTTTTCACCCCACCAGCCTCCGCATTCAAAGGATCATCCTCCGCCATTTCCGCCAACTCCAGCATGATGCCACCACCAAACACATCTTCCCTTCACCACCCCCTCCGTCGGCATTCCGCAGGGATCGTTCCCTCCAGGACACCCTGGTTCTCTCCTCTATCACCCCCAACACCTCATCCCCTTCCCAGGACATCTTCCCATGCAATTGCAGAAGATGCAACACCTGCCCATTTACCTCCTCCCTCCTCACCGTCCAAGGGCCCAAAAACTCCTTTCGGATGAAGCAGCATTTCACTTGCATCTTCTTCAATTTGATCCACAGCATTTGCTGCTCTCAATGTGGTTTCCTCTACATTGGAGAGACTAAATGCAGACTGGGTGACCGCTTTGCAGAACACCTTCGGTCTGTCCGCAAGCTTGACCCAGACCTCCCTGTCGCTTGCCATTTTAACACTCCACCCTGCTCTCTTGCCCACATGTCTGTCCTTGGCTTGCTGCACTGTTCCAGTGAAGCTCAACGCAAACTGGAGGAACAGCACCTCATCTTCCGACTAGGCACTTTACAGCCTTCCGGACTGAATATTGAGTTCAACAACTTCAGATCATGAATTCTCTCCTCCATCCCCACCCCCTTTTTAAATCCCTTTTGTTCTACATTCATTTTTATTTTTTCTCCACTTATTTTTATTTTTATTCATTTATCTGTGGTTTTATCCCCCTTTTTATTCCCCTTCTATCCAATTTTCTTTCCTTTTTCCCCCACCACCGCCCCATCCTCCCAGCCCATCTCCTACAGGTTCATCTGTTACTTGGTCCATGTTGTTCTTTCACACAATGCTACCCTTGTGCTGCTATTATCACATTCTGCTTTCTGACCTTTATACCACTATCAGCACCTTTTTTTAGCACTAACTACTACCATTAACACTCCCTTTGTCCTTTAGTTCATGACATCTTTGTCAACCCCTCCTTTGTCCCCACCAATCGCTGGCCTTCTATCCAGTTCCACCTGCCCCACCCCCCCTTAAACAGTATAAACTTCATCACATTTCCACTTCTCTTCAGCTCTGAAGAAGGGTTAGACAGACTCGAAACGTTAACTCTGTTTCTCTCTGAGCAGATGCTGCCAGACTTGCTGAATTTTTCCAGCATTTTCTGTTTTGGTTTAGATAAAGTGAGTGTTTGGCCCTCCCGAGAGTGACAGTGCGGAGTTAATAGTAGATAGTAAGGAAAGGGTGGATGAAATGAACAAATCCTTTGATCCTGTCTTCATTATGGAGGAAAACATTCCAGTAATAGCTGTAAATCAGGATGTGGAAGGGAGAGGGGAACTTGGTGAAATTACAATCACTGGGGAAGCGGGTACTGAGCAAACTGATGGAGCTGTGGGCTGACAAATCCCCAGGTCCCAATGGACTTCATCCTAGGGTTTTTAAACAGTTGACAAATGAGGCAACAGATGTGTTGGTGTGAATTTTCCAAAGTTCACTAAATTCTGGAAAGGTTCCATCAGACTGGGAAGTAACAAATATAACCCTTCTTTTGAAGAAGGAAGGGAGGCAGAAACCAGGAATCTATAGGCCAGTGAGCTTGACGTCTGCTGTGGGGAAGGTACTAGAATCGATCATTAAGAGGGTTATAGCTGTTTACTTAGAAAACACAAGGTAATGGGGAAGAGTCAGCATGGTTTTGTGAAAGGGGAAATCATGTTTAACCAATTTATTAGAGTTCTTTGAAGGAGTAACATACGCTATGGATAAAGGGGACCCTGTAGATGTGCTGTACTTGGATTTCCAGAAGGCATTTGAGAAGGTGTCGCATCAGAGCTTATTGCGGAGTAGGGGGTAACATATTAGCCTGTAAAGAGGAGGATTGGCTGGCTGGCAGAAAACGGAGAGTATGCATAAATGGGTCATTGTCTGATTGGCAGGATGTGACGGGTGGGGTCCCTCAGGGGACTGTGGTGGGGCCTCAGCTTCTTATGATTGACATGAATGAGCTAGATGAGGGGAGCGAAGGCGAGGTAGTAAATTTGTGCATGAGGCAAAAATAGGTGGGAAAGTACGTTGTGAAGAGTTAATAAGGAGTTTGTAGACAGATATGGATAAATTGAGTGAGTGGGCAAAAACCTGGCAGATGGAGTATAATGTGGGAAAATGTGAAGTCGTTCACTTTGGTGGGAAAAATAAAAAAGCAGAGTATTACTTAAACAGAGAACGACTGCAGAACTCAGAGGTGCAGAGGGATCTAGGTGTTCTAGTGCATGAGACACAAAAAGTTAGTTTGCAGGTACGGCAAATAATCAAAAATGCTCATGGAATCCTATCCTTTATTAGGAGACAAGGTAATGGGGCCCCGGGAGATTTGCTTCCTTTCCTTTCTTCCTTCTCCATCGCTCTGCTTCATCATTAAGATGTTATGACTCAAAGTGTGAGGCAGCTTGATGGACAAATTGAATGATTGGTAGTGATCTCCTCCAAGTTATTAATATCAATGCTGTGGAGCTTCAAGGAGAGCTTAGGAGTGAGTTTGAAATGTTCTATTTGTGCTCCCTGGAATTTTGTCCATTTGTAAGGAGAGAAAATGGGACCTAGCGTGGAAGCTGGTTTAGACCATAAGACGTGGGAGCAGAAGTAGGCCATTCGGCCCATCGAGTCTCTCCGCCATTCAATGAGATCATGGCTGATCTGATAATCCTCAACTCCACTTTCCCGCCCTTTCCCCATAACCCTTGATTCCCTTACTGATTATCTCAGCCTTGGATATACTTTATGACCCAGACTCTACAGTCTTCTGCAGTAAAGAATTCCAATGATTGACTACCCTCTGAGGGAAGGAATTCCTTTTAGCCATCCAAAAACAAACACCTCTATTCTGGCTGACATCCATCGGTGACTAGATAGAGGCAGGAAAGGGCTGGAGGGCACACGCTTGACATGGGGGTGGGGTTAACTGGAGCCCAGGGGGGAAGCGGTGGACAGAGATACATGACTGAGTGTGTTGACTGGAGGACAGAAGGGATGGGGTAGACAGGGGGGGAGGTTTGTGGTGATGGTAATATAGGAGGGAAAGGGCAAATAGACACAAGACTGCGGTTAAATGAATCAGGGGGATAGGTCTTAGGCAGTCCTGGGACAGTGGGCACCATGTAGTCAACACCAGGAAATGAAGGCAGTCCAAGGCACTGTGCAACATGCTACAAGGATTTGCCTGGCTCACTTGCCTTGGTCCCAGTCCAGGGAGGGGGAGGGCCTGCCTGTGTTTACATACGAACATTCGAATTAGGAGCAGGAGTAGGCTACTCAGCCTATCCAGCCCTCTCCGCCATTCTAGAAGATCATGGCTGATCTGATCTGATTCAAACACAGCTCCATATTCCCACCTAACTTTCATCCCCTTGCTTATTAAAAATCTATCTACCTCTGCCTTAAAAATATTCAAGGACTTTCCTTCCACTGCATTTTGAGGAAGAGAGTTCCAATGACTCACTACCTACCCTCTGAGAGAAAGAAATGTCCTCATCTCTGTCTTAAATGGGCACAAGAGGAAACATCCTCTCCACATCCACCCTGTCAAGTCCCCTCAGGATCCTATATGTTTCAAGCAAGTCACCTCTTACTCTTCTAAACTCCAGCGGATACAAGCCTAGTCTGTCCGACCTTTCCTTATAAGACATCCCACCCATCCCAGGTATTAATCTAGTAAATCTTCCCTGAACTGCCTCCAATGCATTCACAACCTTCCTTAGATAAGGAGACCAATATTGTACACAGTACTCCAAATGTGGTCTCACCAGTGCCCTGTGTAACTGAAGCATAACCTCCCTACTTTTGTAATCAATTCCCCTCACAATAAATGTTAACATTCTATTAACTTTCCTAATTACTTGTTGTACCCGCATACTAACCTTTTGTGATTCATGCACTAGGACACCCAGATCCCTCTGCATCTCAGAGCTCTGCAATCTCTCACTATTTAGATAATATGTTTCTTTTTTAATTCTTCCTGCCAAAATGGACAATTTCACACGTGCCCACATTATACTCCATTTTTAGGTCTTTGCCCACTCACTTAACTTATCTATAATCCCTTTGCAGCCTCCTTATGTCCTCTTCACAACTATCTTTGTGTCATCAGCAAATTTGGCCACCATGCATTCGGCCCCTTCATCTGAGTCATTGATATAAATTGTAAAAAGTTGAGGCCTCAGCACTGATCCCTGTAGCACACCCACTCATTAGATCCCGCCAACCAGAAAATGATCCATTTCTGCCTACTCTCTGTTTCCTGTTAGCCAGCCAATCTTCTATCCATGCCAGTATGTTATCCCTTACACATTTTTTTCACACATTTATTTTCCACAATAACCTTTGATGTGGCACCTTATCAAATGCCTTCTGGAAATCTAAGTACAGTACATCCACAGGTTCCCCTTTATCCACAGCAGATGTTACTTCAAAGAACTCCAATAAACTGGTTAAATGGGATTTCCCTCTCATAAACCATGTTGACTTTGCCTGATTACCTTGAATCGATCTAAGTGCCCTGCAATAATGTCTCTAATAATAGCTTCTAACATATTCCCTGGGACAGATGTTAAGCTGACTTGCCTGTAGTTTCCTGCTTTCTGTCTCCCTCCCTTTGTGAATAAAAGGGTGGAAGATATTTTTTGAATATATTTTTGAATATACTTTCCAACTTTCCCCTGATCTAAGAAATTTTGGAAAATTAGAACCGATGCATTCACTATCACACTAACCATCTCTTTAAAAACCCTAGGATGAAGTCCATCAGGACCTGGTCTCTTGTCAGCCGCATCTCTAACAATTTACTCAGTACCAATTCTCTGGTGACTGTCATTTTCCTGAGTTCCTCTCTCCCTTCCATTTCCTGATTTATAGCTGCTTCTGGGATGTTCCTCTATAGTGAAGACCAATGCAAAATACCTGTTCAATTCATCTGCCATCTCCTTATTTTCCTTTATTAATTCCGGAGGCCTGCCCTCTGGTTGGTGCCAGAACGTGCTAATGGAAGAAGCTATCCTGAAAGTATTCTATAATTCTTCATCTACACTAACTTTGTCCATCTTATTTTTTCCGGTCTATATGTAGATTAAAATTCCCCATGATTATCAACCTTCTTTTCTGACAAGCTCCCATTATTTCTTACTTTTCACCCTGTCCTACTGTGTGGTTACAATTAGGGGGCCAGTACCCCACTCCCACAAGGGATTTCTTGCCTTTATCATCTGTACCTAAACTGCTTCTACCTCCTGATTTCTTGAACTTAGGTCACCCCTCTTTACTGTGCCAGCACCATCATTTCACAGAGCCACCTTTTCCTAGCTTCCTCCCCTCCCTAAATGTCACGTACCCTTCAATATTGTCCCAATCTATCTCATCCTGTAGCCAGGTCTCTGTAATGGTTATTGAATTGCACTTATTTATTTCTATTCCTGCTATCAGTTCATCTGTTTTGTCTCGAATGCTGTGTGCATTCAGATACAGAGCCTTTAGTTTTGTCCTTCTAATATTTTTGTAACATCTAGCCTTTTCTGCTGATTGGCACTTAAATTTGTACTCTCTATTCCTTGTCTGTTTATCATTTCCCATACTTGTACCTTTGTCTCTTGCTTTATGTTGACTCTTTGTTTTACCACATCTTCCCAAATTTGATCCCTTGTCCTCACTGTTTAGTTTAAACCCTCTCTACTTCCCCGGTTATGCAGTTTGCAAGAACACTGGTCTTGGCAGGGTTCAGGTGTAGACCATCCCAACAGTACAGCCCCCACCCTCCCCAGTACTGGTGCCAGAGCCCCACAAACCCGGAACCCATGGCTCCCACGCCACACCACGCATTCATCTTCCTAATTTTATGTACCCTATGCCAATTTGCACGTGGGTCAGGTAATAATCCAGAGATTATGACCTTTGGGGTTCTGCTGTTTAACTTAGCCCCTGGCCCCTCGTACTCTCTATGCTGAACCTCTTTCCTAGTTCTACCTATGTCGTTGGTACCGACGTGGATCAAGATGACTGGATCCTCCCCTTCCCAATGCAAGTTCCTCTCCAGCCCCAAGCAGATGTCCCGAACACTGGCACCGGGCAGGGAACACAGCCGTCTAGACTCTTGCCCATGGCTGCAGAAATCAATGTCTATCCCGCTGACTGTACTGTCCCCTGCTACCAATACATTCCTTTGTGTTTCCCTGCTTGAACAGCTTCCTATATGGTGACGTGGTCAGTCAGCTCGTCCATTCTGCATGTGTCGCAATCGGCTGCACAGGTTGTGAGCACCACTAACCTGTTTGACAGTTGCAAGGTCTGAGGCTCCTGCGCGACTGTCTGCTCAGTCCCATTACCTGCCTCACTCATAGTCACACCCTCCTGACCCTCACTGCTGACCCTCACAGAAACCCCTATTCTAAGAGGTTTGACTGTTTTCTGGTACTGAGCATCTGGGTATTTCTCCCCCGCCCCTGATGTTGTTGCAGGGTCTGCGGTTCAGCTTCGGGATCAGAAATACTGATCTGCAATTCCTCAGGCCGCTTACACTCTGCAGATGTGTTAGCCCTGGATTGCTTTGGTACTCAGGAGAACCCACAGGAGGTGCAACGGCTTCCCCCTTCACCGAACTCCCCACGCTCATCAATTTACACTGCGCCCAGCAATCTGCACCCTGCAATCCACCCTGCAATCTGCACCCTGCAATCTGCGCTCTGCAATCTGCGCTCTGCAATCTGCACTCTGCAATCTGCACCCTGCAATCTGCACTCTGCAATCCACCCTGCAATCTGCACCCTGCAATCTGCACTCGGCAATCCACCCTGCAATCTGCACCCTGCAATCTGCGCTCGGCAATCTGCGCTCTGCAATCTGCACCCTGCAATCTGCGCTCGGCAATCTGCGCTCTGCAATCTGCACTCTGCAATCTGCACTCTGCAATCTGCACTCTGCAATCTGCGCTCGGCAATCTGCGCTCTGCAATCTGCACCCTGCAATCTGCGCTCGGCAATCTGCGCTCTGCAATCTGCACTCTGCAATCTGCACCCTGCAATCTGCGCTCAGCAATCTGTGCACTGCAATCTGCACTCTGCAATCTGCACCCTGCAATCTGCGCTCGGCAATCTGCGCTCTGCAATCTGCACCCTGCAATCTGCGCTCGGCAATCTGCGCTCTGCAATCTGCACTCTGCAATCTGCGCTCGGCATTCTGCGCTCTGCAATCTGCGCTCTGCAATCTGCACTCGGCAATCTGCACTCGGCAATCTGCACCCTGCAGTCTGCACTCGGCAATCTGCACTCGGCAATCTGCACCCTGCAATCTGCGCTCTGCAATCTGCATCCTGCAATCTGCAGTCTGCAATCTGCACTCGGCAATCTGCGCTCGGCAATCTGCGCTCGGCAATCTGCGCCCTGCAATCTGCACTCTGCAATCTGCACCCTGCAATCTGCACTCGGTAATCTGCACTCTGCAATCTGCACTCTGCAATCTGCGCCCTGCAATCTGCCCTCAGCAATCTGCACTCAGCAATCTGCACCCTGCAATCTGCGCTCTGCAATCTGCACCCTGCAATCTGCACCCTGCAATCTGCACTCTGCAATCTGCGCCCTGCAATCTGCCCTCAGCAATCTGCACTCAGCAATCTGCACCCTGCAATCTGCGCTCTGCAATCTGCATCCTGCAATCTGCACTCTGCAATCTGCACTCGGCAATCTGCACTCTGCAATCTGCGCCCTGCAATCTGCACCCTGCAATCTGCACTCTGCAATCTGCGCCCTGCAATCTGCCCTCAGCAATCTGCACTCGGCAATCTGCACCATGCAATCTGCAATCTGCGCTCTGCAATCTGAACACGGCAATCTGCGCTCTGCAATCTGCACTCGGCAATCTGCACTCGGCAATCTGCGCCCTGCAATCTGCCGTCAGCAATCTGCATTCGGCGATCTGCACCCTGCAATCTGCAATCTGCGCTCTGCAATCTGAACACTGCAATCTGCGCTCTGCAATCTGCGCTCTGCAATCTGTGCTCTGCAATCTGCGCTCTGCAATCTGCGCCCTGCAATCTGCACTGGGCAATCTGCGCCCTGCAATCTGCGCCCTGCAATCTGCGCTCTGCAATCTGCACCCTGCAATCTGCGCTCTGCAATCTGTGCTCTGCAATCTGCACTCGGCAATCTGCGCCCTGCAATCTGCGCCCTGCAATCTGCGCTCTGCAATCTGCACCCTGCAATCTGCACCCTGCAATCTGCGCTCTGCAATCTGTGGCCTGCAATCTACGCTCATCTGCGCTCCGCAATCTGTGCACTGCAATCTGCACGCTGCAATCTGCACCCTGCAATCTGCGCCCTGCAATCTGTGCCCTGCAATCTGTGCTCTGCAATCTATGGTCTGCAATCTGCACACTGCAATCTGCGCTCTGCAATCTGCGCTCTGCAATCTGCACTCGGTAATCTGCGCCCTGCAATCTGCACTCGGCAATCTGCACTTGGTAATCTGCGCCCTGCAATCTGCGCTCTGCAATCTGCGCCCTGCAATCTGCAGTCAGCAATCTACGCTCAGCAATCTGCGCTCGGCAATCTGCGCTCAGCAATCTGCGCCCTGCAATCTGCACTCGGTAATCTGCGCCCTGCAATCTGCACTCGGTAATCTGCGCCCTGCAATCTGCACTCGGTAATCTGCGCTCAGCAATCTACGCTCAGCAATCTGCGCCCTGCAATCTGCACTCGATAATCTGCGCCCTGCAATCTGCACTCGGTAATCTGCGCTCGGCAATCTGCACTCGGTAATCTGCGCCCTGCAATCTGCACTCGGTAATCTGCGCTCGGCAATCTGCGCCCTGCAATCTGCATTTGGCAATCTGCGCCCTGCAATCTGCGCTATGCAATCTGCACTCGGCAGTCTGCACTCGGCAATCTGCACTCGGCAATCAGCACCCTGCAATCCGCACTCGGCAATCTGCACCCTGCCATCTGCACTCAGCAATCTGCACCCTGCAATCTGCATTTGGCAATCTGCACTCGGCAATCTGCACCCTGCAATCTGCGCTCGGCAATCTGCGCCCTGCAATCTGCACTCGGCAATCTTCACTCGGCAAACTGCGCCCGGCAATCTGAACCCTGCAATCTGCGCTCGGAAATCTGCACTCGGCAATCTGCACCATGCAATCTGCACCCTGCAATCTGTGCTCTGCAATCTGTGGCCTGCAATCTGCGCCCTGCAATCTGCGCCCTGCAATCTGCACTCTGCAATCTGTGCACTGCAATCTGCGCCCTGCAATCTGCACCCTGCAATCTGCGCTCTGCAATCTGCGCTCTGCAATCTGCGCCCTGCAATCTGCGCTCTGCAATCTGTGCACTGCAATCTGCGCCCTGCAATCTGCACCCTGCAATCTGCGCTCTGCAATCTGCACTCGGTAATCTGCGCCCTGCAATTTGCGCCCTGCAATCAACGCCCTGCAATCTGCGCTATGCAATCTGCACTCGGCAATCTGCACTTGGCAATCTGCACTCGGCAATCAGCACCCTGCAATCCGCACTCGGCAATCTGCACCCTGCCATCTGCACTCGGCAATCTGCACCCTGCAATCTGCACTCGGCAATCTGCACTCGGCAATCTGCACCCTGCAATCTGCACTCGGCAATCTGCGCCCTGCAATCTGCACTCGGCAATCTTCAATTGGCAAACTGCGCCCGGCAAACTGAACCCTGCAATCTGCGCTCAGAAATCTGCACTCGGCAATCTGAACCCTGCAATCTGCGTTTGGCAATCTGTGCGCTGCAATCTGCGCCCTGCAATCTGCACTCAGCAATCTGCACTCGGCAATCTGCATCCTGCAATCTGCAATCTGCACCCTGCAATCTGCGCTCTGCAATCTGCGTTCTGCAATCTGCGCCCTGCAATCTGCGCCCTTCAACCTGTGCTCTGCAATCTGCGTTCTGCAATCTGCACCCTGCAATCTGCAATCGTCAATCTGCGCTCTGCAATCTGCACTCGGCAATCTGCGCCCTGCAATCTGCGCTCTGCAATCTGCGTTCTGCAATCTGCACCCTGCAATCTGCACTCGTCAATCTGCGCTCAGAAATCTGCGCCCTGCAATCTGCGCTCTGCAATCTGCGCTCTGCAATCTGCACTCGGCAATCTGCGCCCTGTAATCTGCGCTCAGCAATCTGCGCTCTGCAATCTGCACTCGGCAATCTGCACCCTGCAATCTACACTCTACAATCTGCTCTCTGCAATCTGCACTCGGCAATCTGCATTCTGCAATCTGCACCCTGCAATCTGCACTCTGCAATCTGCACTCGGCAATCTGCGACCTGCAATCTGCACCCTGCAATCTGCGCTCGGCAATCTGTGCTCTGCAATCTGTACTCGGCAATCTGCACTCTGCAATCTGCGCTCTGCAATCTGCACTCGGCAATCTGCTCTCTGCAATCTGCACTCGGCAATCTGCACTCCGTTTCACATCAAGGACATTTATTCAGAATTGAAGGGAGATAGAAATGGAATAGATTTTAAACTGGTGTTATGGACGGGAGGGCGGTTTAAGTTAAACAACACTAATCCTCCTCTCATCACCTGCCCATAAACAGAAAGGTGTTTTTGATTTGCTTCCCCCTTTATAAGCAGTGGTGTATTTCCCAACCCCTTGGTTTGGTGTGATTCAACTTTCTATTAACAACCCCACAGCAAATTCGAGATAGGATCAACTTAAAGGGTTACTTTATTTGCATACATTCAAAATGTGAGGAGGGTCACAATGCTGCCTCCTTTACACTCATACAGTGAAAGAGGGATTGAGAAAAGAAAGATTTACACTGCAGAGACCACAGAGAAAAGAAATATTGTTTCACATGGATCCAGAGTCCAGAATCAAAGTCCAATGAGGTATTCCTTCACAGAGATACAAGCAAAACACTGCGAATGCTGGAAATCTAAAACAAAAACAGAACATGCTGGGAAAACTCAGTAGGTCTAACAGCATCTGTGAAGAGAAAGACAAAGTTAATGTTTAACCGTATAATACTTCAAGTCAAAGAGTCATATGGACTCGAAACGTTAACTCTGTTTCTCTCTCCACAGATGCTGTCAGGCCTGCTGAGTTTTTCCAGCATTTTCTCTTTTTGAATCCTTCATGGAGGTGGTAGGTTGAAAACTGATGCTTGATAATTCAGTTTTCTGGTGGTGTTGACTTCACGTGATGAGATAGGCATGCAGAGATGAATTGGTCTGGTAAGCGATGGTACAGAATTTCCAGCAGAAGCAGCGTCGATGGGGTCCAGTCTGGGCCAGAGATCCTTGTCTGTGATTCTGCTAGTCAGGAGGTGAAAAGACAGACTGACTGACTGCTCGTGTCATATGACTCCCACCTCTCCACACTGTCTTTGACAAATGACACGTATCCCTCATTTGGGTGTCCGAGATTGTTAAATGTCTCAACCATTAAGAATTGAACAAGCTCCTATTGGCCAGCCTAGGTTACGAAATGCCTTTTTTAAATTCATTCATGGGATGTGGGCATCGCTGGCTAGGCCAGCATTTATAATTGCTTGCTTTTTAAGAGTCAACCACATCGCTGTGGGTCTGGAGTCACGTGTAGGCTAGACCAGGTAAGGGTGGCAGATTTCCTTCCCTAAAAGACATTAGTGAACCAGATGGGTTTTTACAACAATCGACAATGGTTTCATGGTCATCATTAGACTTTCAATTCCAGATTTTTATTGAATTCAAATTTCACTATCTGCTGTGATGGGATTTGAACCAGGTCCCCAGAGCATCACCCTGGGTCTCTGGAATATTAATCCAGTGACAATACCACTATGTCACAGCCCCCCAGCCCCCGAGTCCCCCATAAGTATAAATCTCTTTGAATTTGGTCTGTGTAGCCCACAGTGGGTGGTTAATGTCTCTTCAGGAATAAATGATGTTGCCAAGTAGTTCCTTTTGTTCGAGGTCACAGACAGACATTGAATGATGTGCCATTGAATATATTCAAGGCTGAGTCAGGCAGGTTTTTGATTGACGAAGGGATCGAGGGTTATGGGTAAGGCCGGAATGTGGAGTTGAGGCCACGGCCATGGTCTTATTGAATGGCAGAGCAGAGCTGAGCGGCTAAATGCTGTATTCCTGCTCCTACCTGTTATGATCTTGTGGCCTTGCCTGCATAATATCCAGACACATAGCAATGTGGATGCCTCTCAACTGTTCCCAAGGGCAATGAGAGATGGCCAACAAGTGCCGGCCTTGCCAGTGATGCCCACATCCCATGAAAGAATAAAACATATACACCTGAGCTCCCCCAATTCTAGCCTCTCGATCATTCCTGACTTTAATCTCTGAGCCTTTGATGTCACAAGGCTTTCAACTAGGTTTGCTAATTCACTTCCTTCACCTTACTACCTCTCTTTCCTCCTCAATGAGTGTCTTTAAAACCTACCTCTCCAATGAAGCTTTTGGTCATCTGTCCCTGCATAAATTGTTGCCCAGTTTTGCGCCCTGGAGAGAACACTCCAGTTTCATTGAACACAGATTTGACCACTGTGGTAAAGTGGAGTGCTGTGTACCTTTAAGAGAATGTATACAGTGCTGGCTACTTCGGCAACTGTAAGTCTAGAGCTGGAGGTGATGGAAGGAGCACACACATATTGTGGTCGTGCTCTGTTCTTAGTTTCAGTAACCCACAGCATACTCGATGATGAAGGAGACTGTGCTATCAAACAGCTTTCAAGGTCGTGGTGAAGTAACTGATTTTCCGCGGCTCCCTCGATTGCTGTGAATTAATCCAGTTTATCCTCGTCGCCGGTTTTATGTGTTCAGTTATAAGACCACAAGACATAGGAGCAGAAATTAGCAATTTGGCCAATCGAGTCTGCTCCGCCATTCAGTCATGGCTGATAAGTTTCTCAACCCCATTCTCCCGCCTTCTCCCCGTAACCTTTGATCCCCTTACCAATCAAGAACCTATCTATCTCGGTCTTAAATACACTCAATGACCTGGCCTCCACAGCTTTCTGTGGCAATGAATTCCATAGATTCACCACCCTCTGGCTAAACAAGTTTCTCCTCATCTCTGTTCTAAAAGGTCTTCCCTTTACTCTGAGGCTGTGCCATCGGGTCCTAGTCTCTCCAACTAATGGAAACATCTTCCCCACGTCCACTCTATCCAGGCCTTTCAGTATTCTGTAAGTTTCAATCAGATCCCCCCTCATCCTTCTAAACTCCATCGAGTATAGACCCAGAGTCCTCAAACGTTCCTCATACGTTAAGCCTTTCATTCCTGGGATCAGGTTCACTTTGTCCGGCGAACGCTAGCTGTGCCCTGGATATCTACACACTCGTTTGTGCCTGAAACAATATAGGCAGAGAGAGAGACTGATTTACTTAACAAGCCCCGTTTCCAATGACTGGTCTCATTACATCGAACACCTAGTGTTCTCCTTTACCGCTAACGACATCGCGGGGGGAGGACAAGGAGAGGGGGATTCATTTGTCCTCATGCGGGAGGATAACATATGGGCTTATCCGCAGCCTCACGTCACCTCACACCCCCGATACGAGAACCTTCAACCAGTTAGTAAACATTGTAAAAAAACCACCTGAAGCCAAAGCCCTCAGTCACTATGCAGCGTTTTAAATTCAATTCGAGGAATAAGCTCCCAGGAGAGATAATCGCTGGCTATGTAGCTGCTTTAAAGGGATTAATGGAACATTGTGAGTTTGGAACTTTAATTAATGACATGTTGAGAGAGTGATTGATATGCGGAATCGGGGAAGATGCTATTCAGAAGCGATTGCTATCTGACTTCAGTAAGGTGTTAGAGTTGGCATTAGAGAGGCTGTTCGAGACTCGGAGGCAATAAAAGATACACAAAATGGCGGCGTCCACCTTGTAGGGTGGGAGGGGCTGGTAACAAAAGGTGCGAAAATGTCGGACTCTGCAGGGAGGTAGGGAACGCCCACTGTGTACAGACCATTGAAGCAAAACAGTACGACAGTGAAAACCCACGACATTAATGAGAAATGCATCCAGGTAGCCTGCAGGTGATCGACAGTTCAGAAATATCGAATTTTAAATGTATTTCCCCATCTATTGTTTTATCTCTACCTTTTAGCCTATTTCGATCCCTTCCCCCCACCCCACCCCCACTAGGTCTATCTGTACCTTGCTCGTCCTGCTTTCTACCCTTAATGTCACCTATTTTAAAAATAAAAGTAGTAATTGTGAAATCTGCCTGGTTGAAGAACCAGAGGAAGCAGAATCTGATGTCTATTCATTATCCAACCTGAAAGTGGGTCAATCCAGGTAATCATCAACCCATCAAGATGGAGGGGGATACTGGGGCATCAATGCCTGTCATAGGAGAACATATATTCAGACACTTGAATAAAGGAGCTCATCCTTTCAATTTGGAAGAATCGGACACTAAATTAAAAACATATACGGGTGAAGGAATAAGAGGGAAAGGGATATGTCAAGTCCTGGTGCAGGATGGGGATCAGTCTGCAAATTTACCCCTTATATTAGCAGCTGGGGCGGGCCCCAGTTTCATTGGCCGCTACTGGCCCAGAAAGATTCAATTGCAATGGGCCGAGATTTTTCAAATCAGAACGAGAAGCTTACAGGAATTGTTACAAAGGTACCCTTCCATTTTCAGTGAGGAGCTGGGGAGGATTCGTGGGCCACAAGCCAAAATCCACACAGACCCTAACGCAACCCCCAGGTTTATCAGAGCCAGACCAGTCCCTTATGCTCCACAGGACAAGGACGAGACCAGATTAAACAGGCTGGGAAAGTTGGGTATCTTACAACTGGTGCAGTTTTCTGAGTGGGCATCACCCATAGTACCCAGACAGAAACCAGACCAAAGTGTTGGCTTACGTGGTGACTATAAGTTACCTGTAAGCAGAGTGGCCAAACTTGATAGACACCCGATACCGAAGATCGACGAATTATATTCGAAATTGGCCGGGGGTATCACATATTCCAAACTCGACATGAGCCACACCTACCAGCAGGTAGAGTTGGAAGAATGCTCGAGCCAATTTGTGACCATCAATACACAGCGAGGATTGTATCAATATACTCGACTACCCTTTGCTGTCTCATTGGCCTGTGCTACTTTCCAGTGTACCATGGGGAATCTGCTCCAGGGACTGCCCCATGTCTCCGTTTATCTGGATGATGTCTTAGTCACTGGGCGAACTGACGAAGAGCACTTAGCTAATTTGGAGGAGGTGCTGAAATGCTCCTCACAGGCGCTTGAAGCAAAAAAGGTGCCTTTTCCAAGCCAAAGTGGTAGTTTCCTTGGGCCATAAGGTCGACAAACAGGACCTACATCCTGTGGAAGAAAAGGTCAAGGCTATTGGGGAGGCACCTGTGCCGAGAAACACGACAGAGCTAAAGGCCGTCTTCGGCTTGAGAAACTACTATGGGTGATTTCACCCAAACCTACTGGCTCTGTTATATGTGTTGCTTCAGAAAAATGGATTTGGCGAGCTCCACACCAGGATGCATTTTTGAAGGGAAAGCATTTGTTAAGGTCATGGTCCACTTTGACCCAAAGAAAGAATTGATTTTAATGTGCGACACATCCCCTTGTGGAGCAGGGGCTGTACTTCCACATCGGATGGCGGGTGGCTCCAAGTGGGTGATTCTATGAAGTCTGGTTACCCAAGTCTGCTGCCACCAGAGACCATGTGCAACAGAGTTTTGCAGTGCACGGGTTACCGGAGGTGCTCATGTCGGCTAACTCCCCGCGTTTACCAGGGGTAGTTCCACAGATTTATCACCCTCAACAGAATAACTCACATCAGGACATTCGCCTCCCCACCCACCCCGCCCGCCTCGAATGGTCTGGCTGAGCGACCAGCCCAAACCTTTAAGTCCGGGATGAAGAAGCAGAATGGGGATTCCATCGGTACCCGGGTTGTCACAGTTCCTGTTCACACACTGCATGACACCACACACGACCACCGGTATTGCTCTCACTGACTTACTGATGAAGAGACGTCTCCGAGCCCGTCTAACTCTTATCAGGCCGAATTTAGGGGGATGGAGGGTGGACAGAAGCCAAGGGGCCCAGGAGGCTAGACACGATGGCCATGGTCATGAAGGAAATTTCACGGGGTGGGGAGACACAGTTCCTATGAAGAGCTGTGGAGATGGGCCTAACTGGCAATTCGGTAAACGTGCCGTGACAGGACCTCTCTCCTGTGTTGTATCGGTAAACAGCCGAATAATTAGACGACACGCGGATCATCTCCGGAGCAGAGAGACCGTCCCACCGGGAGGAACGCCCTCATCATTTGCGTTTGAGTCTGCGCCGCACATGGAAGAAATGTCACACGATTTGGAAGCACCGGGTGGGGCCTGTTGGACCCGAGAGGGTCAAGGACACAAACTTGCTCCACCTCCACCGAAGAGCCTGGTTGACAGTTGACCCCTGAGAAAGGGGGTCTCGGAAAAACCAGCCGAGGGCATTGAGCTACAACGCTCGACACGTCCAAGGAAACCTCCTGAGAGACTTGGCTTATAAATAGTTATTCAGGTAAATAACTGGGACATTGTGGTGCTTGGCAATTGTACTTTCAAGTAAAGGGGGAGGGATGTGGTAAAGTGGAGTGCTGTGTACCTTTAAGAGAATGTAGTTAATCGACCACGTGACTGTATCGACCAATCGCTGTACAGCGCGGGCTACTTTGGTAACTGTAAGTCTAGAGCTGGAGGGGATGGAGGAAGCACACACACACATTGTGGTCGTGCTCTGTCCTTAGTTCCAACAAACCACCAGTGTTTGCTTAGTAAATCGGTCTCTCTCTGCCTATATTGTTTCAAGCGCCAACTAATGTGTAGATATCCAGGGCGCAGCTAGCGATCGCCGGACAAAGCGAACTCGATAACTCAAAACATAAAAGCCACCGAGGCACAATCTGTCACCCCCAGGAGGTGTGTGGCTGTCAGACAGAGACAACCCTGCAAATGCCCCCTCCAGTGGCTCAGGTCAAACTTTGTTTGACAATACTCCTGTCAGGTGCTTTGGAATGTCTTACGACATTAATGGCGCTATATAAATACACCTTGCTGCTGGACTGTAATCGAATTTTGTAAGGTGTTTGAATAGACAGCACAGAAAGCTCTGGTATATACAGCTGACCCACTGTGTACACTGCAGCCAGTGAGATTTCACAATCTGACCTCCGGGGAGAGGGATTGATTGAGGGGCACATTTTGGAACAATTGACAGAAAAACATATAAATTGCTGACAATGTAAATTGTTCAGAACAGCGGGTTTGTTCCTGAGTGTCGGGACAGGGAGCTGCTGTGTGTACTGGGACCTCCCACGTCAGAACACAGGCCGGCGAATGTTCAATGTCAGCTTCTGTATCAGGACGTGAAACACCTCTCCCACTGAAATGACAAACTGTCCTTCAACGGCTCTCGAGAGTAACAGTGCGTTCCAAATTGTTTCACAGGGGATCGGAGGTCAGTCAGCAGAAAACAGGGAAAAATGTCATTGGAATTGAATATAAGAGCAGTCAGAAAAGGAGGTTATGAGATGGTTGGACAGAGGGGCAGCCTGGCAAGGGTCTCAGGGGAATGTTTCAGAATGGTGTGTATGATTGTGGAGGAGCGGGAGGCAAATTGCAGAGTTAGAGACCCAGACTCACAGTATCAGAGAGTTGTCACAGCACAAAGTGAGGCCATTCAGCCCATCTTGTCTGTGTCAATTTACATCGGAGCAATTTACATAGTGCCAGTCCCCACCTGCTCCCCATAGCCCTGCACATTCTGCTTTTCCAGATAATAACCCGATTCCCTCTCGAATGCCTCGATAGAATCTGCCTCTACCACACTCTCAGGCAGAACATTCCAGATCCCAACACCCTCTGCAGGTAAAAACTTTACCTCATGTGGCCATTACTTCTTTTTCCAATTGCTTTAAATCTGCGTGCTCTAGTTCTCAATCCTTCCACAAATGGGAACAGTTTTTCAGTATTTAATCATGATTTTGAATACCTCTATCAATTCTTCTCTCAACTTTCTCCTCACCAAGGAAAAGAGACTCAGAATCACAGAATCTACAATCTTCAGCCAGAAGTGCCAAGTGGATGATCCATCTCGGCCTCCTCCGGAGGACCCCAGCATCACAGATGCCAGTCTTCAGCCAATTTGATTCACTCCACGTGAAATCAACAAATAGCTGAAGGCACTGGATACTGCAAAGGCTATGGGCACTGACAATATTCCGGCAATAGTACTGAAGGCTTGTGCTCCAGAACTTGCCACGCCCCTAGCCAAGCTGTTCCAGTACAGCTACAACATTGGAATCTACCCGGCTATGTGGAAAATTGCCCAGCTATGTCCTGTACACAAAAAGCAGGACAAATCCAATCTGGTCAATTACTGCCCCATCAGTCTACTCTCCATCATCAGTAAAGTAATGGAAGGGGTCATCAACAGTGCTATCAAGCAGCACTTGCTTAGCAATAACCTGCTCACTGAAGCCCAGTTTGGGTTCCGCCAGGGTCACTCAGCTCCTGAACTCATTACAGCCTTGGTTCAAACATGGACAAAAGAGCTGAATTCCTGAGGTGAGGTGAGAGTGGCTGCCCTTGACATCAAGGCAGCATTTGACCGAGTGTGGCATCAAGGAGCCCTAGCGAAACTGGAGTCAATGGGAATCAAGGGAAAAACTCTCTGCTGGTTGGAGTCATACCTAGCACAAAGGAAGATGGTTGTGGTTGTTGGAGGTCAGTCATCTCAGCTCCAGCACATCACTGCAGGAGTTCCTCAGGGTAGTGTCCTCGGCCCAACCATCTTCAGCTGCTTCATCAATGACCTTCCTTCCATCATAAGGTCAGAAGTGGGGATGTTCACTGATGATTGCACAATGTTCAGCACCATTCACGACTCCTCAGATACTGAAGCAGTCCATGTCTAAATGCAGCAAGACGTGGACAATATCCAGGCTTGGGCTGACAAGTGACAAGTAACATTCACGCCACACAAGTGCCAGGCAATGACCATCTCCAACAAGAGAGAATCTAACCATTGCTCCTTGATGTTCAATGGAATTACCATCGCTGAATCCCCTACTTTCAACATCCTGGGGGTTACCATTGGCCAGAAACTGAACTGGACTAGCCATATAAATACTGTGGCTACAACAGCAGGTCAGAGGCTAGGAATCCTGTGATGAGCAACTCACCTCCTGACTCCCCAAAGCCTGCCCACCATCTACAAGGCACAAGTCAGGAGTGTGATGGAATACTCCCCACTTGCCTGGATGAGTGCAGCTCCCACAACGCTCAAGAAACTTGACACCGTCCAGGACAAAGCAGCCCACTTGATTGGCCCCACACCCACAAACATTCAGTCCCTCTACCACTGACGCACAGTAGCAGCAGTGTGTACCATCTACAAGATGCACTGCAGGAACTCACCAAGGCTCCTTAGACAGCACCTTCCAAACCCATGACCACTACCATCTAGAAGGATAAGGGCAGCAGATAGATGGGAACACCACCACCTGCAAGTTCCCCTCCAAGTCGTTCACCATCCTGACTTGGAAATATATCACCGTTCCTTCACTGTCGCTGGGTCAAAATCCTGGAACTCCCTCCCTAACAGCACTGTGGGTGTACCTACACCACATGGACTGTGCGGCTATAGAAGGCAGCTCACCACCACCTTCTCAAGGGCAACTAGGGATGGGCAATAAATGCTGGCCTAGCCAGCGATGCCTACATCCTATGAATGAATAAAAAAATTTCTCCAATATATCTAGATAAATGAAGTTCCTCATCCCTGGAACCATTCACATGAATCTTTTCTGCACTCTCTCTATTACCTTCACATCTTTCCTAAAGGGCGGTGCCCAGAACTGGATGTAATACTCCAGTTGAGGCCAATCCAGTCTTCTATGTAGCTGAACATAACTTCCTTGCTTGTATATTTAATGCCCCCATTAATTAACCCCAGGATGCTGCATGATTTGATGATGGCTCTCTCAGCTTATCCTGCTACCTTCAATCATTCATGCAAATGTCTACCCTCTGCTCTCACACCCCCTTTAGAATTGTATCCTTTGTTTTTTATTGTCTCTCTGCCTTCTTCCTACTGGAATGAATCAGCTCACACTTCTCTGTTTTAAATTTCACCTGCCCGTTCCACCAAATCCTCCCTGTCCTTTTGAAGTTTGATGCTGTCCTCCTCGCAGTTCACAATACTTTCACGTTGTTCATCATCCCTCTCTCTTCCAAGGAGACCCAACATTCTCCTTTCATAGGAATCCTTTCCAAGTATTAATGAGATTTACTATTCATTCTATATCCACCACCCTCCCCATCTCTACCCTGGTTCCTTTGCCTGTATTTTTTTTTGCAGATTGGGGTCTGAGCCGATGTTTACAAACACTGCAGTCCCTCCAACGTTTGGTCGTCTCAGCCGCTTTGTGCATTGGTGACCTTTCCTATTACTGTACAATCTCCGACAGTGCAGCACTCCCTCGGTAATACACGGAGCCTATCCATCCACATTCTGTATTTGTGCTGTAGGCGTTTGCAAGGGGGACCAGCAGAATGTCCTGTCTGTCAGTTTGCTGGGTCCTTCTCCCAACTGGTTCGAAACTATCTCCTGTTCAGGGTTTACATGTTCCTCCTCCTCCTCCTACTTCCTGGGTAAGGCTGGGGCTGTTACAAAGTTATTTCTGACATGAATCAAAAAACAAACTGAGAGCTGGGACAGATTGACGGAGAGTGAAGGACAGAGAAACTCAAGAGGGGAAGAGAGGAGGACAGGCAGAGAAAACTGTGTTCATAAAGGGAGAGAACTTTGAGGTGGAGAGTCAAAGGGTTGTGATCATTCACAATGTTTGCCAGCAACGTGTGTTTGGTATTTCTGATCTGGTGCCAGGTTTTAAATCTTTCAGCAGCAGCGAATGAAGAGACTCCAGCTGACGATGTGGTAACTCTCAGGAGTGGAACATTGTCAACTGCCCCCAGTAACAGACCCGCCGATCATTCACCAGGAGCTGATTGGAAAACCCGATTTAAGGGAACTGCTTCAAGTGGACAAGGAAAGGCTTCAGGTGAGGACGAACACTGATGGTTTTAGCCTCAGTAATTTTACTCTTCCATAAATATTAAAAACATGAGAAAGTTTAAAATAATAAAAATACTGCAATAGAGAAATGGTCTAGCTGCAGCACTATATACAGACAACATTATTATAGAGTGTATAGTACTGGCACTGTTCAGTGGGTATAGGAACAGCAATGTTATAGGGTTGGGGAAGGGCGTCCTCTGCAGTCACCGTTGCCGTGAAGCAGTCTGGGAAGAGTGTCCTCCGCAGTCACCATCGCCGGGAAGCAGTCTGGGAAGAGTGTCCTCCGCAGTCACCATCGCCGTGAAGCAGTCTGGGAAGAGTGTCCTCTGTGGTCACTGTCGCCGTGAAGCAGTCTGGGAAGAGTGTCCTCTGCAGTCACCGTCACCGTGAAGCAGTCTGGAAGGAGCGTCCTCTGCAGTCACCGTTGCTGTGAAGCAGTCTGGGAAGAGTGTCCTCCGCAGTCACCGTCGCCGGGAAGCAATCTGGGAAGAGTGTCCTCCGCAGTCACCATCGCCGTGAAGCAGTCTGGGAAGAGCGTCCTCTGCGGTCACTGTCGCCGTGAAGCAGTCTGGGAAGAGTGTCCTCTGCAGTCACCATCGCCGTGAAGCAGTCTGGGAAGAGCGTCCTCTGCAGTCACCATCGCCGTGAAGCAGTCTGGGAAGAGCGTCCTCTGCAGTCACCGTCGCCGTGAAGCAGTCTGGGAAGAGCGTCCTCTGCAGTCACCGTCGCCGTGAAGCAGTCTGGGAAGAGCGTCCTCTGCAGTCACCGTCGCCGTGAAGCAGTCTGGGAAGAGCGTCCTCTGCAGTCACCGTCGCCGTGAATCAGTCTGGGAAGAGTGTCCTCTGCAGTCACCGTCGCCGTGAATCAGTCTGGGAAGAGCGTCCTCTGCAGTCACCGTCGCCGGGAAGCAGTCTGGGAAGAGTGTCCTCTGCAGTCACCGTCGCCGGGAAGCAGTCTGGGAAGAGCGTCCTCTGCAGTCACCGTCGCCGGGAAGCAGTCTGGGAAGAGCGTCCTCTGCAGTCACCGTCGCCGGGAAGCAGTCTGGGAAGAGTGTCTTCTGCAGTCATCGTCGCCGTGAAGCAGTCTAGGAAGAGTGTCCTCTGCAGTCACCGTCGCCGTGAAGCAGTCTGGGAAGAGTGTCCTCTGCAGTCACCGTCGCCGTGAAGCAGTCTGGGAAGAGTGTCCTCTGCAGTCACCGTCGCCGTGAAGCAGTCTGGGAAGAGTGTCCTCTGTGGTCACCGTCGCCGGGAAGCAGTCTGGGAAGAGTGTCCTCTGCAGTCACCGTTGCCGTGAAACAGTCTGGGAAGAGTGTCCTCAGCAGTCACCGTCGCCGTGAAGCAGTCTGGGAAGAGTGTCCTCTGCAGTCACCGTCGCCGGGAAGCAGTCTGGGAAGAGCGTCCTCTGCAGTCACTGTCGCCGTGAAGCAGTCTGGGAAGAGTGCCCTCTGCAGTCACTGTCGCCGTGAAGCAGTCTGGGAAGAGTGCCCTCTGCAGTCACCGTCACTGTGAAGCAGTCTGGGAAGAGTGTCCTCTGCAGTCACCGTCGCCATGAAGCAGTCTGGGAAGAGTGTCCTCTGCAGTCACCGTCGCCGGGAAGCAGTCTGGGAAGAGCGTCCTCTGCAGTCACTGTCGCTGTGAAGCAGTCTGGGAAGAGTGCCCTCTGCAGTCACTGTCGCCGTGAAGCAGTCTGGGAAGAGTGCCCTCTGCAGTCACCGTCACTGTGAAGCAGTCTGGGAAGAGCGTCCTCTGCAGTCACCGTTGCCGTGAAGCAGTCTGGGAAGAGCGTCCTCTGCAGTTACCATCGACGGGAAGCAGTCTGGGAAGAGCGTCCTCTGCAGTCACCATCGCCGTGAAGCAGTCTGGGAAGAGTGTCCTCTGCAGTCACCGTCGCCGGGAATCAGTCTGGGAAGCGTGTCCTCTGCAGTCACTGTCGCCAAGTGAAAGAAAACAAAGAGTGACATCACAGGAAAACTGTAAGTTCATTGGTTGGTAAGCACCTGTTTAAAAACAAAATTAAAAACTAATTATATAAAACAGGGATGCAGAGCCAGGCAATGTAGCTGCATCATGTTGGAGCTGGTGGACCCCATTGTGGTTCCTGGTAACCACATCTGTAGCAAATGTTGGTTGCTGGAGGAACTCCGGCTCAGAGTTGATGAGCTGGAGCCTGAGCTTCGGACACTGCGACACATCAGGGAGGGGGAGAGTTATCTGGACACTGTGTTTCAAGAGACAGTCACACCCCTTAGATTAACTACTTTAAATTTGGCCAGTGGTCAGGGACTGGAGGGTGTGACTATGAGTGAGGCAGGTCGAGGGATCCAGGAAGTAGCACTGCAGGAGCCTCAGCCCTTGCCCTTATCCAAGGCCACAGATTTAAGGTTTGGAGAGTGGAGGAACTAAAAACCCACGAGAGTAGCAGCGAGAGTTCAGAGAGCAGAGGGATAGCCTCCGCTGCTGCTCTTGTAGACAGGTAGAAATTGAGGTATGACATGAGAGGAAACTCGTAATTTGATTGGCTGGTGAGCATTGCTGTTTAGGGACTGAAATTAAAAATGATCAAAATACTAAGTAATAGCAACAAGGAACACGTGTGGCTGGTGTGTATTATCTATCCTTTTCTTTTTCAGTAAGTTTTATTACAACTAGTGATGTGCGTTAAGTATTAGTAGGGTTTATCAATACTAGTAAGGTCTATATGGCATATTAGTATTGGTAAGGGCTTCTAGTAATAGCAATATTAACTAATAAATAGAGGAATGGCAGTGCTGCTCAAACCTCAAGAGGGCACCTCCTATGCAATGTGGGAACTCCAGGATGCTTCTCGTGATCTGTTTAACCATTTTGTGCAGGAGATGTCATCACTTGCAGCAGGTTGAGCTCTGGGTTTTGGAACTTGAGCAGCAGATGGCTGTGCACTGTGGTGTATCCATGAGGCTGAGAGCTATGTGGATAGCACGTTTATATTTATGGTGACTCCACAACTTAAAGAGTTTGCAGGGAGAGGGGGAAACAGGTGACCACCAGTCAGTTAACAAGGAGCAAGCAGATGGTACCAGGACTCTCCTGAGTGCATCCCGCTCTCCAACCAGTGAATACTGATGCAAGTGATGGTTGATCTGGGGCATGCAGCCACAACCATGTCCATGGCTCTGCGGGTGACTCAGCAGCAGAGGGGGTTATAATGAAGACTGGAAGAGCCAGAGTGATAAGTGATTCGATGGTTAGGGGAGCAGGAAGGCATCTCTGCAGCCACGAATGTGATTCCAGGATGGTGTGTTGCCTCCCTGGTACCAGGATGAAGGACATTGCTGAGCGACTGCAGAGCATCCTGAGGAGTGAGGGTGAATATCCAGCAGTAGTGGTCCACATCGGGCTAATGATACAGGTAGAAAGAGGGATGTGGTTCTACAGTCAGAATTTAGGGAGCGAGGTAGAGGGCACACAGAGAGTATTAGAGAACTCTGTAGCGCCTGCCCACTACATTCTGGCAGCAATGACCAGCACTGCTGAGGTGCAGGCATCAGTAATGTGTCCAGGGAGTGTGAGGCTGGACCATCACTGTGGTCTGAAGGCAGCACAGACACAGGGAAGAGGCCCTGGACTGAGACACCTGCCTTTATCTTGTGCAGAAAGGTTTCACATCAGAGTGACAGGAACACTGCTCATCAGAACAAGGAGCCATGGGCAGGGAGACATTCTTGGGAGTTTATTGACAATAGTGAACATTAAGTACAAGTGATTAACACCCGTGCCCAGACTCTGCAACTACATCCTCTTAGCCTTCTTAACCCTGCCTCTACACCTTGGTGCTCCCTGGACATCCACAGTGGAGATGGAGTCAGCCTGCTGACTGCAATATCCTGTCTGTGATGACCTTGGCAGGCGTCCTTTGGAGGGCCGAGACCTGGTGGGTCCCGGCCTGTTTTTAGGGTCCTGCTGTGTGGCAGTGGCACCTTCCTCGGCCTGTGGAGCTGGAGTTGCTGAGGTTACAGGGAGAGGGGAGTCAGAAGGGCTGAACACTCCCGGAGTCACCTGGGTGGATGGCCCCGGGGTGCGCACCTGATCCTCCTCCCTATGGGTGCCCAAGGGACCCCTGGCTGACTCCTTGAGGAGAAGAGGGTAGCTGGAGTGAGATCGAGCTGCCCCACACCCCTTTCGCGTACACACTGCTGGAGGCTAACTATGGCGTTAGCGATGGAGTTGAGCCCGTGCAGCAGTGCAGGAGCAATGTCCTAGACCAAGGTCTCCATGGTGGCCGCCATCCTGCCAGTGTTGCCCTCGGTGCGTTGCAATGCTGGTGTTATCACCTCAGTCTGAAGGCGGACGGACTCCTCCATCGTGCCTTGCAATCTGAGCAGCGGACATCCCTTCCTGATGTTCCCGAGTTTGCCTTTGCAGCTCCAGCAACTGTGACATAACCGAGAGTCCAGAGGCTCATCATCTGACTCAGACTCAGCAACGTTCTGGTCTCCAGCAGCTCTCTGAGTGCCGGGGACCTGGCTTACTCCTGCTCTTAATTTGTATGTTTGTATGTTTATATGCAAGTCCCTTCTGTCACCTGCTGTGGGTCAGACAGTGCGATGTGCTCACCAGATTGTGATCCCGAGGCTACTCTAAAGCTGGGTCCCAATGAGCTGGGTGTCTCTGCGCTGGTGGAGGGTGTGGGTGAGCGCTGTGCTGCTCTCCCCAGTGGTTTATCTGCCTGGTCATTCCTCCCAGTGGTCTCCTCCCATTCGCCCCCCTCCCCAGTCCCGTCTATCTCTCTCTCTCTCTGGGACCTCTCCTTGTCCCATCTCTCTCGGTTCCCTCTCTGCTTTCCCTGTGCCTTGCTGGGATCTCTCCCTGTCACCTCTTCCTGTCCTGGGGTCCCACTCCTTATGACACACCCCAATCCTGGCTCCCAGGACAGTGGTTCCACACTGTTTATTTTCCCAGCAGGTGCACTGGCCACTTGTCCCCGGCCTGAAGATCTCTCAACGTTCAACTGCGCATGTTCATCCCACTCCAATTTACACATGTCGGGAACTCCGGGGTACGTCAGGACTTATACCTCCTGACCTCTGCTTGGAAATTAGGGCAGTTCCTATTTCATGATAAGGGATATTAATAGTAAAAAGGTGGTAGAAGGAGGAAGTGGGTTGAAGCTGTGATGATGAAAAGGGGTGTAATACATGCAGGCAGAGGGAAGAGCTAAAGTATTAAATGAATCTTTGCATCTGTCCTTATCAAGGAAGATGCTACCCAGGCCATGATGAAAGAGGAAGTAATTCGGACACTAGAAGGGTTTAAAATTGATAGTGAGGAGGTATTGCATAGGCTGCCTGTACTTAAATTTGATAAGCCCCCAGGACTGGATGAGATGCACCCAAGGACACTCAGGGAAGGGAGGGTGGAAATTGCAGAGGCACTGGCCATACTTTTTCAATCTTCCTTAGACTCAGGGGTGGTGCCTGAGGACTGGAGATTCACAAATGTGTAAAAAATGATATAAGGATAAGCCCAGCAACTACAGGCCAGTTAGTCTAACATCTGCGGTGGGGAAACTTCTAGAATGATAATTTAGGAAAAAAATGATTAGTCATATGGAAAATGTAGGTAAATTAAGGAAAACTTTAAGGGAAAGTTTTGCTTAACTAATTTGCTGGAGTTTTTTGATGAGGCCACAGAGTGTTGATAGCAGGGCACTTAGAAAAGTTTAAGGCAGCTGGGCAGAGTCAACATGGTTTTGTGAAAGGGAAATCATGTTTAACCAATTTATTGGAGTTCTTTGAAGGAGTAACATGTGCTGTGGATAAAGGGGAGCCGGTGGATGTACTGTACTTAGATTTCCAGAAGGCATTTGATAAGGTGCCACATCAAAGGTTATTATGGAAAATAAAAGCTCAGGTATAGGGGGTAACATATTCCCATGGATAGAAGATTGGCTGGCTAACAGGAAACAGAGGGTAGTCATAAATGGGTCTTTTTCTGGTTGGCAGGAGTGGGTGTGCCACAGGGATCAGTGCTGGGGCCTCAACTTTTTACAATTATGTAAATACTTGTATGAAGGGACAGGTGGTATGGTTGATAAATTTGCCAATGACACAACGATAATTAGGAAAGTAAGTTGTGAAGAGGACGTAAGGAGGTACAAAGGGTACAAATAGGTTAGGTGAGCGGGCAAAGATCTTGCAAATGGAGTATAATGTGGGAAAGTGTAAAATTATCCATTTTGGCAGGAAGAATAAAAGAGAAGCTTATTATCTAAATAATGAGAGATTGAAGAGCTCTGAGATGCAGAGGGATCTGGGTGTCCAAGTGCATGAAAAGGTTAGTGTGCAGGTACAGCAGGTAATGAGGAAAGCTAATAGAATGTTATCATTTATTGGAATGGAGGGGAATTGAATACAAAAGTAAGGAGGATGTGCTTCAGTTGTACAGGGCATTGGTGGGACCACATCTGGAGTACTCTGTACAGTATCAGTCTTTTTAAAAAATTTGTTCATGGGATGTGGGTGTCACTAGCTAGGCCCACATTTATTGCCCACCTCTTCTTCATAGGGCATTTAAAAGTCAACCACATTGCTGTGGGTCTGGAGTCACATGTAGACCAGACCAGGTAAAGACTTCCTAAAGGACATTTGTGAACCAGGTGGGTTTTTACAACAATCATCATCCAACTTTCAATTCCAGGTATTTATTGGATTTAAATTTCACCACCTGCGGTGTTGGGATTAGAACCCTGGTCTCTAGAGAATTACCCTGGATTTCTGGGATACCAGTGTCAGTGACATTACCACTATGCCACCACCTTATTTAAGCAAAGGTGTAAATGTAAAATATGTAGATGTAAAAGATGTTAGAAACAGGGGAGAGAAGGTTTACCAGACAAATACCAGGAATGGGTGGGTTGACTTATGAGGAAAGGTTGAACAGGTTAGGCTTGTATCCACTGGAGTTTAGAAGAGTAAGAGGCGACTTGATCAGAACAGTCAAGATCCTGAGGGTTCTTGACAGGGTGGATGTGGAGAGAATGTTTCCTCTTGTGGGAGAATCTAGAACTTGGGGTCACTGTTTAAAAATAAGGGGCCGCTCATTTAATACAGAGATGGGGAGAAATATTTCACTGAGGCTGTGAGTCTTTGCATCTCTCAAAAGGCAGTGGAAGCAGAGTCTTTGAATATTTTTAAGGCAGAGCTAGGTAGATTCTTGATTAACAAGGTGGGGTGAAAGGTTATCGGGGGTAAGCAGGAGGTTACAATCAGATCAGCCATGATGGTGGAACAGGCTTGAAGGGCCGAAAGGCCTACTCCTGGCTCCTAGTTCACATGTTGGTTTGTCAGGTAATGCTGTAGATGTGGTGTATATGGACTTCCAAAAAGGCTTCTGATACAGTGCAGCACCACAGACTTGGGAGCAGAGTTATAGCTCATGGAATAAAAGGGACAGTAGCAGATGGGTTTGAAATTAGCTCAGCGACAGGAAACTAGAGTCGTGGTTAATGGAAGTTTCTCATGCTGGAAGAAGGTTTGTAGTGGAATTCCCCAGGGGTCAGTGTTTCAACTCATGATTTTCCTGATACATAGAATTAATGACCTCGACCTTGGGGTATGTGGGTATGGGGCACAATTTCAGAGTTTGGATGATCAGTAATTCGGAAGCATTGTGAACTGTGAGGAGGATAATGAAGTGGATGGAATGGGCACACAGGTAGCAGATGGAATTCACTGTGGAGAAGTGTGAGCTGATTCACTTTGGTATTAAGAACATGGAGACACCATATAAAACAAAGGGTACAACTCTAAAGGGGGTGCAGGAGCAGAGGGACCGGGTGGGGGGGTATATGTGCATAAGTCATTAAAGGTCACTAGCAGCTCTGTTATTCTGTGAACTGTATTGCTCTTAAAAAGACGCAGTTCAAACTTGACCAAGCTGCCTTGTCTACCAATTAATTCATTTTGCCTTTCCATATTCATCCTGCCAAAATGAATCATTTCACACTGCCCTGCATTCAATTTCACCTGCCCCGTGTCTGCTTATTTTCCTGTCTCCTACGTTCTTCTGAAGTCCAATTGCTCAGCTCAGCTGCTAACTTGGACACTGTCCCATGTCAGCCCAAATCCAGGTCAGGAATAAATATTAGAAAGAGCATCAATTCCATCTTCTTTCAAACATGGAATCTTTTACAATCACCTACAGGGTCAGCTGGGAAGGCCTTGCTTTGCCATCTTACATAGAGGATGTTACCTCCAACAGTTCAAACCCCCTCAGTAATGCTCTGGTTCTCAGTCTAAATTCCATGCCCACATGTTGAGTGGGTCTTGAACCCTCAGCCATTTGATAATGACGTCTCCTGGAGCTGTGATCTCAGTGGTAGGGATGACTTCTTTTGAGCATAACTGATATTGGGGTGACTAGTTCTGAAGAAGCCCATTGTGTGGCCTACTAATAAAGGGAGATGCCAGTGCTGAGGCCTGTTGGTGCTGGGAGATGCCAGTGCTGAGATCAGCTGGTGCTGGGAGATGCCAGTGCTGAGGTCAGCTGGTGCTGGGAGATGCCAGTGCTGAGATCAACTGGTGCTGGGAGATGCCAGTGCTGAGATCAGCTGGTGCTGGGAGATTCCAGTGCTGAGACATGTTGGTGCTGGGAGATGCCAGTGCTGAGGTTGGCTGGTGCTGGGAGATACCAGTGCTGAGGTTGGCTGGTGCTGGGAGATGCCAGTGCTGAGATCAGCTGGTGCTGGGAGATGCCAGTGCTGAGATCAGCTGGTGCTGGGAGATGCCAGTGCTGAGATCAGCTGGTGCTGGGAGATGCCAGTGCTGAGATCAGCTGGTGCTGGGAGATGCCAGTGCTGAGATCAGCTGGTGCTGGGAGATGCCAGTGCTGAGATCAGCTAGTTCTGGGAGATGCCAGTGCTGAGGTTGGCTTTTGCTGGGAGATTCCAGTGCTGAGACCTGTTGGTGCTGGGAGATGCCAGTGCTGAGACCTGTTGGTGCTGGGAGATGCCAGTGCTGAGGCGTGTTGGTTCTGGGAGATGCCAGTGCTGAGATCAGCTGGTGCTGGGAGATGCCAGTGCTGAGATCAGCTGGTGCTGGGAGTTGCCAGTGCTGAGACCTGTTGGTTCTGGGAGATGCCAGTGCTGAGATCGGCTGGTGCTGGGAGATGCCAGTGCTGAGACCTGTTGGTTCTGGGAGATGCCAGTGCTGAGGTTGTCTGGTGCTGGGAGATGCCAGTGCTGAGACCTGTTGGTTCTGGGAGATGCCAGTGCTGAGATCGGCTGGTGCTGGGAGATGCCAGTGCTGAGACCTGTTGGTTCTGGGAGATGCCAGTGCTGAGGTTGGCTGGTGCTGGGAGATGCCAGTGCTGAGGCGTGTTGGTGCTGGGAGATGCCAGTGCTGAGATCGGCTGGTGCTGGGAGATGCCAGTGCTGAGACCTGTTGGTTCTGGGAGATGCCAGTGCTGAGATTGGCTGGTGCTGGGAGATGCCAGTGCTGAGGTTGGCTGGTGCTGGGAGATGCCAGTGCTGAGACCTCTTGGTTCTGGGAGATGCCAGTGGTGCTAACTTTAACAATGCAGCATGTCAATAATAGAAATACTGCACCATGATCTTTGCTGAAATGCCATGAAATCTCCCCTTGTATTTCAAACAGGTTTTCGATTTCAACAGGAACAGCTTCTTGAAGAGCTGAAGGATTACAAGTTTATATTCCCACATGTCTTCGCAGGGAAACGCAAATGGATTGCAGGGCTGCTGCCTCAGGTAATCAATCTGATCAGATCAAACTGCTGCCCACCCACCCCCTGTCCACTGAAATGATCTAAATCATTTCAATTTGTTTCAGTCACATGGTTACTAATAATCCTGAGACCATGAGCGGGAATCCCAGTTTGAGAGTTGGAAGATTGGAAATCTATTTAAAAACAAATGCAGTAGGGTTGTCTTAGACCCAGTTGAAAGGTAGAAAATAATGAATGTTTTTCAGGGGAGTGGTACCGAGGTTGGACTGTCATGAGCCCTGGACTTGGTGTTGGAAGCAGTGTTGTTACTAACTGATATAAAATAACCTGGTTTTTAAACTGAATGTAAAAATGGTGTGATGGAAGGTGCAGTTTGCAGAGCCAATGGGAGACCGCGTCTCAGCTGATGTCTGAAGTGGCTGCAATGATTCCGGTTTCAAAGCTTGGGATTTTCTGATCGACACCCGAAGTGAAAGGGGAGATTGAAACTTCAGGTTTCCCGGGAAACTGCAAATGGTTGGAACCAGACAAAGGCACAGAGTCATCTGAGCTCACACCATCAAACTGTGCAGTTGCAGCGCAGGCTGGGTTGTGGCTTAGTAAGAAAAAAGGTGAAAACAAAGTCTGGATCTTGGAGGAGTGACAAGGAAGATAAGGTTACTGTCGTTGCTTCCGTTATTTTAAAGGAGCTGATTGATCAAAGCCAGCCGTACAGTGCACGGTATTGCCACCGAGCGATTGAATATCGACAATTCTAGTGGATCCACACCAACATAGCTTGTTGTACCTGCTATTTAATATGTCTCTGCTCCTTTCAAGTTCTACACTATCCTCCTCACAGTGCACACTTCCAAGTTTTGTATCATCTGCAAATTTTGAAATTGCGTCCTGTGCACCGAGGTCTAGGTCAGTTATATTAATCAGGGAGAGCAGGCACTCTAATACCCACTCCTGGGAAACTCCACTGTTAACCTTCCTCCAGCTTGAAAAATCACCCACTCACCACTGTTTCGGTTCCTTTCACTCAGCCAGTTTGGGAGCCAAGTTGCTACTGTTCTTTTTATCCATGAGCTCTAACTTTGCCCACATGTCTGTTGTGCGACACTATCAATTGTCTTTTGGAAGTCCGTATATACCACATCAACAGCATTACCCTCATCAAGCCTGTTACCTCATCAAAATCTCAAGCAAATTCATTAAACACCATTTTTCCTTAACAAGTCCATGCCTGACCTTCCTTACTTAACCCACATTTATCCAATGACTATTCTCTCCAAAGGCAGGCGTGTTACGCAGTTACAGTTTTGCTTACCACTCTGATTGGATCGAACCCAAATTAGTCATTCTTACACCATTGAAATTGACTTTCTCCTGGTTAATTATTCTCAGTCTGGATTGTTCCTTGCCCTTTCCCATAGTCAGCCTAAACCTCATGACACAATGATCACTGTCCTCTCAATGTTCTCCCACTGACACTAGATCCACTTTGCCCACTTCATTCCCAGATCTAGCATTGCCTCCTTTCTCATTGAACTGGACATGTACCGCTGTAAAAAAACACTTCTGAACACACTCTAGGAACTCTTGATCCTCTCTGCCCTTTGTATTCCTACTATCCAGTCTATATCAAGATAATTAAAGTCTACTCTACTCTAATTTTGGCACCTCCCTGAATTTCCTTGTAAATTTGTTCCTCTATCTTCTTCCCACTAGTTGGTAGCCTATAGACCACACCGAGCAATGTGATTGCACCTTTTTCATTTTTTATTCACTCACAGGATGTGGGTGTTGCTGGCTGGTCTAGCATTTATTGCCTAACCAAGACTGCTTGTTGGAGCCCAAGACTTCTTTGGCTTGACTGGAAACAACATTTTCTCCCATCCTATAGCTATTTCCAGGAGATCTTCCTTACACAGCCAACAGCAAACTGTTCCCATACCTCTAAAATACCCTTTTCCCCCTTTCACCTCATGTCCCACTGTTCTCCCACCTCTTTGAAACTCTTCCAAATATTAAATCTTTCGTGTTTTTATTTTATTTTTCTCTGCTTTTTAGTCAAAAAAATATAACACCCTTCTTCTGTTTGCCTTTGGAACTTCTGCACGATGCAAACATGTTTCTTGTAACCTGACTTCCCTTTTGATATTCAAATGAACTCTCAACTTATCTAACAATGCAAACGTTAGATCCAAACTATCCACTTGTACCTCCAATTTAACGCCTCTGTCCTTTTCATGTTTTAACACCCCCCCCACCCCCGACAATCAGTCTTCTATTAACCTCTGCCCAGCTTAATTAAATCATTTATACACAGACACACATATTTACAGAATAACACAATATTGCCCCCCAAAATATCAAAAAGAATAGCTTCCCATTCCGCACAGCTGTAGCAGGGTAAATGGCAGACAGCTTAAACACAGCAGCTAGGAAGGCAGAGGACATTGGAGAATTAGCTCCTCACTTGAAGCTGGAGAAGGAAAAGATGGTCTGCTCATGCTCAAATAGGACTAGCCAGACTTCAAATGGAATAAGAAAGGGAAAGAAGACAAAACGGAATAGAAAGGTTGAAATTGGAAAGAAAATCGTGGAGACAGTAATGAGAGGTTGAATGAGAAAGAAGTCAGAAAGAGAAATGAGAGAACAACTTTTTTTTTATTCATTCACGGGATATGTGGGCTTCACTGGCTGGTCCAGCATTTATTGCCCATCCCTAGTTGCCCTTGAGAAGGTGGTGGTGAGCTGCCTTCTTGAACCGCTGCAGTCCATGTGGTGTAGGTACACCCACAGTGCGGTTAGGGAGAGAGTTCCAGGGTTTTGACCCAGTGACAGTGAAGGAACGGCTGATATATTTCCAAGTCAGGATGGTGAGTGACTTGGAGGGGAACTTCCAGGTGGTGGTGTCCCCATGTATCTGCTGCCCTTGTCCTGCTAGATGGTAGTGGTTGTCCTGCTGCTACTGTGTGTCAGTTTGTGGAGGGAATGAATGTTTGTGGATGTGGGGGCTGCTTTGTCCTGGATGGTGTTAAGCTTCTTGAGTGTTGTGAATTGTGTTGCGAACATTGTGTTGTGAAAATTTGGAGAAGAGGAAGAGAAAGAGAAAATTAGAAATGGAGAAGCGAGAAGGGGAAGAAAGAAAGAAAGAAAAAGACAGAATTGTAAGGAGAAATCCTTAACGTACACAAACATGAACTGGAGGTGAAAGGTGAAGATGATGTAGAGCAAATTACTCTTTGTTTTGATTTGGTGAGGGATATTCACTTGGTACCTACATTTAGTAAGAAGGGAGTAGAAATGTACTTTGTGTCAGTTGAAAGAATTGCCATCAATCTTAATTAACCTAAACAATCTTAGACTGTGTTTGTACAGTGTGTATACGCAGGGCAAGCTTTGGACACGTACTTATGTCTTTCAGAAGAGCACTTGGGTGACTGTAACAGAGTAAAGGCAGCTGTTCTCAGCAGCTGTGCACTGTGTCTGTCAGCCTCTGGTGCCAAAGATAGAAATCTGTAAAGGAAACCGGGCCAGACCTATGTGGAATTTGCAAGAGAGAAGAAAAGGGTTTTTCATGGATGGTATACGAACATACGAAATAGGAGCACAAGTTAGGCCATTCAGCCCCTCGAGCCTGCTCCTCTGTCCAGTAAGATCAGGGCTGATCTGTTTGTTTCCAATTCCACATTCTCATCTAACCCCAATAACCTTTAATTCCCTTGCCCAGCAAGAATTGCCCCTTGATGTTCAATGGCATTACCATCACTGAATCCCCCACTATCAACACCCTGGGGTTACCATTGACCAGAAACTGAACTGGACCAGCCATATAAATACCGTGGCTACAAGAGCAGATCAGAGGCCAGGAATAGTGCGATGAGTAACTCACCTCCTGACTTTCCAAAGCCTGTCCATCATCTACAAGGCACAAGTCAGGAGTATGATGGAATACTCTCCACTTACCTGGATGAGTGCAGCTCCCACAACACTCAAGAAGCTGGACACTATCCAGGACAAAGCAGCCCACTTGATTGGTACCCCATCCACAAATATTAACTCCCTCCACCATCGTTGCACAGTAACAGCAGTGTGTGTACCATCTACTGATGCACTTCAGGAATTCATCAATGTTCCTTCGACAGCACCTTCCAAACCCACAACAACTACCATCTAGAAGGACAAGGGCAGCAGATAGATGGGAACACCACCACCTGGAAGTTCCTCTCCAAGTCACTCACCATCCTCAGTTGGAAATATATCACCGTTCCTTCACTGTCAAAGGGTCAAAATCCTGGAACTCCCTCCCTAACAGCACTGTGGATGTACCTACACCACATGGACTGCAGCGGTTCAAGAAGGCAGCTCACCACCACCTTCTCAAGGGCAATTAGGGATGGGCAATAAATGCTGGCCCAGCCAGTGAAGCCCACATCCCAGGAATGAATAAAAAAGTGATTGCAGAGATAGTGGAGCATTGGTTGAAATATTCCAGAACTCATTGGGTTCTAAGAGGGTCCCAGCAGATTGGAAAATTGCTAATGTGATGCCCCTGTTCAAGAAGGGAGGGAGACAAAAAGCAGGAAACTATAGGCCAGTCAGCCTAACATCTGTCATTGGGAAAATGCTAGAGTCCATTATTAAGGAAGAAATAGCAGAACATTTAGAAAAGCTTAACACAATCAAACAGAGTCAAGATGGTTTTGTGAAAGGGAAATCATGTTTGACAAATTTTCTAGAGTCCTTTGAGGATATGACAAGCAGAGTTGATAAAGGGGAACTGGTAGATGTAGTGCATATGGATTTCCAGAAAACATTCGACTAGGTGCCACATAAAAGGTTATTGCACAAGATTGCTGAAGGTAAGCATGCAGGTGCAGCAGGCGGTAAAGAAGGCAAACGGTATGTTGGCCTTCATTGCGAGAGGATTCGAGTACAGGAGCAGGGGTGTCTTGCTGCAATTGTACAAGTCGTTGGTGAGACCACACCTGGAATATTGTGTGCAGTTTTGGTCTCTTGAGGAAGGATGTACTTGCTATAGAGGGAGTGCAGCAAAGGTTTACCAGACTGATTCCTGGGATGGCGGGACTGACATATGAGGAGAGATTGAGTCGGTTAGGATTATATTCGCTGGAGTTCAGAAGAATGAGGGGGGATCTCAAAGAAACCTATAAAATTCTAACAGGACTACATAGGGTAGATGCATGAAGGATGTTCCCGATGGTGGGGGAGTCCAGAACCAGGGGTCCCAGTCTGAGGATATGGGGTAGACCATTTAGGACTGAGATGAGGAGACATTTCTTCACCCAGAGAGTGGTGAGCCTGTGGAATTCGTTACCACAGAAAGTAGTTGAGGCCAAAACACTGTATGTTTTCAAGAAGGGGTTAGAAAAAGCTCTTGGGGCAAAAGGGATCAAAGGAATGGGGAGAAAGCGGGAACAGGCTATTGAGTTGGATGATCAGCCATGATCATGTTGAATAGCGGAGCAGGCTCGAAGGGCCAAATGGCCTACTCCTGCTCCTAGTTTCTATGTTAAGATAAGAGCTCCAGTTACTGTGGATAAAGAATTAGCATGGATTGAGGATTGGGTAACACACAGAAGACAGAGTAAGGATTAATGGGTCTTTTTCAGGTTGGAAAGATGTAACTAGTGGAGTGCCACAAGGATCAGTCCTAGGGCCTCAATTATTTACTATCTATATGAATGACTTGGAGGAGGGGGCAGAGTGTAATGTATCCAAATTTGCTGACAATACAAAAATAGGTGGGAGGGCAATGTTGTGATGAGGACATAAGGAATCTGAAAGGGGATAGAGACAGGTTGAGTGAGTGGGCAAAAACTTGGCAGATGGAGTTTAATGTAGGAAAGTGTGAGCTCATGCACTTTGGTAGGAAGAATCAAAAGGCAGACTATTATTTAAATGGAGAGAGACTCCAAAAAAGTGCAGCACAGAGGGATCTGGGTATTTTTGTGCATGAAACACAAAAAGTTAGCGTGCAGGTACAGCAAGTAATTAAGGCAGCAAATAGAATTTTGGCCTGTATTGCTAGGGGGTTGGAGTTTAAACATAGGGAAGTCTTGTTACAACTGTACAGGGTGATGGTGAGGCTGCACCTGGAGTACTGTGCACAGTTTTGGTCCCCGTATTTAAGAAAGGATTTACTGGCATTGGAGGCAGTTCAAAAGAGATTCACTGGGCTGATTCCTGGGATGAAGGGGTTGACTTATCAAGAATGCCTAAACAGGTTGGCCCTTTATTCATTAGAGTTTAGAAGAATGAGGGGTGATCTTATTGAAATGTTAAAGATTCTGAGGGGGCTTGACAGGGTAGATATTGAAAAGATTAGGGACATAGTTACAGAATAAGGGGACACTCAATTTAAACTGAGATGCGAAGGAATTTCTTCTCTCAGAGGGGGTGGTGAATGCCTGGAATTCTCTACCCCAGAGAGTTGTGGAGGCTAGATCACTGAAAGTATGTAAAGAGGAGGTAGATAGATGTTTGAAATATCAGGGAGTTGAGGGCAATGAGGAGCTGGCACGAAAGATGAGATGAGGCTGTTACTCACAACAAGAGGTTGTGGCGGAAGAATTAATCCAGGCTTATCTTTTATTTCAAGCTGGTTTATTTTCGAGGCAGCTCCTCGGTGCTGCTGACTTCCGAGTAGCTTCCACACCAAGTGTTCCAGCTGTATCTTTTTATTCCGTTTAGATGGGATAATCAATGCCCATCGCCTGTTTAATTAGCAATTGCCTTTAACAAGGTGATTGCCAGGCAGTGTGATTATTTATACATTGATAGAGGCCTGGGGCAGATCAGCTGTACAGATCTTATTAAATGGCAGGGCAGGCTTGAGGAGCTGAATGGCCTTCTCCTGCTCCTATTCCTTACGTTCAACTTAGGAGCAGCTTTTGTGCATATCTGGCTGTGGACTGGCTCTGGGCTGTAAAAAAGGCTGCTGTCTTCCTTCTCAAGCAGTGGGTCCTTCTCTTCTCAAAACCAAAACCAGAACCAAAGCCAAAATCCGTTTTTGAAAATACAGTTCCAGGCATAGTTCCAGAGCCAAATAACCCCCCACCCCCTCAACTTCTGTACACAGTTCACCAGGGTCAAGAGGTTTCCAGCCTCTTTTCAACTGCTTAATGACCCTTTCTGGTGAAAGGGTGCTTTTTGCAGGAATAGCAGTCAGAGTCCTGCATTAACCCTTTCAGGGACAGTGCCTTCTAAAAGACAAATTCTTCCAGAACGTCCTTAGTCCTTGAAAATGAACCATTTCCTGTGATTAAAGTGTCCATGAAGTCTGAAACAAAGAGACCTTGACATTTCCAGGGACTGTTTGTGTGCTTTTCGAGAGGAAGGAGGAAAGATTTCTCTGCTAGGGTGGCCTGACGCTATTCCTACCCATCCCATAGGAATTCTATACTTACTCTGAAAAGGATTAAGATCAGAATCACAGAACTGTTAAAGGTTCCATTTCTTGCACACCGTTCTAAGAAACTGTCCCAAAATATCATGAGCCCATCTTCAGCCCACCTTTGCCAATTTGATTAGCCTGATCGATTTTAAGATTAAATTCGCCCATTATGATTGCATTACGTCTCCTGCGAGGTTGCATTCTTTTTGACTTGTGCTCTGTCCTCCTGCTAGTGGGCCTATAAAACTACTCTCACCAATGACTTCTTTCCCTCCCTATTTCTCATCTCCACCCAGGCTGTTCCACGTCTCGATCTTCCAAACCAAAACCACGTTTCCCTGCTGTACAGATCTCATCCTTTTGAACAGAGTTGGCCCATCTCCTTTTCCTTTCTTCCGATCTTTCTAAAATCTTAAACGCCCTTGAACGTCCAGTACCCAGCCCTGGTCACTATGCAGCCAAGGCTCTGTAATGGTTATCATATCTTACCAATGTGTTTCAATTTGTGCGATGAGTTCATCTATCTTGTTATGAATACTGTTGGAATTCAACTAAAGAGACTTTGATTCTGTTTTTTTGCTATTTTTCCTTACTCTGACCTTACTTGCTGGTGCAGCCTTCTGTTTGTATGCTCTGTTCTCCCCTCTTACCATCTAGTTACCATTCTCCGTATCGCTACCCTGCACTATTGCCTTGTTCCTTCTCATTCACTTTCTACCTCTCCCATCATGCGAACCAGTTTATGGTACCCCTATCCTGATGGAGTGCTGGGAGGGAGGGAGGGAGGGAGGATGCAATGGGAAGACGGAGTTGAGACGGGATTGGAACTGTGATTTAGGTTAAATTGAAAGCCAAGGAGGGAACAGTAAACAAGAAGGAGATAGAGGGAAAGCAGAGAGAGAATACAAGAGAGAGAGAGAGCGAGCGAGAGAGTCAGTGACAGTGAGAGAGTGTAAGAGAGTGCGCGAGGGATGACGAGACAGACATGTCTAGGGGAGACCATGGCACTGTGGTATTGTCACTGGACTAGTAACCCAGAGACCGAGGGGAATTCTCTGGGGACCCGGGTTTGAATCCTGTCACGGCAGAGTTTGAATTCAATAAAAATCTGGAATTAAAAGTCTAATGATGACCCTGAAACCATTGTTGTAAAAACCCACCTGGTTCACTAATGTCTTTTAGGGAAGGAAATCTGCTGTCCTCACCTGGTCTGACCTACATGTGACTCCAGACCCACAGCAATGTGGTTGGCTCTTAAATGCCCCTCTGAACAAGGGCAGTTAGGGATGGGCAATAAATGCTGGCCTAGCCAGAGATGCCCACATCCTGTAAATGAATAAAAAAAAATGGTTGAGGAAAACTGTGAGAGTGTGACCAATGGTGTAGTGATGGTGTGGCTGTGTTATGTTGCTCTCCGGTCACTGAGTCTTTACGATTCGGAAAGCACTGTCTAATAGATTTCAAAAGAGAATTGGAGAAATACTTGAATGGGAAAGAAATGCAGGAAAAGCAGTTTTTAAAAATTCATTTAGGGGGATGATGGGATGGATGTCACGGGCATGGCCCCTCCCTAATCGCCCTGGAGACGATGGGCTCAGTGGGTGCGTAAAGTTGAGGGTAGTTCAGAGTCAACCACATTGTTGTGGGTCTGGAGTTACAAATAGTCCGGACTCGGTAATGACCGCAGATTAAGTGGGACTAACTGGAATGATGTTTGGAAAGAGCAGGGGCAGACTCATTGGACTATTCTGTCCTGTACTATTCTATCATTCTATGGTACAGGAGATAACTGGTCTTGCTGTAAACCTCTGTAGAGGTCCGAAAGATGGAGGGAACCGTGTATTCATACAGGCATTTACTCTCCAGAATTACTGTCTTGTGAGTAGTAATATGAGAGCTTCATTGAGTAAATCACATCTAATAGTGAGTCACCCTTTGTGCCCTTCGCAGAGGAGCTACCCAGATCACATCAACATCTCCGTGGAGCTGGAGGGAGGGGACTTAATGCTGGATCTCAGGAGAAATGAGTAAGTAAACCTTGCTTTTATAACAAAGAGTTAGTTGTTATCACTAACCTTGTGGGCTTCTGTTAATCCTCAGTATGCCTTATAGATGGATATCATTCAGCAGTTTCAGGAAAGGTATCCTGTACAAAAGGTTAACAATGGAAAAGTAGAGGAGCTTTGCTTTGTACCTAACCCTCTTTAAAATCCAGACTGTAGCTGCCCTACGGGTTTGTCACAGAATTATAAAGCACAGAATGATGCCATTCATCCCTTGTATCTGTGCTGACTCTTTTTAAAGAGCTGTTCAATTAATCCCCACTCTCCTGCTTGTTCCTCTTACCCCTGTAGATTTTTCCCCTTCAAGCATTTGTCCAATTCAATTTGAATATTATGATTGAATCTGGTAACCTCTTCCACCTCTACTCACGATAGGTAAAACAAAAGTCCCTTCGCATTTCTCCGGGTTCTTCTGTCATTAACTCATTCACTTTAAATCTGTGCCCTCTGGTTGCTAACTCTTTTTAGAAATTAGCTCGTGGCATAGGGGCATCTGTGGTAATGCCCATTGTTGCTCTTTTATTGTCCATCCCAAATGTTCCTTGAGGGGGCGGACGGCGGTGTTTTTGAACTGCAGCAGTGCTTGTGATGTAGGAACGCCCACAATGCTGCCTCCGCTCCTGGACACGGTTCCTCCTTGTTTTACTCGATGGGCAGAATCAGATTGGAAGTTGACAAGTGCAGCATTGTTTTTCAAAAAAAGGAGGGAGAGAGAAAACAGGGAACTGCCAATTATTCTAACGGCAATCATTGGGAAAATGCTGGAAGCTGTTATTAAGGGAGTCTCAGCTATTAACAATCTATATTATTGACTTAGGCAAAGAATGACGAGTCTAAGTTTGCTGATGGTTTAAAGCTCGGTGGGAAGGTAAGCTGTGGGGAGGACACAGAGAGATATAGGCAGGTAAGGTGAGTGGGTAACTGTCATGACTGACTGGGGATAGCGCGCTGTAATATCGAGCCCCACTGATCCCTGGGCCGTGACAAATGTGGAAAAATTTGACCAACCCAGCTAATTGTTTGATTTAGGTTAACAGAATATGAGCACCAGGTTTGTAAACTTACCAAGTAAATAACTGTTTATTGAACAAATTGTCATTAACCAGTGGCAAAAGAAAGAAATATGAACGGCTAATTTCTAACTCTATAACCTAACCCTGCTCCTTCTCAAATCCCTATTCACACACATACAAGACACATAAGACACACAAAAAACATGGATGTTAAAGGTGGGATAGAACAGTTCAATTACACCAATTCCTGAGTACAGGATTCAATGGGTTGATTTTGATCGATGCCTCCAAATCCCTTTCAGCTCTTTGTTGATGACACGATTTGGTCTTCCAGCACTTTCAATCTTTAGTTTACTGGTTGAGCGTTTGCCTTTCAATGTCTCTAACAGTGATTTTCCCCTTTGGCTCTTGACAGGGGTTTTCAGAGAGAGAGCAGGTTACAGAGATATGAGGAGAAAAAGCCAGCTAACTATTATTGTAGAATTATTGGAATCTTACACATACAGAAGAGAGCGATTTTAGGTTGTTTTCTTTTCAGGCTAGGAGCTATTCTGCTGCACTACTCTCACACAAACCCTGGTCACCTGGTTACGAGTCAATTAAAACATTGTTGTCAGGCAGTTCCCCATTAGACCAGACTCCGCCTTGGCAACATCCTGTCTTTCATTGCACACTCTGTTCCAGGACAGCAACATTGTAAACATCCTTCACACTGTTCCAGTAGACATGTCCTTCAAACTGCAGCCATTGTCATTTAAACCCACAGTCACAACAGAAATAAAAAGATATGCTCTTTACAAACAAGATGGCGGGTGGCGTATAATGTGGGGAAGTGTGAGGATAGTTACTTTGGGTGTAAGATTAGAAAGGCAGAATATTTTATAAAAGGTGTGAAACTTATAAATGTTGGCCAACAGCTTTTTGGGTTCCTTGCACTGATCCTTGTACCAGTCAACCAACCACAGCCCGACAACTTGAAAATGACCCATTTATCCCTACTCATTATCACTTCTTTAATCATTTACAGCACAGAAGGAGGCATTCAGTCCACTGCCTCCATTCTGGCTCTGAGAGGAGCAATCCATTCAGTCCTATTGCACCGCGTTAGCCCAGTCAACCTGCACATTTCATTTTTTCAAGTGCCTGTTCAATTTCCATTGGATTTCATTGATCATCTCAGTTTCCACTCGCTCGTGGGCAG
The DNA here is from genome assembly GCF_964194155.1 of Cetorhinus maximus. Taxonomy (NCBI): domain Eukaryota; kingdom Metazoa; phylum Chordata; class Chondrichthyes; order Lamniformes; family Cetorhinidae; genus Cetorhinus; species Cetorhinus maximus. Next base: position 247,024,339 of record NC_135879.1, read on the forward strand.
CAAGTTCCAGAACATTAACACTCAAAAAAAACACAACAACACAAAAAAAATAGGAGCAGAAGTAGGTTCCGGGAGCGAGAGGAGCCGGATCTGTGTGGGATCAGGATCCGGGAACGAGTGGAGCCGGACCTGTGTGGGATCAGGATCCGGGAACGAGTGGAGCCGGACATGTGTGGGATCAGGATCCGGGAACGAGTGGAGCCGGACATGTGTGGGATCAGGATCCGGGAACGAGTGGAGCCAGACCTGTGTGGGATCAGGATCCGGGAACGAGTGGAGCCGGACATGTGTGGGATCAGGATCCGGGAACGAGTGGAGCCGGACATGTGTGGGATCAGGATCCGGGAACGAGTGGAGCCGGACCTGTGTGGGATCAGGATCCGGGAACGAGTGGAGCCGGACCTGTGTGGGATCAGGATCCGGGAACGAGTGGAGCCGGACCTGTGTGGGATCAGGATCCGGGAACGAGTGGAGCCGGACATGTGTGGGATCAGGATCCGGGAACGAGTGGAGCCGGACATGTGTGGGATCAGGATCCGGGAACGAGTGGAGCTGGACATGTGTGGGATCAGGTTCTGGGAGCGATAGGAACCGAAACTATGTGGGAGCAGGTTCCGGGAGCGGGAGGAGCCGGAGCTCGGTCGGAGCAGGTTCCGGGAGCGGGAGGAGCCGGAGCTCGGTCGGAGCAGGTTCCGGGAGCGGGAGGAGCCGGAGCTCGGTCGGAGCAGGTTCCGGGAGCGGGAGGAGCCGGAGCTCGGTCGGAGCAGGTTCCGGGAGCGGGAGGAGCCGGAGCTCGGTCGGAGCAGGTTCCGGGAGCGGGAGGAGCCGGAGCTCGGTCGGAGCAGGTTCCGGGAGCGGGAGGAGCCGGAGCTCGGTCGGAGCAGGTTCCGGGAGCGGGAGGAGCCGGAGCTCGGTCGGAGCAGGTTCCGGGATTGGAAGGAGCCGGTCCTGTGTGGGAGCAGGTTCCGGGGTTGGGAGACGTTGGAATTTTGTGGGAGAAGCTTCCTGGAGCGAAGGAGCCGGACCTGTGTGGGAGCAGGTTCCGGAATTTTGCGGAGTTGGTGTTGTGTGTGATTAAATACAGGGGCCAATATGGGAGTGAGAGGAGCCGGACCTGTGTGGGAGCAGGTTCCGGGAATGAGAGGAGCCGGACCTGTGTGGGAGCAGGTTCCGGGAATGAGATGAGCCGGACCTGTGTGGGAGCAGGTTCCGGGAGTGAGATGAGCCGGACCTGTGTGGGAGCAGGTTCCGGGAGTGAGATGAGCCGGACCTGTGTGGGAGCAGGTTCCGGGAGTGAGATGAGCCGGACCTGTGTGGGAGCAGGTTCCGGGTTTGGGAGAATCTGGGCCCTTCCTGAGCTGCTCCTGGATTTGAAAAAAGTGTTCGAGTGACATCACACGAAGTCTGTGAGCTGATTGGTCGTTGAGCAGCTGCTGTTAGGGTTTGTGTTTCAATCCCAGTAATTTTCAGAAACATAAATTTCTAAACTAGCGCATGGAAAGTAAGAATTTATAGGCACGGGTGAGGGAGCTGATTTGTGAGTCAGGGGCGTAGAATTTCTCCTTTCTACTGATCTCCAGTTCATCGTTAAGAGCTCAGGAGTAAGGTTAAAGTAAGTGAAAGGAAGTAAAGTAACTAAAGTTAAAGTAAACAAGTGATTTGAAAGTTTAAGGATAAGCCACGGCAGGACAGCTGAGCCAAGAGGAATGCCCATCCTGCGGCATGTGGGAAGTCGTGGACACTTCTCGTGACCCAGACGAGCCCATGTACAGGAAGTGTCACCGGCTGCACAAGCTTCAGCTCCGCCTTTCAGAGCTTGAGCAGCGGCTGGAGTCACCGAGGTGCATCCGTGAGGCAGAGAACTACGTGGATAGCACGTTTAGAGAGGTGGTCACAATGCAAGTTAGGGGCAAGCAGGCAGATAGGGAATGGGTGCTCGCCAGGCATAGCAAGAGAAACAGGCAGTAGTGCAGGAGTCGCCAGAGGTCCCGCTCACTAACAGGTTTTCCGTCCTGGATATCGGTGAGGGCGATGGATCCTTGGAGGAGTGCAGCAAGAGCTAAGCCCGTGGCACTATGGGTGGCCCAGCTGTACAAGAAGGGAGGAAGAAAAGCGGAAGGTACTGATAGGGGATTCTTTAGTTAGGAGAGCAGACAGGCGTTTTTGTGGCCATCAACGTGACTTCAGGATGGTTTGTTGACTCCCTGGTGCTCGGGTCAATGACATCACAGAACAGCTACAGGACATTCTTGTGGGGCAGGGCAAACAGCCAGAGGTCGTGGTACTAACAACATAAGTAGGAAGAGGGATGTGGCCCTGCAATCAGGATTTAGGGAGCTAAGTAAAAAATTAGCAAGCAGGACCTCTAAAGTAGTAATCTCCGGATTACTCCCATTGCCATGTGCAAGTGAGCACAGAAATAGGAAAATGAGACAGATGAATGCGTGGCTGGAGAGATGGTGCAGGAGGGAGGGCTTTAGATTCCTGGGACGCTGGGACTGGCTCTTGGGGAGATGCCACCTGTACAAGCCGGATGGGTTGCATTTGAACAGAGCTGAGACTGAGTTCCTTGCGGGATGTTTTGCTAGTGCTGTTAGGGAGGGTTTAAACTAACTCAGCAGGGGTGTGGGAACAAGGAGAGAATATTAGAAAATAATATCAGGGTGCACGGAATGTTGGGAGAGGTGGATAGCACAAAAACAGAGAATAGTAAGTTAATAGATGGGGTTGGAGTAAGGGAGCAAGTAATGAAGTCTAATTCAGGGTTACACTGCATGTATGTGAATGCAAGGAGTATAGTTAATAAAATTGGGGAGTTACAGGCACACAGATAGCCTTGCGGGATTATGATGTTGTGGCGGTAACGGAGACGTGGTTTAAGGAAGGGCAGATCTGGGTGCTAAATATTCCTTGTTACAAGGTGTTCAAAAAAGATAGGAAAGGGAAAAAAGGAGGAGGGTGGCATTTTTGGTTAAGGACAGTGTTGCAGGACTGGAGAAAGAGGATGTGTCAGAGGATTCATGGACAGAATCGATTTGGCTAGAGCTAAGACATAAGAAGGGTGCAATTCCATTGCTCGGTGTAATATATGGACCATCAGCTACTAGTAAGGATATAGAGGAACAAATCTGCAAGGAAATTACATCACAGAGAAGTTATAATGGCGGATTCTAATTACCTGTATATAGTAACGAGGATCAGGAAAGAAGGGCTCTAGAGTAATTGATTTAAAAGGTTTAATTTAAAGGGATAAGTCATGGCAGGAGAGCTCAAAGCCGTGGTGTGCTCTTTGTGCTCCATGTGGGAAGCCGGCGACATTTCCAGCTTCCCACGGGGACCGGCATGTGTGCAGGAAGTGTGTCCAGCTGCAGCTCCTGGAAGCTCGGGTTTCAGAGCTGGAACGGCGGCCGAGGACACTGTGGAGCATTCGCGAGTCTGAGAGCATCGCGGATAGCACATTTAGAGAGGTGGTCACACTACAGATGAAGGGACTTGAGGAAGGAAGGGAATGGATGACCACCAGGCAGTCCAAGAGAAACAGGCAGGTAGTTCAGGAGTCCCCTGGGGTCCCGCTCGCAAATCGGTATTCCATTTTGGAGGCTGGTTCCTCCAGGGAGTGCGGACAGAGCCAAGCTTCTAGCACCACAAGCAGCCTGTCTGTGTAGGAGGGGAGGAAGAGCAATAGTAATAGGGGATTCTATAGTCAGGGGAACAGATAGGCGCTACTGTGGCCGTCAACGTGACTCCAGGATGGTATGTTGTCTCCCTGGTGCCAGGGTCCGGGATGTCACTGAAAGGCTGCAGAGCATCCTGAAGGGGGAGGGTGATAAGGCAGAGGTCATGGTACATGTTGGTACCAATGACATAGGTAGAAAGAGGGAGGATGTCTTGCATCAAGAAATCAGGGAGTTAGGCAGTCGACTAAAAAGCAAGACCTCTCGGGTTATAATCTCTGGATTACTCCCAGTGCCATGTGCTAGTGAGCACAGAAATAGGAGAATAGCGCAGATGAATACATGGCTTAAGAGTTGGTGCAGGAGGGAGGGTTTTAGATTCCTGGATCACTGGGACCGTTTCTGGGGAAGGTGGGACCTGTACAAGCGGGACGGTCTACATTTGAACCAGAGCGGGACTAACATCCTTGTGGGCGGGTTTGCTAGTGCTGTTGGGAGGAGTTTAAACTAATTGGGCAGGGGGAAGGGACACAGAATGTTAGCAGAATAGGGACACATCATAATACAGTAAAACAATCAAGTCAGAGGGAGTACAGCTGCATTAAGCTACAAGGGAGTAAGGCAAGGCTGGATGGTCTCTACTTTAATGCAAGGAGTATTACAGGTAAAACGGATGAGATGAGGGTGCGATAAAAGCAAAAAACTGCGGATGCTGGAAATCCAAAACAAAAACAAAAATACCTGGAAAAACTCAGCAGGTCTGACAGCATCTGCAGAGAGGAACACAGTTAACATTTTGAGTCCGAATGACTCTTCATCAGAACCGTGGATTGACATGTGGAATTGTGATACAGTAGCCATCACTGAGACGTGGTTGAGGGAGGGGCAGGATTGGCAGCTCAACATTCTGGGATATAGAATCTTCAGGCGAGACAGGGGAGGGGGTAAAAGAGGAGGAGGCGTCGCATTATTAGTTAAGGAGTCAGTTACTGCAGTAAGGAGAGATGATATTTTGGTGGGGGCATTGAATGAAGCTTTGTGGGTAGATCTTAGGAATAAAAAAGGGGCAGCCACATTATTAGGTGTTTATTATAGACGCCCAGATAGTCAGCGGGAAATTGAGGAGCAAATATGTGCACAATTTGTGGAGGTGTGTATAAACAATAACAATAGAGTAATTATATTAGGTGATTTCAACTTTCCCAACATTAATTGAGATAGACATAGTGTTAAGGGCTCGGATGGGGTGGATTTCTTGAAATGTGTACAGGAGAACCTTTTAGGTCAATATGTAGAGGGTCCAACAAGGGACAGCGCAGTGCTGGACCTAATTCTGGGGAATGAAGCCGGACAGGTGGCTGAGGTGGTGGTGGGTGAGCATTTTAGTGATAGTGACCACAACTTGGTACAGTTTAAGTTTGTTATGGACAAAGAACTAGACAAGTTGCAAAAATATGTTTTGGATTGGGAGAGAGTGGATTTTAGTAAAATAAGGCAGGATCTGGCCAAGGTAGACTGGGAACAGTTACTTGTGGGGAAATCTACAGAGGAGCAGTGGGGGGTGTTCAAAAAGGAAATGAGGAGGGTACAGACTCAACATGTTCCCTCTAGGGTGATAGGAAGGAGTAACAAGCCCAGAGAACCATGGATGACCAGAGATATTCAGGATATGATGAGAAGGAAAAGAGAGGCTTTTAGCAGGTACAAGGGAAGCAAATCAGCGGAGGCATTAGTGGAGTACAGAAAGTGCAGGGTGGAGCTTAAGAAAGCAATTAGGAGAGCAAAGAGGGGATATGAGAAAGCTCTGGCTGGTAAAAGTAGGGAAATTCCCAAGATATTCTATAAGTATATCAATGGGAAGAGGATAACCAGGGAAAGAGTAGGGCCCATAAGGGACCAAGGGGGCAATCTATGGGTGGAGCCAGAGGACATCGGTAGAGTGTTGAATGAATACTTCACATCCGTCTTCACCCAAGAGAATGAGGATGAAGGTATTGAACTCGGGGAGCGAGACTGTGAGGTTCTTAAGCAAATTGATATAGGGAGTGACAAGGTACTGGAGGTGTTGGCAGGCTTAAAAGTGGACAAATCTCCAAGTCCGGATGATTTGTGTCCCAGACTGCTGAGGGAGGCAAGGGAGGAGATCGCAGGGGCTCTGACCCAACTTTTTAATTCCTCTCTGGCCACGGGGGAGGTGTCAGAGGACTGGAGAACAGCTAATGTGGTTCCGCTATTTAAGAATGGTTGTAGAGATAAGCCAGGGAACTACAGGTCAGTGAGTCTCACGTGAGTGGTAGGGAAACAATTGGAGAAAATTCTGAAGGATAGAATCTATCTCCATTTGGAGAGGCAAGGTTTGATCAGAGATAGTCAGCATGGCTTTGTCAGAGGGAGGTCATGCCTAACAAATTTGATTGAATTTTTTGAGGAGTGACAAGGTGTGTAGATGAGGGTCGTGGTGTTGATGTAGTTTATATGGATTTCAGCAAAGCCTTTGACAAGGTCAAACATGGGAGACTTATAAAGAAGGCAAAGGCACATGGGATACAGGGTAATTTGATAAGGTGGATTCAAAATTGGCTTATTTGTAGGAGACAGAGGGTGATGATAGAAGGATGCTTTAGTGACTGGAAGCCAGTGTCCAGTGGCGTACCACAGGGATCTGTGCTGGGTCCCCGATTATTTGTCATTTATATAAACGACATAGATGACTATGTGGGGGGTAGGATTAGTAAGTTTGTGGATGACACAAAGATTGGCCGGGTGGTTAACAGTGAGGTTGAGTGTCTTGGGCTACAGGAAGATATAGACGGGATGGTCAAATGGGCAGATAAGTGGCAGATGGAATTTAACCCTGGATGAGCACTTGGCACGTCATAATGTTCAAGGCTATGGGCCAAGTGCTGGTAAATGGGATTAGGTAGGTAGGTCAGGTGTTTCTCACGTGTCTGTGCAGACTCGAGGGGCCAAAGAGCCTCTTCTGCACCGTGTGACTGTGTGAAATAACTTCACCCTGCATGGTAAAATGCTGTGTTTGTACGGGTAACTCTTAGCTTCCAGCAATCGCTCCCATGTGAGAAGATTAGGTGCGAGATGAGAATAGTCTGATTTTATTTGTTCCCATTTGCAACAACCTCGAGCGACACAGTCTGATTGAAAAGTGAATCTGACGGCAGACCATTCCACAGAACAACAATTCTAACATGGGACCTTGTCCAGCATCAAGAGCAACAAGACTTGAACTCATTTCGAGGAACATTTCTGATGAATAATTTTACTCGTTCAGTCCTTCCATTGCTGTTTTGGTGTTTTGGGATTTATTCTGGCTTAACGCTCAGTATCCAATGCCAATGACCTCTTGTGGACGATGGCTAATTGAGGATGGATCTTAATTAGGTTCAGATAGCGCGTATCATACATGGACAAACCAATCGACCCTGCCGTCCACTCTAACTGTGTGGGACATTGTGTAACAATGCTGTTAACATTTAAAGGAGAAATTTAAAGGAGGACATAAGTTTAAGGTGAGGGGCAGGAGGTTTAGGGGGGATGTGAGGAAAAACTTTTTTACCCAGAGGTTGGTGACGGTCTGGATCGCACTGCCTGGGAGGGTGGTGGAGGTGGGTTGCCTCACATCCTTTAAAAAGTACCTGGATGAGCACTTGGCACGTCATAACATTCAAGGCTATGGGGCCAAGTGCTGGTAAATGGGATTAGGTAGGTAGGTAGGTCAGGTGTTTCCCACGTGTCGGTGCAGACTCGATGGGCCGAAGGGCCTCTTCTGCACCGTGTGATTCTGTGATTCTGTGAAATCCAATCATCCAGGAATTGACCAACAGAAAGATGCCACACGGGTTTGGATGGGATTTTCTGGACCTGCTGAGACGGGTTTTCTCACAGCGGATGCGGTGAGCCATTCAAATGTACTCTGGCGGCACAGGAGGATCCCGCCAGTGGGAGGGGCAGGAAAATTCTGGCCTTCATGTTTTTACACAAAATCGTACTCGATTGTCTATATCAAAAAGAATAAAACAGAGTAAGCGCTACGAACTTAACGCTGTAGCTTATCAAGACTATAAACTCAGTTCTACGTTTTACTTTCCCTTAAGAATTCTCCTAATCCACAAAATCTCTTTTCCTGGGACTAGCCCCAAGACGAATGCCACAGCTCACTGGAATTCACTTGAATTCTCCTTAGAATTTGAGCTATTCTTCAAACTACAAATTGCATTGGATCATTCCACGAGCTTTTGGCTAAGCAATCCTCCAAATTCTTTGCAGACCTCACGACTGTGGACTCTTCATTTCAAGCACTGCCTTCTTTCTTGGGGATTTAAACTACAGGAACACCCCTTGATCCATTAATGGCTCTCCATGCACCCACAGCTTCTGTGCAGTACCTGACCTGTTTATTTTGCGCTGCCTGCTTCAGTCTGACTGACTGCTGGCTTCTTTCTGACACAAGGCTCAATGAGGACCACTGCAGAGTTTTCTATGAACTACAAGCTGGAGCAAATATCCCAGCTGCTTTTCCCTCGTGAAATCCACCTGAACCCCCTGCTTTGTTTGGCACATACACACACAGATAAATTTAAGAAAAGAACCTTCCAACCAAGGCTCCACCCTGACTCACAATCTTATGGCAGTGTGGTGCATGGCCTGTTCCCAGGCAGAAATGCAAATGAGCTGCCTTTCAATTTCCAGAACTTTTCCTGGATCCTTTGAAACCATATGAGTAACTTGTATCATGGGGTAAATGGTGGTATAATGGTAATGTTGCCAGATTAATAATCCAAAGCCCAGGCTAACGTTCTGGGGATATGGTTTAAACTCTACCATGGCAGCTGGTGGAACTTAAATTCAATGAATCAAATAAATCTGAAATTGAAAGCTGGCCCTAGTGATGGTGGCTTGAGAAGCTATCGTTGATTGTTCTAAAAACCCACTGGGCTCACTAATGCCCCATTTAGGGAAGGGAATCTACCGTCCTTACCTGATCTGGTCTACACGTGACTGCAGGCCCACAGCAGTGTGATTGACTCGTAACTCCCCTCTGAAATGGCCGAGCAAGCCACTCGGTTAAAGGGCAATTAGGGATGGGCAACAAGTGCTGGCCTTGCCAGTGAGGTCCACGTCCCATGAAAGAATAACAAACATTCTAATAATGACAGGACAATGCTTCCCAGGTATGTTGCTATCATTGTGAAGCTGAGAGCAAGGTCTTTGACCTTTAGGATCTGACCTTTCTGGTTCTGACCTCTTCAATCAGCAATGCTCAAAACTTTTAAGTGTAACCATCCCCGGCTTGTTGGAGTTGCATTTACACCCGAGGAGCTTTTCACTTTTCCAATCAGATGCTCCCATTTTGCGACAATTAAAACTTTAACTCTTAAAACTAAAAAGTTATTTTCTAAAATATATAAACCGTGATCCAGATTTTCGCAAAAGATTTTCACTTTCTGTTTTTTTTCCCCCACAGACTCAAAGAACTGAGAGAGTTCCAGGCATCAGGCTCCGATTCAAATGGGACAAAGAAGGGCACTAATCTGGTGAGCAATGTCTTCAAACTGAGATCCATTGACTTTTAAATACACCGATGGTGCACATATTTTGATCATTTATTTCCTCCCCACCACTGTGGTGGGTATACAAATAGTCATTTGGTATTACGGAACTTGAGTATGGCTGCAAAAAAAGGAGACGTGTCTAAGCTTTTCGTCTTGCACTCATCAGGACACTTCACAAGAACACCAGTATCAAAGGGAAACAACAATTTATACTGCATGTGAGGAGATTGCTGATTGGTTGGCAAGTGGCATGGCATGGAGAATGCACCAGTGATGGTTACTGACAGTTAGCTGCCAGGCATTGTTTGAAATTTAAGCCAGGTAGCTTGAGCCCGATTGGTCGAGGCTTTGCCCTGAGGAATGAGTCAGTGAATGGCTGTCACTTATTTTGTTTAGCTGAAACAGGGGCATAGTGCGTTCATGTTCTTTCTGCTTGCAAAGAACAAGACCCTGTGGACTGAGATCAAACTGAAGTCCATTGACTTTTAAATACACTGATGGGGCACATATTTTGATCATTTATTTCCTATACCTTCCAGTACAGGTAAATGCACCACACGAGTGGCATTTGCCACTAAGAGGAGGCTGCCACCAAACCAAATAGACGTTCTGCCTGTCACACAAATGAGTAATGTGGTATATGAATTTCAGTGCCAGTGTGATGGTAGGTGTGTGGGCCACACGTACCACAGACTGGTGGATTGTATCGAGCAGCATGTCCCAGCCACTGTTTGCAATGGGCAGGGTACAGATGGCATCCAAAACAAAAATAAAAATACCTGGAAAAACTCAGCAGGTCTGGCAGCATCTGCAGAGAGGAACAGTTAACGTTTCGAGTCCGTATGACTCTTCAACAGAACTAAGTAAAAATAGAAAAGAGGTGAAATATAAACTGGTTTAAGTGGGGTGGGGGGGGGACAGGTAGAGCTGGATAGAGGGTCAGTGATAGGTGGAGATAACCAGAAGATGTCACAGACAAAAGGACAAAGAGATGTCGAAGGTGGTGATATTATCTAAGGAATGTGCTAATTAAGGGTAGAAAGCAGGACAAGCAAAGTACAGATAGACCTAGTGGGGGTGGGGTGGGGGGAAGGGTTTGGGTTTGGGTTTGGGTTTGGGTTAGGGTTAGGGTTAGGGTTTGGTACAGATAGACCTAGTGGGGGTGGGGTGGGGGGAAGGGATCGAAATAGGCTAAAAGGTAGAGCTAAAACAATGGATGGAAATACATTTAAAAATAATGGAAATAGGTGGGAAAAGAAAAATCTATATAAATTATTGGAAAAAAAAAGGGGGGGGGATCGGAAAGGGGGTGGGGATGGAGGAGAGAGTTCATGATCTAAAATTGTTGAACTCAATATTCAGCCCGGAAGGCTGTAAAGTGCCTAGTCGGAAGATGAGGTGCTGTTCCTCCAGTTTGCGTTGAGCTTCACTGGAACAGTGCAGCAGGCCAAGGACGGACATGTGGGCATGAGAGCAGGGTGGAGTGTTGAAATGGCAAGCGACAGGGAGGTCTGGGTCAAGCTTGCGGACAGACTGAAGGTGTTCTGAAAGGCGGTCACCCAGTCTGCATTTGGTCTCTCCAATGTAGAGGAAACCGCATTGGGAGCAGCGAATGCAGTCGACTAAATTGAGGGAAGTGCAAGTGAAATGCTGCTTCACTTGAAAGGAGTGTTTGGGCCCTTGGACGGTGAGGAGAGAGGAAGTAAAGTGGCAGGTGTTGCACCTTCTGCGGTTGCATGGGAAGGTGCCGAGGGAGGGGGTTGAGGTGTAGGGGGTGATGGAGGAGTGGACCAGGGTGCCCCGGAGGGAACGATCCCTGCGGAATGCCGCCGGGGGGATGAAGGAAAGATGTGTTTGGTGGTAGCATCATGCTGGAGTTGGCGGAAATGGCGGAGGATGATCCTTTGAATGTGGAGGCTGGTGGGGTGATAAATGAGGACAAGGGGGACCCTATCATGTTTCTGGGAAGGAGGAGAAGGCGTGAGGGCGGATGCGCGGGAGATGGGCCGGACACGGTTGAGGACCCTGTCAACCACCATGGTTGGAAAACCTCGGTTAATGAAGAAGGAGGACATGTCAGAGGAACTGTTTTGAAAGTGGCATCATCAGAACAGATGCGACGGAGGCGAAGGAACTGAGAGAATGAGATAGAGTCTTTACAGGAGGCGGGGTGTGAGGAGCTGTAGTCAAGGTAGCTGTGGGAGTTGGTAGGCTTGTAATGGATATTGTTGGACAGTCTATCACCAGAAATTGAGACAGAGAGGTCAACGAAGGGAAGGGAAGTGTCAGAAATGGACCATGTGAAGATGATGGAGGGGTGGAGATTGGAAGCAAAATTAATAAATTTTTCCAGGTCCAGACGAGAGCACGAAGCAGCACCGAAGTAATCATCGATGTACTGGAGAAAGAGCTGTGGGAGGGGGCCGGAGTAGGACTGGAACAAGGAATGTTCCACATACCCCATAAAGAGACAGGCGTAGCTGGGGCCCATGCGGGTACCCATAGCCACACCTTTTATTTGGAGGAAGTGAGAGGAGTTAAAGGAGAAATTGTTCAGTGTGAGAACCAGTTCAGCCAGACGGAGGAGAGTAGTGGTGGATGGGGATTGTTCGGGCCTCTGTTCGAGGAAGAAGCTAAGGGCCCTCAGACCATCCTGGTGAGGGATGGAGGTGTAGAGGGATTGGACATCCATGGTGAAGAGGAAGCGGTTGGGGCCAGGGAACTGGAAATTGTTGATGTGACGTAAGGTGTCAGAGGAATCACGGATGTAGGTGGGAAGAGACTGGACAAGGGGAGAGAGAAGGGACTCAAGATAGTAAGAAATGAGTTCCATGGGGCAGGAACAGGCTGACACGATCGGTCTGCCGGGACAGTTCTGTTTGTGGATTTTGGGTAGAAGGTAGAAGCGGGCTGTCCGAGGTTGGGCGACTATCAGGTTGGAAGCTGTGGAAGGAAGATCTCCAGAGGAGATGAGGTCAGTGACAGTCCTGGAAACAATGGCTTGATGTTCCGTGGTGGGGTCATGGTCCAGGGAGAGGTAGGAGGAAGTGTCTGCGAGTTGACGCTCAGCCTCCGCGAGGTAGAGGTCAGTGCGCCAGACAACAACAGCACCACCCTTGTCAGCGGGTTTGATGACAATGTTGGGGTTGGACCTGAGAGAACGGAGTGTAGTAAATTCAGAGAGAGACAGATTAGAATGGGTGAGAGGAGCAGAGAAATTGAGACGGCTAATGTCACACCGACAGTTCTCAATGAAAAGATCAAGAGAAGGTAAGAATCCAGAGGGAGGGGTCCAGGTGGAGGGAGAATATTGGAGGTGGGTAAAAGGATCCGTTGAACGGGGAGAGGACTCCTGCCCAAAGAAGTGAGCACGGAGACGAAGGCGGCGGAAGAAGAGTTCAGCATCGTGCCGAGCCCGAAATTCATTGAGATGAGGGCGTAAGGGTATGAAACTAAGTCCTTTGCTGAGCACTGAACGTTCAGCATCGGAGAGGGCAAGGTCAGGGGGTATAGTGAATACGCGGCTGGGGCTGGGGTTGGAAGATGGGGTGGGGACGGAGGGACAGGCAGGGGTGGAGGGTCCTAGATGGGTGTTGGTGTCGATGAGTTGTTGGAGCTTGCGTTCCTTTGCACTTGAGAGAAAGAGAAAAAGTTTCTTGTTGAGGCGTCGGATGAGACGAAGAATAAAATGAAACTGGGGGCACGCGGACTTTGAAATAGGGTGTGGCGGTGCTGCTGGAGGGAGAGGTCTAGTGTGTTCATATGGCGGCGCATGGCACTGAGTGTGGATCTCAGAATGCGACGGGAACAGCAGTCCGAGGAGCGTTGTATGTCCCGGAGATACCTGTAATCCTGGGTGGGTTCGAAACAAGAGGGATGGAATTTCAGTTGAAATCCACGTGGGGTAAGTCGGAGACGGAGACAGTCACTGAGAAAGGAAATATGGCTGTGAAAGCGGGTTTTAGTAAACACCTTGTCAAACACCAGGAGAGAAATGGAAAGCAATGAAGGTGAACAGGGCAAAAGAGAGATACGGAAATCCTGTCGGAGAGAAGAGCAATACTTCTTCAAGGTAGGCATTCCTGGAAGAGAAGTGGCAGTCAATTAAACACTGAGATAAAAACAAAAAACTGCGGATGCTGGAAATCCAAAACAAAAACAAAAATAAAAATACCTGGAAAAACTCAGCAGGTCTGGCAGCGTCTGCGGAGAGGAACAGTTAATGTTTCGAGTCCGTATGACTCTTCAACAGAACTAAGGAAAAATAGAAGAGGTGAAATATAAGCTGGTTTAAGGGGGGTGGGACAGGTAGAGCTGGATAGAGGGCCAGTGCTAGGTGGAGATAACCAAAAGATGTCACAGACAAAAGGATAAAGAGGTGTTGAAGGTGGAGATATTATCTAAGGAATGTGCTAATTAAGGGTAGAAAGCAGGACAAGCAAAGTACAGATAGACCTAGTGGGGGTGGGGTAAGTGGAAGGGTTAGGGTTAGGGTTAGGGTTAGGGTTAGGGTTAGGGTTTGGATTAGGGTTAGGGTTAGGGTTAGGGTTTGGGTTAGGGTTTGGTACAGATAGCCCTAGTGGGGGTGGGGTGGTGGGAAGGGATCGAAATGGGCTAAAAGGGAGAGATAAAACAATGGATGGAAATCCATTTAAAAATAATGGAAATAGGTGGGAAAAGAAAAATCTATATAAGTTATTGGGAAAAAAAGGGGAAGATTGGAAAGGGGATGGGGATGGAGGAGAGAGTTCATGAACTAAAATTGTTGAACTCAATATTCAGCCCGGCAGGCTGTAAAGTGCCTAGTCGGAAGATGAGGTGCTGTTCCTCCAGTTTGCGTTGGGCTTCACTGGAACATTGCAGCAAGCCAAGGACAGACATGTGGGCAAGAGAACAGGATGGAGTGTTGAAATGGCAAGCGACAGGGATGCCATCCAACTGGCCTGTGCTTGCAAAACTCAAAACACAGTGTCCGACATTCGATGGGATTCGGCGATTGGATAACGTTTGCTAAATAATCCTCAGTGTGCTCAGAATTAAGCTGACAACCAATTTAAGATTGTCAGTCAGGCTTGCACAGTCTGGTGCAGTTGCATGTACTGGAAGCTACATATATGAATACATATAGTTCTTTGCAGACTGAAATAATGCGTACCCACACTCCTCTCGTCTTTTAGCCACTTTGCTGGCCAGACGCACCATAATTCTTCCATTGGTGGTTATTGTTGGCCACAGGTTACAAAAGTCCTTGGTGATTGATAAGGCTTCCTTTACATCCTCCTGGGCAGCTTTCTCTGATGTGTATCCTGTGTGTAGCTTAGCATTCCACCAAGAGCTGAAGACCTTTCCTGCCAGGGCTCTGCCTGCCAGATGAAAATCTCCCAGAGTGAATGAATCTGAAACCTGGGGGCAGAATTATTGCTCCACACCCCATAGAGATAGTTATTTCGGTCGGTTACCACTGAGTTGGGGATGCCGGGACTGCTCGAAAGACCCCCCTTCAGGGGCCCCACCAAGATTGTTACGGTAGAGTTGCCGAGTGGCCTTAAGGTATTGCAGGACCACGTGGCATCATGTTGCATTTCCACACAGCACTCGCCTGTCGTCATAAGCAATGCACCCTCAGTTCCATTTGTTACCCATCCATGTCAGCCCAGTTTATACACTGACACAGCCTGTACCACATCTAGGGACTTAACCTGATAGCCCCTCTCTATGGGGCATGATCAACAAGAATTTGAGGATATCATTTGCCGCCCTACCCCCCAGTCGCTGATTTTGTGACCAATAATTGTCTCCTTTCTGGTGACAGGTTAATCAGGCTCAAGCTGCCAATTTCAGTGCCTGAGCACAGTTCCCAATCTGATCTCTTCAATGTTCTGCTATTCTGTTGTTAACGGAATATCAGGCCAACACAGCACAGACTCAACTCTCAGATTGTAAACCTGTCGAGCCTAATGTACTCTGCCCAACAGGCTTAATCCTTTCAATAAACCTATTCTTTGTAAATCTATTGTTGTGAGCACATATTCAGTGTGTTGTGCCACAAACCTCAGTCCTCTAGCGTTTTCCTGCACCGACCATGAGGTACTGTCAGTTATACTCGAGATTTTCCAAGAGTTTAGGACTGAATTAGCAATGCCAAATAAGCCCGCAATATCCCCAAAGACACTACGTTCCCTTCTTCCCTTTGGTTTCTCAATCCAAAGAGCGGTGTGATTTTATAATCTTCATCAGCGGCCGCAGCTAATGTTTGCTCCAAGTGACCGATGTTGGTTGGTCACTGCAACCCTCCTTTAAGGCTGTGATTACACTGCTCAGGTTATAAGTAACCTCTCGTGTAGTCACGGTAACATTGTGTAACAATACTTCGGAGTTTCCCATTCGAATTCTGCCATCATCAGGGGGTGACACTGCGGTGGGGGGCATTAAGTTGGCTTCTGATAACCACACGTTGTCAGATTATAACATCTTGCATCTGCACAGCATAATTGATGAAAAGCATCAGTGCACAATTCCTGTCAGTGTTACCCCTCATGCCCCAGTTCTCCAGTGAAGGGAGGCAAATCAGTGCATCCGGCAGGGGCCATGACTCGACTGTGAATGAACACCTCATCAATTGGAACCTCTTTGTCTTCGCATCTCATATGTACTTGGTCCCACCTCAGGACCATATATATTCTTAATCTCTGTTGCTCTGTCTGAGCAGTTACTATGAACGGTGATATATTTCCAAGTCAGGATGGTGAGTGACTTGGAGGGGAACTTCCAGGTGGTGGTGTTCCCATCTATCTGCTGCCCTTGTCCTTCTAGGTCGTAGTGATCGTGGGTTTGGAAGGTGCTATCGAAGTAGCTTTGGTAAATTCCTGCAGTGCATCTTGTAGATGGTACACACACTGCTGCTAGTGTGTGTCAGTGGTGGAGGGAGTGAATGTTTGTGGATGTGGTGCCAATCAACTGGGCTGCTTTGTCCTGGATGGTGTCAAGCTTCTTGAGTGTTGTGGGAGCCACACTCATCCAGACAAGTGGGGAGTATTCCATCACACTCCTGACTTGTGCCTTGTAGATGGTGGACAGGCTTTGGGGAGTCAGGAGGTGAGTTACTCACCGCAGGGTTCCTAACCTCTGACCTGCTCTTGTAGCCACAGTATTTATATGGCTAGTCCAATTCAGCTTCTGGTCAATGGTAATCCCCAGGATGTTGATAGTGGGGGATTCAGTGATGGTAATTCCATTGAATGTCAAAGGGCGATAGTTGGATTCTCTCTTGTTGGAGATGGTCTTTGCCTGGCACTTGTGTGGCGTGAATGTTATTTGCCACTTGTCAGCCCAAGCCTGGATATTTTCCAGGTCTTGCTGCATTTGGACATGGACTGCTTCAGTATCTGAGGAGTCACAAAAGGGGCAGAAAATTGTGCAATCATCAGCAAACATCCCCACTTCTGACCTTATGATGGAAGGAAGGTCATTGATGAAGCAGCTGAAGATGGTTGGGCCGAGGACACTACCCTGAGGAACTCCTGCAGTGATGTCCTGGAGCTGAGATGGCTGACCTCCAACAACCACAACCATCTTCCTTTGTGCTAGGTATGACTCCATCCAGCGGAGAGTTTTCCCCCTGATTCCCATTGACTCCAGTTTTGCTCGGGCTCCTTGATGCCACACCCGGTCAAATGCTGCCTTGATGTCAAGGGCAGTCACTCTCACCTCACCTCTGGAGTTCAGCTCTTTTGTCCATGTTTAAACCAAGGCTGTAATGAGTGTTCCCGGCAGAACCCAAACTGAGCGTCAGTGAGCAGGTTATTGCTAAGCAAGTGCCGCTTGATAGCACTGTTGATGACCCCTTCCATTACTTTACTGATGATGGAGAGTAGATTGAGGGGGTGGTAATTGGCCAGGTTGGATTTGTCCTGCTTTTTGTGTACAGGACATACCTGGGCAATTTTCCACATAGCCGGGTAGATGCCAGTGTTGTAGCTGTACTGGAACAGCTTGTCTAGGGGCGCGGCAAGTTCTGGGGCACAAGTCTTCAGTACTATTGCCGGAATATTGTCAGTGAACATAGTCTTTGCAATATCCAGTGCCTTCAGCTATTTCTTGATATCATGTGGAGTGAATTGAATTGGCTGAAGACTAGCATCTGTGATGCTGGGGACCTCCAGAGGAGGCTGAGATGGATCATCCACTCGGCACTTCTGGCTAAAGATTGTAGTAAATCCTTCAGCCTTATCTTTTGCACTGATGTGCTGAGCTCCCCTATCATTGAGGATGGGGATATTTGTGGAACCTCCTCCTCCAGTGAGTTGTTTAATTGTCCGCCACCATTCACGACTGGATGTGGCAGGACTGCAGAGCTTAGATCTGATCAGTTGGTTGTGGGATCGCTAAGCTCTGTCTATCACTTGCTGCTTATGCTGTTTGACATGCAAGTAGTCCTGTCTTATAGCTTCACCAGGTTGACACCTCATTTTTAGCAGCCTGGTGCTGCTCCTGGCATGCCCCCCTGCACTCTTCATTGAACCAGGGTTGATCCCCTGGCTTGATGGTAATGGTAGAGTGGGGGATATTCTGGGCCATGAGGTTACAGATTGTGTTCGAGTACAATTCTGCTGCTGCTGATGGCCCACAGCGCCTCATGGATGCCCAGTCTTGAGTTGCTAGATCTGTTTGAAATCTATCCTATTTAGCACGGTGGTAGTGCCACACAACACGATGGTGGGTATCCTCAATGTGAAGGAGGGACTTCATCTCCACAATGACTGTGTGGTGGTCACTCCTAACGATACTGTCATGGGCAGATGCATCTGCAGCAGGCAGGTTGGTGAGGATGAGGTCAAGTATGCTTTTCCCTCTTGTTGGTTCCCTCACCACCTGCCGCAGACCCAGTCTAGCAGCTATGTCCTTTAGGACTCAGCCAGCTCGGTCAGTAGTGGTGTTACTGAGCCACTCTTGGTGATGGACATTGAAGTCCCCACCCAGAGTACATTCTGCACCCTTGCCACCCTCAGTGCTTCCTCCAAGTGATGTTCAACATGGAGGAGCCCTAACTGAGCCACTGTGGGAGGGCGGTACGTGGTAATCAGCAGGAGGTTTCCTTGCCCATGTTTGACCTGGTGAGCCTACATGGGGTCCAGAGTCGATGTTGAGGGCTCCCAGGGCAACTCCCTCCTGACTGTATACCACTGTGCCACCACCTCTGCCGGTGGGACAGGACATACCCAGGGACGGTGAGGGTGGAGTCTGGGACATTATCTGTAAGGTATGATTCCCTGAGGATGACTATGTCAGGCTGCTGCTTGACTAGTCTGTGAGACAGTTCTCCCAATTTTGGCACCAGCCCCCTGTTGTCATTTCTGGTGCCTCGGCCAATGCCAGAACATTCACCCATTCTCATTTCTTTTTGTAGCCTTTGTAGCGGTTTTGAGTAGCTTGCTAGGTCATTTCAGAGGGCATTTAAGAGTCAACCACATTTGCTGTGGGCCCCGAGTCACGTGTAGGCCAGAACGGGTAAGGACAGCAGATTTCCATTCCTGAAGGTGGGATTTAAACCCATGTCCCCAGAGCATCAGCCTGAGCCTCTGGATTACTATCCCGGCAACATTACCATTACACCACCAGCTCCTCAGGGAGTCCTGCCCAGCGTAGCTGGTTTTGAGAGATTGGTGCCTCGATGCTGCACCAGTTGGCTTGGGAGAGGATGGAGCAGTTGGAAATTCCTATAGCTGGACTTGGATCTTGCAAATCCACCACCTGGTGACACTTGCCCGGTGATTTGAGTTGCTGCCGTAGGGTGTCCAAATTTCCCAGGTATATAGGAGCATGGCGATCACTGCTGCCTAGTTTTGTTTTATTCGTTTATGGGATGTAGGTGTCGTTGTCTAGGCCAGTGTTTATTGCCCATCCCTAATTGCCCTTGAGATGGTGGTCGGGAGAAAGTTTAACATTTCAAATGTCGTATGAATATTGTAGGGAATGAAAACTCAGCCTTTGCAAAATGGCCAATCTCAGCAGTGATGATGGGTCATAACACTGAGGAAATGGGGAGAGGGGCCACTACTCGGGCCTGATATCTGTGAATCTTCACACCACCACCAAAAACCCTTACCCTCCTCTCTGAGAGAATCTCTCCCAGCATCAATTAAACTACAGCCCCAGGCCCCTCACTCCCAAGTTCTTGTTACATTTGCTCCCTGATGCTAATCCCACTTAAAATATGGAATAAGAATTGTCAATGTGTTGTCTTGGGATGTAATGAGTGCCAGGAGGTTTAATGCTCAGATTTAACCATCTTCCCGCAGCATCATTGTCACTATGAGGGCTCCGTCAGAACATTCCCTGGATCCAAGGTCTCTGCAAGTGTCTGCTCAGGGCTAAGGTAAAAGATGGATTTTACTCATTTACTGAAACTGAAATATTCCAGTTATTAGTATGTACATTGTTAGCTCAGTTAAGGTAACAGTTACTCACTGTGTAACTGTACTGGGATGTGTTTATTCAGCAGGGTAAGGGTTACTCACTGTGTAACTGTACTGGGATATGTTTATTCAGCAGGGTAAGGGTTACTCACTGTGTAACTGTACTGGGATATGTTTATTCAGCAGGGTAAGGGTAACTCACTGTGTGACTGTACTGGGATGTGTTTATTCAGCAGAGTAAGGATTACTCACTGTGTAAATGTACTGGGATGTGTTCATTCAGCAGGGTAAGGGTTACTCACTGTGTAACTGTACTGGGATGTGTTTATTCAGCAGAGTAAGGATTACTCACTGTGTAACAGTACTGGGATGTGTTTATTCAGCAGGGTAAGGATTACTCACTGTGTGGCTGTACTGGGATGTGTTTATTCAGCAGTGTAAGGGTTACTCACTGTGTAACTGTACTGGGATGTGTTTATTCAGCAGGGTAAGGATTACTCACTGTGTAACTATACTGGGATGTGTTTATTCAGCAGGGTAAGGATTACTCACTGTGTGACTGTACTGGGATGTGTTTATTCAGCAGTGTAAGGGTTACTCACTGTGTAACTGTACTGGGATGTGTTTATTCAGCAGAGTAAGGATTACTCACTGTGTGACTGTACTGGGATGTGTTTATTCAGCAGTGTAAGGATTACTCACTGTGTAACTGTATTGGGATGTGTTTATTCAGCAGGGTAAGGATTACTCACTGTGTAACTGTACTGGGATGTGTTTATTCAGCAGGGTAAGGATTACTCACTGTGTGACTGTACTGGGATGTGTTTATTCAGCAGGGTAAGGGTTATTCACTGTGTAACTGTACTGGGATGTGTTTATTCAGCAGGGTAAGGATTACTCACTGTGTGACTGTACTGGGATGTGTTTATTCAGCAGGGTGAGAGTTACTCACTGTGTAACTGTACTGGGATGTGTCTATTCAGCAGGGTAAGGATTACTCACTGTGTAACTGTACTGGGATGTGTTTATTCAGCAGAGTACGGGTTATTCACTGTGTAACTGTACTGGGATGTGTTTATTCAGCAGAGTAAGGATTACTCACTGTGTGACTGTACTGGGATGTGTTTATTCAGCAGGGTAAGGATTACTCACTGTGTAACTGTACTGGGATGTGTTTATTCAGCAGGGTAAGGGTTACTCACTGTGTAACTGTACTGGGATGTGTTTATTCAGCAGGGTAAGGGTTACTCACTGTGTAACTGTACTGGGATGTGTTTATTCAGCAGGGTAAGGATTACTCACTGTGGAACTGTACTGGGATGTGTTTATTCAGCAGGGTAAGGATTACTCACTGTGTAACTGTACTGGGATGTGTTTATTCAGCAGGGTAAGGGTTACTCACTGTGTAACTGTACTGGGATGTGTTTATTCAGCAGAGTAAGGTTTATTCACTGTGGAAATAAGCTGGGATTTGTTAATTCAGCTGAGGAAGTGTTCTCCCTCTTAGGTTGCACCTCAGCATCGAGGATGACTTGCTTCCACTCCCGCTCCATGCATAGTAAAATAGCTCATAAGCCCAACATGCAATCTGCACACATACGGACGGTGCTTGAAGCAGTGGGTAGATGGATTGTTTGAGTTTGTAAACTCCATCTGACAGTTTCAACTTTGCTTCTGCATGTTTGCAACCAGCCTCTCAGTGTGTCCTGTGCCTCCCCGTAGGTGCTCTCTCTCCATTTTGTTTGGTCACAAATCAGGATCTCCCTCAGTCTGTGGGCATACTCTATCTCTTGAGGGATGCCTTGAGGACAAACCTGGAGCATTTGTGCTATTCTGCTGGGATTGTCCCACTGCGATGATATTCTGAGTTGAGCAGTTTCTTCAGTCGCCTGGTGTCAGACCTATGACTGGCATGTCCTCCCCAGCCAAACTGGATTTGAGTCATGAGCAACCTGCTGCTGGGCAAGTTGGCTTGGGGGAGGATACTGCTGTCTGAAGTGTCTACACCAATGGTAAATGTCGTATTCTCACAAACAATCCTGATAAGTCCAAGACAAAAAGCTTCCACATCATGTCTCTTTTTTAGCAACACTCAAGTTCTGGACTATCCAATGACTAAATGATATTTATCTGTTCTTTGGAGACTTTAACCATTCAGGCAGTAGGAGACTATCTGTTGACATAATGTAAGAAACATTAATTAAGCAATAAAAGTTCATTCTTAACAAAGTTAGGTGCAACTTGTTGGGAAAGAGAGATAGTTTAAATAAGTTATCTTGGTATTGCAGCTAAGCTAAACAAAGAAGGGTAGAAGAATTGGACTTGCCTAGCCACCGGGGGCCAGAGAGACAGGCCCCTCCCACACTCATGCACAGAAGAAGAAAGACAGCAAATTTAATTTGAGCCTGTGGAGCTCTGTTGGTCTTTTAAAAGCAGCTGCCAGGAAGGGATGGAGCAAAGGGGATAGATAGCCAATCAGAAGCCAAGGAAAGCCCCAGAAATCCAGGGTAGTGGAAGAGGGGAAAGTCCAGTGAAGACCCTCTAGTCATAGAAAGGACAGGAACCTGGAAAAGGTCCTGCTCAGTGCAGTTAAAAGTGAGGGGCAGAGAAAGGCTCCAAGATTCAGGTTTAAAGCTTCAAGCTGCAGAAAGCAGATTTAAAGAGAGAACAGCTTTCAAGAGGCGAGGAGGTCCAAAGAGACAACCGAAGGTCTGGAACTCTTTGCTATGGGCATGTGAAGCAGAGGTACTGTTGATGGCTGAGTCAGTGAGGGAGCATGTGGAAGACAGCTTTGATGCAAGCAGCGACCCATGGAAGAGGAACATCAGAAGGAGAATTCTAAGAGAAATCTGAGAGAAAGCATGGTTTGGGAGAAGATTCCAAAGCGGGTTCTTGGAGAGTGGAGATTGGAAACTCTCGTGTGAAAGACAGAGTTCAGTGAGACCAGTCGGCTAGCAGTGTGAAAAGCACAGCCCATGTGCATGATTGGTGGTGCGCCGAACTCTGACCCGGGCAGCGTATGATCATTCTCTGATTGGTTGAGCTGGTGCGGGATCATTTAATGATGGTCTTCAGTATGCTTGCACATGAGCAGGGGGAACAGCTCATCCTGAGTGAGACACAGCCAGAGTGAGTGTGGGTATTGGCAATTTGGTGCACAGTGGGAATTCGGTGCAGAGGGGAAGATGTGCTCTTTGCATTTTTACTTTGCTATCCAACTTCTTAAATCTTCAGAGAGCGGTCTTGCCCTGCTGCAGCAGTAGAGGCTACAAGGGAGAGGAGTGACTGGTAAGTAGTGGGTAAGGTCAGGTAAGTATTTACTACTTTTATCGCTTATAGTTTAAGGTTTTTTTGTAGTTTACAGTTTGTATATTCTGTAGTAACGAGGATCAGGAAAGAAGGGCCCTAGAGTAATTGATTTCAAAGGTTTAATTTAAAGGGATAAGTCATGGCAGGAAAGCTCAAAGCCGTGGTGTGCTCCTTGTGCTCCATGTGGGAAGCCGGCGACATTTCCAGCTTCCCACGGGGACCAGCATGTGTACAGGAAGTGTGTCCAGCTGCAGCTCCTGGAAGCTCGGGTTTCAGAGCTGGAACAGCGGCTGGGGACACTGTGGAGCATCCACGAGTCTGAGAGCATCGCGAATAGCACATTTAGAGAGGTGGTCACACTACAGATGAAGGGATTTGAGGAAGGAAGGGAATGGATGACAACCAGGCAGTCCAAGAGAAACAGGCAGGTAGTTCAGGAGACCCCTGGGGTCTTGCTCACAAATCGGTATTCCAAATTGGAGGCTGATGAGGGCGCTGGTTCCTCCAGGGAGTGCAGACAGAGCCAAGCTTCTGGCACCACAAGCAGCCTGTCTGTACAGGGGGGGAGGAAGGGAGTAAGAGCAATAGTAATAGGGGATTCTATAGTCAGGGGAACAGATAGGTGCTACTGTGGCCGTCAATGTGACTCCAGGATGGTATGTTGCCTCCCTGGTGCCAGGGTCCGGGATGTCACTGAACAGCTGCAGGGCATCCTGAAGGGGGAGGGTGATAAGGCAGATGTCATGGTACATGTTGGTACCAATGACATAGGTAGAAAGAAGGAGGAGGTCTTGCATCAAGAATTCAGGGAGTTAGGCAGTAGACTAAAAAGCAAGACCTCTCGGGTTGTAATCTCTGGATTACTCCCAGTGCCACGTGCTAGTGAGCTCAGAAATAGGAGAATAGCACAGATGAATACGTGGCTTAAGAGCTGGTGCAGGAGGGAGGGTTTTAGATTCCTGGATCACTGGGACCGTTTCTGGGGAAGGTGGGACCTGTACAAGCGGGACGGTCTTCATCTGAACCAGAGCGGGACTAACATCCTTGTGGGCAGGTTTGCTAGTGCTGTTGGAAGGAGTTTAAACTAATTCAGCAGGGGAGGGGACACAGAATGTTAGCAGAATAGGGACACATCATAATACAGTAAAACAATCAAGTCAGAGGGAGTACAGCTGCATTAAGCTACAAGGGAGTAGGGCAAGGCTGAATGGCCTCTACTTTAATGCCAGGAGTATTACAGGTAAAATGGATGAGTTAAGGGTGAGGATTGACACGTGGAATTGTGATATAGTAGCCATCACTGAGACGTGGTTGAGGGAGGGGCAGGATTGGCAGCTCAACATTCTGGGATATAGAATCTTCAGGCGAGACAGGGGAGGGGGTAAAAGAGGAGGAGGAATTGCATTATTAGTTAAGGAGTCAGTTACTGCAGTAAGGAGAGATGATATCTTGGAGGGGGCATCGAATGAAGTTTTGTGGGTAGAGCATGGGAATAAAAAAGGGGCAGCCACATTATTAGGTGTTTATTATAAACCCCCAGATAGTCAGCGGGAAATTGAGGAGCAAATATGTGCACAATTTGTGGAGGTGTGTAAAAACAATAACAATAGGGTAATTATATTAGAACAAAGAACAAAGAACAAAGAAAAGTACAGCACAGGAACAGGCCCTTCGGCCCTCCAATCCTGCGCCGATCATATTGCCCGTCAACTAAAACATTTTGCACTTCCGGGGTCCGTATCCCTCTATTCCCATCCTATTCATGTATTTGTCAAGCTGCCTCTTAAACACCACTATCGTACCTGCTTCCACCACCTCCTCTGGCAGCGAATTCCAGACACTCACTACCCTCTGCGTAAAAAACTTGCCCCGCACATCTCCTCTATAGTTTTCTCCTCTCACCTTAAATCTATGTCCCCTAGTAATTGACTCTTCCACCCTGGGAAAAAGCTTCTGACTATCTACTCTGTCCATGCCACTCATAATTTTGTAAACTTCTATCAAGTCGCCCCTCAATCTCCGTCGCTCTAGTGAGAACAATCCAAGTTTCTCCAACCTCTCCTCATAGCTAATAACCTCCAGACCAGGCAGCATCCTGGTAAACCTCCTCTGCACCCTCTCCAATGCCTCCATATCCTTCTGGTAATGTGGTGACCAGAATTGCATGCAATATTCCAAGTGTGTCCTAACCAAGGTTCTATACAGCTGCAGCATGACTTCCCAGGTTTTATACTCAATACCCCTGCCAATGAAGGCAAGCATGCCATATGCCTTCCTTGACTACCTTATCCACCTGCGTTGCCACTTTCAGTGACCTGTGGACCTGTACACCCAGATCCCTCTGCCCGTTGATGCAATTAAGGGTTCTGCCATTTATTGTATAATTCCTACCTGTATTAGAACTTCCAAAATGCATTACCTCGCAGTTGTCCGTATTAAACTCCATCTGGCATTTCTCCGACCAAGTCTCCAACCGATCTATATCCTGTTGTATCCTTTGACAATCCTCTTCACTATCTGCAACTCCTCCAACCTTAATGTCGTCCGCAAACTTACTAATTAGCCCAGTTACATTTTCCTCCAAATCCTTTATGTATACTACAAACAGCAATGGTCCCAGCACTGATCCCTGCGGAACTCCACTAGTCACAGCTCTCCATTCAGAAAAGCACCCTTCCACTGCTACCCTCTGTCTTCTATGACCAAGCCAATTCTGTATCCATCTTGCCAGCTCACCTCTGATCCCGTACGATTTCAACTTTCCCAATATTAATTGAGATAGACATAGTGTTAAGGGTTTGGATGGAGTGGATTTCTTGAAATGTGTACAGGAGAACTTTTTAGGTCAATATGTAGAGGGTCCAACAAGGGACGGCGCAGTGCTGGACCTAATTCTGGGGAATGAAGCCGGACAGGTGGCTGAGGTGGTGGTGGGCAAGCATTTTAGTGATAGCAACCACAACATGGTATAATTTAATGGACGAAGAAATAGGCAAGTTGCAAAAAAATGTTTTGGATTGGGGGGAGAGTGGATTTTAGTAAAATAAGACAGGATCTGGCCAAGGTAGACTGGGAACAGTTACTTGTGGGGAAATCTACAGAGGAGCAGTGGGAGGTGTTCAAAAAGGAAATGGGGAGGGTACAGACTCAACATGTTCCCTCTAGGGTGATAGGAAGGAGTAACAAGCCCAGAGAACCATGGATGACCAGAGATATTCAGCTTACGATGAGAAGGAAAAGAGAGGCTTTTAGCAGGTACAAGGGAAGCAAATCAGCGGAGACATTAGTGGAGTACAGAAAGTGCAGGGTGGAGCTTAAGAAAGCAATTAGGAGAGCAAAGAGGGGATATGAGAAAACTCTGGCTGGTAAAAGTAGGGAAAATTCCAAGATATTCTATAAGTATATCAATGGGAAGAGGATAACCAGGGAAAGAATAGGGCCATGCAGGTCTGGCAGCATCGGCGGAGAAGAGCACAGTTGACGTTTCGAGTCCTCATGACCCTTCAACAGAACTGAGTAAAAATAGGAAAGGGGTGAAATATAAGCTGGTTTAAGGGGGCGGGGAGGGTTGTTGGGACAAGCAGCCAGTAATAGGTGGAGATAACCAAAAGATGTCACAGACAAAAGGACAAAGAGGTGTTGAAGGTGGTGATATTATGTAAAGGAATGTGCTAATTAAGAGTAGAAAGCAGGACAGACAAGGTACAGATAGACCTAGTGGGGGTGGGGGAATACTAAAAGGGCTAAAAGGTAGAGATAAACAATGGGTGGAAATACATTTAAAAATAATGGAAATAGGTGGGAAAAGAAAAATCTATATAAATTATTGGAAAAAGCAAAAAGGAGGGGGAAGAAATGGAAGGGGGGGTGGGGATGGAGGAGAGAGTTCAAGATCTAAAGTTGTTGAACTCAATATTCAGTCCGGAAGGCTGTAAAGTGCCTAGACGGAAGATGAGCTGCTGTTCCTCCAGTTTGCGTTGAATTTCACTGGAACAATGCAGCAAGCCAAGGACGGACATGTGGGCAAGAGAGCAGGGTGGAGTGTTGAAATGGCAAGCGACAGGGAGGTCTGGGTAATGCTTGTGGACAGACCGAAGGTGTTCTGCAAAGCGGTCACCCAGTCTGCGTTTGGTCTCTCCAATGTAGAGGAAACCGCATTGGGAGCAGCGAATGCAGTAGACTAAATTGAGGGAAGTGCAAGTGAAATGCTGCTTCACTTGAAAGGAGCGTTTGAGCCCTTGGACGGTGAGGAGGGGGGAAGTAAAGGGGCAGGTGTTGCATCTTCTGCGGTTGCATGGGAAGGTGCTGTGGGAAGGGGTTGAGATTTAGGGGGTGATGGAGGAGTGGACCAGGGTGTCCCGGAGGGAACAATCCCTACGGAATGCCGCCAGTGAGGGGTGAAGGGAAGATGTGTTTGGTGGTGGCATCATGCTGGAGTTGGCGGAAATGGCGGAGGATGATCCTTTGAATGCGGAGGCTGGTGGGGTGATAAGTGAGGACAAGGGGGACCCTATCATGTTTCTGGGAAGGAGGAGAAGGCGTGAGGGTGGATGCGCGGGAGATGGGCCAGACACGGTTGAGGGCCCTGTCAACCACCGTGGGTGGAAAACCTCGGTTAAGGAAGAAGGAGGACATGTCAGAGGAACTGTTTTTGAAGGTAGCATCATCAGAACAGATGCGATGGAGGCGAAGGAACTGAGAGAATAGGATGGAGTCCTTACAGGAAGTGGGGTGTGAGGAGCTGTAGTCGAGGTAGCTGTGGGAGTCGGTAGGCTTGTAATGGATATTGTTGGACAGTCTATCACCAGAAATTGAGACAGAGAGGTCAACGAAGGGAAGGGAAGTGTCAGAGATGGACCTTGTGAAAATGATGGAGGGGTGGAAATTCGAAGCAAAATTAATAAATTTTTCCAGGTCCCGACGAGAGCATGAAGCAGCACCGAAGTAATCATTGATGTACCGGAGAAAGAGTTGTGGGAGGGGGCCGGAGTAGGACTGGAACAAGGAATGTTCCACATACCCCATAAAGAGACAGGCATAACTGGGGCCCATGCGGGTACCCATAGCCACACCTTTTATTTGGAGGAAGTGAGAGGAGTTAAAGGAGAAATTGTTCAGTGTGAGAACAAGTTCAGCCAGACGGAGGAGAGTAGTGGTGGAGGGGGATTGTTCGGGCCTCTGTTCGAGGAAGAAGCTGAGATCCCTCAGACCATCCTGGTGGGGGATGGAGGTGTAGAGGGATTGGACATCCATGGTGAAGAGGAGGCGGTTGGGGCCAGGGAACTGGAAATTGTTGATATGATGTAGGGCATCAGAAGAATCACGGATGTAGGTGGGAAGGGACTGGACAAGGGGAGAAAGAATGGAGTTAAGATAGTAAGAAATGAGTTCCGTGGGGCAGGAACAGGCTGACACGATCAGTCTGCCAGGACAGTCTTGTCTGTGGATTTTGGGTAGGAGGTAGAAGCGGGCCGTCCGAGGTTGGGCGACTATCAGGTTGGAAGCTGTGGGAGGAAGATCTCCAGAGGAGATGAGGTCAGTGACAGTCCTGGAAACAATGGCTTGATGTTCCGTGGTGGGGTCATGGTCCAGGGAGAGGTAGGAGGAAGTGTCTGTGAGTTGACGCTCAGCCTCCGCGAGGTAGAGGTCAGTGCGCCAGACAACAACAGCACCACCCTTGTCAGCGGGTTTGATGACAATGTCAGGGTTGGACCTGAGAGAACGGAGTGCAGTGAGTTCAGAGAGAGACAGATTAGAATGGGTGAGAGGAGCAGAGAAATTGAGACGGCTAATGTCACACCGACAGTTCTCAATGAAAAGATCAAGAGAAGGTAAGAATCCAGAGGGAGGGGTCCAGGTGGAGGGAGAATATTGGAGGTGGGTAAAAGGATCCGTTGAACGGGGAGAGGACTCCTGGGATGGGGAAGGAAGGACAGGCAGGGGTGGAGGGTCCCAGATGGGTGTTGGTGTCGATGAGTTGTTGGAGCTTGCGTTCCTTTGCACCTGAAAGAAAGAGACAAAGTTTCTTGTTGAGGCGTCGGATGAGATGAAGAATAAAATGAAACTGGGGACAAGGACAGTTTAGAGTTAGGGTGTGTCGGTGCTGCTGGAGGGAGGGGTCGAGTGTGTTCATATGGCGGCGCATGGCACTGAGTGTGGATCTCAGGATGCGACGGGAACAGCAGTCCGAGAAACGTTTTATGTCCCAGAGATACCTGTAATCCTGGGTGGGTTCGAAACAAGAGGGATGGAATTTCAGTTGAAATCCACGTGGGGTAAGTCGGAGACGGAGACAGTCACTGAGAAAGGAAATATGGCTGTGAAAGCGGGTTTTAGTAAACACCTTGTCAAACACCAGGAGAGAAATGGAAAGCAATGAAGGTGAACAGGGAAAAAGAGAGATACGGAAATCCTGTCGGACAGAAGAGCAGTACTTCTTCAATGTGGGCATTCCTGGAAGAGAAGTGACAGTCAATTAAACACTAAGATAAAAGCAAAAAACTGCAAATGCTGGAAATCCAAAACAAAAACAAAAATACCTGGAAAAACTCAGCAGGTCTGACAGCATCTGCAGAGAGGAACAGTTAACATTTCGAGTCCGTATGACTCTTTAGCAGAACTAAGGAAAAATAGAAAAGAGGTGAAATATAAGCTGGTTTAAGGTGGGGGGTGTTGGGACAAGTAGAGCTGGATAGAGGGCCAGTGATAGGTGGAGATAACCAAAAGATGTCACAGACAAAAGAACAAAGAGGTGTTGACGGTGGTGATATTAGCTAATGGGTGTGCTAATGGTGATATTAAGGGTAGAAAGCAGGACAAGCAAGGTACAGATAGCCCTAGTGGGGGTGGGGTTGGGGGAAGGGATCAAAATAAACTAAAAGGTGGAGATAAAACAATGGATGGAAATACATATGAATCCTGGCCCAGCCAGCGAAGCCCACATCCCGTGAATGAAAAAAGAAATAAAGATTCTGGAAAAGTCCAAGAGGATTGGAAACCTGCCAATGTAACATCCTTATTCAAAAAGGGGAGGGAGACATAAAACAGGTAACTATAGGCCAGCTAGCTCTACACCCATCATTGGGAAAATGTTAGAGTCTATTATAAAGGATGTTATAGCAGAGCATTTAGAAATACATAGTGTAATCAAGCAGAGTCAGCATGGCTTCATGAAGGGGAAATCATGCCTGACAAATTTATTAGAATTCTTTGAGGTAACAAGCAGGATAGATAAAGGGGAACCAGTAAATGTAATATATTTGGATTTCCAAAAGGTGTTCGATAAGGTACCACACATAAGGCTACTTGATAAGATAAGAGCCGATGGTGTTGGGGGTAGTATATTAGTATGGATAGAGGATTGGATAACTAATAGAAGATAGAGAGTTGGGATAAGGGGGGCATTTTCAGGATGGCAACCTGTAACTAGTGGAGTGCCACAGGGATCAGTGCTGGGGTCACAATTATTTACAATATCTTAATACATATTGGATGAGGGAAGTGAATGTACTATCGCCAAGTTTGCGGATGACACAAAAATAGGTGGGAAGCAAGTGGTGAGGATGACAGAGTCTACAGAGGGATATAGACAGGTTAAATGAGTGGGGAAAATCTTGGCAGGTGGAATATAATGTGGGAAAATGTGAGGTTCTGCACTTTGGCAGGAAGAATAGAGGAGCTGAATATTATTTAAATGGAGAAAGACTGCAGAAAGCTGCAGCACAGAGGGATTTGGGGGTCCTCATGCATGAATCACAAAAAGCTAACATACAAATTCAACAGGTAATAGGGAAGGCAAATGGAATGTTGGCCTTTATTTCAAAGGGAATGGAGTATAAAAATAGGGAAGTCTTGCTAAAACTATACAAGGCCCTCCACTAATCACTGGCCCTCTATCCAGCTTTACCTGTCCCACCCCCCTCAACCAGCTTATATTTTACATCATTTCTCTATTTCCTTAGTTCTGATGAAGAGTCATATGGACTCGAAACATCAACTGTGTTCCTCTCCGCAGATGCTGTCAGACCTGCTGAGTTTTTCCAGCTATTTTTGTTTTTGTTATACAAGCTACTAGTTAGACGACACCTAGAATACTGTGAACAGTTTTGGACCCTTATCTAAGGAAAGATATACTGGCATTGGAGGCAGTCCAGAGAAGGTTCACTAGGTTGATCCCAGGGATGGAGGGATTTTCTTATGAGGAGAGGTTGAGTAGGTTGGGCCTGTACTCATTGGAGTTTAGAAGAATGAGAGGCGACCTTATTGAAACATATAAGATTCTTTGGGGGCTTGACAGGGTAAATGCTGAGAGGTTGTTTCCCCTTGTGGGAGAGCCTGGGACCAGAGGGCATAATCTCAGAGTAAGGGGTCACCTATTTATAGAAATGAGGAGGAATTTCTTCTCTCCGAGGGTAGTGAATCTTTGGCATTCTTTACTGCAGAGGGCTGTAGAGGCTGGGTCATTAAGTATATTCAAGGCTGAGATAGATAGATTTTTAATCAGTAAGGGAATCAAGGGTTATGGGGAAAAGGCAGGAAAGTGGAGTTGAGGATTATCAGATCAGCCATGATCTCATTGAATGGCGGAGCAGACTCGATGGGCCGAATGGCTGACTGAGTGATCTGGGACACTTTTTCCAGAAAGCAGTCACGCTTTTAGGCTAGATAGATTCGGTTTGTGGTCAGTAACAGGAGGGCATAACTGTAGGAGAGGCAGGTATGGTGATCCAGAAAGGTAGCAATGAAGGAGCCTCAGGCATTGCAGTGACCCAACAGGTTCATTTCTCTGGCAGTTTGTGTGGACGTGAG
Source organism: Cetorhinus maximus (assembly GCF_964194155.1). Lineage (NCBI taxonomy): Eukaryota > Metazoa > Chordata > Chondrichthyes > Lamniformes > Cetorhinidae > Cetorhinus > Cetorhinus maximus. Next base: position 247,056,112 of record NC_135879.1, read on the forward strand.
CAGGAGCTGCATGGAGGATGAACACACTGTTCCAGCCAGTACCCTGGCCAGGTTCCCTCAGTTTGTTATGACCCCGGGTGAGGAGGGATGAACTCGCTCCCCGGTTTGTTCAACCCCCCTCAATTGGCCGCAACAGGCTTAATTTAAAAAGGATCTCTTCCCTCGTGGGTACGTTTTCCCAGCCCCAAGTTAAAGGAAGAGTGAGTTTACTACTTACTAAAATGCCAGAAAAAATTGTAAAACCGCAACACACATACACACAGTTTCGAAATGAGAAGCGAGTCCAGAAATAATGGTTGAAAGAAAAGGTCTATGAATCAGTCTTTGGCTCATCCATGAGCAGTAGATGGTGAAATGTTGCGGCTGTTATGTTGGGGTAACTCCGGTTGCGTTGACTTTGACAGTTGGGCAGTTGGTTTGGAGATTCTTGGTCCTGCACGGTAGCTGAAAGGAGTAGTCCTGTTTCCTTTTTGACTGTGGCTTTGCTGACTTGTGACTTGCTCCCAACAATCAGAGAGAGGGGATCTTTTTACCTGCAAGCTTCAGGAACACTTTGGTGATGCTCTTCAGCTGTGGTTTTCGCAGCACACCCTCATACACCAGGACTAGAACGCCAAAACTAGCATATAGAACTAGAGTTGCAGTTGGCTTTTTGACCCCTTTTCTTGTGTATTCCTGGATGGGAAAAAAAAACAAACAAACATGTCTTTCTCCCAGACGTGCTTTCTTTTCAACTCACATCATGTCCACAGTCTGGGATATAACTCAACAGAAGATGGTTTCTGTTGATATGGTAATCCGCCTTCATTATCCTCACAACCATAGGAGATTGCAGTTCGGTTTTTGCAGTGCATCTTTTCCCTTTGAAGTGCCTGTCTGAAGTCGACCTTGACACTCTTTACGGTGTGACATTCCATTCTCTGGACTAGTAGGTCAATTGTAATCCACATAGGAATTTTCCAGCAAGTGGTTACTTTACATTCTCAGCCAACCTTTGCTTGTATGTCCTAAACAAACACATGCTTAACGTAAAAGTTCAATATGTCGGTAAGTAATTCGGGGCTATGATCCATGGTCATGACACAGACTAACCATGGCACAGTGGTACAGAGGGCCACTCAAATGAGGGAGCACAAAGGAATGCTAGATGTAGTAGGGGGCAGTATAATGACGGAGATAGATTGCATTCCTTGCACCCGGAAGTCTGGGCCCCCCGAAGGCTGCGTTGCCTGCGTAATTGAGGACACCTCCTCAGGGTTGGACAGGAATTTGCAGCAGGAGGGGAAGGATCCCAGTTGTCACGGTCCAAATAGGTACCAATGACATAGCTAGAACTAAGAAACTGCTGAGGGAGTGTGAGCAACTAAGAACTAAATTAAAAAGCAGAATCACAAAGGTAGTAACCTCTGGATTATATCTGAGCCAAAAGCTGATTAGCAGAGGGTAATGAAGATCAGACAGTTGAATGCACGGCTGGAAGATTGGTGTGAGGGAAATGGGCTGTGATTTATTGGGCACAGGGATCAGTATTGGGGAAAATGGCAGATGTACCATTAGGATGGCCTTCACCCGAACTACGCTTGGACCAGTGTCCTGGTACATTGCATAACTAGTGCTATAGAGAGGGCTTTCAACTAAATAGTGAAGGGGGAGGAGGATTCATGTGAATGGATACTTGGAAAGTTAAAGAGAATGGACAAAATACTGGGTAGAAATGTGGGTTATGATAATCAGGGTTTGACAGGAAGGAACAGAGTGTACAAACATTAGCATGCTCCAGAAAATAAGGTCAGAGTGGGGAAAAATAGTAATAAGATGGAATTAAAGGCTTTTTATCTGAATGCATTCAGAATTCATAACAAGATGTATACATTGATAGCACCAGTAGAAATAAATGAGTATGATATGAAAGCCATGACAGAGACGCAGTGGCAACATGACCACGGCTGGGACCTGAATATCCAGGGTATTTGGCATGTCGGAAGGACAGGAAGGAAGGAAAAGGAGATGGGGTAGCTCTGTTAATAAAGGATGAGATCAGTACAATGGTGGAAAAATCATTTTGGTTTGCTGGATCGAAATTTGGAATCAGTTTGGGTGGAGATAAGAAATAACAAAGGACATGAATCACAGATGGGAGTGGTTTAGTGAGTGTGGTTTATAGGCCCTTTGAGAATAGCTGCACTGCAGGATAGAGTATAAATCAAGAAATACTGGGGGCTTGTAAGAAAATTACTGTAATAATTGTGGAATACTTTAATCTTTGTAAAGTTTGGATGAATCAAATTGGCAAAGGTAGCCTAGGGGATGAGTTCATAGAGTGTATTAGGGATAGTTTCTTAGAGCAAAATGTTCTGGAAGCAACCAGGTACCAGGCTATTTTAGACATGGTAATGTGCAATGAGATTGGATTAATGAATGACCTCACAGTGAAGGATCTTCTTGGTAAAAAAAATGATCATAGGATGATAGATCTTCACATTCAGCTTGAGGGTGAGAAACCTGGGCCTGAAAATAGTGTTTTACACTTAAATAATGGCAATTACTGGCTGAAGTAGCATGTGGAAATTGCTTAACAGGTAAGATGATAGAGAATCAGTGGCAGACAGTTAAGGAGATAGTTCATAACTCTCAATAAGGATATGTTCCATTGAGAAAGAAAGACTCTAAGGGAAGGATGCATCATCTGTGGCTACCGTGTAAATTAAGGATAATATCAAATTAAAAGAAAATATGTACAATGCTGCAAAGATTAGTGGCAGGCCAGAAGATTGGGAAACTTAGAAACCAGCAAATGACGGTTAAAAAATTAATAAAGAGGGAGAAATTGGAGTGTTAGAGAAAACTAGCAAGAAATCCCAAAGGTCCCTTAGTGAGTGAAATCAGGGAATTAATAATGAGAAACAAGGAAATGTGTCATTTTCAGGTTGACAAACTGTAACTAGTGGAGTGCCACAGGGATCAGTGCTGGGGCCACAACTATTTATAACTATCAATCTACAACCTCTATCAATGATTTGGATGAAGGAGCCGAATGTATTTTAGCCAAATTTACTAATAATACAAAGTTTGAATATTCTGTACAGTTTGGTTTTCTTCCTTAAAGAGGGATAGACATTCACTGGGGGCAGGTCAGAGGACCTTCACTGGACTGATTCCCGGGATGAAGGCTTTGCATGATGAGGAATGGCTGAGTGGTTTGGGTACATACTCACTGATGTTCAGAAGAATGAGATGTGGTCTTATTGTAACATACACGATCCTAAGGGATCCTGAGTAGATGTTGAGAGGATGTTTCTTCTAGTGGTGGACTGTGGAACAAGGGGGGGGCAGAGTTTAAAAATAAGGGGTGGCCCCTTTAAGATGGAGATGAGGAGGAATTTCTTCTCTCAGATGATGGCTCACCTTTCGAATTCTGTTGCGTGGGGAGCATTGGAGCCTGTGTCACTGAATATGTTCAAGGCTGCATTAGACAGAGTTTTGATTGACAAGGAAGTCAAAGGTTATGGGGTGAGGCAGGAAAGTGGAGTTGAATGGTGGGGCAGTTTCGATGGGCTGAGTGGCTCACTCCTGCTCCTTTTTGTTTATGACCTTAAGATTATTCGCTCCGTAACTGTACTAGGATGATCTGGGTAAAGGTTACCCAGTGCACTTCTGCTCTCGAATTATCTATTCTGCAGGATTAGAGTCTGGGAAATCCTGTTGGGGAATTATTTATTCAGCAGGGCATGAGTTACTCCAAATATAACTACAGATTTGCTTCTCTTTCCGCAGGATAAATGTGTTCTCTCTCTCTCTCTCTTCCTCTAGTGCCCTGATTGTTTTCAGTAATCGAACTTACATCATTGAGCATCTTGAGGGAGATAAAGATGGACGCCATTTGCTATACAGACCTGAAGATCTCCCCCCGGCACCAAGTAGCTGCGGAGTCAAAAATGCCCCCCCTGAGTTAACCCTGACTGAGCACCTTCAGCGTTCACAGAGGGTGAGTCATGAGCAACATCAGCAACGTGATTAAAAGCAACAAACGATTCATTTAGTAATGGCAGCGCGCAAACAGCGTGTTCAGCCCAGTGGGCCTATGGTCAGGCTCTACGATAAAGGCAAAATACTGCGGATGCTGGAAACCTGAAATAAAAACAGAAAATGCTGGGGAAACTCAGCAGAGCCTGACCACACTCGTGGAGAGAGGAAAACAGAGTTATCGAGTTTCCAGTCTATATGACTCTTCTTTGGAGCTAAAGAGACGTAGGAAGGTGATGGGATTTATTCTGCTGAAGGGGTGGGGGGGGTGGTGGGGGCAAGTGAAGTGAGATAGGTCAGCAATAGGTGGGGACTAAGGAGAGAATGTAAAAAAATGTCCCAGACACAAGAAAAGGGGAGTGTTCATAGTAGTGTTAAGGACTAAAGAAGGTGCTGATAGTGGCACAAAGGTAAGAAAGCAGAATGTGTGAATAGCAAAACAAGGGTTAGCACTCGCAAAGAACAACATGGAAAGAGTAACAGGAGGCACTGTAGGGGGTGGGGTGAGGGGGCGGAGTGGTGGTTGGGGAAAAAAGGATGGAAAAGGAGATTAAAAAAGTGAATAAAACAATGAATCAATGAATCAAAATAAAAATAAGTAAATAAAAAATAAATTTAAAAAAGGACTTAAAAAGTGGCAAAGATGGAGGGGAGAGGTCATGGTCTAAAATTGTTGAATTCAATATTCAGTCCGGCAGGCTGTAAAGTGCCTAGTCGGAAGATGAGGTGCTGTTCCTCCAGTTTGCGTTGAGCTTCACTGGAATATTGCAGCAAGCCAAGGACAGACATGTGGGCATGAGAGCAGGGTGGAGTGTTAAAATGGCAAGCGACAGGGAGGTCTGGGTAATGCTTGCGGACAGACCGAAGGTGTTCTGCAAAGCGGTCACCCAGTCTGCGTTTGGTCTCTCCAGTGTAGAGGAGACCGCATTGGGAGCAGCGAATGCAGTAGACTAAACTGAGGGAAGTGCAAGTGAAATGCTGCTTCACTTGAAAGGATTAATTCTGAAAGTGAATCCCACAACCTCTCAATTCGCTGTGTTCTTCTACACCCTTGGTCATTGCCTGGCACTTGTGAGTCCTGCTTGTTACTTGCCACTTATCAGCCCCAGCCTGAGTGCTGTACAAGTCTTAATGCAAGTGAGACTGGACTGCTTCAGTGACTGAGGAGTTGCGAATGATACTGAACATTGTGCAACCATCAGTGAACATCCCTACTGCTGACCTTATAATGAAGGAAGCTGAAGATAGTTGGGTCTAGGAGATCACCCTGAGGAACTCCTGCAGCAATGGCTGAGGGCTGAATTGATTGACCTCCAACAATCGCAGCCATCTTCCTTGGTGCTAGGTATGACTCCAACCAATGAAGAGTTTTCCCCCCGATTCCCATTGACTGCAATTTTTCTGGGGCTCGTTGATGCCACAAATGGTCAAATTAGCCTTGGTTTCAAGGGCAGTCACTCTCATTTCGCCTCTTGAGTTCAGCTCCTTTGGCCACGTTTCGACCATGTTTGCAATGAGATCAGGAGCTGAGTGATCCTGGCGGAACCCAGGTGAGCCGTCACTGAGCAGGTTCTGGCTGTATCAGTGCCACTGGATAACACTCAACCCCTTCCATCACTTTTCTGATGGTTGAGAGGAGAGCGATGAGGCAGTAACTGGGCTGAGTTAGAATTATCCTGCTTTTTGTGGACAGGAAATGCCTGGGCAGTTTTTCACATTGTCAGATAGAAGCTCGTGTTGTAGTTGTATTGGACTAGCTTGGCTAGGAGCCTGGCTAATTCTGGAGCACAAGTCTTCAGTAATCCTCTCGGAATATTGTCAGGGCCCATGGCCTTTGCAGTGTCCAATGCCTGCAGCCGTTTTGTGATATCACATTGGAGGGAATTGAATTGGCTAAAGACTGACATATTTGACACTGGGATCTCTCAGGAGGAGGCCCTTCTGGCTGAAGATTGTTGCGAATGCTTCAGCCTTATCTTTTGCACTGATGTGCTGGGCTCCCCCATCATTGAGGATGGGGATATTTGTGGAGCCTCCTCCTCCAGTGAGTTGTTTAATTGTCCGCCACCAATGATGATTAGATATGACAGGACTGCAGAGCTTTGACCTCATCCATCAGTTGTAGGGCCATTTAACTCTCTCGCTGGCTGCCATCAATGCTTGGCAGCGAATCCCTGTGTTGTAGCTTCACCAGGTCGGCACCTCGTTTTTAGATATGCCTGGCACTGCTCCTGGCATGATCACCTGCACACCACAGTGAATCAGGGTTGACCCCCTGTCTTGATGGTAAGGATAGAGTGAGGTAGTTGAATACAATTCTGCTGCTGTTGGCAAACAGGATGCCCAGTTTCAAGCTGCTAGATCCTTTCTGAAGCTATCCCACTGAGCACAGTTCCAGTTCTTCTAACCTATCTTGATAGCTCATATTCTTCAGATTGTGAATGCGCTGTGCACATTTTCCAAAGCCTCAATATGAGGAACTGCAAAATTTGACGCAGAGACTAGCACCCGAGGACACAGCCTCAGAGTAAAGGGAAGACCTTTTAGAACAGAGATGAGGAGAAACTTCTTTAGCCAGAGAGTGGTGAATCTATGGAATTCATTGCCACATAAGGCTGTGGAGGCCAGGTCATTGAGTGTATTTAAGACCGAGATAGATAGGTTCTTGATTGGTAAGGGGATCAAAGGTTACGGGGAGAAGGCGGGAGAATGGGGTTGAGAAACTTATCAGCCATGATTGAATGGCGGAGCAGACTCGATGGGCCGAATTGCCTAATTTCTGCTCCTATGTCTTTTGGTCTTATGAGGCCTGACCAAGGTCTTGTAAAAGGATGAAATAGTTTATTTTGTCTTATAAGTGTCCTATAAATATTCCCTAACACCCTAGTCACTCTAAGCTGTCATGATAAGGCATTGCCCATGCACCTCGAGATCTGTACACTAGAAAGCCCACATCTCTTTGTTTCTCCACCAGCTTTAATGCTATTTCCCTGAAGGATGTATATATGCTCAGCATCCACCCTGTGCACATGCACTTCTGTAAATTGAATCCATGTTCCAATCATGAGCCCAATCCTTCAAAGCATTAGGATCCCCTGAAACAGTTGAACATCATCTACAGTTCACACAGAACTTGGCATCACCCACAGAATTGTGTATTATGCCCCCAACACATATTCTTTCATGGGATGTGGGCATCGCTGGCTGGGCCAGCATTTTTGGCCACCCCTCTTTGCACTTGAGAAGGTGGTGGGTGAGCTGCCTTCTTGAACCGCTGCAGTCCATGTGGTGTAGGTACACCCACAGTGCTGTTAGAGAGGGAGTTCCAGGATTTTGACCCAGCGACAGTGAAGGAACGGCGATATATTTCCAAGTCAGGATGGTGAGTGACTTGGAGGGGAACCTGCAGATAGTGATGTTCCCTTGCATCTGTTGCACTGGTCCATCGAGGTAGTAGAGATTGTGAGATTGGAAGGTGCTGTTGAAGGAGCCTTGGTGAGTTGCTGTAGTGCACCTTGTAGATGGTACACACTGCTGCTACTGTGTGTCGGTGGTGGAGGGAATGAATGTTTAAGGTGGTGGATGGGGTGCCAAACAAGCAGGTTGCTTTGACCTGGATGATGTGGAGCTTCTTGAGTATTGTTGGAGCTGCACTCATCCAGGCAAGTGGGGAGTATTCCATCACACTCCTGACTTGTGCCTTGTAGATGGTGGACAGGCTTTGGGGAGTCAGGAGGTGAATTACTCGTCACAGGATTCCTAGCCTCTGACCTGCTCTTGCAGCCACAGTACTTATGTGGCCAGTCTAGTTCAGTTTCTGGTCAATGTTAAGACCTGGGATGTTAATAGTGGTATTGCCATGGTAATGCCATTGAATGTCCAGTGGATTTGGCACAAGCTGGCAATTGTGTGGCATGGTTATCAGATGCCACTTATCAGCCCAAGTCCGAACGCTGATCAGGTCTTGCTGCGTATGGGCATGGAATGCATCAGTAATATCTAAGCAAAATATTGTAGATGCTGGAGATCTGAAATAAAAACAGAAACTCAACAGGGCCAGCTCAGACATGAGGGGCTGAATGGTCTCTTTCTGCACCATAACTTTTCTATGATTCTATAGTCTGGCTGCTTCTGTGGAGAGAAAACCAATTCGTGTGGCGACCTCTTGATAAATGGCCTTGAAATAGACCTAATTCCATGTGAAATAGACCTTTATTCCAATAGCCCTCCAGCTAGTTCTCAACCCAGATCAATATACTACCTCCAATGCGAGATAGAGCCTTAGGTCTAGGTGAGAAACCAAGAAAATTAAGAAAATTGAAGTAAACAATCCAAAATCTTCTACAGATGTGTAACATTCATGCCACACATGTGCCAAGCAATGAGCATCTTCAACATTCAATGGTATTAACATGGCTGAATCCCCCACTATCAATGCCCCAAGGGTTACCGTTGACCAGACGTTTAACAGGACTAGCCAGATAAATACCCTGGCTATGCTTTGACCGATGCAGTTGGTAAAGCGGAGTTTTTTAAAAATCCCAGAGAGAAATTTTAAACAACTGTCATAACCTATAATTATTAGTGTTCTGTTCGAGATGTGACTCTAAATTCAGGAATCAGCCCACTCGTTCTCGAGGTTTTATATTAAACTAAATGAAAAGTTTTATTAATTTACACAGGTTAAAATATATACACATGGCTACAAATTACTACAATCATAACCTTTAACAAATTCCCAAACTAATCTCCATTAAAGCTGTGCTTGCACACGAACTTGCACACAGTGTGCTTGCACACGAACAGGGGAGAGAGCTCATCCTGAGTGAGACACAGCCAGAGTGAGTGTGGGTATTGGCAGTTTGGTGCACAGTGGGAATTCGGTGCAGAGGTGAAGATGTGCTCTTTGCATTTTTACTTTGCTATCCAACTTCTTAAATCTTCAGAGAGTGGTCTTGCCCTGCTGCAGTAGTAGAGGCTACAAGGGAGAGGAATGACTGGTAAGTAGTGGGTAAGGCCAAGTAAGTATTTACTACTTTAATCGCTTATAGTTTAAGGTTTTTTTGTGGTTTATAGTTTGTATATTCTGTAGTAATGAGGATCAGGAAAGAAGGGCCCTAGAGTGATTGATTTAATAGGTTTAATTTAAAGGGGTAAGTCATGGCAGAAGAGCTCAAAGCCGTGGTGTGCTCTTTGTGCTCCATGTGGGAAGCCGGCGACATTTCCAGCTTCCCACAGGGACCAGCATGTGTGCAGGAAGTGTGTCCAGCTGCAGCTCCTGGAAGCTCGGGTTTCAGAGCTGGAACGGCGGCCGAGGACACTGAGGAGCATTCACGAGTCTGAGAGCATCGCGGATAGCACATTTAGAGAGGTGGTCACACTGCAGATGAAGGGATTTGAGGAAGGAAGGGAATGGGTGACCACCAGGCAGTCCAAGAGAAACTGGACTGAGTGCTGCTGGAGTATATATCCTGAGTGCTGCTGGAGTATATATCCTGAGTGCTGCTGGAGTATATATCCTGAGTGCTGCTGGAGTATATATCCTGAGTGCTGCTGGAGTATCTGTCCTAAGTGCTGCTGGAGTATCAATCCTGAGTGCTGCTGGAGTATCTGTCCTGAGTGCTGCTGGAGTATCTGTCCTGAGTGCTGCTGGAGTATCTGTCCTGAGTGCTGCTGGAGTATCTATCCCGAGTGCTGCTGGAGTTTCGGTCCCGAGTGCTGCTGGAGTATCTATCCCGAGTGCTGCTGGAGTTTCGGTCCCGAGTGCTGCTCGAGTAACTGTCCTTATTGCTTCTCGAGTATCTTTCCCGAGTGCTGCTGGAGTATCTATCCTTAGTGCTACTCGCGTAACTGTCCTGAGTGCTGCTGGAGTATCTGTCCTTAGTGCTACTCGAGTAACTGTCCCGAGTGCTGCTGGAGTATCTGTCCTGAGTGCTGCTGGAGTATCTGTCCTGAGTGCTGCTGGAGTATCTATCCTGAGTGCTGCTGGAGTATTTTTCCCAACTGCTGCCGGAGTATCTATCCCGAGTGCTGCTGGAGTATTTTTCCCAAGTGCTGCTGGATTATCTGTCCTGAGTGCTGCTGGAGTATTTTTCCCAAGTGCTGCTGGAGTATCTATCCTGAGTGCTGCTGGAGTACCTGTCCTGAGTGCTGCTGGAGTATCTGTCCTGAGTGCTGCTGGAGTATCTGTCCTGAGTACTGCGGGAGTATTTTTACCAAGTGCTGCTGGAGTATCTATCCTGAGTGCTGCTGGAGTACTTTTCCCAAGTGCTGCTGGAGTATCTATCCTGAGTGCTGCTGGAGTATCTGTCCTGAGTGCTGCTGGAGTATCTGTCCTGAGTTATGCTGATGTATCTATCCCGAGTGCTGCTGGAGTATCTGTCCTGAGTGCTGCTGGAGTATCTGTTCCGAGTGCTGCTGGAGTATCTGTTCCGAGTGCTGCTGGAGTATCTATCCTGAGTGCTGCAGGAGTACCTATCCTGAGTGCTGCTGGAGTATCTATCCTGAGTGCTGCAGGAGTATCTATCCTGAGTGTGCTGGAGTATCTATCCTGAGTGCTGCTGGAGTATCTGTCCCGATTGCTGCTCAAGTATCTTTCCTGAGTGCTGCTGGAGTATCTATCCTGAGTGCTGCTGGGGTATCTGCCCTGAGTGCTGCTGGAGTACCTGTCCTGAGTGCTGCTGGAGTATCTATCCCGAGTTCTGCTGGAGTACCTGTCCCGGGTGCTGCTGGAGTATCTATCCTGAGTGCTGCTGGAGCACCTGTCCCGGGTGCTGCTGGAGTATCTGTCCTGAGTGCTGCTGGAGTATCTATCCCGAGTGCTGCTGGAGTATCTGTCCCGGGTGCTGCTGGAGTATCTGTCCCCAGTGCTGCTGGAGTATCTATCCTGAGTGTTGCTGGAGTATCTGTCCCGGGTGCTGCTGGAGTATCTATCCTGAGTGCTGCTGGAGTATCTGTCCTGAGTGCTGCTGGAGTATCTGTCCTGAGTGCTGCTGGAGTATCTATCCTGAGTGCTGCTGGAGTATCTGTCCCGGGTGCTGCTGGAGTATCTATCCTGAGTGCTACTGGGGTATCTATCCTGAGTGCTGATGGAGTATCTATCCCGAGTGCTGCTGGAGTATCTATCCCGAGTGCTGCTGGAGTATCTATCCTGAGTGCTGCTGGAGTATCTGTCCCGAGTGCTGCTGGAGTATCTATCCTGAGTGCTGCTGGAGTATCTATCCTGAGTGCTGCTGGAGCATCTGTCCTGAGTGCTGCTGGAGTATCTGTCCTGAGTGCTGCTGGAGTATCTGTCCTGAGTGCTGCTGGAGTCTGTGTCCTGAGTGCTGCTGGAGTATCTATCCTGAGTGCTGCTGGAGTATCTATCCTGAGTGCTGCTGGAGGATCTATCCCGAGTGTTGCTGGAGTATCTATCCTGAGTGCTGCTGGAGTATTTATCCTGAGTGCTGCTGGAGTATCTATCCTGAGTGCTGCTGGAGTATCTGTCCTGGGTGCTGCTGGAGTATCTGTCCTGAGTGCTGCTGGAGTATCTGTCCTGAGTGCTGCTGGAGTCTGTGTCCTGAGTGCTGCTGGAGTATCTATCCTGAGTGCTGCTGGAGTATCTATCCTGAGTGCTGCTGGAGTATCTATCCCGAGTGTTGCTGGAGTATCTATCCTGAGTGCTGCTGGAGTATTTATCCTGAGTGCTGCTGGAGTATCTATCCTGAGTGCTGCTGGAGTATCTGTCCTGAGTGCTGCTGGAGTATCTGTCCTGAGTGCTGCTGGAGTATCTATCCTGAGTGCTGCTGGAGTATCTATCCTGAGTGCTGCTGGAGTATCTATCCTGAGTGCTGCTGGAGTATCTGTCCTGAGTGCTGCTGGAGTATCTATCCTGAGTGCTGCTGGAGTATCTGTCCTGAGGGCTGCTGGAGTATCTATCCTGAGTGCTGCTGGAGTATCTATCCTGAGTGCTGCTGGAGTATCTATCCTGAGTGCTGCTGGAGTATCTGTCCTGAGTGCTGCTGGATTATCTATCCTGAGTGCTGCTGGAGTATCTATCCTGAGTGCTGCTGGAGTATCTATCCTGAGTGCTGCTGGAGTATCTATCCTGAGTGCTGCTGGAGTATCTATCCTGAGTGCTGCTCGAGTAACTGTCCCGATTGCTGCTCAAGTATCTTTCCTGAGTGCTGCTGGAGTATCTATCCTGAGTGCTGCTGGGGTATCTGTCCTGAGTGCTGCTGGAGTACCTGTCCTGAGTGCTGTTGGTGTATCTATCCCGAGTGCTGCTGGAGTATCTGTCCCGGGTGCTGCTGGAGTATCTATGCTGAGTGCTGCTGGAGCACCTGTCCCGGGTGCTGCTGGAGTATCTATCCTGAGTGCTGCTGGGGTATCTGTCCTGAGTGCTGCTGGAGTACCTGTCCTGAGTGCTGTTGGTGTATCTATCCCGAGTGCTGTTGGAGTATCTGTCCCGGGTGCTGCTGGAGTATCTATCCCGAGTGCTGCTGGAGTATCTGTCCCGGGTGCTGCTGGAGTAACTGTCCCCAGTGCTGCTGGAGTATCTATCCTGAGTGCAGCTGGAGTATCTGTCCCGGGTGCTGCTGGAGTATCTATCCTGAGTGCTGCTGGAGTATCTGTCCTGAGTGCTGCTGGAGTATCTGTCCTGAGTGCTGCTGGAGTATCTATCCTGAGTGCTGCTGGAGTATCTGTCCCGGGTGCTGCTGGAGTATCTATCCCGAGTGCTGCTGGAGTATCTATCCTGAGTGCTGATGGAGTATCTATCCCGAGTGCTGCTGGAGTATTTATCCCGAGTGCTGCTGGAGTATCTATCCTGAGTGCTGCTGGAGTATCTGTCTCGAGTGCTGCTGGAGTATCTATCCTGAGTGCTGCTGGAGTATCTATCCTGAGTGCTGCTGGAGTATCTGTCCTGAGTGCTGCTGGAGTATCTGTCCTGAGTGCTGCTGGAGTATCTGTCCTGAGTGCTGCTGGAGTCTGTGTCCTGAGTGCTGCTGGAGTATCTATCCTGAGTGCTGCTGGAGTATCTGTCCTGAGTGCTGCTGGAGTATCTATCCTGAGTGCTGCTGGAGTATCTATCCTGAGTGCTGCTGGAGTATCTATCCTGAGTGCTGCTGGAGTATCTATTCTGAGTGCTGCTGGAGTATCTATCCTGAGTGCTGCTGGAGTATCTATCCGGAGTGCTGCTGGAGTATCTATCCCGAGTGTTGCTGGAGTATCTATCCTGAGTGCTGCTGGAGTATTTATCCTGAGTTCTGCTGGAGTATCTATCCTGAGTGCTGCTGGAGTATCTGTCCTGAGTGCTGCTGGAGTATCTATCCTGAGTGCTGCTGGATTTTCTATCCTGAGTGCTGCTGGAGTATCTGTCCTGAGTGCTGCTGGAGTATCTGTCCTGAGTGCTGCTGGAGTATCTGTCCCGAGCGCTGCTGGAGTATCTATCCTGAGTGCTGCTGGAGTATCTGTCCTGAGCGCTGCTGGAGTACCTGTCCCGGGTGCTGCTGGAGTATCTGTCCTGAGTGCTGCTGGAATATCTGTCCTGAGTGCTGCTGGAGTATCTGTCCTGAGTGCTGCTGGAGTATCTGTCCTGAGTGCTGCTGGAGTATCTGTCCTGAGTACTGCTGGAGTATTTTTACCAAATGCAGCTGGAGTATCTATCCTGAGTGCTGCTGGAGTATTTTTCCCAAGTGCTGCTGGAGTATCTATCCTGAGTGCTGCTGGAGTATCTATCCTTAGTGCTGTGGAGTATCTATCCTGTGTGCTGCTGGAGTATCTGTCCTGAGTGCTGCTGGAGTATCTATCCTTAGTGCTGTGGAGTATCTATCCTGTGTGCTGCTGGAGTATCTGTTCTGAGTGCTGCTGGAGTATCTGTCCTGAGTGCTGCTGGAGTATCTGTCCTGAGTGCTACTGGAGTATCTATCCTGAGTGCTGCTGGAGTATCTGTCCTGAGTGCTGCTGGAGTATCTATCCTGAGTGCTACTGGAGTATCTATCCTGAGTGCTGCTGGAGTATCTATCCTGAGTGCTGCTGGAGTATCTGTCCTGAGTGCTGCTGGAGTATCTGTCCTGACTGCTGCCGGAGTATCTATCCTGAGTGCTGCTGGAGTATCTGTCCTGAGTGCTGCTGGAGTATCTATCCTGAGTGCTGCTGGAGTATCTATCCGGAGTGCTGCTGGAGTATCTATCCTGAGTGCTGCTGGAGTATCTATCCCAAGTGCTGCTGGAGTATCTATCCTGAGTGCTGCTGGAGTATCTGTCCTGAGCGCTGCTGGAGTATCTATCCTGAGTGCTGCGGGAGTATTTTTACCAAGTGCTGCTGGAGTATCTATCCTCAGTACTGCTGGAGTATTTTTCCCAAGTGCTGCTGGAGTATCTATCCTGAGTGCTGCTGGAGTACCTGTCCTGAGTGCTGCTGGAGTATCTGTCCTGAGTGCTGCTGGAGTATCTATCCTGAGTGCTGTTGGAGTATCTATCCTGAGTGCTGCTGGAGTATCTATCCTGAGTGCTGCTGGAGTATCTGTCCTGAGTGCTGCTGGAGTATCTGTCCTGAGTGCTGCTGGAGTATTTATCCTGAGTGCTGCTGGAGTATCTGTCCTGAGTGCTGCTGGAGCATCTATCCTGAGTGCTGCTGGAGTATTTTTCCTGAGTGCTGCTGGGGTATCTATCCTGAGTGCTGCTGGAGTCCCTGTCCTGAGTGCTGCTGGAGTATCTATCCTGAGTGCTGCTGGAGTATTTTTCCTGAGTGCTGCTGGAGTATCTGTCCCGAGTATATTACTGCTCATCAGGGAGGGGAAAAGTTACCTGGACCCTTTGTTCCAGGAGTCAGTCACACCCCTTAGTTTAGCATCTTCCGATTTGGCTCGTGGTCGGGGACAGGAGTGTGTGACCGTGAGACCGGCTGGTGAAGGGATCAAGAAGTTGGGAGCGGAGGAGCCTCAGCCTATTGAAACTGACCCACAAGTGTGGGTCCCTGCAGCCTGAATGGCCACGAGTGTGGGCTGCAGTGAGGATGAGCAGGCTGACCATGGCCCCATTGTATAGGAAGCCATTCACATGGGGGGGGATGTGGTGGGATGGGGAAATATACTCAGGGGCGTAGCATTCAAACAATCTACGCACCTGGACCAAGTTATCAGGACAAAGGAGGTAGAGGGAGGGATGCAGACTGGAAAGGGGGATGTAAGGAGTAGGAGAGGGGAGAGAAAGAGAGGATGGGAAGAGAAGAGAGTGAGAGAGGAGAAAATAATTGTCAAAAAATAGACCCTTTTATATGCAAGGTGGAGTAATTTTGTAATAGTGAAACAGCGGGAGGTAAAATACTTGTGTGTAACATAAACAAAAGGTCCGAGCCGTGTGACCTGGCTGGAGATTGGCTCCCGCCCAGCCAGGGCCACCTGTACAATTTCTCCTCAAACTGACAGAGACTTCCTCTTTTTCCCAGGTGAAAAGGGCTGTGTTGGACGAGATGAAATTTCTCGAGTTGGCAGTGGTGGCATCAAAGGGATTTGTGAGTGCCTTCTTGGAACATGTTGAATTGTGAGTTGCTGGGGCCGAGCGTCAGGGCTCCACCATACCAAGAAGGAGCAAGGCTGGACAGAGAGGAGGAGAACCAGGAGCTGCAGATGGGGTTGATGTCAGCCTTAAGTGTTCCAAGGCTGATGAATGTGAGAGGGAAGACTGAGGGAGATGAGGAATCCCGGCATTGCTGTTGACTGTCTTGGTTTCAAAAGCACAAATTCAATCGGCAGGAGGTTCCCTTGCCCTTGTTTGACCTGATGCTATAAGGATTCATGGGGTCCGGGGGCGATGTTGAGGACTCCCAGGGCAACTCCCACCTGACTGTATACCCACTGTGCCACCACCTTTGCTGGGTCTGTCCTGCCGGTGGGACAGGACATACCCAGGGATGGTGATGGTGGTGTCTGGGACATTATCTGTAAGGTATGATTCCGTGAGGAAAACTGTGTCAGGCATCACTCACTAATTCTCACTCACCAACAGTACAGCACTCCCTCAATATTGCCCCTCCGAAATGCAGTTCTCCTTCAATAATGCCAATCCAACAGTGCAGCGCTCTGGGTAATCTGTCTCAATCTGTCGCTATGCACTCTTTCTCACTGTGTCACTGTGTGCCCTGTCTCAGACTGGCACTGGGTAATCTATCTCACTGTGTCACTGTGTGCCCTGTCTCAGTCTGGCACTGGGTAATCTGTCTCAATCTGTCGCTATGCATTCTGTCTCACTGTGTCACTGTGTGCCCTGTCTCAGTCTGGCACTGGGTAATCTGTCTCACTGTGTCACTGTGTGCCCTGTCACAGACTGGCACTGGGTAATCTGTCTCACTGTGTCACTGTGTGCCCTGTCACAGACTGGCACTGGGTAATCTGTCTCACTGTGTCACTGTGTGCCCTGTCTCAGTCTGGCACTGGGTAATCTGTCTCACTGTGTCACTGTGTGCCCTGTCACAGACTGGCACTGGGTAATCTGTCTCACTGTGTCACTATGTGCCCTGTCTCAGTCTGGCACTGGGTAATCTGTCTCAATCTGTCGCTATGCATTCTGTCTCACTGTGTCACTGTGTGCCCTGTCTCAGTCTGGCACTGGGTAATCTGTCTCACTGTGTCACTGTGTGCCCTGTCTTAGACTGGCACTGGGTAATCTGTCTCACTGTGTCACTGTGTGCCCTGTCACAGACTGGCACTGGGTAATCTGTCTCACTGTGTCACTGTGTGCCCTGTCTCAGTCTGGCACTGGGTAATCTGTCTCACTGTGTCACTGTGTGCCCTGTCTCAGTCTGGCACTGGGTAATCTGTCTCACTGTGTCACTGTGTGCCCTGTCTCAGACTGGCACTGGGTAATCTGTCTCACTGTGTCACTGTGTGCCCTGTCTCAGACTGGCACTGGGTAATCTGTCCCATCCTGTCGCTGTGTGCTCTGATCTCTTTAGATATGATCTTTCAAACAGGAGGAAACATTCTATCTATTCATTATATCAAAACCTTCCATTGTTTTATTGACCTCTATCAGGACACCTCTCTGTCTCCGTTCCTCGAAGGTAGAGCGCCCCAGCCTGTCACCCTCTCCCCAATATCTACCCCCACACACTTCTGCTGTCAACCTCATCAACTTTCTCCACATATTCTCCAGTGTCTCTGTATTTTTTTTATAATATTTCAACAAGGACGGCACAGAGCACTCCAGGGTCATCATGGTCTGCAATGCAAGGTGAAAGATTCGTGGACGTAGAGCCAATTGAAACTTTCGAAAGGCAGTGGGATATCGAAAGGGAAAATAAATGCTCGGACTCTCGGGAAAAGAGCAGGGGGTGCGGAATGATTTCCTCCAGCAAACAGCAGACACACAACAGGAACATGTGGTCCCGTCCCGAGCTGTATCATTATCTAAATCCTGGTGATGGGGAGTGGATCAGTTGATGTGAAGGTTATGGACAGTGTGAAGGAGCCTATTTGACTCATTGAATCATGACCAGACCATTTGCTCTGTTTTGCAGTATGACAAGTTCGGGCAAAATGAACAAAATGTGATTGCTGAAGTGATTAAAATCGTTGATTTGGTGGACTCGGTGAGTATGGAGACTGGGTTCAGATATTTACTCCTCCCACTGTGCCTCCCACTCCCCTTCTACACTTTCTTTCCCTCTCCCCCGGGCACTTAGTCACCCTCTTCAGCTGTGTGGTCACTTTCCTGAACTCGCTCAGGGCTCTGTGTCTCTCTACAATTGGGCGCACTGTCTGACTCTATCACTGTGTTCGCTGTCTCACTCTGTCACTGGGTAATCTGTCTCACTGTGTCACTGTGTGCTCTGTCTCACTCTGTCGCTGTGTGCTCTGTCTCACTGTGTCACTGCGTGCTCTGTATCACTCTGTCGCTGTGTGCTCTGTCTCACTGTGTCACTGTGTGCTCTGTCTCAATCTGTCGCTACGCACTCTGTCTGACTCTGTTGCTCGGTGCTCTGTCTCACTCTGTCGCTGTGTGCTCTGTCTCACTCTGCCTCTGTGTGCTCTGTCTCACTCTGCCTCTGTGTGTTCTGTCTCACTCTGTCGCTGTGTGCTCTGTCTCACTCTGCCTCTGTGTGCTCTGTCTCACTCTGTCGCTGTGTGCTCTGTCTCACTCTGTCGCTGTGTGCTCTGTCTCACTCTGTCTCTGTGTGATCTGTCTCACTCTGTCGCTGTGTGCTCTGTCTCACTCTGTCTCTGTGTGCTCTGTCTCACTCTGTCGCTGTGTGCTCTGTCTCACTCAGTCTCGGTGCGCTCTGTCTCACTCTGTCTCTGTGTGCTCTGTCTCACTCTGTCACCTTGTGCTCTGTCTGACTCTGTCGCTGTGTGCTCTGTCTCACTCAGTCTCTGTGTGCTCTGTCTCACTCTGTCTCTGTGTGCTCTGTCTCACTCTGTCACTGTGTGCTCTGTCTCACTCTGTCTCTGTGTGATCTGTCTCACTCTGTCTCTGTGTGCTCTGTCTCACTATGTCTCTGTGTGCTCTGTCTCACTCTGTCACTGTGTGCTCTGTCTGGCTCTGTCGCTGTGTGCTCTGACTGACTCTGTCTCTGTGTGCTCTGTCTCACTCTGTCGCTGTGTGCTCTGTCTCACTCTGTCTCTGTGTGCTCTGTCTCACTCTGTCGCTGTGTGCTCTGTCTCACTCTGTCGCTGTGCGCTCTGTCTCACTCTGTCTCTGTGTGCTCTGTCTCACTCTGTCGCTGTGTGCTCTGTCTCACTCAGTCTCTGTGTGCTCTGTCTCACTCTGTCTCTGTGTGCTCTGTCTCACTCTGTCACTTTGTGCTCTGTCTGACTCTGTCGCTGTGTGCTCTGTCTCACTCAGTCTCTGTGTGCTCTGTCTCACTCTGTCTCTGTGTGCTCTGTCTCACTCTGTCACTGTGTGCTCTGTCTCACTATGTCGCTGTGCACTCTGACTCACTCTGTCTCTGTGTGATCTGTCTCACTCTGTCTCTGTGTGCTCTGTCTCACTCTGTCGCTGTGTGCTCTGTCTCACTCTGTCGCTGTGTGCTCTGTCTCACTCTGTCGCTGTGTGCTCTGTCTCACTCTGTCGCTGTGTGCTCTGTCTCACTCTGTCTCTGTGTGCTCTGTCTCACTCTGTCTCTGTGTGCTCTGTCTCACTCTGTCTCTGTGCGCTCTGTCTCACTCTGTCTCTGTGTGCTCTGTCTCACTCTGTCTCTGTGTGCTCTGCCTCACTCTGTCTCTGTGTCCTCTGTCTCACTCTGTCGCAGTGTGCTCTGTCTCACTCAGTCTCTGTGTGCTCTGTCTCACTCTGTCGCTGTGTGCTCTGTCTTACTCTGTTTCCGTGTGCCCTGTCTCACTCTGTCTCTGTGTGCTCTGTCTCACTCTGTCGCTGTGTGCTCTGTCTCACTCTGTCAAAGTGAGAACTGTCTCACTCTGTCTCTGTGTGCTCTGTCTCACGCTGTCGCTGTGTGCTCTGTCTCACTCTGTCACTGTGTGAACTGTCTCACTCTGTCGCTGTGTGCTCTGTCTCACTCTGTCGCTGTGTGCTCTGTCTCACTCTGTCGCTGTGTGCTCTGTCTCACTCTGTCTCTGTGTGCTCTGTCTCACCCTGTCTCTGTGTGCTCTGTCTCACTCTGTCTCTGTGTGCTCTGTCTCGCTATGTCGCTGTGTGCTCTGTCTCACCCTGTCTCTGTGTGCTCTGTCTCGCAATGTCGCTGTGTGCTCTGACTCACCCTGTCTCTGTGTGCTCTGTCTCACTCTGTTGCTGAGTGCTCTGTCTCACTCTGTCTCTGTGTGCTCTGTCTCACTCTGTCGCTCTGTGCTCTGTCTCACTCTGTCGCTGTGTGCTCTGTCTCACCCTGTCTCTGTGTGCTCTGTCTCACTCTGTCGCTGAGTGCTCTGTCTCACTCTGTCTCTGTGTGCTCTGTCTCACTCTGTCTCTGTGTGCTCTGTCTCACTCTGTCGCTGTGTGCTCTGTCTCACCCTGTCTCCATGTGCTCTGTCTCACTCTGTCGCTGTGTGCTCTGCCTCACCCTGTCTCTGTGTGCACTGTCTCACTCTGTCGCTGTGTGCTCTGTCGTACTCTGGCTCTGTGTGCTCTGTCTCACCCTGTCTCCATGTGCTCTGTCTCACTCTGTCGCTGTGTGCTCTGTCTCACTCTGTCGCTGTGTGCTCTGTCTCTCTATGTCACTCTGTCTCTCTATGTCACTGCTCACTCTCTCCCGCCGCTCACTCTCTCTCCCGCTGCTCACTCTCTCCCGCTGCTCACTCTCTCTCCCGCTGCTCACTCTCTCCCGCTGCTCACTCTCTCCCGCTGCTCACTCTCTCACCCGCCGCTCACTCTCTCCCGCTGCTCACACTCTTCCGATGCGCACTCTCCCCCGCTGCTCACATTCTCTCCCGCTGCTCACTCTGTCTCCCGCTGCTCACTCTCTCTCCCGCTGCTCACTCTCTCTACCGCTGCTCACTCTCTCCTGCCGCTGCTAACTCTCTCCCGCCGCTCACTCTCTCTCCTGCCGCTCACTCTCTCTCCCGCTGCTCACTCTCTCCCACTGCTCACTCTCACTCCCGCTGCTCATTCTCTCACCCGCTGCTCACTCTCTCTCCCGCTGCTCACTCTCTCCCGCCGCTCACTCTCTCTCCTGCCGCTCACTCTCTCTCCCGCTGCTCACTCTCTCCCGCTGCTCACTCTGTCTCCCGCTGCTCACTCACTCTCCTGCCGCTCATTCTCTCACCCGCAGCTCACTCTCTGTCCCGCTGCTCACACTCTCTCCCGCTGCTCACTCTCTCCCGCCGCTCACTCTCTCTCCCGCTGCTCACTCTCTCTCCCGCTGCTCACACTCTCCCACCGCTCACTCTCTCTCCCGCTGCTCACTCTCTCTCCCGCTGCTCACTCTCTCTCCCGCCGCTCACTCTCTCCCGCCGCTCACACTCCCCCGCTGCGCACTCTCTCTCCTGCCGCTCACTCTCTCTCCCGCTGCTCACTCTCTCCCGCTGCTCACTCTCTCTCCCGCTGCTCACTCTCTCTCCTGCTGCTTACTCTCTCCCGCAGCTCACTAACTCTCGTGCCGCTCACTCTCTCTCCCGCTGCTCACTCTCTTCCGCTGCTCACTCTCTCTCCCACTGCTCACTCTCACTCCCGCTGCTCACTCTCTCCCGCTGCTGACTCTCTCTCCCGCTGCTCACTCTCTCCCGCTGCTCACTCTCTCTCCTGCCGCTCACACTCTCTCCCGCTGCACCATCTCTCCCGCTGCTCACTCTCTCCCGCTGCTCACTCTCTCTCCCGCTGCTCACTCTCTCTCCCGCTTCTCAATCTCTCCCGCTGCTCACTCTCTCTCCCCTGCTCACTCTCTCCCGCTGCTCACTCTCTCTCCCGCTGCTCACTCTCTCTCCCGCTGCGCACTCTCTCTCCCGCTGCTCAATCTCTCTCCCGCTGCTCACTCTCTCTCCTGCTGCTCACTCTCTCCCGCTGCTCACTGTCTCCCACTACTCACTCTCTCTCCCGCTGCTCACTCTCTCCCGCTGCTCACTCTCTCCCGCAGCTCACTCTCTCCTGCTGCTCACTGTCTCCCACTGCTCACTCTCTCCCGCCGCTCACTGTCTCCCACTGCTCACTCTCTCCCATTGCTCACTCTCTCCCGCCGGTCACTCTCTCCCGCCGCTCACTGTCTCCCACTGCCCACTCTCTCCCGCCGCTCGCTCTCTTTCCCGCTGCTCACTCTCTCCCACTGCTCAATCTCTCTCCCGCCGCTCACTCTCTCTCCCGCTGCTCACTAACTCTCCTGCCGCTCAATCTCTCTCCCGCTGCTCACTAACTCTCCCGCTGCTCACTCTCTCTCCCGTTGCTCACTCTCTCTCCCGCCGCTCACTCTCTCTCCCGCTGCTCACTCTCTCCCGCTGCTCACTCTCTTCCGCCGTTCACTCTCTCCCGCCGCTCACTCTCTCCCACTGCTCACTCTCTTCCGCCGCTCACTCTCTCCCGCTGCTCACTCTCTCCCGCCGCTCGCTCTCTCTCCCACTGCTCACTCTCTCTCCCCCTGCTCACTGTCTCTCCCGCCGCTCACTCTCCCTCCCGCCGCTCACTCTCTCTCCCGCTGCTCAATCTCTCTCCCGCTGCTCACTCTCTCACCCGCTGCTCACTATCTCTCCCCCTGCTCACTCTCTCTCCCGCTGCTCACAGTCTCTCCCGCCGCTCACTGTCTCTCCCGCCGCTCACTCTCTCTCCCGCTGCTCACTCTCTCCTGCTGCTCACTCTCTCTCCCGCTGCGCACTCTCTCTCTCGCCGCTAACTCTCTCCCGCTGCTCACTCTCTCTCTCGCTGCTCACTCTCTCCCGCTGCTCAATCTCTCTCCCGCTGCTCACTCTCTCCCGCTCCTCACTGTCTCTCCCGGTGCTCAATATCTCTCCCTCTGCTCCCTCTCTCCCGCTGCTCACTCTCTCCCGCTGCTCACTCTCTCTCCCGCTGCTCACTCTCTCCCACTGCTCACTCTCTCTCCCGCTGCTCAATCTCTCTCCCGCTGCTAACTAACTCTCCTGCTGCTCACTCTCTCTCCCGCCGCTCACTCTCTCCCGCTTCTCAATCTACTCCCGCTGCTCACTCTCTCCTGCTGCTCACTCTCTCTCCCGCTGCTCACTCTCTCTCCCCCTGCTCACTCTCTCCCGCCGCTCACTCTCTCTCCCGCTGCTCACTCTCTCTCCCGCTGCTCACTCTCTCTCCCACCGCTCACTCTCCTCCTCTGCTCACACTCTCCCGCTGCTCACGCTCTCCCGCTGCTCACTCTCTCCCGCCGCTCACTCTCTCTCCCGACGATCACTCTCTCTCCCGCCGCTCACTCTCCCACTCTGCTCACACTCTCCCGCTGCTCACTCTCTCCCGCTGCTCACTCTCTCCCGCTGCTCACTCTCTCCTGCCACTCACTGTCTCCCACTGCTCACTCTCTCCCACTGCTCACTCTCTCCCGCCGCTCACTCTCTCTCCCGCCAGTCACTCTCTCTCCCGCTGCTCACTCTATCTCCCGCTGCTCAATCTCTCTCCCTCTGCTCATTCTCTCCCACTGCTCACTCTCTCCCGCTGCTCACTCTCTCCCGCCGCTCACTCTCTCCCGCTGCTCACTCTCTCCCGCTGCTCACTCTCTCTCCCGCTGCTCACTCTCTCCCGCCACTCACTCTCTCTCCCGCTGCTCACTCTCTCTCCCACCGCTCACTCTCCCCCTCTGCTCACACTCTCCCGCTGCTCACTCTCTCCCGCTGCTCACTCTCTCCCGCCGCTCACTCTCTCTCCCGCCGCTCACTCTCTCTCCCGCCGCTCACTCTCCCACTCTGCTCACACTCTCCCGCTGCTCACTCTCTCCCGCTGCTCACTCTCTCCCGCTGCTCACTCTCTACCGCCGCTCAATGTCTCCCACTGCTCACTCTCTCCCACTGCTCACTCTCTTTCCAGCTGCTCACTCTCTCCCACTGCTCACTCTTTCTCCCGCCGCTCACTCTCTCTCCTGCCGCTCAATCTCGCTCCCGCTGCTCACTCTCTCACGCTGCTGACTCTCTCCTGCCGCTCACTGTCTCCCGCTGCTCACTCTCTCCCGCTGCTCACTCTCTCCCGCTGCTCACTCTCTTTCCAGCTGCTCACTCTCTCCCACTGCTCACTCACTCTCCCGCTGCTCACTCTCTCTCCTGCCGCTCAATCTCTCTCCCGCTGCTCACTCTCTCACGGTGCTCACTCTCTCCCGCCGCTCACTCTCTCCCGCTGCTCACTCTCTCCCGCTGCTCACTCTCTCCCGCCGCTCACTCTCTCTCGCTGCTCACTCTCTCCCGCTGCTCACACTCTCCCGCTGCTCACTCTCACCCACTGCTCACTCTGTCCCGCTGCTCTCACTCTCCCGCTGCTCACTCCCTCCCGCCGCTCACTCTCTCTCCCGCTGCTCACTCTCTCTCCCACCGCTCACTCTCCCCCTCTGCTCACACTCTCCCGCTGCTCACTCTCTCCTGCTGCTCACTCTCTCCCGCTGCTCTCTCTCTCCCGCTGCTCTCTCTCTCCCGCTGCTCACTCTCTCTCCCGCCGCTCACTCTCTCTCCCGCCGCTCACTCTCTCTCCCGCCGCTCACTCCCCACTCTGCTCACACTCTCCCGCTGCTCACTGTCTCCCACTGCTCACTCTCTTTCCAGCTGCTCACTCTCTCCCACTGCTCACTCTCTCTCCCGCCGCTCACTCTCTCTCCTGCCGCTCAATCTCTCTCCCGCTGCTCACTCTCTCACGTTGCTGACTCTCTCCTGCCGCTCACTGTCTCCCACTGCTCACTCTCTCCCACTGCTCACTCTCTTTCCAGCTGCTCACTCTCTCCCACTGCTCACTCTCTCTCCCGCTGCTCACTCTCTCTCCTGCCGCTCAATCTCTCTCCCGCTGCTCACTCTCTCACGCTGCTCACTCTCTCCCGCCTCTCACTCTCTCCCGCTGCTCACTCTCTCCCGCTGCTCACTCTCTCCCGCCGCTCAATCTCTCTCGCTGCTCACTGTCTCCCGCTGCTCACTCTCTCCCGCTGCTCACACTCTCTCCCGCTGCTCACTCTCTCCCGCTGCTCACTCTCCCACTCTGCTCACACTCTCCCGCTGCTCACTCTCTCCCGCTGCTCACTCTCTCCCGCTGCTCACTCTCTCCCGCCGCTCACTGTCTCCCACTGCTCACTCTCTCCCACTGCTCACTCTCTCCCACTGCTCACTCTCTCCCACTGCTCACTCTCTCTCCTGCCGCTCAATCTCTCTCCCGCTGCTCACTCTCTCCCGCTGCTCACTCTCTCCCACTGCTCACTCTCTCCCGCTGCTCACACTCTCTCCCGCTGCTCACCCTCTCTCCCGCTGCTCACCCTCTCTCCCGCTGCTCACCCTCTCCCACTGCTCACTCTCTCCCGCTGCTCACACTCTCTCCCGCTGCTCACTCTCTCCCGCTGCTCACTCTCTCACGGTGCTCACTCTCTCCCGCCGCTCACTCTCTCCCGCTGCTCACTCTCTCCCGCTGCTCACTCTCTCCCGCCGCTCACTCTCTCTCGCTGCTCACTCTCTCCCGCTGCTCACACTCTCCCGCTGCTCACTCTCACCCACTGCTCACTCTGTCCCGCTGCTCTCACTCTCCCGCTGCTCACTCCCTCCCGCCGCTCACTCTCTCTCCCGCTGCTCACTCTCTCTCCCACCGCTCACTCTCCCCCTCTGCTCACACTCTCCCGCTGCTCACTCTCTCCTGCTGCTCACTCTCTCCCGCTGCTCTCTCTCTCCCGCTGCTCTCTCTCTCCCGCTGCTCACTCTCTCTCCCGCCGCTCACTCTCTCTCCCGCCGCTCACTCTCTCTCCCGCCGCTCACTCCCCACTCTGCTCACACTCTCCCGCTGCTCACTGTCTCCCACTGCTCACTCTCTTTCCAGCTGCTCACTCTCTCCCACTGCTCACTCTCTCTCCCGCCGCTCACTCTCTCTCCTGCCGCTCAATCTCTCTCCCGCTGCTCACTCTCTCACGTTGCTGACTCTCTCCTGCCGCTCACTGTCTCCCACTGCTCACTCTCTCCCACTGCTCACTCTCTTTCCAGCTGCTCACTCTCTCCCACTGCTCACTCTCTCTCCCGCTGCTCACTCTCTCTCCTGCCGCTCAATCTCTCTCCCGCTGCTCACTCTCTCACGCTGCTCACTCTCTCCCGCCTCTCACTCTCTCCCGCTGCTCACTCTCTCCCGCTGCTCACTCTCTCCCGCCGCTCAATCTCTCTCGCTGCTCACTGTCTCCCGCTGCTCACTCTCTCCCGCTGCTCACACTCTCTCCCGCTGCTCACTCTCTCCCGCTGCTCACTCTCCCACTCTGCTCACACTCTCCCGCTGCTCACTCTCTCCCGCTGCTCACTCTCTCCCGCTGCTCACTCTCTCCCGCCGCTCACTGTCTCCCACTGCTCACTCTCTCCCACTGCTCACTCTCTCCCACTGCTCACTCTCTCCCACTGCTCACTCTCTCTCCTGCCGCTCAATCTCTCTCCCGCTGCTCACTCTCTCCCGCTGCTCACTCTCTCCCACTGCTCACTCTCTCCCGCTGCTCACACTCTCTCCCGCTGCTCACCCTCTCTCCCGCTGCTCACCCTCTCTCCCGCTGCTCACCCTCTCCCACTGCTCACTCTCTCCCGCTGCTCACACTCTCTCCCGCTGCTCACTCTCTCCCGCCGCTCACTCTCTCCCGCTGCTCACTCTCTCTCTCGCAGCTCATTCTCTCCCGCTTCTCAATCTCTCTCCCGCTGCTCAATCTCTCTCCCGCTGCTCAATCTCTCTCCCGCTGCTCACTCTCTCCCGCTGCTCACTCTCTCCCGCCGCTCACTCTCTCTCCCGCTGCTCACTCTCTCTCCCACCGCTCACTCTCCCCCTCTGCTCACACTCTCCCGCTGCTCACTCTCTCCCGCTGCTCACTCTCTCCCGCCGCTCACTCTCTCTCCCGCTGCTCACTCTCTCTCCCACCGCTCACTCTCCCCCTCTGCTCACACTCTCCCGCTGCTCACTCTCTCCCGCTGCT